>NC_062216.1:86950644-87648144 GCF_902686445.1 Sciurus carolinensis
ATTATTTTATCCTAAAATTAACCCTGGGCAGTAAGGGTCCAGTGTCTGTCTTAAGATGTAAAGGATGGTGGAATGAGACAGACATTGTTACCCTGTGTAACATTCACACGAATGGCGTGAATCTGCATCGTGCACAACCATAGAAACGAAATGATGTAGCCAATTTGTGTACAATGAATCAAAATGCAGTCTGTAAAAAATTAAAAAAAAAAAAAAAAGGACTGTATTTGGATACCTGAACCTAAATTCCTTATCCAATGATTTGAATAAAGATTTTAGAAGTCCTGACTCTGAAGTAAAGATGATACCTGTTCTTTTGTTAGAGTAGTTTCAGATCTCCTCTTTTTAAAAAAAAAACTTCCGCTTTAAATCCGATCTGAATAATTGTAGTCAGATATTATGATATTCAAGATAAAATGATTTTTTTGTTACTTTATATACTGCACTTGACATGGCCTAGAAGAGAGTAGTTTTGCAGCAATGGGAGTCAAATTGACAACTCATGTGACATCCTTCCATGACAAAATTAGGGATGAGGGTAGGATGTTGAGTTGTTTGACTTAGGTTCCCATGTCACTTGACACTTTTTAAAGCACAACTTTAGGCCCATATGTTAGAGAAAGCTTTTAATTTTATCCAGTAGAGGGAGATGGTATATTAGCTATTACACTGCAATTTTTAATTCCATATTTTTTTGTCATTTCCTATAGCATCTTAATAGGTGAACATGGGATGGGAAGTGTTTTGATATTTTAAAGACTATGGAAGTGATAGGGATTGAATTATTATAGGGAATTATATGTAACTGATTTTTATAGAGTAAAATTAATAAAGTACTCTATATGTACTTATAGATAAAGAAGGGAGAGAGAATCTAAAGTAATTTCCAGGATGGGGTGTAACTCAATGGTGGAGCAGTTGCCTAACATGCACAAGGCACTGATTGGATTCCCAGCACCACAAATAAATAAGTAAATAAATTCATAGAGGGGTTAGAAATATATCTCCTTACTGTTTAATAACTTAAAACTTGACTCTATTCCTCTTGAACTATCATAAACAGCGTGGGAAACTCTGAGTAGGTATAGATTAAATGGTCATGTGGTGCTCAGGGAGGGCTGACATGATTCTCCCTCACAACTGGGAAAACAGTCATTATCAGCAGGGTTCTTTATCCTTGAAAGCAACGATCAAATGAAAGCAAATGCCAGGTATTTGGCTAATAGTACTATTTATCTATTTTCTCCTAAAATTTTAAATATTTTATAAAACTTGTAATTGTTCTTGATGTAGAGCAATATTGAAGTGAAGGTACCAGAATTTAGACCTGCAGAAAAAGATACCATCAGCATGTGGGAGTTGGAAAAAAGAATCATATGAAAACTTTTGATGAAGTAAAATACCAGAGGTGAGTTCCTGGTATAAAGTAGCTTATAATTAAAAAAAAAAAATGTTTTTTAAGTGTTATTTTCATTTTAATCTTCTTCTTGTTTTCTTTTTTTAATAGGCAGATTTTTTTGTGTAAGGTCAAGATGAATGATTTATATGTTTTCTTGAGTAACAGTGGAAATATAAGTAAGTCATTTAAGAAGCTCTAAACCTACTCAACCCAACTGCAACCACTGAAGCATTTAGTTAGCTGCCTGAAACAAATTCTCTTCAGTCTTCTATCTTCTCTTTGGAAAGTGCTCTAGTACCCTCTTCAACACCCAAATACAGTGCGTATACACACAAACTCCACTATCAATGAGCTCTCAGCTTCAGTCTTCAACAGCCCTTGGTGCAGATTATCTCTGCCTAGGGGCTGATGTGACTTCTAGAACATCTTAGAAAAATGCTGAACCTAAATTCCTGGGTGGCACCTGTGCAGGACACACAAAGGCACATGCTGACAAATGTACCATACCTCTCCTGGGATATATAGCTTGAAAATGTCATTATTATTGGGTTTTTGTTTTTGTTTCTGCACAAAACTGCAATATAGAGCAGTGATTCTCAAACTGGGATGCACTGACCCCCAGAATTTTCTCGAGGTACTGTGAAATTTTTAATGTGTTCTTCCTATATGCTGTTTCCTTGCCTTCCTGGGCTGATTCTGCTTCAGCTTTTGGTTAACTTCTAGCAGCATCCACACAAGAGCTTGTCACCTTAAACCTACTGTGATGCTTTTACTTTTTTATTCTTCTAAAAATTTTATTTATTTTTATTTTTAAAGACTGCATTTTGATTCATTGTACACAAATGGGGTACAACTTTTCGTTTCTATGATTGTACACGATGTGGATTCACACCATTTGTGTAATCATACATGTACATAGGGTAATGATGTCTGTCTCAGTCCACCATCTTTTCTTCTCCCAACCCTTCCCCCGTCACAATCCCTCTACACAATCCAAGTTTCCTCCAATATTTCTCTCTTTTTTTAGGTTTAGATCCAATCTTTTTATTGTCAGGGTCCCCTCCTTGTACTGCCCACCCCTCCAAAACTATAGAAAAACCCAAGCCTGGGCTTGTCCTGGGGAGAGGAGGCAGAGTGTAGGGAACCCCCTGTGCGCTGCCCTCTAGCCTGGGCAGTGCAGACAGGGAAGGTGCATGGGGAGCGGGAAGACTGGGAACTCCACCTGCAGAGGATGTGGCACTGGCTGGGATGTGGGGGTGGCGGAGGAGTGCCTGCTGCCAGCTTTTCTCTGGCACCCACTACAGGCTGGCATCCAGGGGTGGGTGCCCAGCTTGAGGTCTGGGACACTGATGCCCTTCTGTTGGTGGCGGCTGCTCCTGTCAGGCTGCTTACTGCAAGACCCCATCCTCCGCATCTGTGTCCTAGCTGTGCTCCAGTTCTTCCTCGCTAGGTGTCAGCAGGCCCTCCTCATCACCATCACCTCGAGTCTGGGTTTCTCCCTGGGGCGTGCCTGCCTCAGAAACTGGGTCCTCTTGGGGGGCTGGTGGTTGGCTGCTGCTGCCACTATTGCCACTGCTACTGCCACCACCACCACCGCCACCACTGCTGCCGTTCTTCTTGCCATCTGGATTGGCCTTTTGCTCCTCAGCAATTTGCTCCAAGCAGCCCGATAGGGCATCGATGTTGGACTTGATCTGCGTCAGCTCTGTCTTGATGGTCTGCAGCTCACTGCTCTTTAACTTGATCTCGGTTGAGCTGGTGGTGATGACTGTAGAGCGAGCAAAGAGCTTGGCAGGTATGGTAGTTTTGACATGACGAACCAAAGGGACTGTGACCCGGGGTTGCTTCACAGGGACTGCCCTGGGTACTGGCACAGGTGACAGGCGGCCATGGTAGTCAAAAAGCCTGTATATGGTAGATGTTGCTCTCTTTAGCCCTTTGGGTCTGTTGGGCTTAGGTTCTCCAGCCATGTTGATATCCAGGGTCTGCCCAACCAGTACCCTCCCATTCTCTCCCAGCACAGCTGCCCGGGCATGGTGCTCATTGGCATACTGGACAAAGGCATAGCCCTTGTGCACCGAACAGCTGGCCACACGGCCATAAGTGGAGAAGATAGTCTCCACATCAGACTTCTTAACCACAACTGTGTTGAGGTTTCCAATGAAGACCCGAGAGTTGATGGACTTAGGGTCATTCTTGTTGGTTACATTGCTTGTCTGAATCTTCAAGGACATGATGGCCACCAGTACTGAGGCTGGGTTTAGCCAACTATTTCCTCCTTTGGGTTACAGGGTTAGCAGCAACTGCCTTTGGGAACAGTCCTCACTCTCTGAGTCTGGCTTTGGAAAGCTCCAATATTCTCTTAACCACACCCCCATTATGTATCATCATTCACTTATCAGAGAAAACATTTGGCCTTTGGTTTTTGGGGACTGGCTTATTTCACTTAGCGTGATTTACTTTTGTTGAGTCACCGAAAGTGACTATATCATATAGCAGATAGGATTTCACCCAAGCATCCTCATCAAACATACTTCTCCCAGAATCTTTTTTTCTCTTTTATCTCAATAATTAGAAATGCTCTTATATTCTTCTATAACAAGAGTACTTTGTTGTGTCAACAACAAATTAATTCATTTCTTTCCTTTTGAAGAATTATTACTATTTTTATATTTTTCTTTATGCTTTCCATTCTGTTTAAATATTTCTTGTGCCTCCTGGCTTTAATCAATTGTTCAGTATGAGATATATGATTGAAAATATAAGTAAAATTAACTACAAATAACTGGAAAGTTTCAAATCAGTATCCAGGCAAAACAAAATAAAACAAGCCCTGCTAATTTTAGGTGTGAGCTATCTTTGTAAGACTAGTTATCTTCCTCTCATGTGTGAATTTCAATTATTACTCATTGTCTATTTAAACTTTACGTTACATTAATCATATCCTGAACTACACAACTTACTTTGCCAATGTAAAAAATGCATTAGAATTTTGGAAAACTCAGCATACATATTAGTTTTAATGAATTTGATTTATGACACCTACCAAGAAATGTTTGGGATATATAGATTATTCTAGAAGATAATTTGTATCAAAGAAGTTGGCATATGAGAGGGGACTCCTGAGAATGCTTAGGCACTGTCTAGTTCAAACCTTGTAAATGGTTTTTGTATTTTCATTACTTATGAATTCCTTGTCCTCTTTCTTATTTTGTAGCTTTTGTAGTCACATTGTGTCGCATTGCATGAAATGGAATAATTTTCTGACAATTCCTCTCAGTACCACTGTGCCAAACTTAATGAATGAGGTTCTCAGTGGATATGTGAAATTGATTTATGGTGGCCTTTTTTGTTTTGTTTTGTTTTGTTTAAGCAATCATGGAGCAAAGTCCAGGGAGCTTCCTCTCATGGTTCATAAACATGAAAACTTCTTAACATGTAGTGGAAAGAGCATGTAACCAGAACTGTAGAGACCCAGAGTCCAGCTTTTATTCCACTGTCTCCTAACTGTGTCACATTGGCCAAACTACCCTGCCTCTCTGAGACATGGCTTCCTTTTCTGTAAAATGAGAATAACAATGTTTGGCTTGCTCTCTTACTTACGTTAGACTCAAATGGAAATTCTTTGTAAACTCTAAAATGTTCTATTATCATAACTTCAAATTAAAAGAAGCATTTTTCTTGCTTTGCTGATCATCCAGATAAACTTAAACAATAATTTTACATTCTTGATTTTAAAAATCACAGTTTATTTATTTATTTATTTATTTATTTATTTATACTGAGGATTGAACTCAGGGGTACTAGGTCACTGAGCCACATTCCCCAGCCCCATTTTGTATTTTATTTAGAGATAGGGTTTTCTGAGTTACTTAGCACCTTGCCATTGCTGAGACTGACTTCGAATTCTCCATCCTCCTGCCTCAGCCTCAACATGCTGCTGGGATTATAGGTGTGTGCCACTGTGCCCTGTGGGGGAAAAAAATCACAATTTTTAAGCCTACATGCTTCTGACAATTTCCTGTGAGCTGTTGACTTTGAACCACTTAAGGAGTTTTGCCCTCAAATTCTGTCATGGGAGCACCATAATGTTACCAAATTTGCAAGCAGATGTGCCCCATTTTAAATCCTGGCTCCACCTCTTACCAGGTTTTAGGCAAATTTCTTACTCCAGTTAAGCTTCAGTTTTCCATGGATATGGGAATGATAATACCTGCTTGATAAAAGTGTTATGAGAATTGTGAAATATGTCTCAAAAGCATCCAGCACTAAACATCAATGAATGGTAGATACTTTTCGATGGTGAGGATAATGCATAATGGGAGGGCAACTGACACTTGTTCCAGGCCATCTCGTTATTATGGCCAATTTGAATTACTGAATCAGAGAAAGTGGAGATAGTTAAGGTCTTAGTAATTAGTAGCTAACTGTTATTAGTTATTACAAAGTTTCTACAGTCAATTTTCCAGGTCAAAGACATATAAATTAACAAATGTATTCCTTTGTTAGCAAGGATGATTTTCAAAGCGAAGCAAAAATAGAAACAGAATTTTTTTTCTGACATCTTTAAAAATGAGTATGACAATGTTTTTCCTGTTTAAGTTTTAAATTTGATGTTATGATATATAGTGTTTATAATCTGTTTCATTCATAGGTAAATTTGTGGTCGTTCCTTGGTAAAAGTAACCTAGAGAGGAAAGTGTTAATGTTTCTAAGTTATAATAAGTGGAAAGTGACATCATGAACAGAGTATCTCATTCTGATGGTCAAAGGTTATCCCTTTTCCCCCTCTGGAGATTTTCATAATGCTCAAACATTTACAAACTAACTCAATATAATTTTTTCAAATATGTGCAATATTTGCTCATTTGGAGATTTGTGATCCTCTGGCTCTTGTCCTTATTTTCAAGAGCCTCCTCTAACAGTCATTAGTGTGACAGTGACAGGGTGGGAAAGAAAACATAAAAGGTCAAAAGTAAAAACAGTCTGACATCTCATATATCAACCTTCCGATATGAGTCATCACAAGGGCTTTGTAAGAAAATACAAAAGCCCCAAAACTTTTGTGACAAATGCTGTTACTAGTTCTTGCCGTAAACCGGATATTTCACAGGGTGAGAGTGTGGCCCCTGTTCCGGGCAGAGGATCCTACCGCAGGCACCCTTTCACGGAGTGAGTCTTTTCCAGACTAAATCACAGCATCTCCTGACGGAGAGGAGCAGAGGCAAGCACAGTTGGAGAAGACCGTGGTGAAGAAGCACCGTAGAGGACTAAAAGGGAAGGCAGGAGCAAATCCTCAGTGAAATGCAGCTCCTGGAGCAGCCTGCCAGGCGCCAAAAGCATGTGGACTTAAGGAAGTCCGTGGAGGAGAGGGAGGGGGATGGGAGGGAGGAGAACGGAGAAGAAGACGGAGAGAGGGAGAATGAAAGAGGAGAGAGAGGGGAGAGAAAAGAGAAAAGGTTGGGGAGTTGGGGGAAGCAAAGACCATGGAGGAGGAACTGAAAAGTTCAGGAGAAAAGGGACATAGTAGAACAGGAGCCAGACATGGCAGTATAATCTTTAAAATAGTGTGCAGCATGGTAGCACAGCAGAGGAATCCATAAATCTCTAGCAAACACATCATGATAGGCATAGAAGAAATAAAAAAAGGAAACCAATGGAAATAAAGAGGACCAGGAACAAACAGATTCAGAATAGCAAATTCAGATTAAAAAGTGACTGGGTGCTGGCATGGTGTCGCAGGCCTGTAATCCCAGTGTTTCAGGAGGCTGAGGCAGGAGAATTGGGAGTTCAAAGCCAACCTCAGCAATGGTGAGGTGCTAAGCAACGCAGTAAGACCCTGTCCCTAAATAAAATACAAAATAGACTAGGGATGTGGCTCAGTGATTGAATGCCCCTAAATTCAATCCCCGATATCGCCCCCAACACACTGAAAAAAAAAAAAAAAGTGATGAGGTGTGTTGTAAGAGGAGGTATCTGTGGTCACAGTTCAGGTCTCAGCTGTGAGAAGGCAATTGGAAGTAATCTTAATGCTTAATTTAAATGTTAGTTTAAATGTTATTGCTTTTTCCCATGGCACATACTTAAATAATAATAAGCAAGTTCTTTATCTTTTTTTTCTTTTAAAATAAAATATATTAAAAGTATGAAACTTCCCAGGAAGGTGAAATAACATTATTAGAGGTACAACAGGCCCATGGGCTTGACACAGTTTAATCTGGCTGGAGTCACACCACACAGGCCATCACTGCAGACTGCAATGGGGTCTTAAATATAAAATGGTTTTCAGATAAAACTCCAGAGAAAATGAACATCTAAGCAAGATAGACAGCAAAACTACCAGGAGGGGCAGCACTGGATTCCTAGATGACCCTTAGGCCAGGATAAACCTGAATTCCGGCACTGAGACTGTTCTGACTTGCACAAAACTGCATCCTCCCCAGGACAGAGACTGCTTTTCACGTGTGATTACAATGTGACTGTGATACAACTCGGTGACTGCTGGTGTTCACCTGAACAAGCATCAGACAGGACTCTCCTAAAGCAGCAGCTACAGCAAGCTTGCTGACTCCTAAAGCAGCAGCTGTCCTCTGGGGAGCTGCCCCATGGAGCCCGCACCAGCCACTGCAGCTCTGAGCAGAGGAGGGTGGCATTCCAGCTCCGGGAGGGGAGGGCAGCGCCTGAGGCTGGCAGGGAGGCACACAGCACCACCCGGCGTGCCTGCGGGACAGGAGTTGGCTGCGGACTTCACTCCACCTTCAGCTGCATTTTCCACTGGTGAGCACAGGCCGAGCATTCTCCACAAAGTCATCGATAAGGACAGGCCACGCCCCTTCTTCTTTGTAGTTAGACATATCATCTGCAATCATGTTTCCAAAATCTAGCAGAAGATTCCAAGTGTCCCTTGGAATTGATCTTTTGTGATGTTCTAGCAGGAATGTGTTCCAAAGATCTAAAAATTTAAACCTTCCCGATAACACTATATATGCAACAGCCATTTCTAAATCTAGGGACCCGCAGGGTAAGGCTAAGATGATTATCTCGTCCTGCTCATAAGCCTACATCCTTACCACTTAGGAAGAACTCTAAGTGGGGACCACATCTTAATGATGACAAGCTCTCCCATTGGGAAATGGAGCTGAACCTAGGCCCTTCTGCCCAGGGCTTTTAGCAAAGGTAAAGGTAAACTGGTAGAAGTCCTTGAACTTCACAGAGGCCTGCAGCTCTTGCTCCAGCCTGGGCAGGAGGACTTTCAGCTTCTCAGTTCTGTCACACCCAAGCTCTGTCATGCTGTCCATGAATTCCTTCCTGCTGAATTCACACTTAGTGGCAGCCCTGAACTTCCATGCTATGACCAGCATGCTGATGCTGGCAGGTCCAGCCTCAGATCATCACAGAACTGCTGAATCCCATCAATCCTGATTCTGTCTCCATCCTGCAGATCATGCTCGCTAGCGCTGGTGCCAAGTTCTTTATCTTTGTTCAAGTTCTAGACTAAGAAGAAGTTAATAAGTACATCAAAAATAGGGAGACAGCAGAAAATTCATTTTATTGTTCTTGTTCCCTTTTTTTGCTGCAGTGTTTTTCAAATGTAAGAAATTCTAATCGATGTTGAATTAAATTGAAGCAGACTCTTTTGAGGTTTTCCTACCTTTGGAGTCTGTGTGGCTTTTGTTATCTGGTCACTCAGCATTGGCGTTGGCTGGGGTCCGATGCTCCTTGTGGGAAGCTACATAGTCCCCCCTGCCATGTGCTGTTTATGCTGATGAACACATGCCTGGCCTTCTCTTCCACCATGACATTGTCATTCAGCCATCAATTAGGCTTCTTCTGGGTCTTCTTTTTACATAAAGTCTCAAGATACATCCTGAGCACTACACATAAAGACTGGTAAGCTCTGTGAGTTAGTTGTTTGATTTTGTTTTAAATCATATTCTCCCCACCCCATTCTATTTATCCAACTCCAAGCATCATTTTTTTTTTTTAATTCCCTATATCTTAGATAGAGTTCACCTGCTTGCCAAGAATAAGTTGTCAGAGCCCAGTAAACAATATCTCTATTTAGCTCCCTCTCATTAGTTGGGCTGTTCTCTATCAGTCAAAGAGGTGTCATGCTGCAAACAGATCGGCACTGCTACAAGGTTCTGTTTATACCTCTGATTGCTAAAGAGGTAGATAGGGAAATTCAGTAGAGTGTGCTTTTAAAATCATTTACACGGGTTCTTTAAAAGCATTTTAAGATAGACCATCAGTTGAACTAGGTGAATATTGTGTACTTATATGTTAGACAGAGTGACTCTTTACTACTGTGCTCTTTCTTGTAGAATAGGATTATTTTTGCAATAAGACATATTTATTAAGTAGTTACAATGAATAGTTAGGGGCTAAGTCATAATGATTTGAAAATGAACAGAGAAATTTAGAAGTTACCTTCCCCCTGCTTCTAAGACCAAGTTGAAGAATCTACCTGTAATTTTTATATTAATATTCTGATTTTCTTCCAGTTACAGTGAATAAATTGTATATGATTCTGACACTATCTAAACAAGATTGTCTTCATTTAAGAACTTCATTTTTACTATCACCCCCCTCATCATAAATTTCTCCTCTGCAATCATATTTTTTAGCATCATATTTATTAGCAAATAAACATATCTTACTTTTGGAAAACCTCCTCTAGACCACTTGTTCTATTTTAAAGGTTATTGAAAGATAATTTTCAAAAAGGGTAAAAGTATGACTCTCCTGCAGATATGATGAACAAATGTTAAAGATTTTTACTTATTATTAATGTGAAAATCAGTAAGTTATTACACATAAAGAAGAATCCAACCATCTCACACCCATTAGGATAGGTACCCATAACAATAACAGCAATGATATAAACAAGCCAGAAAACAAGTGTTGGTAAGGATGTGGAGAAATTGGCACCCTTTTATACTGTTGGCGTGGATGTAAAAAAACACAGTTACAGTGGAGGATAGTGTGGCAGTTCCATGCAAAAATCAGCAACAGAATTCCTGTATTATCCACCAATTCTATTTCTGAGTTCATAAGAAAGAGTCAAAAGCAGGGTCTTGAGAAGATTTTGTTTACCTGTGCTCATGACAGCATTATCCACAGGAGCCAAAAGATGGAAGTGTCTACTGATGGATGAATGGATAAACAAAATATGATTTTATATGTATCTATAAAACTATATCTACATATAGATATCTACATATAGGTAGAGATAGAAATAGAGATGTTTCAGTCAGTTTTTTAGACTTCGTGACCAAAAATCTAACAAGGACAGCATAGAGGATAAAAGTTTATTTGGGCCTCATGGTTTCAGAGGTCTCAGTCCATATATGGCCCACTCCACTGCTCTGGACCCAACATGATGCAAAATACTAAGGAAAAAGGGTGTAGTGGAGGAAAGTAGCTCAGGACATGCCACCAGGAAGCAGAAAGAGGAATCTGATCACAAGGGACAATATATAGATGCCCCAAAGGCACATCCTCAGAGACCTACCTCCTCCAACCACACCTGCCTACAGATACCACCCAATTAATCCATTCAAATGGATTAATGTACTGATTGGGTTAAGGCTCTCATAACCCAATCATTTCACTTCTAAACTTTCTTGCATTTTCTCACACATGAGCTTTGGGGAAACACCATAGGTCTAAACCACAATAATAGATACACAGATATAATTCAGCCTTAAAAAGGAAAAAGTTCTGACATGTGCTACATGGATGAACACTGAGAACATTATGCTAAGGGAAATAAGCCAATCACAAAACACAAATACTTTTTGATTATATTTACATAAGATTCTCAGTCTACTGAAATTCATAGTGATAGGTAGAAGAATGGTGGTTATTATGGCTATAGGGGAGACGAGTAGGAATTTATTTTTCAATGTGCACAGAAGTTCAGTTTTGAAGGTGAAAAAATTCTGGCTATGGGAAGTGGTGATGGTTGCATCATAGTATGAATGTACTTAACTCTACAGAAATATACACTTAAAATGGTTAAAATGATAAATTTTGTCACCTATTACAACTAACTTTAAGATATTAAAATAGATAAAAAGAATACAGAGAACAGACAATTTACAGATGAAAGATATTTTAATCCATGTGCAAATCAAAGCAAAAGTGGCTTCTTCCACTTTTAGAAGAGTCATTAGATTCTATGAGGGGCAGAAGTCATTGTTAATGTCCACAAAAAAGAATAATTCTGTATTGTCATCAGTTATGTATAGGACACAGAATGTAAACTAACCCCACAGAATTAGAATCAGATAGCCTAGAACAGTATGCTCTAAACAATGCACAATTTTCCATTGAAGCACAAACTTTTCTTTATAAACTAACTCTCAAAAAGAATGGATTATGTATGCTGTCTTTCCCATTTTAATGGTAGACTAAAAATAGTCACAGATTATTTGCAGCTCTTTCCATCAAGAGATGCAGTCTATTTACCCACCCCTTGAATCTGGACTGGCCTGGTCATTTATTTTGATTAACAGCATGTGGCAGAAATAACCTTGGGCAAGTTCTGAATAGAGACCCCAGGAGGCCCTACAGCATCTAGTCTTGCTATCTTGGAAAACTGCTGCTTTGTGATTAAACCTGACCTAGCCTGCTGGAGAGGGAAGATAGAGTAGGACCAAGGTTCCCCACCCACCAGACTGCCAATCATCAGACATGTGGGGAAGGCTGCCCTGTGTCATCCAACTCCATCCTAACCATCAACTGACTTGGAGAGATCTAAGAGAGCCACAGAGCAACCGTCTAGCTAAATATAAATGAAACTTCCAATCCACACAATTGTGATAAATAAAGCACTTTTAAGTCACTAAGCTTTGGGATGATCTTTTATGAAGCAAATGTTAGCTGATATACTGTATCACAAAACAGTACCTTGATTTTTTCCAGTTCTTTACACTCTTAGAGTTCAGAGATTCTATTACCTGTTCTTTTCTCATATCCAACATCCAGCCTATTAGTAAATGCAGTCAGCTTTTCCCTTCAAAACAAATCCCAAGCATGACCATCTCCTGCTTCATTGGCTTGTTTTAAGAATTTTGCTAATGAAAAATGAAAACAAAAACTTTTAGAAATTTCATTTTAGAAATGGAAATCTCTTATATTTATAATGCTTATAGCATTGCACTGTATTTATTTGTATAAATGACTGAGTATTTTGAGGGCAGCAATCACTTTATCACTCAATCATACTACACATAATTGCTGTACTGTGCAGTATTATGCTAGGTTTATAGTAGGCTCTCAAGGAAATCTTTACTAAATGAATGAATGGTTTAACATAATGAAAGATGACCAGATAGCAATGAAAATTCTCATTAAGATGTTTTTCATTTTCTAGGCATTGATCTTTCTAAAACCAGTGTCACCATATCCCTTAGAAAGCCTCCACATACCCTTACACATATCCTTGTGTCCCTGTGTGGCTTATAGTGGTTTTGAGTGTGTTTCTCTCCTGCTCAGAGTGTACACTCCTTGAAGGGTTCATGCTTTTATCTCCTATGTCACCAAGTGTTATTGACACCATACACAGAGAAGGTGTTAATACTTAGTTCTTGGCTATCACTAAATTTAGCTCTTTAAACTCACTACCAATGTGGAAAGCTTTATTGAAAGGAGCAAAAGTATTTTTCAAAGACTTGAATGCCCGTATTAGAAATATGAAACACAGTCAAATACATGTATGTATACATACAATAAAAACAAGCAAACCAACCAACAAAACCCCCAAAAGCAAAAAAAAACCAATATTTTTTAACCAGGGAAAAATAATCTTTTAGAGCACTATGCTTTTTTTAGAAAACATGCCAAATACATGTTCTTGATTAGTGTGTTTTGTCTTCTTATCTTGTTTTATCTCCAGAAATGATATTAGTGTTTGAACTCATTTGACTAATATTAAAGTCTGTTAGATTTCTATGGCTTTTCTGAAATATCTAGGAAATTTTGAAAATCAAATATGAAATAGAGTTTACTCTTTGTAAAACATGACTCCCTCTTCCTGAGAAAAATGAGTATAAAAGAAACTTATTCTTCAAACTGGAGATTGAATTCAGGGGCACTTTACCACTGAATTACAACCCCAGTCCTTTTAATTTAATTTTATATATTTCAAAATAGGATCTTATTAAGTTAACTAGGGTCTTGCTAATTTGCTGAGGCTGGTCTTGAACTTGCAATCCTCCTGCATCAGCCTCCAGAGTCACTGGAATTACAGGCATGTACCATGGTGTCCAGCAGTATAAAAATTCTTTAAAGAAGTCTGATCAATACCAAACTTTCTTTTGATGGAAATGGAAACACATGAACTGTATATTATTGAGTGCATCATTATCTTTAGAATATAGTTTCCTAAAATTACGAAGCATAATTTTGATTGTCTTGGAAACATCAGTTGTTTAACTGTGAGCTTCTCGTGCACCACAGTGTCTGGAGAACTGGAATTCCCACTTGACTCTCTGTACCCCTGGAAGCCTCCAGAGGTCGGCCAGGGACTTTCCCATCACTGACAAGGTAGGTAATCAGTATTGTGCTCCTCAACTTCCAAGTGGACTTTCTGCTGTAATTCATGAAGAACTTGTGACTGCAGTGAGAGAGTATAAGCTTTATCCTACCCTCCTCATTCACAACCTCCTCCTTTCTTCTCACACTCCTCAATTAGTATATTGTCCCAGGGTATGAAATTCAACTGACCAACAGAGGAACATTAGGCTTGCTGGAGTTGTTCTTCACAAATTAGGTGACTCTTGTAACTAGAGGACAAATCCTTTTGCAAGATATGGCAGTTTCTAGTTCTTTGCTTTAAAAAGCAAACAAACTAACAAACAAAATGAAGGAACTCCTGCTCAAATCGTTTAGTAGTTGATCTACATGAGTCTTATCATCTAACTCACTTGAAAGTCTTGGAATTGCTCTCCCAAAAGTGCTTCTGTTACCAATGCCTATGTGAACAAATGTCTCAGTGATTACATGAATAAAAATAAAGAACAGGAATAAAATTGATTCTGAATCCTGTCTTTTCTAACTGTAAGACATTTACATTCACAGGTATATGAACTCATCTTTTAGAAACCACCACCTAGGGTGGGGGATGTAGCTCAGTTGGTAGAGTGCTTGCGTCACATGTACAAGGCACTGGGTTCAATCCCCAGCACTACAAAACAAACAAACAAACAAAAAACTACCACCTATTGGAATAAGAGATGCTTTCCAATAGAATTTAATTTTGAGATTTAAAAACATATCTAATTTGTCATTTATTTTCATTGAGCAATATTAAAAAAAACTACAATAACTCAATTCAAAAAATTTTGACAGTTTTTTGGTCAGAGGATTTAAAGTATTAAATTTAATATATATACATAATAATATAAATAAAATAATTTGAAGCTTAAACTATATTACATAGAATTAAATTTAGTGGGAGATAAATAGCAATATTAAGAACTAATTTGATAACCCAATCAATAAATGGGCAAAGAAACTGAAAAGGCACTTCACAGAAGAAATATGATCAGTCAACAAATATGTGAAAAAATGTTCAACGAATCTAGCAGTTAGAGAAATGCAAATTAAAACTACACTGAGATTTCATCTCGCCCCAGTCAGAATGGCAATTATCAAGAATATAAGTAACAATAAATGTTGGCAAGGATGTGGGAAAAAGATTCACTCATACATTGTTGATGGGACTGTGAATTGGTGTAACCACTCCCTAAAGCAGTATGGAGATTCCTCAGAAAACTTGGAATGCAACCACCATTTGACCCAGATATCCCACTCTTCAGTATATACCGAAAGGGCTTAAAATCAGCCTACTGTAGTGAAGCAGGCACATCAATGTTTATAGCAGCTCAATTCACAATAGCTAAGCTATGGAATCAACCTAGGTGCCCTTCAACAGATGTATGGATAAAGGAAATGTGGTATATATACACAAAGGAATACTACTCCACCATAAAGAGAAATGAAATTATGGCATTTGTAGGTAAATGAATGGAACTGGAAACTCTCATGGTAAGTGAAATAAGCCAGTCCTCCCAAACCAAGGCCAAATGTGCTCTCAGATATGCAGATTCTAACTCACAATGCTGGGGGTTGGGGGTAGGGAAGAAGGGAAGTATCTTGGATTAGACAAAGGGGAATGGAGGGAAAGGAGGGGGATGGGACTAGGAAAGATAGTAGAATGAATCAGACATTACTTTCTATGTTCATTTATGAATAGACCACTGTGAAACTCCACATCATGTACAACCACAAGAATGGGAAGTTGTACTCCATCTATGTATAATATGTCAAAATATATTCTACTGTCGTGTATAACTAAAAAGAACAAATTAAAAAAGAACTAATTTGGGAACAAAACGAATAATGATTTACTTCTGACTCTTACAAGTTTTTCCATGTATTTTAAAAATAGACAATAAGTACCAAATTGCTATGAAATAATTCAGAAGATTAAAAGGAATCCGTTTTGTGGATACAACAAATGTTTTAGGTCTCCAATAAATATCTGAGAGGACCTCAGGGCAAGGACTGCATCTTACTCAACCATGTGTCATGCCTAGCAAAGGGTCTGATGCGAATAGTAAAGCATTTAAAAATGTCTCATTGCAAGCATCGTTGGTTTCTTTCTGCTCTTGTCTGATCTGCCTGATGGAGCTGAACAACCACAGCAGAGAATACTGTCATCCCCTTGCTCATTCTGACTCTTTTACCTTCAGTTCTAGAATGTGGATCTAGTGTGAACCTTGTTAACTGATTTTATATTTATTTATTTATTTTTCCAGTGGCATTATTTGCAAAGTTATGTAGAAAACAAAACAAACACACTTGGTTTAAATGCTTGCTGAATAGGGGAAATGAATAAATAAAAATGAATACACAAATGAGTAAAACACAAGAACCTTTAAAGGATTCATTAAAAATGATATTTTCATAATTCAGCTTTAAGGTAATTTATGAAACAGAAGCCACTTCAGAACCAATGTTGTTTAGGTTCTGTGGTTTGATTTTGTGAATTTTCCATCATATCTTGTCTATTGCAAAGACTATATCAGAAAAATCTAGATCATGCAACTTTGATTAAATTTTTAAAAGTAACATAATTGGTGTATTAGGTTTCTCTAGAGGAAAAGAACCATTCCTTTCTCTTTCTCTCTCTCTCTATAATATATATATATATCTGTATATGTATACATATATGTGTGTATATATATATATATATATATCATATATATATATATATCATATATATAATTGTAAAAAGGGGATTTATTCGATCAGAAACTGAATGGTCCACAATGGCCATCTGCAGACTGGAGAGTTGGAGGAATCAGTAGATACTCAGTTCAAGAAACCAGAGTCTCCGAAGACGAAGGACCAATGATGCAGCCCTAGTGAGAGATTGGAGACCTGGAAATTTCCTGGAGAGTTGCTGGTCAGAGTCCAAGTGATGGAGCTGGAGTTGGAGTTCAATATACTCAGGGGATGACAGTACCAATCCCAGCCCCCACTGGAGAAGCATGGAGCTCATGTCTGCAGCTGGATTCCTCTTCCTTCCCCCTGTTCTTCCATCCAGGTCCCCAGCCTATTGAACAGTGCTACCCACATTTAGGGTTGTCTTCCCCTCAGTTTGCTGTCCATATGCCAATCTTCTCTGGAAATACCCTCACAGACATACCTTTTTTTGTTTGTTTGTTTTTTGGTGCTGGGGATTGAACCCAGGGACCTTTCACATGCAAGGCAAGCACTCTACCAACTGAACTATATTCCCAGCCCACAGACACAACTTTAAGAGAAATGTCTCTTAAACTTAGGCATCTTTTAATCCAATCAAGTTGATAATCATCACAATCTGGGAGAAGAGAGAGATGCTGAGTCTACAAATTGAAGTTAAATATTTTTCTCTTTAAACTAGGAAAAAATTTCAACATCTACAACAAAAATCATCACATATGGATAGGAAGGTGAAAATAATCACTAGTTTATATATTCTAATATAGTGACTGATTGAAATTATGTTTGCTAAAGTTTGTATTTTCTGCATAGCAGAAAACTATTTACATTTTTATAATAAATATTTTTACTTACTACCAAAATACCAATATCGATTTGGAAAACAATTGTTCTTTCAATTTCTTTAAGTTGTAGTATATGTAATATTCATAGAAATGAGTCTAAATCTCTTGTAGCAATCAGAGAAATCAAAACTCATTTAATCACATGAAGCTCTTACTTGCTTTAATATTTTGCAACTATTTAGACAATAAATGGAAAAAAATTGATAAGATAATCAAAATTAGTCAATTTTCTTTGTTAAACAGTAATATACAGAATGATTTACAAAACATTGAGAGCTAATTAAAAATAAATATTTAAACAGAAATTTAAAATTTTTAATGGAGAAACTACTTATAAAATGGTTGTAATAAAATTTATAATCTCTTGGCAATCTGAGGACAAGGACCTCAATCAAGTATCTTTTTGATACAAAGGAAAAGGAAATATTGGCCTTTGGTACTTCATATACATTCATGTAAAACTAGAGCTTCTTAAAATGTTGATCACCAAGATGTAGAGAATAGAACAGTGATTACAAAGTCTGGGAAGGGTGTGGAAGGCAGAGATGGAGAGAGAATGGGCAATGGGTACAGAATACAGCTAAATAGGAGGATTAACTCCAAGTTTCTGTAGCCCAGTAGGATAACTGTGGTTGACAACATTCCAATGAATATCTGAAAATAATAGGATTTTGAATGTTTCTAGTGAAAAAATTAGAAATTATAAATATCAGAGGTAGTAAATATGCCAATTATCTTGTTCTGATTATTGCAGATTGTGCATGTGTATTAAAATGTCATACTAGGTGGGGTGCAGCGGTACATACCTTCAATCTCAGAAACTCAGGAAATTGAAGCAGAAGGATCACAATTTTGAGACTATCCTGGGCAATTTAGTAAGAACCTGTCTCAAAGGAAAAATAAAAAAGGACTCGTGTATAAATCAGTGGAAGAATGCCCCTGCAATGAATACCCAATACCAAAAAAATTTTTTAAAGTTACATAATACCCTATAAATAAGCATAATCACTATTTGTCAAGTGTGTGTATACATATATATGCTTATATATGCTAATATATATGTGCTAAGTACATATATATATACATATATATGCTAAGTACTTATATATATATATGCTAATATCTTTCATCAGTGGAAGATTTTATTTTCGTACATTCCATTGGGAACAAAAGTGTTTGCAGCCCTTAGTTATTTGTATTAAAGATGGTTTGTGAAATGATGTTCAATGAAATGGTGTCGATTGTTGAACTTGGGGGTTCTTGAAAAATTGTAAGCGGGTAATGTTTTCAGCATTCTTAAATTCCTTTCTGAATGACTGTCCTCAAGCTAAGCATGACAATGCTCTCTCCTCTCACAAACTCCTCCCCTGTAGTTGATCTTTGGTTAGATATTAAGGTGAGAAATCTGCATATTTAAAATTCATCAGGGTGTCTACCCCAAAGAAAGGTATTTCAGCCTGGAAGCCATGGATGCCTTTAGTGAATCCATGAAACTTCACAATTTTCTATTAATTTTGTGGAATTGATCAATAACTTTCATTAAACATTATAATGAAATTATTTTAAAGATCATGTATCTAAACTGTTGTTTTTATGTATTTCATCTTTTAAATTGGCTTTGTTGAGCTATAATGTTTAAAATTATCCCATTTTCATTTGCAAATAAATGGATGGAATTGGTGAAATAAGCCAGTCCCAAAAAACCAAAAGCTTTCCCTGATAAGTGGATGATGATATATAGTGGGGTTTGGGGGACTGGGGAGTGAGAGAATAATGGAGGACCTTTATGTAGAAGGAAATGAGAGGGAGGGGGTATGAAAAATGGTGGAATGAGACAGACATCATTACCCTATGTACATGTATGATTACACAAATTGTATGAATCTACATCATGTACAACCATAGAAACGAAATGATGCATCCCATTTGTGTACAATGAATCAGAATGCAGTCTGTAAAAAATAAATAATTTTTTTTTTATTTATTTATTTATTTTTTTTTACGTTTACATAGGGTAATGATGTTTATTATATTTTTCCCCTCCCCCCCACCCCTCCCACCCCTCCCACCCCTCCCACCCCTCTTTTCCCTCTACACAGTCCTTCTTTCCTTCATTCTTACTGCTCTCCTTAGCCTAACTCTAAACCTAACCCTAAACCTAATGCTAGCCCCTCCCACCCCCCATTATATGTCCTCATCCGCTTATCAGCGAGATCATTCGTCCTTTAGTTTTTTGAGATTGGCTTATCTCACTTAGCATGATATTCTCCAATTTCGACCATTTGCCTACAAATGCCATAATTTTATCATTCTTCATTGCGGAGTAATATTCCATTGTATAAATATGCCACAGTTTCTTTATCCATTCATCAACTGAAGGACATCTAGGTTGGTTCCACAATCTGGCTATGGTGAATTGAGCAGCAATGAACATTGATGTGGCTGTATCTCTGTAGTATGCTGATTTTAAGTCCTTTGGGTATAGGCCAAGGAGTGGGATAGCTGGGTCAAATGGTGTTTCCATTCCAAGCTTTCTGAGGAATCTCCACACTGCTTTCCAGAGTGGTTGCACTAATTTGCAACCCCACCAGCAATGTATGAGTGTTCCTTTTTCACCACATCCTCGCCAACACCTATTGTTGCTTGTATTCTTGATAATCGCCATTCTAATTGGGGTGAGATGAAATCTTAGGGTAGTTTTGATTTGCATTTCCCTTATTACTAGGGATGTTGAACATTTTTTCATATATCTGGTGATTACTTGTACATCTTCTTCTGTGAAGTGTCTGTTCATTTCCTTAGCCCATTTGTTGATTGGATTATTTGTATTCTTCGTGCAGAGTTTTTTGAGTTCTTTATAGATTCTGGAAATTAGCGCTCTATCGGAGGTATGGTTGGCAAAGATATTCTCCCACTCTGTAGGCTCTCTCTTCACATTTCTGATAGTTTCCTTTGCTGAGAGAAAGCTTTTTAGTTTGAATCTATCCCAGTTGTTTATTCTTGCTTTTATTTCTTGTGCTATGGGAGTCCTGTTAAGGAAATCTGATCCTGAGCCAACAAGTTGAAGATTTGGACCTACTTTTTCTTCTATAAGATGCAGGGTCTCTGGTCTGATTCCGAGGTCCTTGATCCATTTTGAGTTGAGTTTTGTGTAGGGTGAGAGATAGGGGTTTAGTTTCATTCTATTGCATATAGTTTTCCAGTTTTCCCAGCACCATTTGTTGAAGAGGCTATCTTTTCTCCATTGCATATTGTTGGAACCTTTGTCTAGTATGAGAAAATTGTATTTATTTGGGTTTGTGTCCATGTCCTCTATTCTGTACCATTGATCTACCTGTCTATTTTGGTACCAATACCATGCCGTTTTTGTTACTATTGCTTTGTAGTAGAGTTGAAGATCTGGTATTGCAATACCCCCTGCTTCGCTCTTGCTACTGAGGATTGCTTTAGCTATTCTAGGTTTTTTATTCTTCCAGATGAATTTCATAATTGCTTGCTCTATTTCTGCGAGGTACATCATTGGGATTTTAATTGGAATTGCATTGAATCTGTATAGAACTTTAGGTAGTATAGCCATTTTGACGATATTAATTCTGCCTATCCAGGAACATGGGAGATCTTTCCATCTTCTAAGGTTTTCTTGAATTTCTTTCTTTAGTGTTCTGTAGTTCTCATTGTAGAGGTCTTTCACCTCTTTTGTGAGATTGATTCCCAAGTATTTTATTTTTTTCGATGCTATTGTGAATGGAGTAGTTTTCCTAATTTCTCTTTCTGAAGATTCATCACTTATGTATAAAAATGCATTGGATTTATGAGCATTGATCTTGTAACCTGCTACTTTACTGAATTCACTTATGAGTTCTAAAAGTTTTCTGGTGGAATTTCCAGGTTCCTCTAAATATATAATCATGTCATCAGCGAACAGGGATAGTTTGAGTTCTTCTTTTCCTATTCGTATCCCTTTAATTTCTTTGGTTTGTCTGATTGCTCTGGCTAGAGTCTCAAGGACGATGTTGAATAGAAGCGGTGAAAGAGGGCATCCCTGCCTTGTTCCAGTTTTTAGGGGGAATGATTTCAGTTTTTCACCATTTAGAATGATATTAGCCATGGGCTTAGCGTAGATGGCCTTTATAATGTTTAGGAATGTTCCCATTACCCCAATTTTTTCTAGTGTTTTGAGCATGAAGGGATGCTGTATTTTATCAAATGCTTTTTCTGCATCTATTGAAATAATCATGTGATTCTTAACTTTAAGTCTGTTGATATGGTGAATGACATTTATTGATTTCCGAATGTTGAACCAACCTTGCATCCCTGGGATAAAACCCACTTGATCGTGGTGCACTATCTTTTTAATATATATTTGTATGCGATTTGCTAAAATTTTGTTGAGAATTTTTGCATCGATGTTCATTAAGGATATTGGTCTGAAATTTTCTTTCCTTGATGTGTCTCTGTCTGGTTTAGGTATCAGGGTGATATTGGCTTCATAGAACGAGTTTGGTAGGGTTCCCTCCTCTTCTATTTCATGGAATAGTTTGAGGAGTATTGGAATGAGCTCTTCTTTAAAGGTTTTATAGAACTCGGCTGAGAACCCATCTGGTCCTGGACTTTTCTTTGTTGGTAGGCTTTTGATGACCTCTTCTATTTCATTGCTTGAAATTGGTTTATTTAAGTTGTGTATGTCCTCCTCGTTCAGTTTAGGTAGTTCATATGTCTCTAGAAATTTGTTGATGTCTTCAAGGTTTTCTGTTTTGTTGGAGTATAGATTTTCGAAATAGCTTCTAATTATGTTTTGTATTTCACTCGTGTCTGTTGTGATGTTTCCTTGTTCATTCCGAATTTTAGTAATTTGAGTTTTCTCCCTTTTTCTCTTTGTTAGTGTGGCTAAGGGTTTATCAATTTTATTTATTTTTTCAAAGAACCAACTATTTATTTTATTAATTTTTCCGATTGTTTCTTTTGTTTCGATTTCGTTGATTTCGGCTCTGATATTAACTATTTCCTGTCTTCTACTACTTTTGGTATTGGTCTGCTCTTCTTTTTCTAGTGCTTTGAGCTGTAGTGTTAACTCGTTTATTTGTTGATTTCTACTTCTTTTTTTGAATGCACCCCATGAAATAAATCTTCCTCTAAGTACTGCTTTCATAGTGTCCCAGAGATTTTGATATGATGTGTCTTTGTTCTCGTTTACTTCTAAGAATTTTTTAATTTCCCTCCTGATGTCTTCTGTTATCCATTCATCATATAATAGTGTATTATTTAGTCTCCAGGTATTGGAGAAGTTTCTGTTTTTTATTCTGTCATTTATTTCTAATTTCAATCCATTATGATCTGATAGAGTACAAGGTAGTATCTCTATCTTCTTGTATTTACTAACAGTAGCTTTGTGGCATAAAATATGGTCTATTTTAGAGAAGGATCCATGTGCTGCTGAGAAGAAAGTGTATTCGTTCTTTGTTGGATGGTATATTCTATATATGTCCGTTAAGTCTAAATTGCTGATTGTGTTGTTGAGATCTATAGTTTCTTTATTCAATTTTTGTTTGGACGATCTATCCAGTGGTGAGAGAGGTGTGTTAAAATCGCCTAGTATTATTGTGTTGTGGTCTATTTGATTTCTGGAATTGAGAAGGATTTGTTTGACGTACGTGGATGAGCCAATGTTCGGGGCATAGATATTTATGATTGTTATGTCTTGCTGATTTATGCTTCCCTTAAGCAGCATGTAGTGTCCTTCTTTATCCCTTCTGACTAGTTTTGGTTTGAAGTCCACATTATCTGAGATGAGGATGGATACTCCAGCTTTTTTGCTGTGTCCGTGTGCATGGTATGTTTTTCCCCATCCTTTCACCTTTAGTCTATGGGTGTCTCTTTCTATGAGATGTGTCTCTTGCAGGCAGCATATTGTTGGATTTTTCTTTTTAATCCAATCTGCCAGTCTGTGTCTTTTGATTGATGAATTCAGGCCATTAACATTCAGGGTTATTATTGTGATATGATTTGTATTCCCAGTCAATTGACTCATATTTGTTTTTGACATGATTCGGTTTCTCCTTTATTTGGCTATTCCTTTAGGCTAGCGCCTCCTGTTGCTGATTTGCATCGTTGTTTTTCATCTCTTCCTCATGGAATATTTTGCTGAGAATGTTCTGTAATGCTGGCTTTTTTTTGTAAATTCCTTTAGCTTTTGTTTATCATGGAAGGATCTTATTTCATCGTCAAATTTGAAGGTAAGTTTTGCTGGGTATAAGATTCTTGGTTGGCATCCATTTTCTTTCAGGGCTTGGTATATGTTGTTCCAGGCCCTTCTAGCTTTTAGGGTCTGGATTGAAAAATCTGCTGATATTCTTATTGGTTTCCCTCTGAATGTAATTTGATTCTTTTCTCTCGCGGCCTTTAAAATTCTGTCTTTATTTTGTATGTTAGGTATTTTCATAATAATGTGCCTTGGTGTGGGTCTGTTGTAATTTTGTATGTTTGGAGTTCTATAAGCCTCTTGTACTTGGTTTTCCATTTCGTTCTTCAGATTTGGGAAATTTTCTGTTATTATTTCATTGAATAGATTGTTCATTCCTTTGGTTTGTTTCTCTAAGCCTTCCTCAATCCCAATAATTCTCAAATTTGTCCTTTTCATGATATCCCATAGTTCTTGGAGATTCTGTTCATGATTTCTTACCATCTTCTCTGTTTGTTCCACTTTGTTTTCAAGGTTAAATATTTTGTCTTCAATGTCTGAGGTTCTGTCTTCCAGGTGTTCTATCCTATTGGTTATGCTTTCTATGGAGTTTTTAACTTGGTTTATTGTTTCCTTCATTTCAAGGATTTCAGTTTGGTTTTTTTTTCAGTATCTCTAACTCTTTATTGAAATGATCTCTTGCTTCCCGTATTTGGTCTTTTAACTGTTGATTGGTGCAATCATTTAATGCCTGCATTTGCTCTTTCATCTCCTCCTTCAATGCCTGCATTTGCTCTTTCATCTCCTCATTAGCTTCCCTGATCGTTTTAATTACGTACATTCTGAACTCCCTTTCTGACATTTCTTCTGCTCTGCTGTCATTGGGTTTTATTGATGTAGTATCTAGGTTTGTTTGGGACATTTTCTTCCCTTGTTTTCTCATAATGGTCAGTTGTCAGTGGGACCCTGAGATATTGCAGTTTTCCACTATTGGCTTATAGTGTCCCAGTAGATTTCCAGTGTATCACCTCCCAGCCTTCAGTAGCCTGATGTCTTGGAGGAATCTGATAAAGCAGCTCATTCGAAGAATACTGCCCCTAGCCCCCTACTGGTTCCACGTTTTGGAACTGGCTCTGTGCGGAAATGCTCTCACTGTGGGCCTGCACCGTGCAGCTGGCCGTGTGGGAAGAGCCCACTGCCGGAGTGTGGAAGACTACCTTGGGAAGACTCAAGCTGCCCTGCCCGGCTCTGCTAAGCCACCTCTATCTGGGCCTGCCACCCGGGCTGAGCTTTACCCAGTGGGCAGACTCACCCGTGGCTCCACTTCAGTTCGAGTCTCTCAATGCCTCCCCTTCTTAACTCCTGGGTTGTGGAGCGACCGGAGGTGCAGTCTCCCTCTAGGCCGCCATCTTGGATCGCCCCGTGAAGAGAGCCCGCAGCCGGAGTGGGCAGAGCCGCCTGAAGAGGTCTCCGGCTGCCCTGCCCTTATCCCTGAGGCTGATTGCAGATCGAGGCTCTCCGCTGGTTCTTTGCAGGAGTACACTGCACTGCAGGGGCTCCGGGACTCGGAGCCTGCTCTGTTCAGACAGGCTCTCACTAGCGGGCCAGTTCCGTTCCGAGAACCTGGAGAAGCTGGCTGTGTGGGCGGGGCCCACCGCCGGAGTGCGCAGGACTGCCTGTGGATGACTCTAGCTGCCCTGCCCGGCTCCGATAAGCCACCTCTATCTGGGCCTGCCACCCGGGCCGAGCTTTACCCAGTGGGCAGACTCACCCGTGGCTCCACTTCAGTCCGAGTCTCTCAATCAATAAATAATTTTTAAAAATATAAATAATAAATAAAATAGTTGTTTTTAAACTTTAAAAAAAATTATCCCATTTCAAGGGTATAGTTCAATGAGTTTCGACTAGTGTATACTCATGTAACTACTACCAAAATGAGATACTGAACATTCATATCACTCCAAATCTCCTTCATGCCCCTTTATAGTCAATCTCTTCTCTCACCTCCAGTTCCTGATAACCAATGATCAATGATCTGCTCTCTCATGCTATAGTTTTGCCTTTTGAAAATGATTATATAAATGGAATCCTATCAATAGTAGTCTTTTGTCTTTGGTTTATTTCACTTAGTGCTTTGGAGATTTGTCTGTATTGTTGCACATATTTGTAGTTTGTTTCTTTTTATTGCTGCATAGTATTCTGTTGCATAGATATTTACCTATTGATGAGCTTCTGAATTTTTCCCATTTGTAGCTTTATAAATAAAGCTGCTGCAAATATTCATATACAAGTCTTTGCAGGGACACATTTTTATTTTTATTAAGTGGAACTGCTACATAGCAAAGAGTGCATGTTTAACTTTATAAGAAACTATTAAGTAACTTTTCTGTGTGTGTGTGTGTGTGTGTGTGTGTGTGTATGTATGTGTGTATATTTTAAGGGTATTTCTTAGACCAAGAGAATCTTTTTTTTTTTTTTTTTTGGAAGCAAATAAATATGTGTGTAAGAATGTATGATAGAGAACTTTTGAGGAGGAAAACTTCATGTCATCATTTTTAGTTAGCAAATTTCCTCTACTAGGTCAAGATCTAAGCAAACATACAAATGTAGACCACAAGAACCTCCTCTTTGACCACAACAAGTGCCAACAGAATTTTGAAGTGTTGCTAACATGCCTCTAAAGAGAATTAATGAGATTCCGTGTATGCAATGTAACTATTTAGGACTACTCAAGCAATATAAGGGATCTAGTTATGTAAGATTTGGTTAGGCATACCAGAACATTGGAAAGAAATGTGAATTTTATCATTCAAGAAAATATCATTTTCTTGTGAACTGTAATCCTTATTTTTTTGTAGCCAGAAATGCATATGCCTTCATTCAAAGTTTGGCAAAAAAAACTGAAGACATCGTAGGAAATTTTAGCAAGCATTTCATCCATCAGGTAAAAGATACTTGTGCTGAAATAATTGCCCACTTGGTTGTTTTTCTAAGGTATTTTCTAGTGCATATTAGATGTTTAAGAAGACTGTTATGATGAAGTGTTTGAGAAGCTGCTGATTTTATTTTCATATTTGTTGGACCCAAGTCTTCTTACTAAATGTCTAACATAAACAACCTTTGGCTACCTCATGTAACATTTCAAAGTGTGATTATGACAAAGGCATACGTACTGGGATTTGTTTCTGGATTTTTCAAGTAGTAAAGGGTAGTGGAACTCTTCAATCCATAGAGGATTTTTTTCTCTGCATGATGACCCATCTGCTTACCCCGTGTATTGCCTTTACTATTAAACAGTACCAAAGGGCTAGCAGGCTATTAAAAAAAAAATCATGATATTTTTAGGCCCATTCATGGGGTTTTCCTGTGATGGATTTGCCCCTAATTTTGTTTTTTAAAATTCCAAGTATCTTCATTTTATGCCTGATAAGTGGATGACTGACAGATGGGAATCGCCAGCAGGAAAATGAAGTGCTTTTGTCCATGCCAATCAGTGCTAAAGCCCACATGTTATGCTTTGGATCTGCAATGTACCCTCCTAAAAGGTCATGAATTGAAATCATAGTCCCCAATGTGGCAAGGTTCAGAGATGGGGCAATGATTGGATTGTGAGCACTGTAACCTCATCAGTGAATTAATCCATTTGATGGATTAATAATTAGAATGAACAACTAGGTGATAAATGGAGGCAAGTAGGCATGGTTGGAGGAAGTAGGTGACAGGGGTGTGCCCTTGGGGAGTGTATCTTTTCCAGGGCACCCTTCCCTCCCCTCCCCTCCCCTCATCTTCCCTTTGCTTCCCTTCCCTTCTCCTTTACCCCTTCCCAGCAGCCATAAACTAAGTAACTGTCCTCCACCATACCCTTCTGCTATGATTTTTCTGCCTTGGGGCCAGTTGACCATAGACCGTGTAATATAAAGCCGATACTCCGCCTCCCAACCACTTGTCAATCTGCGCTCTGCCCGCCTCTTACTTTACAGGAATTTCCGGCCTCCTCACCACCTGTCAATCTGTGCTCTGCCCGCCTCTTTACAGGAATTTCCGGCTTATGCTGCCGCCTTTTTCCTGCTTCCCACGTTATGTCCTAACGTGCTAAATAGCTATTGGTTCATCAGTCAGCTTACAAGTATTCTCCTCCGATATTGGTTCCTTCCAGCCGGGGAGATTCCAATATCTGGGAGAAGCACACACGCCATCTTTCTTTTTTTTCCTTTCTTTTCACCTTGGAGCGGATGTATTAGTCCTCTGCATGATAAAAGTCTCTTGTGTGAGACCTCATGTCCGCGGTGCATTTTTCTGGGAGCTATTGGCCAGCCGCAACTGAGACGAGTGAGCAGGCGGCAGTTCAGCGGGAGTGCGCAGCAGCAGCTAGAATTGCTGTGGGTCCCAAGCTGCCTTACAGACTGAATCCTCTCAAACCAAGAACCAAAATAACTCTTTCCTACTCTAAGTTGTTGTCAGGTATTTTGATCACTGCCATGAAAACTAACATCCTCTCCCTAAGGACATATGGGGGCCTGAAACAGGGGCCCCTTCTTTGCTTCTTGACTTAGTACTGTAATGTGGGTCATAGCTTTCTGTGTTAAGATGAGAAGTTGTGTCTCTAAGGCTCTCTCCTTCACCTTCATCCAGTTATCACTTATTGTACAGGTGTCATCTAAAGCCTATCACCGTAAGTCACTATTGGATATTAGTATCTATTTAAAAACATCCTAGGAAGACACACACACACACACACACACACACACACACACACACACACACAGAGAAAACCATTCAAGAGACTGAGGCTTGAGGTTCCTTTAGGAATAGGGGTAGTCATAATGTGCACATAAATTGAGTTATTATATTATTAGCTAAGTTAATGTGTTCCTTGATAACAAAAACAAAACCTAAGTGGTAGCCATGTGATTATTAGAAATATGTGACTAAGGCTGTTGGAAAAAATATATGGAAGATATGTTTCACTAGGAGGCAACAGAATGGAAGCTCTTTGATAAGAGATTTCCCTCATTAACCATAGAAGTAACATTTTTTTTTTTTTTTTTTTTAAATAAAGGAGGTTACAGAGAGACAGTGGTCTATAAACAATGCATACTTTTAGGACCATATAATGTTTTATTGATTGAATTCCATATAGGGATTTGTGGGAACTATGGTTTACACTCCTTTTAAAGTCCTTCACCATTTTTGTAGGTCTCTTGATCTTCCCCTGCACACATTTGCTGTTGCACAAATGCCAAAACAATAGACTTCTTTGAGTTTAAAGCCAAGGTCAGATAGTCACTCTCTGATTCCACCTCTCTTGCTGTATCTTTGTGTGAAAGGATGTAGTCCAAAAAGATGCTGTTCAGTGTCTGTGAATTCTGAGATGTCTGTCAAGTGTTTTCCAGGTTCATACATATGCACCTTATTTTCCTTCCTCATTGTCTGTACTTCATCATCCAGGGTTTTTAAGTTTTTACTTTCTGTAGTTTATTCTATAAAGAACAAGAGTTCCAAGAGTTCTCTTTCTCCTTCCCCAGGTCTATTATTATCTAATCACATTGATTATGCTCTTCTTAACTACACATGCTTCCCTGGAGATCCTGGTCTGTCACTCTTCCTGTTCTCCATCTTCCTTGGACATTGCTGGTCTAATGGAAGATTAGGGGCAAAAGGAAAAATGAAAAAGATTAGTCTTGCAGGCATTGCAGAAAGTAAAGGATTGTCAGCATAGTAAATGCATGCAGTTAAGGCTTCTGAACAGGTCTCCTGAATGATGTCATATTTCATTTGCCAAACTAAGAAGCAACAGAATGGAAACTCTTTGATGTTAAGAGATTTCCCTTGTTAACCACAGAACTAAGGATTTGTCTGTTAAATAAAGGCAGTTAACAAAAGAACAGTGGTCTATAAACCATGTGTACTTTTAGGACCATATAATTGTTATTGATTGACTTCTATGTAGGGTTTTGTTGGAACCATGGTTTATACTCCTTTTAAAGTCTTTTATGATTGGGATATCAATGGAACAAATGGGGTAGTTTTCAGAATTTCATCATTTACTTAGGTAAAGATGGGGCCAAGTTCCCTAAAAGATTGGGGAAGGCTGGGTATTAGTGAATTGTACTCCATGTACAAGGAAGAATTGGCAAATAACATCTGTGCTATTTTTTTTAAATAGGCTGGCATATACAGTTGTGCAGATTTTGCATTGTATAGTTGTAGGGGCGTTCTTCCCATTTGTAGTTGTCATGAGCATCCATGTTTATAATGGCAATTTTCTAGCAGATGTTGGCACATTTTCTAGAGAAAGTGTCAGATTCTTCTGGTTTTTGCAAAGATGCTTTTAGGTTAGTTAAAATATTGTCTGAGTATCAGTAGAGAATCCTACTACTATCACATACTTGTCTTGTGAACCTTGCACAAAATACAATATTCCTGAAAATCAGACTTCTCAGATGCAAAATGTTTAATAATACATCTTAAATGTAAAAATGGTTGTATGAAATTACATATGGAAAGTTCTTCTTTTCACAGCTGTAAAGGCAAGTATTATTATTATAAGTAACGTTCCATTCTGATGATTTAGGTGAGTGAACTGATACTCTTTCATACTGACTTTATAAAAATTTTTTTAAATGTGAGTTTGTTATTTGCATACAACTACTAATTGAAATCTGATGAAAACTACAAGTGGTGGTTTATAAAAGAATTTTTCCAATATGAATTTTTAATTTTCATTGTGAGCTATTGAATTTCAAAATGTGATTATTGAATCCATGCCTGAGTTTCTAGTATGTTCTTTATTCAGCTAACTAAAAATGTTATATAGTAGTTAAATGTTACTTATTAAAAAAAGTGCTTTTGAATAAAAATTATTGTGGTTATTTATTTAGTGTCTTTAGTATGCAGGGCATTTTTATATAGTCTATAGAAATTAATTTTTCCCTAAACTCGACAAGTTTCATTACTGCCGTCTACCATCTATAAAACAGCACTCAGTTGAGCAAAGGAAACAATTTCTTCTGTCATTCCAGCCTACCCAGTCCTGATGGCATTTGCATATCAATTCACCCCAAACCTGGACCACACATGATTTGGCCAGTTGGAATGTGAACCCAGCTGAGATAATCAGATTGAATCTCTTGATAATTTAAACTTGGAATCCCAGAGATTCAGTTAGCAATGGACCTTATGCCTGTTAAAGAGAATTACAGACAGAAAACTAAGCTTACTTGAAAGTCATTCTTAAATAAAATAACCACATTGCAGAAGATGTACTTAAAAAGCAAAGAAATTGCTGGTGGTGGGGAAAAAATTGCCTTAAGCATTTTTCATTTTTTTTGCCAGGTCTAAATATACTTTCTGTATTCAGCAATAATGAGATCACCTTGTATCCTTCTTCTGAATTCCCCCTTTATTTGAGATGGTTTGAGTAAATTTGTATTACTTTCAATTGAAGGATCCTAAGATGCTTGTCTTGCACCAACGAAGATTTAAAATATTTGTTTACTGAAAAACAAACAAATAAAAAAATAAGTTTTTTTGGTGAGCAATGATCCTTCTAATGAAATGCACATGCACTCATACACACTCCTTTCCAGAGACCTTCCAGAAGATGAGATGAAACTCAGTTAAAACCTTTCCAGGGGCTTCTGGTTCTTCCCATCATGAAATATGAAAGAACACTTTTTAATCATTTTAAATGCTTAATTGTGATTCCTTTTGTATAAGGGACTAGAGAATAGGATGACAATGTACACATTTGTTTGAAATCACTGTGAACAGAAGCACCTAAAGTAGGTCTTGTGTGGCCACAGGTATAAGGCATGTTATAAAGGCTCATGATTTTGCTGAGTAGGAAAACTAATGCAATGTCTTTTTTTTTTTTTTTTTTTTTAAACCTTTGAGAACTGAAAATTTAGAACTAACAATTCTTTTCTGACTTACATTATCCTTTGCGGGATTCAGTATAGTTCTCCCTCTCTCCTCCTTTATTAATTAATGAAGCAATGGGTCAGATTCAGTAGTGTAAAAACATAGAAAATTCCATCTCCACATGGAACTACATTGCTATACTTGTGGGAAATTTTCTAAGCTTAAAAACTTGATTATGGAAATAATAAAATGAGGAGTCTTAAAACAAAACAGTAGACAATGGAAGAAGGCTGCAGCCTAGAAATAAAGCAGATCTTTGGCACTTCTTGGAATTTGAACTAAAAACCACTGGCTGCCATGATAAATGGTGTAAGATGGTGCTTTTTTATGCTGTCTTTGATCAGAGCCATATACCCTATTGGCTATATCCTGGGTGTTCATTTGATTACCTGTGCCTGTTGGTACTCATTTGTCCCTGTGAAAAGAAATTATGAATTGCTTATGTAGTAATCATTCAGCCTAACCCAAATTCAGCTAATGCAGGGTGAAAGAGAGCAGCTGTTTGACATCAGCCTCCAAATTTACTGAGGCAGGAAATAGGACTTGGATTATCCAACTGAAACAGCCAAGTAGTCTGTTCCTGTGGTTTGGGTTATAGGATGCTCTGCCTTTATCGCCAGAGAGTAGCCTCATTTTGTTGGAGTCCTTTGCCAGTTGCTTTCTATCCAGCCTCATGGTAATGAGAATTTATTTATTTATTTTGTGTGTGGTAGTGGAGATTGAACCCAGTGGTGCTCTACGCTGAGCTACATCGCTAGACTTTTTGTTTTGTTTTCTTTTTTATTTCAAGACAGGGTCTCACCAACCCTGGACTCCAACTTTCCCAACCTCCTGCCTCAGCCTCCAGAGTAACTGTTTACAGGTGTATATAAAGTACCCAGCTGGGATTTTATTTTTAATGGCACTTCCAGAACACCAAATTTTTGTGAATTATGTATTTATACTGTGTCTATGTGAGAATAGAGAAAGCAGAAGGAAATTTGGGGAACAAAATAAAATTTTCCCAAGTAAAGATTATTGAAAGATGAATAAGTGTATAGAATGCTTTGGAGAGAAGAAAAATAACTGACTCAACATTGTTATAAAGTGAGATGCTGTTTAAAACAGAAACAAGCATGGGGCCATTAAATGGAGAGGGATTTTGTGTACCTCATTAAAACAATAATGAGAATATAATGTGCTATTTGGAGACAAAAATTAATGCTTTTAAAGCCATGACAACGTAGCATCATTGGATTCCCTAAAAGTATTTCAATAACCAAGGCTTGTTAATTTACATTGCAAATTATTATTAATTTAGCTAATTTAGCTTGGGGTATAAAACTTTGGTATTATAGAGGAATTTTAATGAAAGGCAATATATGTCTTCCAAATGCAGAGTTATCCATACTCCTGTTACAGGGCTCCTAACAACCAAGGTCCTGACAGGGCTCCCGAAGAGGCTAGGAGAGGATCAACCCCAGTGAGCTTAATATTTATATTTAAATGATGCTTCTTAAAGTGCTTGATCTCAATTTGTCCTTTAAATAATTTAACCAACACCCTAACCTTCTGTAGTCTTATTTAAAACTGCAATTTGTATAGTAATACATTGTGTGGCAAACAGAGTTGAGCATAAATTTATAGCACATAAATTTGCAATTAGTGAAGGTAAATTATTGAGGTGTTACTCCTGTAAGTTCAACCAACAGGCAGAAAAAAATAACAATTGTGAAGGTGAATGAAAAAAGATAACTTGTTATTTGTTCAAGTTCATTGAGTAGGTGGGTGGTTCAAGTTATTCTTTTATCTCTCCCTGGTTCCCCAAGAGTGCTATAGTGATCAGTCTTCGCCATAAAGCCACCCTAACTCGGCCTCACCCTACACCTGAGCAATCCTTCTGCTCTCCACAGTCATAGGACACTGATTATAATTTCCTACTAGATGTATTAAGAGGTCAGTTTTATTTGTATTTCTAGATCCACAGGGATATTTAAATACGATAGAGGTGTGTTCCTCCTGATAATCGTTCCAGTATAGAATATATAGAATTACAGTGATTAAAGATGCAAATTGACACAAGTTAGTAGTATGGATGAGGAGACAAGAAAATACTCTGATTTTTTTTTTTTTAAATAAAAAAAGCAAATGAACAAGAATTAAGGAAAGAAAAAAAGAGAGAAAGCAAGCAAACAAGCAAACTCAAAGTCATGCCAAGGAGTGAAAACAAATTTATCTTGCAGGTTAAAAATTAACAGGTATCATAAACCCAATGACAATTTTCTTTGATAATGTATCAAGTCAAGCCTAATAAAAGTAGTTGGCCAAGTCATGCTTCTGCTTTTTTTTCCACCACCTTCTATGTAATGGCTTTCTTTCATTGTGATGGTGTTACCTGTAGTTGAAAAAATTTATGGCTAAATAAACTAATTAATGTTAACCACCATTTTGTCATGTGAAGGCTAAGGACTGTAAACAAACATCAAAAGAAGCAATTGTTCTTTAGATGACGTCTGTTTATAATAAGAGACAAGAATTATGCAATGCATTTCAAATAGAAGATGGTTTTATTACCACCATTTTGTGTTACCTTAGTTACTTATAGGAGTAGTGCAAAGTTAGATAATTGAGGAGAAATAGTCCACATTGGGTCTTAGAGGATGATGCATTCTGAGCTTCAATTTCAAATAAAAGAAAATGTAATTGTCAACCTATTCCCAAAGACATTGATACTACTCAACAAAGTCAACACTGATAGGCATAACCAGGATTTAGAATAAAACCAAAAAACTTCACACACACTTGTAATCAGGGAGCTCTGTAGAATATTTCTCTAGTCATTTCTAACTTGAATAGATTCTATAACATTGCTAAAATTTTTAATGGCATGTTTATTTTTTATTGTTAGTTTTGCAGCTAATTGACTTATATAATAGCTAAGTTTTAGTTTGAATATATATTACTGAACATAAAATTTCCAGAAACTTTTGTTAAGAAAGAATGTGTCCTTTTTCCCTTTTTTTTTTTTTTTGTACTGAGGATTGAACCCAGGGGCACTTGACCACTGAACCACATCCCCAGCACTATTTTTTTTTTTTTTTTTTTTTTTGAGACAGAGTCTCACTAAATTGCTTGGGGCCTCACTAAGTTGCTGAGGCTGGCTTTGAACTTGTGATCCTCCTGTCTCAGCCTCGTGAGCTTCTAGGATTACAGGCATGCCCCACCATGCCCAGCATAAGTACACATTTTTAACATCACATGGTAACAGTAACTCTAAAACTAAAAGGCGATTTAACTTTGCTGTAGAAAAAAAGAATTTTTAGAAACTATTTTTAAAAAAACGATAAGAACCAGCAGAAGCCATCATTTTTAGAGATACTTATTCCCTGTCTTGGTGACTACAACATCATTTACGTTTTCCCCCTTTATGTAGCCATAGCTCATAAATTTATATGGTTCCATTTTAGTATGTGTTTTCTTAGTCATTTAAAAACTTTTTTTCTAATAGAATTATTGTGACACTTTATTATCCATTAATGGAATATTTTCCTAGCAGTTAACAAAGCAGTAAATTGGAAGCAGTTTAACCATGTAAGGTGTCTTTCTTTCTAAATTATAGTATATGCCTCCCCACTAAAAGGACAGACTGAAGAAATGAAACTTTTATGAGGACAGACGTGATTATAAACAGGCAATGATTTATTTGTGTTGCTATTTAACTTTTGGAGTTTTGTTTTACTGTTTTAGTTTCATACTATAAAAAATATGTGGACGTTCCATTGAGGGTGGAGTTTAGTACTCCGTGTCCAACTTGGGGATCTGCACATAGTGAGTGAGTGCTAAATGTGTATGAGTTACATGTTGTGGACTGAATTGTGTCCCCAAAATTGATTTGCTGAATGTTAATCCCAGTATACCAAAATGTGATTATATTTGGAAATAGGATTTTTAAGGAGGTAAGTAGGTTAAAATGAAATCATTGAGGTGGGTTCCAATATGACTAGTATCCTTATAAGAAGAGGCATTTTGGACACGGACATGTGCAGAGGGAAAATGAGGCAAAGAAGCAAGAAGGTGGTCAAAGGGAGAGGCCTCAGAAGAATCCACCCAGCTGCTCTTAGACATCCGAACTCTGGGACTAGGAGCAAATCAATTTCTGTTGTTTAAATCATCCTGTCTGCAAATGTCAGTCCTAGAAAATACTAAGAAGTGAACAACGTTTGTCAACAGAAGACTATGTTTTATTATTCTCTTGTCTGATTTTTGGTCCTCTGCTTTCTTGATAACCCTCAAAGTATTAACTGTGAACCATTACTGAAAATTGCTTGCATATTAGAATATTCACTTGATGCAAATAATTAAAACCTTTGCAGTTAATTTAATGCCTGCATTTCAAGTTGTCTTTGAACTTTCTCTTATGGAAAGGTCACGTGACTGAGGGGAACCAGGGTTCTTTGTGAATCTCTGTCCTGTACTAACTTCACCACCGATCAGGTTTTACCCCACCCCTATCAAAGGAGAGTGATGATACTTTATCAGGTAGCTGGGAGATTGAAATAAAATGCTGTGTGTGGAAAAATCACTTTGTAAACTTAGCAGTGTTAAGCAAACACTAGTCATCGTAACCACAAGTCTGACTTCCTGAGAAGTAATTGTTGGCAAGTAGGGATTTGTTGTGCCAGCGAATTTATCATTAACCAATAATAAATTATTTAAAACGCCAAGGCTCCAGATTGAATCAGAACCTTAATGTATGTGATCGTTTTTTAAAAGAGATTTGACAAATTGAAGTTCTAAATTTAGTTATGAAAAAAACTGCCTCTAGTTTCTTTGAAGTTTATTTTTTAAGATGAAAGACATAGATTTTTAAAAATTTTTTCATTAATAATTTCGTGTGATATTCTACAATGGTCTATATGATCAAAAATCCATAAGTTCAAGTAGAATATTTATTGTTACTGTGGTTAGTTTATATTTTATTTAATTTCTTGATGCATAAATATTAGATATGACTCCAATGTAAGTCTATTGCATAACATTTCTATTTTCCCTTTTACCAGTCATACTTTATTTTATGAAGCAATTTGAAAGTAATTAAAGAAATTAGCTCCAAACTATATGGTCAGTGGGTCCGCAACTCTAAATGCAATTATTCTTAAGTGCTCTGGTGTGTATGACACTATCAGTTGTCAGTTACCTGGTGGCAGCAGCCAAATAGTAGTTAGTATATCCAGTTTATTTGCCAGATTTGTCTTAGACACATCACCAGTGATTATCTATTTGTAACATCCAATATGGTGCTTTGAAGATGGGTATGTGTTCACTTTTAAATTTGTTTTTGTTTGACTAACTTTTCAACTCATTACAGTCTCTGCTTTTCTGTGTTAGTTTCATGTATCTGTGAACAATTTTAGATCTTCCCATACCTCAGTATGTTTTAAACCTCTTCAATGAACATAGACTTGATTGGATGAGACCCTGGTCCTTTTAAAAGGCCCAAAGTTTTAAAATTAGGATTAATCTATACAGAAATAGATGACCTCTTTGCTTGTTAGTTAAGGTTGAAGGGACAAATTCACAAAGTTTCAAGTTGGATTCACTTCGGTGATAGTCGGATTTGACTATCAAATCTTAGAATCTGAAATATGAGGAGTAGTGGGTGTCTTTTTCTTTTAATCTTTCTTATCCTTTTTGTATAATATACATAAAATGTACCTTATAGCCATATCCTTCTGTACTGTATTTTTTCTCAAATTTCCTGTACTATTAGAAACCACCTTTATCTAAACAGACATAATCTACATTCTGTGCCAGTTAAAAACCAGGGGATTCTCCTGTAAGACCGTTTTCCCTTACTTGTGCTGGGATGAGCACTGTAGAATCATACAGAGGACTTGGGCTAGGACTTCAGCTATGATCACTGCATTCCAAACTCAGCCAATAAATAAGTTGCTTCATGCTCTCAACAGATGTTTCACTTTTAGGTTATTGCTCCTCTTGAAGACCATTTTTCTTTCCCTAAAGGAAATATAAACATGGTCATAAACCAGAAAGTTGCTTCTGAGCATCCAGGGACGCATCCACGAGTCGCAAGAGCGGTGGCAGGGAGCGAATGCACCCCTCTTATTATTGTTTCCTTTCTCTTTCTTGTTGCCACTTCATATTTCAGAGGTCACTTCATATTATATGAGAGTGCCTATTTTTATTTTTACCTTTAAAATGCTTATTGACTGGTTTATGTGGAAGGTTCCAGTACAATGAAGCTTAAGATCATTAAGAGGCAAGGGTCTCTGCAGACTGCACAGCATACTCTGATGGATCCATCCTAAACTGGGCTGGAAAAGAGATTTCAAATTGCCCATCTTGCAACTTCAGTAAGACTTTTCATAACGAAGAAAGAGGTGCTCATAAAGAGACCGATATTCTCCAAAAAGAACAATACAAACAGACTTGTCATTTTGTTCAGATTGAAATTAAAAAGAAAAAAAAAATCTAATTTTTTCCCTCTCTGGAGTTATGCTTTCCTTGAAAGATTAGGCTATTTTTTCTTTCTGTAGAAACAACTTTATGCAAATCTGAGTTCTATTTGTGAACAGTGGTATTATTTGTATGGCATGTGCAAATATAGTTTATAGGCACATTTCTTCCCTTCCAGGGTAACATTGCCATATATATATATATCAAAGATTGATGTCTATACCTCTAATGACTCAGCTGACAGCACTGAGAACTTTGTGAATGGGGGGAGGATAGGGGAAATGTGGGAAATGGGAAGGAATTTCACAATTATCCAACTGTGACTGAGTGCACTATTAACAACAACAACACAGCATTTATAAAGCATTTAGAAAACTTCCCCAGACTGAAAATCAGAGAATGTAATTATAAGAAGAGAAATTTAATAAGTTATATGGTAAAAATGCAATTTTTTTGCCTGATCATCAAAGTCCTTTATTTACTCTTGTTTTGTGGTTAATTGAAGAAAAGCTTCCAAAATTTTCATCCAATTTATATTGATTTTTCTGAATGCCACTTAACATTCAAGACTAGGCTTATTTTCAAGTTCACCTGGTGACTAAAAATTCAGTTTAAATGGTTAGTGAACAAAAATGAATGAAATTCAAGAATTCAAGAATTAGGAATTCTATTTTTTTTCCTCTTTCATTTAAAAAAGTATTGATCTATATAGATAGAGTTGGTGAGTCAGACAAAATTAAAAGTTTTTTGGATCTTATTTGGCAGAAGTAAAGAATGAGAATTCTGAACCCACAATTTTTCTGCTCAAATAAAAGGTAACAGTATGATTAAATGCATAGAATTCTGTATGTATTAGACGTGACTTATTCTTTTTCTAAAATGCTACCACCTCATTTTTAATCTACTAATGGAAACATGATAGACAATTCAAGTTTGAAAGCATTGACTCGAAATGAATCAGTGAAAAAGAGAGATGTGTTGTTGGAAACAGGTGGTTAGGAACTCTTTCTTTCTTTTCTTTTTTTTTTTTTTTTTCGGTGCTGGGGATCGAACCCAGGGCCTTGGGCTTAGGAGGCAAGCATGCTACCAACTGAGCTATATCCCCAGCCCAGGAACTCTTTCCATTAATCAGATCATCCTCAATTATTTAGTCAGTTAAGACATACATTAAGCAAATATTTATGTTGCCTGCTGAGATATCATGTATGATGCTAGACATACAGGTAAGTCAGTGTTACTGTTGCCTTTAACTAGTATGAACAAGGCCCCACTAAACTATTTACTAATATTTTCTCCTCCAAGCCTTATAACCATGTGTTGAAGGATATACATTTCACAAATGAGGAGCCTGAGGTTTGCTCAAGTTAACCCAGATGATAGGCACCTGCATGACACAAAGTGAAAAATTCTGAACCAAAGGGGCCTTCAAGATCATCTTAGCTTCAAAATCTCCCTTCTTTTCCATCTCCATCTCATTTTCTAAAGTAATTACTAAGCCTTGTTACAAGGCATCTTTAAAGAGTCAGTGTAATGTAATGGGTAACACTATAGGTTCTGAGCTTGGTTGACTGAGTCATGGTGGTGATATGGGCAAGTTTTTGAACTCTTGGTGCCTTTCCTTCCTGTTCTGTGAAGTGGAAGCATTAATGCTGTCTACACCTGTCAAATGGTAGTAATAATTAAGCAGTAAATAAGTGAATATGGTAATAGTTAAACATACATACTTTGGAGTTAGACTGCTGGGGTTTTGATTCCAAGCTCTATCACCAATTAACTGAGTGTTCCCAAAAGTCACTTTAGACTCTGAGTATTAATGTATCTGTATATTGCAAGGAGTATACATCTGTGCTACATCTGTTACTTATTACAGGTTTGGATGTGGTTTGAGTGTCCCCTGCCCCCCTGGCTCCTGCAAGTCTTCCTGTGTTGAAATTTAATCCCCATTGCAGTATTAAGAGGAAGTTTAATCTGACTATGGTGTTTAGAGGTAGGGCCCTTAGGAAATGATTAGGATTAGAGAAGGTCATTAGAATGAAGCCTCATGATTGAATTCTGGTGACTTTATAAGAGTGAGAGAGACCAGTTGTACACAAATACATACATACTCCCTGTCTGTTGTCCTAAGCCACCTCAGCACTCTGCCAGTAAGAAGACCATCACCAGATGTGACTGCTCAGACTTGCACTTCCAGAACTGTGAGCCAAATACATCTCTTTCTTATAACTTACCCAGTTTGTGGTATTATATTATTAACAATAAAAAAAATAAACTAATGCACGTAGAGACTGTTCCCGACTTGCAACAATTAATGATTTTTTGACTTTATGATGATGTGAAAGCAGTATGCATTCAGTAAAAACTACACTTCAAATTTTGAATTTTGCTCTTTTCTGATACCTGGTTCTCAGTCAGCCATGTGAGTGTGAGGGCAAACAACCAACACTCCACACATACTGTGCTGCTGAGCAATGCTGTTCTGCAGGTTAGGTGCATTAAATGCATTTTTCACTTACTGTATTTTCATTTTAAGATGTAGTTATCAGGATATAAGCCCATCATGGCAGGTAGGCTGAGTACCTTGCTTGATTTCTACAGAAGTAATGCTGGAATTAGGTCTCCAATTTTGGCAATACCCTTTGTATTATTCCATGATGCTCTCAAAATTGTTTTACTGTAAATGTTGACTTATAAAAGTTTAAGACTCAGAAATGACTGCATGGTAAGGATGTGCCACCTGGTAAAACTTGGATCTCTTCCAGTTTGATGTTAGGTCATATTCACAATGCATGGTTGGTGAGACCAGTATTTCTAGGTTCTCACTGTTTGGCACACAGAGAAGGTAAACTCTTGCAGTGATGTAGATAGAAGTAAATACCACTGAGCTGGCCATGTTCCCACTGACAGTTTAATTATGCTTATCTGCTTAGAGAGACAATATCCACCTCCCAGAAGTTGTAGCTGATTTTTAAAATTAGTTCCTTTTATTCCCCCATGAATTTCTAATACTATTATAAGGATCATCAATACAGTTTATTGAGTTTTTTGGTTTAAATTTTCATTAAATTTTAATAATATATAAGATTATGGCTTAGCATATCAAGTTGTTTCCAAAATTCTGTCTGTTTATGGATAGTTTAGCATCTAAGTTTAATATTAAATTCTTGGTATTTTTCATAATTTCATATACAAGAAAAGAACAGAAACAAACAGTTGCTAATATTGGCTAATGAATGCGTTTGGGAAATTGCTAGAAAAGGCTTGGAGAAAGGAGTCCTTTATCATGTTATGTAAAAACAAAACAAAACACCACGTTCCTCCTGAGATGGAAACCCCCTGTTGGTTTTCATCACATATACCTAATTTTGGCTAAAGTGTAATACACACTGAGTAAGGCCAGGGTCAAGTTTTCTTCTTCTTTTAGATTTATGCTTATATTTCTACAGTTCCTATTAGAAGAAAGGAAAAAAAAAAAAAAAAAAAAAACAGGAAGTAAAAGTAGTCTGAGTCCTAAACAGTCTGAAAGGAAATGGCAAAGCTACGCAATTCCATATTTCATAGTTTAGACAAAAGAAAACATTTGGTTTTTTAAATAATATCTTCTTAAGAATATTTACACAGTTGATTTAACATTATATCAGTTTATGCCCTTTGTATGTTTTAGATAACATTGTTGAATTTCCTTTGACCTCACATGAGGCAAACTTGCCAATGTGGAGAGCTAGACAGGCAGGCAGGCGCTTCTCCCTCCATCCAACAAAAACCATTTATTACACAATTGCTGTTATTAGTTTACAAAATGTTTTTCAGCACTGTGCTGTGTGACTTCACCTCTCAGTTAGTTTTGAGGAAAACCGCATTCCTCAGATTCTTCTCTCTTATTCTTATTATACTAACTGGGTATATTTTGATACGGAACACATGTTCCTCTAAAATCTGAAAACAAAGGAGGTTTATGCACAATCATGTTCTTTGGGCAGCTCTCTCAGAAAAAAGTAGAACCCCAAACTATTTTTGTGACCTGAATCTTAGTCTGCTCCATTTGCGTTCAAAGTGGGTAAATAGCTAGCTACCTTTTGAGTAATCGGATATAGTTTGGGTCAGATAGCCTATTGCAGAGAAGCAATGCGTGACCTTCCCACCTGTGGACTGGTGCCAGCAGGTGTCTGTTCTGTGAGCCTGACAGTCATGCCTCAATCCTGTTTTTATTTTGCTTCTTTGGTACCTAATACTCTTGGCAATAAGTGAAAATTGTTTTTATGAGTCAAGACATGTTGGGGAAAACAAATAAATATCCACACAATACCCGATATCCTATTGTTTTTAGTCACAAATCATGTAGACTTTTGTTTTATTAAATATATTTTTATATTAGTTATGTCCAAATAAGAAAAATACCCTCAAGTTCTCCTTGATAGGGAAATAAAATACAAATTGTAGAAAGTCTATGGTGGTGCACATAATAATCTTGAAAAATCTATGTATAGTACAACTCAATTTATAAATAATTATGTATTGAAATATTATTGTAAAGCAATTCTTTCAAAGAGTGCATTTCTTCATAGGAATGACATTGTAAATGCAACTTTGGCTGCCATGACAGTCTTCTAAACCACTTCCATTTAAACTGTAGCTGCCCAGAGCTGTATAGATAGTTAGTTAAATTTACTGATCTTATGGGAAGTCTGATTTTGGGTTACAGGATATTGAGGTGCTATATCTGCTCACAAGGTAGCCTCGCAGGAGCATTGGAACCTCCTGATTCGGTACCACTCCTATAGTACTCATAGGCGGCACTGAGCCTATGGGGCATCCACGAGAGCAGGGAAAGGCCAGAAGTTGCATCATCAGATGTCCCCTGTCAAGTGAAACGTTTGGAAGGGGGGTGATTTTAGAGGGAAGTTATTTCCGGGCCACAGCAAATGTCAAATTTTGGTAACATGGGATTTCTCTGTGAAAATGCTTCCTAGTCAATTTATATAAAGCATTAGATATGTAGAATTATATTACCTAGAAAACAATATGACATGAACAAAAATTGAAATTTTTATCACAAAATGTCTTTCTATTTATACCTTTTATTTTCATGATTATTTAGTCTATAGAACAGAGGGCAAGAAGTAACTGCAGGAAAATCAAACAAATAAACAAAAGAATACTGAACCACCACTGGTAATGGGTAAGGGGTAGTACAAAAGGTATCACATAGGCTCTGAGTTGTTCTACTGGAGGTCTACTTCCCTCCCTGCTGCCGCCCCCACACTGAAGGGAATACAGTACAGCAGTTTTAGAATACGGATGACAGCAGAGTAAATGCATGCAAAATCCAAAAGAAGCAGAATGTTGATTGTGGGGAACAAAGGGCACCCACAATGCGGAGCAGGGCTGTACCATTGTGTAAACCAAAGAAAAACCACTTCAAGATAATAAGTAATACCAAAAAAAAAAAAAAAAAAGCACAGATATTTACAGAACCTTTGCAAGGTCAGCGAGTCCTTTGTAAGTGATATATAGTAATTTGCATATGAAGTTAACTTTAAGCATATAACAGAGTGGGAGTTCTCCTCACGGTAATAAGGACCGTGATAAGGTAATAAGGTAAGAGAATATTATTGCAATAGAGATGAACAGGGGACAAGAACTGCATGGGGAGCATAGAAGAGGGCTGCTGGCCTTGGATGCTGGCCTTTTGGCCTCCAAAATTTATTCAAATAGGGAACATTTCCTTGATCCCTTTGGATAAAAAGGCTCCTATTATGAAATGATAGGGAGATGTATCTCCCTTGGGGATTGTAGTATGTATTTGTACTGAAGTTAATGAATTCCACACTCTCACCCATTCTACTAGCTCTTTTTTTTAATAAAGCATAGAAACACAGAATTCTAATGAAATTGATATTTGAACTAGGCTGCCTCCACAGGGCTAATATAGTAGAACTTTTGAGACCCAGAGTAGGAAAAACCGAGTATGTGAAACTGAAATAGAATTTGTTCAAAGTATGTTTCTGACCATCCTCATTACATGGTACATTTATTTTACCACCTTAAGGGCTGTATTATTCATTCTTGATTACCGTCACATTACTGTAATAGCTAGATCCATTTCTGGACTTACATTAATTTATATTTTTATTGTAAATATGAAGTTGTGGTTACCCCCACCATTCTGCCTGAGTTTCCATAGCTACTATTACTCAAATATTTCAGTTGAGCCTCAATTTTTCCTAATTTATCTGGACACTGGTAGAAAATCATTTACGTCTAAGTAGTACAAACTTGCTGTCTACATAGCTGGATGTCTTTAGATGTTATTGATATATAAAATTAAAGAAATGTGAGGTGGCAGATATCTTAGAAAAAAGCTGATCCAATTCCCCACCAAATGAAGGGGTCCTTTTCTAGAACATGATCCCCTGACTTCAGTTGGGAAGTCCCTGTGACTACCCTGAGAGATAAATCCGTAAGGGCAGGCTCTTTGTATGTTCACCTAAGGTGCTGCCATGACTTTCTCACAGTGGTCTCTTATTAGTGTCTTGGAAGCTCAGAGTAAGTTTTTCATAAGATAAGCCTTCATGCTAGGTTAGTGGTGCACACCTATAATCCTAGGGCTGAGGCAGGAGATTAAGTTCAAGCTCAGTGTTAACTCAGGCAATTTAGCAAGACCCTGTCTCAAAAACAACAATAACAACAAACAAACAAACAAAAAAAAAGAAGTCTGTATGATTCATGTTATTAATTATTATTTTCTTCTTAGGCTAAAGATTCATGATCTCTACACAGTCATCTGTCCATTAGGCTGGGTTTTGTTTTGTTTTTTGTTTTTTGTTTTGGGACAAGTCCTCCCTATGTTGCCCAGGCTGGCCTCAAACTTGCAAATCTCTTGCCTCAGCCTCCTGAGTATCCATCTGGCCTTTTGAGAATAAAATTTAGTTTGTCCATGTCTTTATTCAAGAAGCATAACAATAATATGTCCTTTAGAAATTATAGCTAGATTATCTGTTCCACCAATGTCTCAATTCAGATATTTATGAGTTCATGTAAGCGGACAGTACCCGTTAATGTTCTTGACAGCCTTATCATGTGTTGAGGTCAGCTGAACTGTCTGGTCTTAACTCAGAGAAAATATTTTCAAGCCTGGATTACTGTATCCTGAAATACATAATTAAAAATCAAAAGCATGGTTTTATATATGTTCATGATAAATTGAATCTCTTGGTTCCGTTATAAGCATTCCATTAGTTAGAGATTCTTCTGAATCCAGATGCAATGTATTTGCTATTCCTCCCAGTGTGGTATCATCTACAACTTAATGAGCCTGCCTCCTGCCTTCCTACACATCACTGGTCAAAAGCACAGGGCTCAGCTTCCCTCTAGGTTATTAATCTGTTGGTGTACGTCCATTGGTTTACTAATTTCAATAAATATGCATGTCATTATTGACATTTCTTCATTTCAGAATAGATGTCAAGAGAGTTTCTATCAAACACCTTCTTTCATTTTAATTTCAATATATCTATATGGCATTTCCCTATTCCCTGTTTAGCAACCTCCTTTAAAAAGCTATTAAGATCATGACTTTTCCTTTGGAATGTATGCTGGCGTCACACTTTGTTTTAAGATCTGAAATTGCCAACAGCTATATCAGACTTACTAAACTGTAGCTCATGGGATTCGTTCTTTCTGTTCTTAGGTAACCAAGAAAATGTTTGTGCAGTTTGGATCTGTGGCACTCTTTGCATTCTCCGGCCTTTGAAGATTCCAGATGTTGTTCTTATAGTCAACATCTGTGCATTGTTTCAGTTTGGGGGAGGCAGTCCAGGTGGGCCCAGGAGAAGAGAATTTATTTAAAATTAGGTATCTGAGTCTTGTTTCACATTCATCATGTTTTGGTCCCTTTTAAAATGTACATCCTTCCCCTTTTTCTGAATTTAGGAGTAGACTTGATAGAGAAGATGTCAGTGAAATCAAAGGGTGGCCCTTTTCTTTGTTTCCTCACATGATATCCTCTTATGTTCATCTCTGGTTTTCCTTGAGCATCATCTTGTTATAATTTAAAGTTGTTCACATTTTCATCCTTATGTTCTTATGGTTTCAACTTTTCTGATTATTTATGACTTTCCAGAAACCATTTTGATAGGTCATCTTATCCTTGTGCATTCATCCTTGCTTATATGTCCCCCTCTATATTTTATGTTTTTAAACATCTTATCAAATACTTTTCCTTCTTGTTTTAAGTATTCAAAATTATGTTGTTAGATTGTGCTACACTTGCTTTTAAGTTTCTGGCAATTGAATCATGCTTTTTTTTTATCATTTGGTTTCTGGCATCAGTTTTATTGGAATCTAGCATTTGTGTATTCCTATATTTTCCCCTTTTGATTTTACTGGGAATTTTCTCAGTCTTAAGGTAGCATGAGCTTTGAAGACCAAGAATTATATGACCTTCCCAGAAATGACTCTTTCTTCTTAGAAGTCAACTAATTTCTTTGTTCCTGAGGTATCATTAACACCTGTTGGGCAGAGTCCCTCCTCTTTTAATAAGTTTCTTATTTATGCTTTTTATAAATCTCTTTAGTATCTGGATTACTAGAAGATGACTCAGCTGATTCTTTCAGATCTGCTTTGCACTTCATCTTTTACAATATATTATTTTGGTTGATATTTTGATAACATTTTTAGATGATTATGGACCTTTTTTGATATTACACTAAAAACTCAACAAGAGGAAGCATCTTAAGTTTAGTTGAATCATGGAATCTGATAGTTTTTAAATGAACTTTGCATGTTCTATATAATTCCTTGGTCTCTTTTACTCATGCTTGATTTTATAACATGATTTGTTAGTTATGTGGAAATTCTTGGTTCACTGAGTTAACAGCCCTCCCAAATGTTGATATATTTCGTAGTACAATAAAAAAGATTACTTTCATTAAAACAAACAAACAAAAAACACCGCAGAGTTGAAAAGTCCCTGAATATTAAGGAATTATCAAAGTCATGGTGACAAACATAAAGGTTTTTTTTGTTGGTTTGCAAACTTGAATTTTATAATTGGCAGTAAGACTAGCAATTATTTTCCTTGCAATTATTGACTCCTTTTTTTCATTTCAAGAAATTATCAGCCAAATGGCAAAATCTGCATAACAATAGTTTGTCTATCATCTTTTCAAGTAAAAAAAAAAATGATATTCCATGAAAAAGTAGCTAGTTTTGTTAATGATTCAAAAAAAAAATCACACATGTGCTATGACTTGAGAAAACCATTGTACTTCATCACACAGCAGAAATGCTTTATAGGTACTGCCCGTTACATCACAAGGAATGTTAAAAAGACTTAAAGGGTCAAGATTTAATAACATTATTAACTTTTATTGCTTCCTTGAAAAAATTCTTAATTAAAACCATATTCTTAACAAGGATGTGTATAGTTGATGTTTGGCACCAGGGCCTTATTTAGTGCTGGTGCACCTCAAGTTTTGCCTACTTTTGCTTTTGTGCCTCAGCGCAAGTGTGGGCACAGTCAAGGAGGCAAATAGCACCTTAGTGTAATTATAAAAATAATACCCATCTCCAAACCCCTGAAAAGTTCTTAGGGACCCTTAAGGGACTATGTAAAACATTTAAAGGACTGAAATTGTAAGAGTGATGTGTTGATTCTACCCACTATATAGAAACTCTTAAAAATAAAATAGGAAACTGGGCACCGTGGGGCATGCCTGTAATCCCAGCAGCACGGAGGTTGAGGCAGGATGATCAGTTCAATCAGCTTCAGCTACTTAGCGAGACCCTTAGCAACTCAGAGACCCTGTCTCTCAGTAAAATGCAAAACAAACAAACAAAAACCCAGAAAAATGAAAGGGCCTAGGGATGTGACTCAGTAGTTAAGTGCCCCTGAGTTCAATCCCTGGAACAATAAAATAAAATACAAATTCATGCCAGTTGATTTGAAAATACATTAATCTGCCCTAATCTGAAATTATTCATTTTAGTAATAATGATATTTAATACCACGTCGCATGGCTTAGATGCCAATAAGTGAACAAAAATAGCAGAAGAAAATGTCAAATAAGTGTAATTGTTGTGATGTCATCATTTAAAAAAATGCTGGGAGGTTGTCTTTTCTAGACCATGTGTTTGTATGTGCACTTTGCACTGGAAATGAGAATGAGTTTTCTTTTTTGTATTTATATTTCCATCATTATGTCAACCTTCTCACCATTTAGCTACTCCACTTGTAAAATTTTATTGTTACTAAAATTCTTTCGAGCTCGTTAAAATCATGAGTTCATGCCAGTAAATGATAGTGCTTTTGAGTCTGAACAAAAATGTATAAATTTCACCCCACTGTGTGTAGGGAGGGTGGCAGCTTCCGGTAATAAGGTCCCATCCTGACAAGTGTAGTCAGAATTGTAGTCAAAGAAAGGAAAAAATTCTTTTTTTTTTTAACAAAATTCAGTGGAAACCAAACTTCCATTCTGAATTTGCAAGTTATCTTTTCTTGACAACAGATATGAATTGCTGCTGTCTGCTCCTAAATGGAAGGAAGCCTGCTCGTTGTCTTTCCTTCCTTGGTTCTCACTCGCACACAGTCTGCTCAAGCTCTTCAGGAGGGTCTACACATTTTACAGAATAATAGTGACCAGCAACGGACTAGACCACTGACATTAGCTGGCAAACACAGGTGTGGTCGCTTTCATTTCCACAATGCCAAGCAAAACCACGGCATTGGAGAATGCCATCTTCCTAGAATCAGTTTTATTTCAAATGAGAAAAATTTTAGCAAATCTGAGAAGTTATCAAAAAATAAAACCCTCTGGTTAATTCAGATAAAGTAGAAGGAAAACAAACTCTTTTGATTTCCTCTTATTTTAAGCCAAGTTCACAGGGCAATCATTTGACTTCGTAATTTTATGATGGGCTCAGAGTTTTTCGGTAACATTACAATTTTCATTACAAAAATCTTAGAACATTGCTAAGAAGTTAGAGTGACTATTCATAGCCTATGTGGACTAGTGCTGCTCAGAAGTGTGTAATATTAATAAGTGAGATACTGTTTACGTCTTAGAAAGTCTTTACTTCTTTGAGAATCCCCTTAGAAGCCTATGCTGGGATATAAAATACTTTTGGCAGATTTCACTAAATAGGACCAGTTTTCCTTTGTTTCTTTTTTTTATATATATATAATTTTTATTTTTGTAACTTAGATTCATTGTACACAAGTGGGGTATAACTTTTGTTTCTCTGGTTGTACACAAAGTAGAGTCACATCATTTGTGTACTCATATGTGTACACAGGATAATGATGTTTGTCTCATTCTATCATCTTTCCTTCCCCTCCACCCCCTCCCCACCCATTTTCCTCTATAAAATCCATCCTTCCTCCATTCTTGCCTGTGTTTTGTATCATCATCTACTTCCTTTGTTTCTTTTCCTGATTCCAGCATTGCTTCAAAACTGCCAGTGTGCACACTCATACATTGCTGATGGGATTGCAAATTGGTGCAGCCACTCTGGAAAGCAGTATGGAGATTTCTCAGAAGAGAATGGAACCACTATTTGACCCAGCTATCCCACTCCTTGATTTATACCCAAAGGACTTAAAATCAGCATACTACAGTGATACAGCCACATTAATGTTTATAGTTGCTCAATTCACAATAGCAAGATTGTGGGACCAGCTTAGATGCCCTTCAATAGATGAATGGATAAAGAAACTGGTATATATACACAACAGGATATTATTCAGCCAGAAAGAAGAATAAAATTATGGCATTTGCAGGTAAATGGAGGGAGTTGGAGAATATAATGCTAAGTGAAATAAGCCAGTCCCAAAAAACCAAAGGTCAAATGTTTTCTCTGATAAGTTGGTGACAATACATAATAGGGATGATGGGTGTAAGAGAAGAATGGAGGAACTTTGGATTGTATAGAGGGAAATGGGGCAGGAGGGAGTGGGGGAAGGAAAGACAGTAGACTGAGACAGACATCATTACCCTATGTACATGTATGATTCATGAATGATGTGAATCTGCATCATGTACAACCACAGAAATGAAAAGTTGTACCCCATTTGTGTGAATCAAATGTATCAAAACACAGTCTGTAAAAATAAAAAAATAAAAAACTGCTAGTGCCCAAATAAGTCGTGTGTCAATGGAACCAGCGTCAATTAAGAAATTCACCTAGATTCACCTAGCCCACTAAACTGGGTTCCCCAGTGGTCCAAAAGTTTCAGGAGGACAACAGTTCGGAGGCCCAGATTGCAAACCCTGGTAAGGCATAGAGAGAGTGACTATACCTGACAATACCAATAAGTAGTCTTTATTTTTCCAAAGTAAACTGATGATCTTAATTCATTTTTTTGGAAAATGTGCAGAAATTAATCCTTGAAATCCTTGTCAATAGCATGAAAAGATATCTAAGTAATAGGGTGCTAGATTTTGAATAGAAAATCTTAATAAGACAAACAGCTTCACAAAGGACAGTCCCTCCTCAGTACTCATCTTCCTAAAAATTTGGCTTTACATTAGTCTTTTGTTTCCAGTACTTTATATAATCATGCTTGCATCTCCTCTTCCCCCACATACGTATTTCCTTTCTCTGTTCGGATGGGAAAATAAAGAGAAAAGTTTCCTTGCAAAATTCATTTGCTCTCTTACTTTGTCTGCCTTGAAACAGCGACCAACCCAGCTGTCAGAGTGCTTTGGAAATGTGTATCAGCAGAACACATTTTATCCTGTGCCAAGGCAAATGAAAGAGGAGCCAGCTGGGTGGTTACTGGTTCAGTAAGGAGGGAGCAGTCTACATTAGGGTTCCCTTTTCTCTATTTTTAATTTTTTTCCTTCTTTTTAATTAAAACAGAATAGTTTTACATACAGGGGCTCAGTGAAACACTCTAATACATGTATACAGTGCGTACTGATCAAGTCAGGGTGATTAGCATTTCCGTCTTTGCATCATTTATGTTTGGAGCCATGGAGTTCCTGTCCTCTAGCTCTTCACAAAATATAATATAGGATGTTGTGAACTATAGTCTCCCCACTGTGCTATGGAATGCTAGAACTTATTCCTCCTATCTAATTGTGTTTTGGTAGCCATTATCCAACCTCTCTGTCTCTCCATTCCTCCTACTTTCCCAGCCTCTAGTAAACACTATTCTCCCTTCTGAGATCACCAATTTTTAGCTTGCACAGGTAAGTAAGAACATGCAGTATTCGTCTTCCTGTGTCTGGCTTATTTCACTTAAATAAGTTCCATGTACATTTCTGCGAGTGACTGGATTTTATTCTTTTTATGACTGTATAATATTCCATCATGTCCGCGCACCACATTTTCTCAATCCCTTCATCTGCTGATGGACACCTTGGTTGATTCTCTACATGGGTTGTTGGAATAGCAGGCTCCCTTCCCCATCCCTGCCTGTCTGCCTGCGTCCTTCCTACATGGAGAGATCCTTCTTTCACCTGTAGTGATGGTGCCACAGAACACTGGGCTACCAGTTAGTGTAGTTGTGAGGTTCCAGTTTTCCTCCTAATTTGAAAGAAAGAACAAGGGCCCACTCCTAATTCTTGTGCCAATGAGTTTCAAACATAGGTGTGCTGTGTAACTCATCTGAGACTATGTAGGTCCTGGTGAGTTAAAGGATCTTCATTTTTTAAAAATATAAGGTAATTTTGAGTGAAGGAATTCCAAGACTAGCTTTGAAAAACATATATCAACTACATTCCCATTCTCTTCCCCGAGTACCATCTAACCTCGTGGGTAGGGTAACAAGGATGTCAGGAAAAGCCACCCAGGTGCCTCTGGTTCAATGCCTGTTCTCTTTGACAACCAGTTCTCCAAACCAAGAGTTCTCAAGCCTGGCTCTACCCAGACCTATGCCCAAAGATTCTCATTTCCTAGATTGGGATTTTTAAAAAGCTCACTATGTGACTCTAATACATAGATCTAGAGCAGAGTTTCTCAAAGTTAGGTCCCCAACTCAATATCACCCGAGAACATGTTAGACTTGTAAGATTTTAGACTCATCCCAGACTACTGATCAAGAATTTTAGAGTTGAGAACCAGCAATCTGTCACCAAAGAAGACAGCTACATGGTTTCAATGTGTGCTGAAGTTTGAAAGCCACTACTCTACAGCAAACTTCAAAGAGGCACAGATGTTTAGATAATTCTGTGCTACTGATTGATCAATCAGCTGTTTTCCTTCTCATCCATGTTAAAATTTCAATGTCATTCTTAACATAATGGTATATTTGATATAAGAAGCATATTTCATAAATTACAGTGAGAGAAAAAAATGAAACTTTCCTAGAAAGATGTAAGATCTAGTTAAACTCACTGCTCATAACTCTATTACCTTTTCTCCCTCTCTCTCCTGCTTTCTCTCATTGGCTGTGCTGAGGGTTGTACCCAGGGCCTCAGGCATGCTAAGCATGCACTATACAACTGATACACCCCAACCCCTACCTTCTTTAAGTGTCCATATGCTTCTAAAACAAACGCAATGAGGCCAAATATGAATAAAATGCTTAACTATAGAGGATGAGCCCCAATCGAGAGGACTTCTCCTCTCTCCCCCCAAATTGCACGGGAAGGGTAGAAAATAGGGCAACTACTTTGGGCTTCTAAATGCAGATTTCTCTCACATTCAAGTTATGAAGTTTAGTAAAATTGTGACATTTATTTGGCAAATATATAGCAGCATATTTTTAGGTAGAAGGCAACATTCTAAGAGCTTTATAAGAGCCAATTATTTATTCTTCATAATAACATCTGAAGTATGTATGGCTGTAACATAGGAAAGTGTGGTAGGGAGAAATAAAACAATTTTCCCAAGATGATACAACCATAATGTGGCCAAGCCTGTGTTCTTAGCTACATTTTGTTAGAGAAAACCACAAGCTGCTGATTGATTCCTTAATGTCTTAGAACTTTATTTTGTTCAAAACCACCTTTTCTTCATGACCTAAGTATTTATTCCTATCTCCCTAGTGTCTCTTTTTGCATTTGTTTATAATTTTTTGTTGTGTTTTTGTGGAAAACATTTTATATCACTTGTATTTTTGACTTGCATTATGATTTTTCTGTTTTTAATCAGATGAGTAAGTAACTGAAAAAAAAATTGCTCTTTCAATCACAGGATGTTTTGGAGTGCAACTAAGTTGAGATATTTGGATAAGTAAAGAGAGGTGAATATATTTCACTTTCAAAATTTCCAAGGCAGCATTAACAGCTTCCTCTGCTTCTTAAGAGCAAGATGAATTTGGCTGTTTGAAGGAAGTCTCCACCAAATTTAATCCTTTTCCCAGGATTTGTTTTCCATGTTATTTATCACTTTGATAAGTTTCTACATTTTGTGGGTTTGGCATGGCCTTACATAGACAGGCCAGATAGCTAATCTCTTGATACTTCTATGTCAAAAAAGGCAGAGAAAGTCAAGCTGTCAGGTGTCAGAAAAAGTTCACACCTTATAAATTCTTGGCCAGCTTTATAATCCTTGTGCTTTTGAATGAATCTTTGATTTTCTCATTTATGATTAACAATGTGGTAGCTTCTTGACCACAGTCTACATTTTTGTTTTTCAGAAAAAGAAAGAATGACAATGCAGAAGAGTAGGAGTGTTTTTCTCAAATCCCAAAATGAGTTCATAATAATGATGTGATATTTTGAAAGATTAAACTGATGAGGTATTATCTAATATGATCGATAATGTAATCAGACTTTTTCTGCTTTCTTCGTACAGAATTGAGGATGGAAAATTTTATTTGGAACTTTGGCTGCATTAGCAGGAGAGATGACTGATCTAAGGACTTACATTTTCAAGTTCTTTCTCTTTTTAATCCCTTTAAGTTTTTAATTTTTTTTCTTTTTTTCTTTTTCTTATTTAATCGTCTGGGCACAAATAAGTATCTGGAGGGCAGTGTCATGTAGGGGCTAAGCTGGTTGGAAGACTTACCTTTTGGACAGATCCTTGGCTCTCTGTTCTGAACTGAATCTCATAGGGCTTGTGTTGGGCCATTTTAAATCTCAGTGTAGTTCAAAGAGCACAGGATGGGGCTGGGGTTGCGGCAGAGTGGTAGAGCACTTGCCCAGCATGTGTGAGGCATTGGGTTTGATTCTCAGCACCGCATATAAATAAATGAATAAAAAACAAAGGTCTATCAACATCTAAAAAAATGTTTAAAAACAAAAAAAGAGCACAGAATGGTACTGAGGTTTGAGTATACATCCCTGATTCGGACACCTGCTCCCTACATACTTCAGAAAAACTACTTCACCTCTCATTCATTTTCTTCTTTTATAAAAATAAATACAAATCTGTACTTCATATTGTTTTTATGGTGAATCTGTGATTAATTACAACAGCAGCAGCAAAAACAAGAACATCAATAACTGAACAGCTCAATAGCTGCATCCTCTTCTGAAATGCTGAGCACAGTATTAGCTCAATGAATATGAACAGTTTCCTCTTTGATTTCCCAAACTGCCAGCAGTAGATATTCTAGATTTTTAACCACACCAGAGAAAGCTTGTTGTTATTTGTTTACTTTTTTGTGATGCTAGGGATTGAATCCAGAGTTTGCATATGCAAGGCAAGAGCTCTTCAACTGAGCTATATCTTCAGCCCTTAGAAAGTTTGCTAAAATTTGCTAAGGACCCATCTCTGGACCTTTGAGTTGGGTAAAGTTAAAATTTTTACCAAGTATGTATTTTTTGCAACCTCTATTAATTTCTCATGGGAGTCATGTAGAAGTCTCAAAGGACCAAATCTGGCTTTAAATCATAAAAATCTAGGGGTCTGGTCTCCTTTAAGTATGTTTTACTACAGCCTTGCCTGTGCTTTGGGCTAGATCCATGGTTTTCAAGGCAGTGTTAGGCTAAATGCCTAACTTCAGTGAACACGAATGGCCAAAGGTCTGCACATGGTTAGGAATTCTAATCAAGTTTTATATGTAAAGTTTTCATGGTACTATCAACATTTCATCAGTAGTTGAACAATCTGGTTTTTATCAATGCAGATACACAGCTTATCTGCAGACGGCCAAAAAGTGAGCGGAATATCTCCAGGAAAAAAACATTATACTTTCAGATTAATTCTCTGTTGGAAAACAAAAAAATAACAGAAGTTAGTAATTCATGGCCAAGGAATGTGCACACTAGAGAATCAGCCATATTGGGGAGAAGTAAAAGAATATTCAATTTATTGCTCTTTTTAAGTTATTGCAAAATGGCACTTGATAAAGTTATATCTGGGAAAGAGACTTTTACCAGACATGCTTTACCTTTAAAGTGACGAACACAAAGATTCAAAGCTTGTGATCCTATGCTTTTCACTAGTGATCCTCCTATTGTTTTGAAGTGTTAACCGTTAGCTATTACCACGCATCTGTGAGAGCAGAGTATAGAAGATGAACTCCCTTAGATCAGCCAAAAAGTCAGCGATGTACCCTGATGACCCACATCTGTTCTCTTCTTTGAGCCAATAATTCGAATGAGTCAGAGGAAAACATGCTGGTTCAGGCAACAGCAGCTCTTTTTCTTCATTTTAGGAATGACTGGGACTGAAAGCTGGAAATGTCTTAAAAATACATATCTAGTCCTTTCCTTGCCTGAAGGCAAGCACACGGTAGACCAATATTTTCATCAAGAACCATTTTCTAGAAAAAAAGATTTTACAACTTCCTTGAACACATACATGTGTCTGGATTCTTCGTGCCCCGATTTATCCATTCTCTGCTTTGCCACTTCTGCTAAGTTCTTACTGCTAAAACGCATGCAATTATTCAACCTCACCCTGCCTTTGCCTGAAAGGGTGTGCCAGTCTCCCTTCCCTGTCCTTTAATACCGTCACTGACTATGAAGCCTCAACCAGCATAGCATTTAAAAAATCATGGTAGCCTATGTGTGAATCATTAAAGTCATTTAATAATTAAAGCATAAGACTTATATTGACAGTGGTTTATCTCTTTACAAAAATAAACAGTGTTCACTTACGTGGCCTACTTATGTGTTCTTGGAAGCTCTTATATCTATGAGTGTGTGGACAGAAGGACAAAAGACATGCACAGTGGAAACAGCAGAGACTTTTTGCAGTTTTTAAATGTAATTAAAAAAACTAATACATAAAAGCATTAAAATGCACAAATTAATGGGGTATTGTGTGATGCTTTGATATATGTATAAATTGTGTCATGTTTAAAAATCAGGGTAAATGGATCTATCTCTTCAAACACTTATCATTTCTTTGTGGAGAAAACTTTCAAAATCCTTTTTCCTAAGTTTTTGAAATATATACTCCATGTTCTTTCCCTCTAGTCTCTCTCCTGTACAATAGCCAGAACTTCTTACTCATGTCTAACTATGCGTTAGTGATCACCTTCCTCCATCCCTTGCTGCCCCTTAGAGTCCCAGCCTCCTGCCACCATGATTCCACTGTCAACTTCTCCGAGATTAACCTTTTTATATGCCACATCTGAGTGAGACCGTGTAGTACTTGTCTTTTTGTGCTTGGCTTATTTCACTGAACATAACCATCTCCAGTTCCATCCATGGTATCTCAAATGACAGGATTCCATCCTTTTATAGTTAAATATAATTGCATTGTATATATGTACCATACTTTCTTTATTGATTTATCAGTTTATGGGCACTTAGGTTGTTTCCATTACTTGGCTATTGTGAGCTTCATATTTCTCATGCTCCTTAGAACTGACAGAACCCTTGTGTTCCTTGGAGTGACACAATCCTACAGGATGTGAGCTTTGTAGTTTGGAGAAGGGATGCCTCCTTTTCTGAGAATGGATATACAACACTGCAATCATACACTGCTTCTCTGTCCAAGACCTCTTATTTTTTAGAAGACTGAAATTGTTTAGTGAAAGGGGGGAAAAAGATGCTCAAATATGTATATATTGAGTACATGGAGAGAAGGAGGAGTTTTCTATTCCTAAACACAATTCCTAAAATTGATAGTAAACTCTCATGAACAGACACACCCACAATAACAAGTGTGAAAATAAGAGTACAGGTTGATTATCTGTTATCCAAAATTCTTGGTACCAGAAGTGTTTCAGATGGTGGATTTTAGATTTTTTTTTCAGATTTTGACATATTTACATACATATAATGAGATATCTTGGGGATAGAACCCAAGTCTAAACAGGAAGTTCATTTTAACCTGAAGATAATTTTAAACCTTCCTAATGTGCTTGTGTTTTAATTGCAACCTGTCATATGAGGCCAGGTGTGGAACTATAGCACTTGCAACATCAGGTCAGTACTCAATAAGTTTTGGATTTTAGAGTTTTTCAGATTTCAGAATTTGGGGTTAGAAACTTCAACCTGTTCCTGTCTGGAGCTGAGAAGGTGTGGTCTCAACCCACTTCTCCCATGCCTTCTGCTTTCTGTGGGCAGCGTATTTCCTCTTGAATACATTATGGGAAAGACTGATGGAACATAAAGAATAGGTTGAGGACAGTGTCCCAGGAAAAGGGTTTACTCAGATCAGCTTCCACTCTCATGAGCAATTACACTAGAGTCTTTACTTATTTACCATTGGGCTGAAAGCATATGTGTCACAGTATAAAATAACAGTATAAAGTAACTCATCCACATTCAATATAAAGATACTCAGTTTCTCATTTGTTGTAACTTGTAACTATAACTCTTGGTAAAATTTTATGTGTGAATTAAGGCTGTCTCAGCCACTGAAATTCTATTCAGTCCAGAGCTAAACATGAAATCATCTGCTCCTATGACCAAAACTTCTAGGAGGTGGTTATAGCTGCAGTTATGGCTGGTCCAGATGTGTATCCTCCATGTCCTCAAGGATCTGTACGTCTCTGTTGCCTTTGCTTCCCTGTGCATGGGCTTTACTCTCAGAAGAATCTTTATACAAGTTATGAAAGGAGTATCTGGTTGCTCGCACACATCCCCACAGCATCACAATTCCAAAGGCAAGAAAGCTTTTCTTTGTGGACATTTCCAGAAGTCTTCCTGGGATCATGGCTTCTTGGTCCTAGATTGAGTCATCCCCGCTTGAGTGTTTTCTTGCACGGGGTGGGGAGTGGGTGAGGATGTATTGTCATAAGCTCAGGTTCTCATCCTGGTTCACTCAGTACAGTAATGATAGTTGGTAGCCCATGTACAATGGGAAACCTGCCAGGTGAGAGGACCCCTGGACGGAAACTTCCTTGACTTTTATTCTTCTGCCTGCAAGAAGGTTTCTATAGGGCTCAGAACTATTCTGACCAGAATGTGAGGCAAAAAATTTGCTCAGCAAACACCGACCCCTGGCCTACTGTGCGGCACTGGGTCCTGACACCAGGGTACATCTCACTTAGTTACCACCTGGGTTCAATGCCTATGCCAAGGCTGCAGCCCCTCCTTTTACCTGTAGCTACTGCAGGACCTGAATGTTCCCTTCAGTCTCTGCAGGGCATTCCTCCGGCAGGCCTGATTCTGTCCTACCACGTGGGGTCAACCTCAAATAGGTAATTAATTTCCCACAGCTAGGTCAAAGTTCCTCTTATTGGAAGAAAGGAAATAGGGAAGACAAAGAAGATATCCCGATCAGTGTGTATTAAAAATAAGCTATTATCAAAGCCAATATAATTTTTTTCATTTGTGATAAATGGCAAAAGTGGACATTTTCTATTTATAAAGATTTATGGATAGGGAATTTTTTATTATAATAAATAGAGTTCTTTGTTTAAATATTCATTTAGCTAGAGGTCATTCTTTTTAGGTTTGAAATTACTTTTGCCCATTTGATTTATGTTTATTATTTCTATTGTGTATTAGTTGGGGTTCTCCAGTGTTTTAGTTAACTATTTTGCTGCTGTGACTGAATGATCTGACCAGAACAATCTTAAAGGAGGAAAAGTTTATTTGAGGGCTCATGATTTCAGAGGTCTTAGTCCATAGAAGGCTGGCTCCATTCTGCAGGGCTCAAGGTGAAGCTGAATATCATGGTGGGAGAGGGTGGTGGAGGGAAGCAGCTTACATCAAGGTGATTAGGAAGCAGACTCCAATCTCCAGATACAAATATTTATATGCCCCAAAGCCATGCCCCAATTCCCACCTCTTCCAGCCATATCCTAACTGCCTCCAGTTACCACTCAGTTAATCTCATCAGGGATTAATTCACTGATTGGATCAAAGACTCTCACAACCTGATCATTTCTCCACTGAACTTTCTTGCATTGTCTCACATGTGAACTTCTGGGGGCCACCTCCCATCCAAACCATAACATCCAGAGAAACAAAGCCACTGTGTTGTGTATATTTATGAAGAAATTAGCTCAAGTGATTGCGGTGCCTCACAAGTTCCAAAATCTATAGGGAGGGTCATCAGGAACAAGGACCAGGGGAGAACTTCTGCTGCAGCAAAGTCCTAAGGTCATCTGCTGCAGAATTCCCTCTGCTCTGTGGAGTCAGTCTTTTGTTTTGTTTAGGCCTTCAACTAATTAAATGAGGCCCACCCACATCAGGATGCGTGATCTACTCAAAGTTCACTGATATAAATATTTTAATAATATGCTTTTTATTTTCAATTGATACATACATAATATATATATTTATGGAGTGCAGCATGATGTTTCATACAGGTACATCTACCATTTAAATGTTAATTTCATTCAAAAATACCCTCATAGAAACATCCAGAATAATATTTGGCCAAATATCTGGGCACTGTGGCCAAGCCAACTTGGCATATGAAATTAATTATCACATATTGTAACCTATCATTCTGTAGCCAGGAGCAGTGGTGCATGCCAGTAATCCCGGCACATCGGGGAGCTGAGGCAGGACGATTGAGAGTTCAAAGTCAGCCTCAGCAACTTAGTGAGGTCCTAAGCAACTCAGTGAGAACCTGTCTCTAAATAAAATATTTAAAAAGGATTGGGACACCTGGAGACTAAATAATATGCTATTGAATGAAGCATGGATAACAGAAAACATCAGGGAGGAGATAAAAAAAAGTCTTGGAGGTCAATGAGAACGATGATACAACATATCAAAATCTCTGGGACACTATGAAAGCAGTACTAAGAGGAAAATTCATTGCATGGAGCGCTTTCCAGAAAAGAATGAAAAGTCAACAACTAAATGACCTAACATTACAGCTCAAAGTCCTAGAAAAATAACAGAATAACAGCAAAAGTAGTAGAAGACAGAAAATAGTTAAAATCAGAGCTGAAATCAATGAAATTGAAACAAAAGAAACAATTAAAAAATTAACAAAACAAAAAGTTGGTTTTTTGAAAAAGTAAACAAAATAGACAAACCCTTAGCCACACTAACAAAGAGAAGGAGAGTGAAAACCCAAATTACTAAAATTTGTGATGAAAACAGAAATATCATGACAGACACCACTGAAATCCATAACATAATGAGAAGCTACTTTGAAAATCTATATTCCAACAAAATAGAAAATACCGAAGACATCAACAAATTTCTAGAGACATATGCTCCTCCCAAACTGAACCAGGAGGACATACACAATTTAAACAGATCAATATCAAGCAATGAAATAGAAGAAGCCATCAAAAGCCTACCATCCAAGAAAAGCCAAGGACCAGACGGATTCTCAGCCGAGTTCTACAAGACCTTCAAAGAAGAACTCATTCCAATACTTCTCAAAGTATTCCAGGAAATAGAAAAGGAGGGAACCCTACCACACTTATTCTATGAAGCTAATATCACCCTCATACCCAAACCAGGCAAAGAAACATCAAGGAAAGAAAATTTTAGACCAATATCCTTGATGAATATAGATGCAAAGATCCTTAACAAAATACTGGCAAACCATATCCAAAAACATATAAAGAAAATTGTGCACCACGATCAAGTGGGGTTCATCCCTGGAATGCAAGGATGGTTTAACATCTGTAAACTAATAAACATAATTCATCATGTCAATAGACTTCAGGATCAGAATCATATGGTTATTTCAATTGACGCAGAAAAAGGGTCTGACAAAATACAACACCCCTTCATGCTCAAAACACTAGAAAAAACAGGGATAGTAGGAATATACCTGAACATTGTAAAGGCTATTTATGCTAAGCCCACGGCCAACATCATTCTTAATGGAGAAAAACTGAAAACATTCCCTTTAAAAATGGGAACAAGACAGGGATGCCCTCTTTCACCACTTCTATTCAATATCATACTCGAAATACTAGCTAGAGCAATTAGACAGACTAAAGAAATTAAAGGAATATGAATACAAAAAGAGGAACTTAAGCTGTCACTATTTGCTGATGACATGATTCTCTATTTAGAGGATCCAAAAAACTCCTCCAGAAAACTTCTAGACCTCATCAATGAATTCAGCAAAATGGCAGGCTATAAAATCAACACACATCTTTGCCACTCATACTTCAGATAGAGCACTAATTTCCAGAATATATAAAGAACTCAAAAAACTCTACACCAAGAATACAAATAACCCAATGAACAAATGGGCTAAGGATAGGAACAGACGCTTCACAGAAGAAGATCTACAAGCAATCAACAGATATATGAAAAAATGTTCACCATCTCTAGTAATAAGAGAAATGCAAATCAAAACTACACTAAGATTCCATCTCACCCCAATTAGAATGGCGATTATCAAGAATACAAGCAACAATAGGTGTTGGAGAGGATGCAGGGAAAAAGGTACACTCATAGATTGCTGGTGGGGTTGCAAATTAGTGCAGCCACTCTGGAAAGCAGTGTGGAGATTCCTTAGAAAACTTGGAATGGAACCACCATTTGAACCAGCTATCCCACTCCTCGGCTTATACTCAAAGGGTTTAAAATCAGCATACTACAGAGATACAGCCACGTCAATGTTCATAGCTGCTCAATTCACAATAGCCAGACTGTGGAACCAACCTAGATGTCCTTCAATTGATGAATGGATAAAGAAACTGTGATTGATATATATCTATATCTATATCTATATCTATATATCTCATATATATAATGGAATATTACTCAGCTATAAATAATAGAATTATGGCATTTGCAGGCAAATGGATGAAATTGGAGAATATCATGCTAAGTGAGATAAGCCAATCTCAAAAATCCAAAAGGTGAATTATCTCACTGATAAGCAGATAATGACACATAATGTGGGGTGGGAGGGGGGCAAGAATGGAGGAAGGAGGGACTGTATAGAGGGAAAAGAGGGGTGGGAGGAGTGGGGGGGAAGGAAAAAATAACAGAATGAATCAAACATCATTATCCTATGTAAATTATCCTATGATTATGCAAATGGTATGCTGTTACGCCATGTACAAACAGAAACAACATGTATCCCATTTGTTTACAATAAAAATAAATTTTAAAAAAAGTTACCAACAGCAATCTCCAGATGCTAAAATGATGAATAAAAAAAAAATCAACACACATAAATCTAAAGCATTTTTATACATAAGCAATGAAACATCTGAAAGGGAAATGAGGAAAATAACTCCATTCGCAATAGCCTCAAAAAAATAAAATACTTGGGAATCGATCTAAGCAAAAAGGTAAAAGATCTCTACAATGCAAACTACAAAACACTGAAGAAAGAAATTGAGGAAGACCTTAGAAGATGGAAAGATCTCCCATGTTCTTGGATAGGCAGAATTAATATTATCAAAATGGTCATACTTCCAAATGTACTATACAGATTTAATGCAATTCCAATTAAAATCCCTATGACATTTCTCACAGAAACAGAAAAAGCAATCATGAATTTCATCTGGAAGAACAAAAGACCCAGAATAGCCAAAGCAATCCTGGGCAGGAAGAGTAAAGCGGGAGGTATCACTATACCAGAACTTAAACTCTATTATAGGGCAATAGTAACAAAAACGGCATGGTACTGGCACCAAAATAGACAGGTAGATCAATGGTACAGGATAGAAGACACAGAGACATACCCTCATAAGTACAGTAACCTTATACTAGACAAGGGTGCCAAAAACTTACAAAGGAGAAAAGATAGCCTCTTCAACAAATGGTGCTGGGAAAACTGGAAATCCATATGCAGTAAAATGAAACTAAACCCCTATCTCTCACCCTATACAAAACTCAACTCAAAATGGATTAAGGATCTAGGAATTATACCTTCACCAAATAGAAGAAAATGTAGACCTGAATCTCCATCATGTTGGCTTAGGACCAGACTTCCTTAACAAGACCCCTACAGCGCAAGAAATAAAAGCAAGAATCAATAAATGGGATAGATTCAAACTAAAAAGTTTTTTCTCAGCACAGGAAACAATCATAATGTGAAAAGAGAGCCTACAGAGTGAGAGAAAATCTTTTCCACACACACTTCAGACAGAGCACTCATCTCCAAAGTTTATAAAGAACTTAAAAAACTTTACACCCAAAATACAAAGAATCCAATCAATAAATGGGCTAAGGAAATGGGCAGACACTTCACAGAAGAAGATATACAGGTGATCAACAAATATATGAAAAAGTGCTCATCATCCCTAGTAATTAGAGAAATGCAAATTAAAACCACCCTTAGATTTCATCTAACTCCAATTAGAATGGCTGTTATCAAGAACACAAGCAATAATAAGTGTTGGCATGGATGTGGGGAAAAAGGCACACTCATACATTGCTGGTGGAGTTGCAAATTGGTGCAGCCACTCTGGAAAACAGTATGGAGATTCTGCAGAAAACTTGGAGTGGACCCACCATTTGACCCAGCTATCCCACTCCTTGGTTTATACCCAAAGGACTTAAAATCAGCATACTACAGTGATGCAGCCACATCAATGTTCATAGCAGCTCAATTCACAATAGCTAGATTGTGGAACCAACCTAGATGCCCTTCAATTGACGAATGGATAAAGAAACTGTGGTATACACACACGATGGAATATTACTCAGCCATAAAGAAGGATAAAATTATGGCATTTGCTGGTAAATGGATGAAGTTGGAAAATATAGTAAGTGAAATAGGCCAAGCCCAAAAAATCAAAGGCCGAATATTTTCTCTGATAAGTGCATGACAATATATAACGATGGGAGGTGGTGGGGGGAAGAGAAGAATGAAGGAACTTTGGATGGTGTAGAGGAAAAAGGGGTGGGAGGGAGTGGGAATGGAAAGAATATATATATGTATGATTACATGATTGTAATATATATGTATATATGTATTATGATTACATGAATGACGTGAATATACATTATGTACAACCATAGAAATGAAAAGTTGTACCCCATTTGTGTACAATAAATCAAAATGTGTCTGTAAAAATAAATAATATTTTAATAAAAAATAAAATCAAAAGGGTTGGGAATGTGATTCAGTGGTTAAGCTCCCCTGGATTCAATCCTCAGTATAAAAACCAAAAACAAACAAACAAAAACAAAACTGTCATGCTGCAGCAAATCAAATTTTATGAGTTTGCAGTTATTTTTATGTTCTAGTATTTTTCATAGTTTTGGAATTTTATATTAGATTTTGTGACATAGATCTTTCCCTCCATACATTCCTACATGAGAGATATATGGTATATATTTGCTCTACCGCTGCAGTGAATTCAAATGAACATTGCTATAAAAATTTGTTGAAGGTATCATTAGGTGACCTCTTGACATTTTGGACAGATAACTTGGGCTATTATAGAAATCGAAGGTTTAGAATATGTTTTAAAAGCGGTAATTTTTTTCAGTTTCATAACTTATTCCTAAAGCAGGAAAAACTAAAGACATTGAAATGAGCAGGAAAGGCATTAAGGAGTAGTAGATTTTCAGGGGAAGGTAGGTCCCCTGGTTCCCGTGGTGGTTGGAGGATGGCCAGAGAAGCCTGCTCACGCACCGAGCGCAGGACACGACACCCCTGGCGCACCCACTCACATCATTCCCACTCCCTGCACTCTTCCACCAGGGACATTTGCTATCTGAATCAATAGTTGCTACTTTCAATATATTTCCTTCCAGAATTTCAGAACAATTTGACCATTTACAACTTGGAATCAGTCCCAGACCTTATCTAGAGTTATTTATTTATTGTTTTCTTTGAAAGTGTCCATTCAATTTGTAAACTGTAATTAAAGATAAGTAGGTCATATAAAGCATTTAGACACCAAGAAGCTCACGTAAGTGCTCTGGGTACTTGAGTTTTGAATGTAATTGTGTGCCAGTCCAGATAGCTATTGTAACAATACTTGGAAAGGTCGCGGCATTTCTTAGTTTAGGGAGACCTTCAAAATGTTAGTTTAAATGACGCAACACACGCAATGGAGGGAAATACCATTTTTCTCGTGGTGCTACTTCAGCATAATGGTTCACAACAGGGAGTGCTTCTGATACTATTTTCTTATTCCATCCTCATTTTAGAACAGGTGAAACGTCCTCAGCCTGTGTGACTGAGAATGATGTCTTCATTCTCATCCAGATATAAGCCACCTTCCAGACTCCCTTCCTGCATTTATGTTGCTACTACTGGGTGCAACCTTGGGCTGTGCTTGGTTCTGACTGGGTCAGGTCCTGCTTCTCAAGTCTGCCTTCTGTCTCTCACAAACTCTGCCTCAAGAGTCATTGACAATTTTCTTAGTAAGAACCTTCACTTCTCCATTACACTTGGGAAAGTTTCTGTTGCCAGTTGCTGCCACTTCTTTTCCAGGTCCATACGCCATTGTCTCTGATCTCAGGGTTTTCAGTTTTCTGAGCACTTTCTTCCACTGACCAACTGCAATGCTGCATTCTGACACCAATCCCCTGGCATCGACTGGGTGTCCCCAGATTCAGTGCAATCCTGACACTAGCCATTGGAGTGGGAACTCCATGCCTTAGTCTGTTTAGGCTACTATAGTAAAAGTCCACGAACTGAGTGGTTTATAAACAAGAAATTGTTTCTCAGTTCTAGAAGCTGGGAAGTTTAAGATCAAGGTGCTGGCTGACTGGGGACTGGTGAGGGCCTTCTTTCTACTCACAGATGGCATCTTTTTGCTGTGCCCTCACACTGTGGAAGGTCTCTGGGATCCCTCTTATAAGGATGCTAACCCCAAAAATGAAGACTCTGACCTCCTGACTTAATTACCTCTCAAAAACCACACCTCATAATACTATCGCCTTAGGGGTTAGGATATCAAGATGTAAATCTTGGGGGATACAAGCATTCATTCTAGAGTTCCCCACAAGTTAAGGCCAAAGCCATTCACAGGGCTGCCCCCACTGAAGATCTTTGGAGGTTCCAGTCACCTTCACTCCTGCCTGGCTGCTAAAAATCTAAGCTTTCTCCAAATAACCTCAGGTTTGGCAATTTGCTACAGCAACACTTAGAATCACTGAAGACATTATGCTTACAATTTTATTGTAAAGAATACTGATGAGGAACAGCCACATGAAGGGAGGCACAGGGCAAGATCAGGGGGGACAGATATTCTTAGTCTCTTCTCCCAGAACCCAGTGTCATCCTCCCCTCACTCTGGTGTGTTCACCAACCAGTCATCTCCACTGATCCTCAGTGTCCAGAGGCTCCACTGGCTTTTCATTCTGCAGACCTGATCGAGTGACTAGATCATTCGCCACATGATTGACCTCAATCTGCAATCACATTACTCTTCCAAGACAGTGAGTTAGCCCAAAGTTCCAACCTTCTAGCCTCATAGTTGGTCTTTCTGGTAAACAATTCCCATTCTGAAACTATTTAGGGCCTTGCCAAAAGATGCTCTATTAGCATAACCAAAACACGCCTCATCATTCAGAAAATTTCAAGGAGTTCTGAAGCCTTTTTGCCAGAGTCCAGGACAAGGGGGAAGAGGAGTACATGTGTGCACAACACACACACACACACACACACACACACACACACATGTATGTATATACATACATATATGTGTATATATTTTTTGTTTATTATAACGCAAACACATTCTTCTAATTTCTAATCTCTGTGATGTGGTTAGGAGAGCTTAAATTGACCTACTTTTGATGAGAAAACCCTGCCTGGATTTGAAGCTACAAATGACTTTCCTATTAGGTAGAAACATGGATGATGAGATTTCTGCTGAAGTAGCTAAATATCTTCTTCAGCAGACCAGGGATTTACAATTTAACCTTTTCAAGATCAACTTTCATGTCAGATGGAAAATTACTTTTTAAATTATGTAGTTATGTTTTAGGATTTTCATGTTTTCAGTTACTCACTGGAGGTAAAGCTTTTACGGATACTTAAATGTTGGTTGATCTCCTATTACGTGCAAAACACTATGCATGCACATTACAGTGAAAAAGACAGAGTTCCTTTTCTTTCTTGTTTCTAAGTATGTGTTTAAGAGCTGAGTAATAATTTACATCACGGCTTTCAAGCTTTATTCTTTTCCAGATAGATCTATACTTGTGGAAGTATAACACTAAAACCCTTCATAGAGTCTCAGGACTTCGAGTCACGCAGCATTAACAAATGCACTGATATTGGATCCCTTAAAAACAAGTTCACAAGGCAAAACACAACTGATTAAAATAACTAGGATTGACAAAGTTGTCTCTAATTAGAGAAATGAGAGGTCACAGGAAGCTGAAATCCTCTGCAAAGCCTATTATGGGTGAAGGAAAAGGAGCTGGGGACCAGAAAGCTTTCCATACAGGAGGAATAACAGAAGCAAAGCAAACAGATAAGTGGGGTTGGAAACACCATAGTTTATTCTCCATTTTTGCTGGAGCATAATGTATTTGTAGATGTTCAGTAATTTATGGAGCTCTCTTCTATTTGGTTGGCAAAGGCGGGAACTGAGGGTTTTTAAAGAGACTTGTAGGATGAGCTAGGACAGATAGGAGCTGAAGGCTGTATAGCAATTTCAAAAGCAATTGAAAATGTGTAGGCAGGAGATGAAAGATTTCAACCAGGAATGAGAGCAAGTATGGAAAGAAAGGCATAGAAGCAGAGTTATCTTTGAAAAGAATGTGGCCAGAGGGCTTGACAAGAGGAAATGAAGGATAATTTAAGTGAAAGTACCAGAAACTTGAGAAAAATAGACAATCACACTTTGACGTAAGATAATGTTTCTTCAGGCAAAAGAGGAGTCTTAAATTCGGAAAGGGGGAGCTTTTCTTTTGTAATGAAAATTTCAGGTTTACACAATACGGAGAAATTGAACTGGTTATATTCACCAGTGCATTTACATTTTTAAGAACATAAGGTGACTTGAGAATGTATTGTAACCATCACCTCCTTGATAATATACATTAATATTAAAACACCTTACTTGAAGTCAATGTTGCACACGGAAGTAAAGACGTGACATTTGCAGTACAAAAGAAGCTTGTCCTTTATGTGCAGTACTTTGTGGAGTGCTTAGAGCAACATCTGCACAATACTTGCTTTATGAAACCAATTAAGAAAGCAAACACTGACTGCAATGGCATGCTAACAGCCGAAAAGCATATTTCAAAATAAAACAGGAAGGCAATTCTCATTTTAAGGTAAACATTTTTAAGATGAACACTTATTTCAAATATTGCCCTGAAACCACCCAACAGAGTTCAGCCAGCTGAAATCTTTTGCAAATTGCTCCATGCTTGGCTAGCGTGTCACACCCCTGTACTGAGGCTGTCTACAGGAAGCCATAGACTCAAACACTTTGGTCAAACACTCTTTTCAAGGCACTTGCCAAACATTTTTTTTTTTTCAAAAGCAAAAATGTTTTGTGGGAAGACCCATAGATGTACTAAGCACACTGTAGTCTGTGGCTTCTATTCCCTGAAATCTGAATAAATTGAATAGTCTGGTCTATTTATGGTTAATTACTGGAGGCTTAAGGTTAATTGCTATGTTTTCATACTATTAATTCCCTTCACAAAGAGTTATGCTGGTTGGTTTACCACATCCACCAGTCAGTCCCCACCAGTACTCCGGCAGCCAGCTCACACAGGAACCCAGTAAGGAAGACACAGCAACCGACCGGTTGTGATTATTTTCATTCTCAAGGATATATATATATATTTTTAATATGGGAGGAACTAATTTTCTTTCTCCTGTTTATTTCTAGAAGAGTTGAGATTGTCATTTACATACAGTCTTTGTGTTCCTGGTGATTCAAAAACTTTCTCGGTTTTATAATTTTTTAAGCTTCTTTTAGAGAATTGAAAGTATCACTCTACAAATTGAGTTGATAATTCTGAGTGACCTGACCAGTCATATTAAATACAAAGTCAATTTCTGTCTGAATACTTCTTCATTGGGTTCTCCTTGCAAATATCCAAGTCAGACCCCTCCAAATGCCTTTCATCAGTGAATCCAAAAATTAGTTTTATAAATCTCTGCTAGTCTCTCTGGAAATATTCAGAGTGTAGAAGTGCTGAAATTTTGTGAGGGTTTTATGGTAAAGCAGAGAAATATTACAATAAAGGAATATAAAATTTGATTATGGCATTTGCAGGCAAATGGATGAAATTGGAGAATATCATGCTAAGTGAGATAAGCCAATCTCAAAAAAACAAAGTGGATGATGACACATAATGGGGGGTGGGAGGGGTTAGTGTTAGTGTTAGAGTTAGGATTAGGGAGGGAGGCAGGAATGGAGGAAGGAAGGACTGTATAGAGGAAAAAGGGGTGGGAGAGGTGGGGGGGAAGGGAAAAAATAACAGAATGAATCAAACATTACCCTATGTAAATTTATGATTACATAAATGGTATGCCTTTACGCCATGTACAAACAGAAACAACATGTATCCCATTTGTTTACAATAAAAAAAAAAAAGAATATAAAATTTGAGATTGGCTCTCTTCCTCAGCACTGCCTAGGGAGGTGGCCACCATCCGTATTCAGCATCATGGCTGTCCTCAGACGGCTCATGAAGCCCAAAATCATCAAAAAGAGGACCAAGAAGTTCATCCGGCACCAGTCAAACTGATATGTCAAAATTAAGCACATCTGGCGGAAACCCAGAGGTACTGACAACAAGATGCAGAGAAGATTCAAGGGCCAGATCTTGATGCCCAATATTGATTATGGGAGCAACAAGAAGACAAAGCACATGCTGCCCAGTGGCTTCGGAAGTTCATGGTCCACAGTGTCAAGGAGCTGGAAGTGCTGCTCATATGCAGCAAATCTTACTGTGCCGAGATTGCTCACAACGTTTCTACCAAGAATCGCAAAGCCACGGAGGAAACGGCCACCCACTGGCCATCAGAGTCACCAATCCCAACACCAGGCTGCACAGTGAAGAAAATGAATAGACGTTCCTGGGCACATTTTTTATGTGCTTAAATAAAACCATAAAAACTGTCAAAAAAATTTTTAGATTGTGTATGTCTCTCTATATGTATAGATACCTAACTATATAGAGAAGTCATACACACACACACACACACACACACACACATACATATACATGTATATAAAATTTCTCTGATAAAATAGAAAAAAAATAGAAATAATATTGGCATAGATTGAGATGATTTAGGTGATCTTGAAACCTACCTCTACAGCTATGTAGTGTTAACTATCTATATGTTTTGGTCAGCTTTTTTGTTAACTGTGACCAAAACAACTGACAAGAACAACATAGAGGAGGAAATATTTATTTTGGCTCACAGTTTGAGAGATTAGTCTATGGTCAGCTGACTCCACAACTCTGGACCTGAGGTGAGGCAGAACATCATGACAGAAGAGCATGGTGGAGGAAAGCAACTCAGGACGTGGCAGCCAGGAAGCAGAGAACTCTGCTCACCAAAGACAAAGTATAAACCCCCAAAGTGCACCTTCAGTGACTGCCCTACTCCTGCCACACCCTACTTGCCTGCAGTTACCACCTAGCTAATCCTTATCGGTGTATTAATGTGCTAATTAGGTAAAGGCTTTCATAACTAAGCATTTCATCTCTGAAAAGTCTTACGTTGTCTCACACATGGGTTCTGGAGGACACCTTATATCTACCTCATAACACTATACTTCTAGTTTGGTTTGTAATTCCTTTGAAATAAATTAATTGATATCTTTGACCATTGTTATTAAAGCTCACACATTATCATTTTACATAACATTTGTATGAACTCAAAGATTAAGTTAAACTTTTTCCATAGAGACCCATTCAAAGTCACCATGCATACTTATTGGAAATAGCTCCAGCAAACAAAATTGCTAGTCTGTGGGTTTTTTTGTTTTGTTTTGTTTTGTTTTGTTTTGTTTTTGTTTTTGTTTTTTCCATTTCTTGAAGTCTGTGAGAAGTTGCGTCACTGAGGGGAAAGTTTGGAAGTTGTAGAGTTTTCCCCAACAGGGATGATGAGTATCTGAAGTGAAACATAACTTTATTTACTTACAAACAAATCCTTTTCTTATTATATGTTTGTCCCTTGCTTGCTAGTTTGCAACCACTGTCACCTTAAGTGCTGATAAATGTACCCTGAAAATTCAATGAAGTGAGTAAAACTCGGTGGTGAAATAAGCAGAGTAGAAATAAAGGGAAAGCTGGGACAAAAGAGAGGTTAATTCCAGCTCCTACTGTGTCCTTGAAGGATTAGGTGCTGGCTGTGGATTACTCCATGTGCTTACAGGCTTCATTCACACTGGCATTACACGGTTTTTAACTCCAGTTTAATAATGAAAATGATGACGATAATTACAAGTGCTCAGCTGTATCAGAGCATTTACCGGTGTCAAAAAGCACAAAACCAAAAACCAAAACAAAACAAAACAAAACACCCCTAGTTTGGTAGTTTGTATAAAGTTCCTCACCAAAAATGGTAAACATTTTGCAAAAGGGAAAATACATGACTCTAAAAATCCCTGAGGAAATCTTTCTAATGAAAGCATGTATTAAAACATTTGCTTAAGGCATGCTCTCTTAAAATGCCTTACAAAACAAAAACACACTGCAAACTAACTCTTCTCAGTGTGGTGTGGGGTGCTCACCTCTTTCCAGTGAGGTAAAGACTTGGCTAATATACATATTAGCTGGGTGATAATTTCTTCTTTTCTGAAATGATCTTAATCTTTTTGGTTCATTGTTCCTTTAAACTTATAATTGTAGAATCACACGAGTATCATAGGCCACAAAAGACAGTTTTTCTTGTTCTGCTATCGACTTAGTGTTGTTTTCTCTTTTAAATAAATTTTGTGGTTTACAACATGATGCTATTGGGATACATTTAGATAGCAAAATGGTCATCATAGTGCAGTATGTGACAGCCATCATCTTGCATAATTACTTTTTTTTGCAACAAGAGCACTAAATTTTACTTATTTCACAAAATCCCTAGTACAGTGCATTTTAATTATTACCTTTATTCCTTATTGTATGTTTGATCTCTAGACTTGTTTATCTGACATATCTGTTCTTTTGACTGTTTTAGAAGATTAATGGCTTTAAAAAGTGGCAATAATTGGTCTGCCAGTGTTTGCCTACTAGTGGTAATGTGTAATTTGCTAAATAAAGTAGGTTATTAAAAATCCTTCATTTTGTGCTTTATATGAAATGTATAAATTTTAAGAAAAGGCACAAGAAAGCATTTTTGATGAGCATTATATAATCAAATGTCACAGAAACAGAGTCAAGAGGACTCAGGAAGAAGGCGAGGTTTGAGCAGTACCTAGATGGTGTGTTTCAGCAGTCAGGACAACAGAACAGTGTGGAGAAGATATAGTGTCCTGAGAGCTGAGGGCATAATCAAGGAATTGGAAGTCCTTTAGTTGGTTAGCTTGAAGGGTGGGTGCATGATGATAGGTAGTGAACTTGAGTTGGTTGCTTTCTGTAAGTTCCTGGATGGTATGAAATGCCAGAAGAAGTAGTGTGAGTTTACTCTTTGAGAACTATTTTCTCATTGAAAGATTCTGAGTATGTGGGCAGAAACATGGTGGTGGAAGCTGTGTTGAGAAAATGGATCTTAAGGATCCCACCTAGCTGCTATTCTTATTCTGCCAATGACAACTATTAAATTTAACTTACATACTCAAAGGGTGTGCAATAGAAAACATTAGGTTTATTGACTGATTGTAAAGCAAATACTTATGTCAAGAAATACAGTAGTCCTCCTTATCTGTGGTTTCACTTTCCAAAGTTTCAGTGATCTGTAAGCAACACCAGTTTAAAAATTTAAATGGAAAATTCCAGAAATAGACAATTCATAAATTTAAAATCTTGCACAGTTCTCACATTGTTACAGTGTCCTCACCCAAGACATGAACCATCCCTTATCCAGTGTATATGTTACTAGTTCCTGAGTCACTTAGTAGCTGTCTTGGTTATCAGATCACAGTGCTTTGTTCAAATAACCCCAATTTTACTTAATAATGACCCAAAGTATACGAGTAGTGATGCAAAGGAAGCACTAGGGCATAAAATGTGGAAGGAAAGATTAACTTTGGTTCTATGTAGCAATGCTGCAGGATATATAGGAAAAAAACAGTGTATTGTTTCTTCGGAATTATCTGTGGTTTCAGACATCCACTGGGGTTTTTTCATATTTCCCAGGGATAAAGGAGGACCACTGTACTAACACTGTGCAGTTTTCTTTCAGACAGATAAATTCTGCCAATCTCAATCTTAAGCCAATCTGATTTAATTCATTTGCTCAGTTTCAGAGGTATGCATATGTAAAGGATGTCACAAGCACAATTTGCTTTAAATTTCATCATTTGTAGTTCTATACAGTTTCATTATTATAGGGAAGCCTATGGTTCCCAAGATATTTGGCCCAATTTTTAAAAGTTTTAAGATAAGTTTTTTTTGATTATATTGGATAAGCCTTTCTAAACTAGAAGAACAAGGCAGCCTTGATGTTTATTGAGTTTCTGTTTCATGATATCTCAATGCATAAAATTTACAGACTTTTCAAAATAGAGAAGAATTGAAAGCATATTTATTATTTATTGCTTTTGTTTGGCAAGATAATTATTGTTCTGTTCTCTGTCCCAGAATTTATGTGATAACACTATAGATATACTTTAGATAACACCAAGTTGTACTTTTTCCAGACAGACTTTTTGATACGTTATTAAATGATGAAACAGGGAAACAAAACAAAATGGAAAAAAAAAAACCAAAAAAACAAAAAAACTAACCCTCTGGTGTTTGTTCTGTACTAGAATATTGTTGTCATTCTTGGTCAGCTCAACCTTGAAGAAAAAAAAGGGATTTTTTTGTTGCCCACTCTGTCCTCTTGAAGTATGGAGTGTGGGAAGTGGGAGTCTGTCTAGATGTTATCAGTGTTCACAGAAAATACAAAAATGTTAGACATTTTAATCACTATATCTAATTGTACTAGAAAATAAATCACTGAAAGTGGCATGAGAAGTATTTCAAACCCAATCTAAAATAAAGAATGGCAGCAAGAAAACAGGAAGTTGCCTGGAACAGGATTTGGTAATAAGTCAGGCTGGGATTTGCAACTGGTATGTCCCAGCCCTGGAATGACCACCACTTTTCTCTGCATGTGATCTCAGACCACTCAGGAATGGCTTCTGTGCTTCAAGTTCTTACCTACAAAATGTTATTAGTATACACTATTCTAATTTCTTTGTGGCCTGGAGAGTCTAGTGCCTTGCTCAGAACTGACCAGTCAGGTCTATTTATAAGTGGAGATAAGTTGGTCCTATTTATTATACTTATTTACCCGGCTGGGAACATGACAATCAAATCACATGTTGTGCTTGACCCTAATGGAAAACCAGAACTTTTAGAGTGACAAAGACCCCTTCATGTTATCAGGCTCTGGAAGATATTGTTATATTCTTAAAGTGTGATTTATTAAATTAATATATTCTCCATGCAGTGTTTCCGTCTATTAATTCATTATTCAAATAAATATAATGATTGAACTTACTTGGTTATTATCCATAGTTGCTGTATTAGCAGTCATGACTGTATTTGCTATGGCATAGAGTTTGGATTATTAAGAACCAACAACCCAGAAAGATGGGAATTAGACATCAAAACAGCACAATATGAGAGGGCACAATTTTCTCTTTCACGTTGGTTTTGCAAATCAGTTCTAACTTTGCTGCAAAAAAATAATTTTAAAAAATTTAAATGCTATGAAAACACAAAATAAATTCTGTAACTAGGACCCTAGTTACATATCTATGGTGAATTAGATCATCTCATTTTCCCAGCACACTTTATGAGGAATTGTCTCCAGGATGTAGAGGTAAGAAGATTAGTATCTATTGGGTTTAGTCATAATATCTGGCCAGATTGATACCAAGATAATTTGAATCCTTACATCCACTGTTCTTAATGTATCTGGTAATTAATTAGAAATTTTTATTGGGCATTGACTATGATTTTTACCATATAGTCCTCAACTATATGAAATAATCCCTCTAGGTGGGAAATTGCGAACAATTTTGGAGAGAAAAAAAATTAAATAACATTACAAAACACATTTTGTTTACTAGGTTTCTCCTGCCTGTGTCTTCCATGACTTATTAAGAATGTTCTTTAATCTTAGGCTCTGAACCCTGAGAATAAAATAGAGCTTCTTTAGGCATATTTTTAGCATATCATTCTTGATAGTTGCTATGCCTTATGTTAATTTGATGTCATTTTGCCTTTTTTTTGGCAATATAAGATATATCCCCATAAAAGTCATGTCTAATATTCAAGCTCAATTCCAATCTGATCTCAATAAGATTTAAAGAACATTATGTGTCATATCTCTAAAAAGATTTGAAGTCAAATTTATAGGAACTGCTGTAGCAGAACAAATAACATCATCCAGATTCTGTTTAGCAGTGGCTTATTATTTAGAAAAACTATGTGTTATGATTCTCTTCTTGAAAAACAATATGCTGACTTGCCTTGGATTATTCATAAATCAATTATGGATAAAAAATTTAAGCCCTCCGTAATCTTTATTAATTAGGTAGATTCTTCTAGAATCTAAAAACTTTGGAGGTATGATAATCTCTGGCTTACAAATTTTCAACTTGACAGTGGTGCAAAGTCATTGTAAAATCCCATACTTTGAATATGATCATTTCCTGGGGTAGCAGCAAGTAGTATCATACCCTCTTGTGATGATGGGTAGCAACAGTGAGTTGCAGTTTTATCAGGCACAAAATTGAAAACTAATAACAAATTGCAAGTGTTTTTTGGATACTGAGTTTTGTTTTCACATCCATTTGTTACTTCTGCTTCTGATTCATTAAATGCATTTTCAACTTGGAATGTTTCAAGTTGCAATAGGTTTATTGAGACTAACCCCATTATAGGTCAAGGAGCATCTGCATCATATATAACTTTTATCATAGTTATGTGAATTTGAAAATTGTACCTTTTGTGTGACTACTTTAGGGATCAAGAACAATGGAAATCATTGGAAAAGTTAAGTAACATTAAAAATAATTTGTAAAAATGCAAATTTCTTGACAATTAAAATTTAACTTTATGATAGCTTGATGACTATTCTTAGAAGTCAATTCAGAATGACTTTAGGTCTTTATAAGTTTTCACTCATTCTTATGTATTTTTCTGAGGATGTTTGTCCTTTCTGAAATATGGAAAAAGTTCTAATTTTGTTGAATTCTCAAATATTAGTTCAGGTAATTTATCCACATTTCCAAGATCAGAAAACAAAAACAACACTCTCTTATTTCCAGATGTCTGTGTCAAGTTGTATTATTGTAGGCTGACCTTGTGTGAAGACATATATTGCTTCAGCCTTTCTTTTAAAAAATTCTATTCAGAAGTCATTCCATATGATTTATGTTGAGATTATTATATTTAGCAAATAGAGATCAACAAAGAAATCATGCAGTTTCTAGGATCATGTCTGTGTTTGAGAAGTCTGAGTACCTGTTTTTGTTGTTCTTTTCTGCTTTTCTTTTTTTAAGGTGTGCAGTGGTGTCCACTCAAGTTTAATTTGCATTTTTCGTTTTTTATTTGTTGTTTTAGATACATATGAAGTAGAGCGTATTTTGACATATTATACATACATTGGGTGCAACACATTACAATTTTAATCCCATTCTTGGGGTTGAACATGATGTGGAGTTACTCTGGTTGTGTATTCATATATGAGCATAGGAAGGTTGTGTCCAATTCATTCCACTGTCTTTCCTTTTCTCAACCCCCCTCCCTTCCCTTCATTCCCCTTTGTCTAATCCAATGAACTTCTATACTTTCTTCCCTTTTTTTTTTTTTTTTGCGGTGCTGGGGGTCGAACCCAGCGCCTTGTGTTTGCAAGGCAAGCACTCTACCAACTGAGCTATCTCCCCAGCCCTTTCTTCCCTTTTTTATGGGTTAGCATTCACATATCAGAGAGAACATCCGACCTTTAGATTTTGGGGATTGGTTTATTTCATTTAGCATGTTAGTATCAATTTCCATCATTTACTGGTAAATGCCATAAGTTCATTCTTCTGTAAGGATGAGTAATATTCCACTGTGTATATGTTTCACAATTTCTTTATCCATTTATCTGTTAAAGGGCATCTAGTTTTGTTCCATAGTTTAGTTATTGTGAACTAAATTGCTATAAAGTTTGGCTGCATCACTATGGTATGCTGATTTTAAGTCCTTTGGGTATAAACTAAGGAGTGGGACAACTGGGTCAAATGGTGGTTGCATTCCAAGTTTTCTGAGTAATCTCTATATTGCTTTCTAGAGTGGTTGCACGAATTTTCAGTCCCACCAGCAATGTGTAAGTGTATCTTTCCCTCCACATCCTCACTAATATTTATTGTTACTTGTATTCTTAATATTTCAGACTATTGATATTTCTTTTGTGAAGTGTCTGTTCAGTTCACTTGCCCATTTATTGATTGGGTTATTTGGGTTTTTTTTTTTTTTTTTTTTGGAGTTCTTCATATATCCTAGAGATTAATGCTGTATCTAAGATGTAGGTGGTAAAACTTTTCTCCCATTCTGTAGGCTCTCCATTCATGTTCTTGATTATTTCCTTTACTGTGAAGAAGCTTTTCAGTTTGTAATCCCATTTATTTATTCTTGATTTTACTTCTTGTGTTTTAGGAATCTTATAGAGGAAGTCTGTTCCTAAGCTAATATGATGAGAGTTGGACCTACTTTTTCTTATAGTATGTGCAGGGTCTCTGATCTAATGCCAAGGTCCTTGATCTACTTTGAGTTGAGTTTTGTACAGTGTGAGATATAGGGGTTCAATTTGAATCTACTATCTATGGAATTCCAGTTTTCCCAGCAACATTTGGTGAAGAGGCAATTTTCTCTCCAATGTATGTTTATGGAGCCTATGCTTAGTATGAGATAACAGTATTAATGTGGCTATGTCTCTGTGTCTTCTATTCTGTTCAATTCCATTTTTGTACCATTACCATGCTGTTTTTGTTACTATAGCTCTATAATATAATTCAAAGTCTGGTATTGTAATGCCTCCTGCTTTACTTTTCTCACTAAGGATTGCTGTGGCTATTCTGGACCTCTTATTTTTCCAAATAAATTTTGTGACTACTTTTTCTATTTCTATGAAGAACATCATTGGAATTTTAATGGGAATTGCACTAAATCTGTATAGCACTTTGGGTGTGTGGTCATTTTGACAATATTAATTCTGCCTATCCAAAAACATGGGATATCTTTCCATATTCTAAGGTCGTCTTCAATTTCTTTCTTTAGTGTTCTGTAGTTTTCATTGTAGAGGTTTTTCACCTCTTTTGTTAGATTGAGTCCCAAGAATTTTTTTTTGAGGGTATTGTGAATGGAATAGTTTGTCTGATTTGTCTTTCAGCTGATTCATCATTGGTGTATAGGAAAGTAATTGATTTATTGTTGTTAATTTTCTATCCTGCTACTTTGCTGAATTTGTTTATGAGGTCAAGAAGCTTTTTTGTGGAGTTTTTTGGGTCTTCTAATATAGAATCATGTCATCAGCAAATAGGGATAGTTTGAGCTCTTCTTTTCTTATTCATATCTCTTTAATTTCTTTGTTTTGTCTGATTGCTGTGGCTAGGGTTTCAAGGACTATGTTGAATAGAAGTAGTGAAAGAGGGCATCCCTGTCTTCTTCTAGTTTTTAGAGGGAATGCTTCTAATTTTTCTTCATTCAGAATGATGTTGGTCTTGGGTTTAACATATGTAACTTTTACAATGTTGAGGTATAGTCCTGCTCTTCCTAGTTTTGAACATGAATGGATGCTGAATTTTTTCACATACTTTTCTGCATCTATTGAAGTAATCATATGGTTCTTTAAGTCTGTGTATGTGATTAGAAATCAACAATAAAACAAAATGTACTCTAACAACTGGAGACGTTACTCTAACAACTGGAGACTAAATAATATGCTATTGAGTGACCAATGAATAGTAGAAGAAATAAGAGATGAAATAAAAAGTTACTTAGTGGTAATGAGAATTGCTACACAACTTATCCAAATAGCTGGGGTACTATAAAGAGTTCTTTTTTTAATTGTTTGTTCTCTTTAGTTTTACATGACAGCAGAATGCCTTTTGATTCATTGTACCAAATGGAGTACAACTTTTCATTTCTCTGATTGTACATGATGTAGTCACATCATTCATGTAATCATACATGTACCTAGCGAAATGATGTCTGTCTTATTTCACCATCTCTCCTACCCCCTGCCCCCTCCCCTCCCCTCATTTCCCTCTACAAAATCCAAAGTTCCTCCATTCTTCCCTTACCTCCCATCCCCCTTATGTATCAGCATCCACTTAACAGAGAAAACATTTGGCCTTTGGTTTTTTGGGATTGGCTTATCTCACTTAACATGATATTCTCAACTCCATCCATTTACCTGCAAATGTATAAGGGCAGTTCTAAGAGGAAAGTTCATTGCACTGAGCGCATTCTTTAAAAGAATAGAAAATCAACAAATAAATAGCCTAACATTACATCTCAAAGCCCTAGAAAAGAAGAACAAATCAACACTAAAAGCAGTAAAAGATAGGAAATAATTAAAATCAGAGCTGAAATCAATGAAATTGAAACAAAAAATGCAAAAAACAGAAGAAACAAAAAGTTGGTTCTTTGAATAAATAAATAAAATCCACAAATCCTTAGCCAAACTAACAAAGAAAAAGAGAAAAATCACTAAAATTCATGATGAAAAGGATATATCACCACAGACACTATTGAAACACAGATGATAATAAAACTGTTTTAAAAATCTATACTACAGTAAAATAGAGCATCATGATGACATTGACAAATATCTACAGACATATGACCCACCCAAATTGAAACAGGAAGACATAGTACATTTAAGCAGACCAATTTCAAGCAATGAAACTGAAGATGCCATCAAAAGCCTAGCAACAAAGAAAAGCCCAGGACCCTGATGGATTCTCAGATGAGTTCTACCAGACCTTCAAAGAATTAACACCAATACTCCTCAAATTACTTGATGAAATAGAAAAGTAGGGAACCCTTCCAAACTCATTCTATGAGGCTAGTATCACCCTGATACCAAAACTAGACAAACACACATTAAGGAAAGAAAACTTCAGACCCATGAATATAGATTCAAAATATCTTAATAAAATCCTGGAAAATCACATACAAAAATATATTAAAAAGATAGTGCACCACAATCAAGTGGGGTTCATTCCAGGGATACAAAGATTTGTTCAACATCTGGAAATCAATAAATGTAATTCATCACATCAACAGACTTAAAGACAAGAACCACATGATTATCTCAATAGACACAAAAAATCTTTTATTGTTGTTAATTACTATGGGTTCAAATGACAAAGACAACCCCCAGATGATAATGCTCCTTTGCTGTCCCAGTAACACTGTTGTGTTTTCTGTGCTAAAGGGATAGTAATACAATACCAGGTAAAAATAGTATTTTCTTTTTTTAAGGTATTTTTTAATGGTGACTAATAAAGTCGATATGATTAAATATGTTAATTGGAGTTCTACAAAAGATTATAGTAATAAGATGTTCCAGTCTTCTTGATCATCTTTAACACCCCAAAATGAAAATCTGAGGGAAATGTATCAAAGACTGGACTCAATGAGAAAACTCTGAGAACAAACTCTTGTCTCACTTTGTAGTAGTATCAAGGGCAACAAGGCTTAAATGTATTACATATTCTTTGTCAATCAGATGTTACTTTCACATATAGGTCAGTGGGGAAAAAAATAGATGAGGGCAAATGAGACTCTCTTCTTACATCCTATTAAATTCAAAATATTAAATCTAAACAAATCAAATGAAAAAATTTAAATTTTGTTCAAACCTATCTTCTGTCAGTTTTGCTTCAATCTTCATATTCCATTCTTCCCTTGCTCCATGGTCAGCCTATACCCTTAGCTTTGCCCCCATTTCCTCTCCTGCCTTCTATTTTCCTTCTTCCTTTCCCCCAACTCTTTCTTCCATAAAACATTCTTCAAGTATCCACAAATGCCAGATACTAGCATGTAGAACAGTAGAACCAGTTCCCACTCTCAAGGAACTCACAGTTTGACGCTGGAAATGAACTAAAAATAGATACAGTACAGACTAAATTAATTTTCAAAAAGTTTTCAGAAAGATCTTTCCTATTTTTCTCACTTTTGAAAGAGAACTGTTAGTTTTATCCAAAGGAATTTTGGTTACAATGAAAATAGCATAATCTGTGTTTTCAAAATCAGATTAATCTGTGTGCTTGGTTGCAATTTTATATTCAGTATTCAAAATGGCAGGAGTCACTTCTTCCCTAGCCAGCATGTTGTAAGATTACAAGCTCCTTTCCAGGAATGAACTTGCTAGGGCAGGAAAACTTGTGGGTATTGATTCTGTTCTCTGGGTAAATGGTTAGTGTCCTCTCTCTTTTATGTAACTTGATAAATTGAATTTCAATCACATTAAAGTTATAATTACATTGTCACTACTTTCATTTTCTGTTATCTACAATAATTAAGGCTTTGGGGGATAAAAGTTCCATTTAAAATCTTCTAAAAAAATGCCAGCTTAACATTAGTGTGAGGACAGAATATGTAGGTTTTTGGAAATGGCTGGTTGAAGTGAAAGTGCCTTTTGAATACTTTGATTAAACACGGAGAAGAGTGAAACTTAATAAACATATTAGCTCTACGGACATGGGCATAATAATATGGAAAGAATAAAATTATTAACTAGGTCATTAAATGAAAAGATCCAAATATTTGTGTTCCCTGGACACAAAAAGCTGCTGAAATTAGTTGCCTAACTTCTTGATTCCACCCCTGGTGCTTGCTGGTAGGTTTGGGAAAGGAAAACTAAAGATAAGGGGAAATAAGTTCTGTCACCAAATTATCTATTTTACTAATTATTTAAATTGCCTAAGTCTTTCTCAGGTTTCTGCCTGCCTTCATTTAGGCCTCACTTTATTGATGGATATCTTGTCTATCAATTAATATATTCTTTCTGGATCATGTTGTTTTTTATTAATCCTTAAGATCCACAGATCACATTACAACTGTTTACACATCTGGGCAGTCTGAGTGGATTACTGAGCTGTGCTCCTACAACTCTGTTTCCTCCTTATAACATTTATGTGATTCCACTGTAATTATTCTTTCCTGCTAAGGCTAGGTGCTGTGTGTTTTCTTGCTCACTTATGCATCCCAGGGCCTGAAAGAAAATTTGTCAACCAAAAAATTTCTGTTCAGTAATGAATAACTGAATGAGTAATTGGTTGATTATATAACTCATAGACAAAAAAGAAAGATGTGTTCGTAATACATACAGCTTTTAAATTTCTGCCCATTAAATTCCTGTCCATTAATTGTCATGTTGTTGGAAAAAAAATTTTTTATGTTGCTTTCAAGTCTAGTGGTTTAGACATGGAATCATGAAATTTCTGATTTGCAAAATTTTAGTAGATGATACTTTTTTCAGGGGAATATTATTATTAAAGGCTGTGGCCCCTTCTATTTTTCCATATATTCTATCCCTAATGTTTTTTTACAATGTGCTATTGTGATACTCCTCCCAATGGGGGAAGACCCTATATCCCCACCACTGAATGTGGGCTAACCTTAGTGCACAGACTCACTTCTAAGGGATGGTCTGCACTAGAACTGACCAAATGACTTCTGAGGGGCTGGATCATAAAAGACGAAACGGCTTCCACCTGGTTCTCTTTTTTCTCTTAAGACATCTGTCCTGGAACCCAGCCACCATGCTGTGAGAAAACCCAGGCCATTCGGTGGACATAAGAACGTGTTTTAGTCAACACGCCCGGCTAAGGTTTCAGGCCACAGGAAGCACCCCCTGCCAGATATGTTAATGAATGAGCTTGCAGATGATTTTAGCTCTTAGGAGTCTCCTAACCCAGGTCCCAACACCAGAGAAAAGCCGGCTTGCTCTACCTTGTTTGAATTCCTGAGCCATGCAATACATGACCATAATAAATGGCTGTTTTCTGCTGCAATATGTTGGAGTGATTTTTTGTATAGTCAAAATGACTAAAGACCTGGCTTTTGTTTTTGTTTTACTTATTGAAATGATTTTTTTTTTGAACTGAGACCCATCACAAATCATAAAATCATCATTTTCAGGGCTCCGTTTCAGTGGTTTTTAGTATATTCATGAGGTTGTGTAACCATCACTACTATCTAATTCAAAATCATTTTCATCACCCTAAAAAGAAACCCCTTTAAAATAGTAAATTGGATGAAGAAAATCTCTTTCACTCATGTGTACACATAAATGGAGAAAATAGCCTGCACTCTGAATAGTCTGATCTTGCTGGGCCTCTGAAATTTTTTGTACCCTTCTTAGACTGATTTACCATTTTGAATCACTATAGGAACCACACCTGGGATCTAGGACAAAAATGCTGACATAAGAATGGCAATGGAAATTGTGACTAATGATTCATATAAAGAGTGTGAGATAACATAGGGTTTCCTGTGTACCAGGCATGGTGTGAGGGCTTTACATATATTGACCCCCATAATCCTCATAATAATGGTATAAAATAGATTACTTGAATATCACTTAAAAATCTGTGAATGCTATTGGACCCAAAGGAAGAAAGAGATGAAAAACAACAACAAACAGAAGTCCATTAAGATCAAAGTCTTTTTGGTTAAGTGGAAAAGGCATTCATTTATCTTAAGAACCAATTAAAAACAAATAGGCAAATGATCTGGATAGACATTTATTTAAAGACATAAAAATGCTCAAAAAGTATATGAAAAATTCTCAACTCACTAATCATCGGGGAAATACAAATCAAAACTATGGTGAGAAATTATCTCATCCTAGCTAGAATGGCTCTGATTAAAAAGACAAAAAAAAAAAAAAAAAAAAATTGTGGATAAGGACACAGAGAAAGGGGAACTCTCACTCACTTTTCATAGGAGTGTAATTTAGTACAGCTCTTATGGAAAAGAGTGTGGAGGTTCCTCAGTAAAGTGAAAATAGAACTTCCTATGATCAAGCTACCCATGACTGGGTATATATTCGATGGAAATGGAATCAGTACATCAAAGAGATTCTGGCTCTCCCTTGTTTTCTGCAGCACTACTCACAATAGGCAAAATATGGACCAACCCAAGTATCCAACAACTGATGAATGGATGAAGAAAACGTGCATCAGCCCATAAAAAAAGAATGAAATTCTTCTGCCACTCATGGCAAAATGAATGGAACTAGAATGTTGGGAGAAATCCTGGTTCTTGGCTGGCAACAGTGAACATCTCAAGTGTTTAAGGAAAACCTTCGCACATACAGGCCTGACAGGAAAACCTGCTGGGAGGAGTGTTCTGCTCTGGCTAATTTGGGAAAGAACACAACTTCCCCATATTGATGTCAGTGTTACCAAGGGAACCAAAGGGCAGGGCTTGAGAGACCTAAGGAAAGGATGTCAATTCGGATAGGACAAAGGTGTAACCTTGGCAAATGATGATTGGTCAAGAGAACTATAAAAATCTTGTGTGCTTCTGCAATAAATGAGTTTGCAGGCTGCTCGCCACATGCCTACTTCCACCCAACTCCTGGAGTCTGAGTCTTGATTCCATGCCTCTTACCAGGTGTCAGAGCTAGACCGGCACAAGAAAAGCAACACTGGGGGACATTTGTGTTAAGTGAAATAAGCCAGGCAAAGAGCACATGTTCTTACTCATCCATGGAAGCTAAAAAGTAGATTTCCTGGAAATAGAGAGTAGAATAGTGATCATCAGAATCTGGGAAAGGTAAGGAGGTGAGGGGATAGAGGACTGTGGGGTAAAGTTAGAGAGAAGAAATAAGTTCTGATGTTCTACAATTCAGGAAATTTTCTATAGTTGACAACAATTTATTGTATATTTTATAAAGAACTAGATGAGAGTAGTTCAAAACCTTTCCACCAAAAGAAATGACATGTGTGATTAAGGAGAGGAAAATGTTAACTATGTTAACTAACCAGATTGGATGTTTATACATACACATGTATTAAATTATCATATAGTACCCCATAAGTATGTACAATTATTATGTGTCAATTAAAAAAAGGAAGATATGCAAAATCCAGTAAAGGGTGACAGACTTCTTAAGGATACATAGAGCAATGGATTTTCCAGGCCACCAAAGGAACAAGGAAGTGTCAGGTGGGGCTGGAAAGGTGGGGGAGGTCAACTCCTTAGACTATGTTACTGACTGTCATTAAGTTTTCTGTCAGGGTAATGGCCAGAATCTCTATACTTCAATTTCATTGGGCTGAAGAATTTTATTGGGCTTTAATTTCATTGGGCTGCCCCTATTCCCCATAAATACACCCCAAATTGCTTGGAATAACACAATGCTTTCTTTGGTGCACGATTAAGTTTGGAAATGTTTAAAAGAATTAAACCAGTTCATGTTGAGGAACCTATTCATATTTACAGATAAATCAGTCTGGGAATGGCCATTTAAAACTTTTGTTAAATGTATATATAGTATTAAAATATTTTAAAAACATATAATATAGAATGCACCACACATTAAAGATTTTTTTTTTTTAGATTTATAAAACTACTTGAGCACCTGAGAAGGTTTGTTATTCAAATGAAGCACTTGAAAAAAGAAATTGAATACATTAAATTTATAATGCAAATTTGAAGGTAATTGATAAACTTGTTGAGATCATGCATTGGTTAAAGGTACTCAAGATTGTTAAAATTTGCTAATGTAAATAGAATAATGTTTGTAAGTTGTAGTTAAAGCTTAAGGAAAATATATTCATAATTTTAAGCAACAGATTGCAAAGCCAAAGTAAATCTGTCAAAAATTTTTTTGAGGGGAGGTCATAAAAGCTACATTCATTTTTAAAAAAAAAGTATCAGGAAGGTTTTAATTTTTGTTATATATATGTGTATATATATGTGTGTAGATGGACAGAATGTTTTTATTTAATTTATTTATTTTTATGTGGTGTTGAGGATTGAACCCTATGCCTCACTCATGCTAGGCAAGCGCTCTACCACTGAGTAACAACACCAGCCCCCAAAGCCACATTCTTTTATGCGTCAGAAGACTCACAATTAACAAAAATGAGAAATACACAAAATCCAGATAAAGGATTAAAGTTCTTATTCTTTCCTTTTAAGAAATGTTATAGCAAGGGTATGTTTAATGTAATCTGCGAAGAGTAACAAATAAATGTCTCTTATTCACATGGTATTTATAATCACTACCCAACCTCCTGCATGCAGTCCTCTAAGATTGTGTCTTTGAATTGCAGAACCTCTGTTGTTGCTTCCCCAGAACCTAGAAATGATCTTTTACATTATCAGTCTATAGTGGACACAAGTCAGTTGCTCTCCAACCTAAAAACAGTCTCCATAATAACTTGTACTATCTTATCTCATATAAAATCAAATAAGAGCAAATTAAAAGAACAAAGTATTATTTTCTCACCTTTTAAATCAACAAATCTAAATAAAAACAGAAACACTCTAATATGTCATGGAAGTTTATATTTGATATGATCATTTTGGAAGGCAATTTGGAAATATGTTTAATCTAGATAAATATTTTGAATATGGAAATAAAATTCCAAAGGAATGCATAAAAATATTCATTGTTGTATACTGAATCCAACTACACGAGAATAGTTATGTATCATGATACATCAACAAAGAAATAGTACCATTCAAAGTGGTGGTTCTGAATTTTAATAAATAGCATTGAAAATTATAAAGGCATATTAAGTTTAAAAAACACAACAGAGAATTAAACATGTAAGAACCTGTATAAACAATAGTTGTGCAGCAATACACAGAAGGAAAAAGTCACATTAAAGGGGCTGGGGAGGCAGCTCAGTGGCAGAGCTCTTGCCCAACAGGTACAAGACAATTCCCAGCACTAATAAAAAACAAAAGTCATGTGTTAAAATGTAATGCTTTCCTCACATTCTAATTTATTGGAGTACATTACCTTTACAATTGATTGGATTTGATTTATACATACTTAAAATCACTCTTGAAGGACACCAAAGCACCAGATATGGCTTATGGAATTTTACACAAAATCGTAGAATACCCATACAAATGATGCAAATACCCCAAAGGGAGCATTTGTGCATTCAGAAAGCTAATTGATTCAGGTTGACGTAAAACCCTTAGGAAAATTAACTTCAGTGTTTTCCTTTATTGTGAAGTTTTAACCCTATGATCTATGTTTGAGAATTCAACCCTTGTGTAGAATTATCATTTTGGACTCTGACCCTCTCCACCCTCCTCATATGATATTGCTCTAATTAAAGGTTTATGATAAATACTTTTAGTCTTTTTTTCCTGAGGCTTTAAATTCAAATTTCTTATATGGGAGAGAAAAATAAAATAAGAAAAAAAAGCAAAGAAAAAAATTCCTTTTCCCTAGGGTAATTAGTGACAGTAACTCTTCCCATCTTCCCCACTCATTCCTACATGCTACCCTGTCCCCATTTTTTGTGGTGGTACAGTACACGTGAAATGAAATTTGCCATCCCAGTCATTTGCAAGTGTATAGTTTAATGATATTAAGTATATTGATTCCTGGACATGCTTTTAAAATTATATGGGAAGAACCTCCTATGACCTTAATACTTAGTTCATTTATTCAGCAACTATCCAGTTATTTATTTTCTTGTTTATCTACTAAACTATCACATGAAGAGCAAGTCTGTAGTAAATACAGATATGACATATAGAATATCCAGAACATATATATAGAAAGAGAATGTATAGAATTATAGTAATAATACAAGGGATGAAGTACCCATTCTTAGACTGCAGTTCCTTCGACTCCAGAAAGCCCAAAGTGTTAGGACTGTAAGGATTATTCAGGATCCTTATTACTAATACAGTTAAGGTAAAACACTGTTTTAAGATTGATGTCTCATCTATGTGCTAAAATTAGTTGAAGAATGATAGTGTTTTAAATAGATGTGTGTGTGTGTGTGTGTGTATGTGTGTGTATTATGGGCTTTGCTATTGGAAACCTCAGAATCACTGAGAATAACTGACTCTTCCAATTGACTGAGGAGCTGAGACTTTTAAAAAAACAGCTTTCTTCTTAAAAAAATATTTTGAACAAAAAAACTAAATGTACTGCTTATTTCCTTGCATTCTTTGAACTAACATTTTCCATTGATTATATCTGTCACTGATCTGTTTTTTAAGACTCACACCCAACCAATAGGGCAGATAATGTCCCTGTCATTTACAAAAGAAACTGAGACCTACAAAAATCAAGAAAGTGGGTCAAGTTCTCATAACTGGTGGGAAGATAAGCAGCCAGATTGACAGCAATGTTATGCTATAATAATAGTATTGAAATACAGGTTTTTCTGACCCTCTCACCCCAAAACTTAATTACGTCACTCTATTCTCACTCAGATTTAGGTCTCTGTGATAATTCTACATTCTAAACTTAAATATTGAATTGACCTTTATCATAATAGAGTGGGCCATTTGTATCAATCATATGTGTGTGCATGTGTGCATATATAGGTATATAATTGTAGTATAGGGTCTCTGAATATATATGAGCTTGGGCATTTTGGCCACTGGGTACCATGAATGAACAAAGACTAATGTTTTTCGAGTTCATATACTCCATTTTCTCTTTTCCTTGCCCTTTTTCATTGAGCAGGCAGCTTTTGTGTCAGAGGTATGTGGTTTGTAGAATTAAGGAGATGTATTCAGTTGCAACTCTGACTCACACTAGCCTGTGATTTGGTCTCTTCATCTTTAAAATGGGTGTAAGACTGAAGAGGGAAAATGCAGACAAGCGTCTGAGCCTGTGGCTGGCAGTAGTGAGCTCTCAGCTAATGGCGCTCACTATTATTATAGCATATCACTGCTGTCAGGTGTTGAGCCCTAATTCCTCACTGCTATCAGTGTTCCTGTTATATCTGGCTTTTTCACTAATTTGTAGAGTCTAATCTGTTTGGGCTTAGGAAACAGTTCCTGTATTGGTAACCGCGCAAAATGGACTTGTGCAAGATATTGGCACCAGGATGAGGGTACAAAGTCAAGCCAGGAACAAAACAGGGGTGGAAATGCTGAGAAAACATGGACAACATTCCAAAGCACAGTCCGTGTAGTTGAAACAGAATCAGGGACATGACTGGGGCCAGATACTGGGGTAGCACAAGAGATACCAGTGGGAAAGCCAAAGTCCGTGGCTCCGTCTGGGCTTGCAGGCTGACAGGGTCAAATCAGAAGACAAAGCACAGGGACTCAGAGAAGATGGGCTTGGCCAGGAGCACTCCTGAGGCCAGCAGTTTGTTCTAATGTTCCTTTCGAAGACCTGGCATTTTTCCATAATGAGTATACTTGGACTTTTTTAGTGAGTACCATTCTCTAAGAATAGCATCTCTTAAATCAGAAAAATTTGGGGGCCTTATGTACATAGACACCGAGTAAAGATTTTACTCAGAATATTCCTTTAAAGAATGCCCATGGATTTTAATGTGTCCATTTTGTTTGGCTGATGTAAATTTCTTCTATTTCTCATTTGATTTTTGGCTAAATGATAAATGAATTTTCTCGACTACATTTAGCATTTAGGTATGAATAGGTCTGGCAGATAAAATACAGGATGCCCAGTTAAACTTGAATTTCAGATAAAAATGATTAAATGTTTAGAACAATTATATTCCAAATATTTCATGTTTTAAAAGAGTACTCATTGTTTATCTGAAATTCAAATTTAACAGGGAATTCTGTAGGAGCTTTTGACTAAACCTGGAATCCCTACATATGAATGACTACAATGACATAAATAATAGTTAAAAATTACTGAGCACTTTCAGGAAGAATGATGCTGTTTCAACATGCATTATTTTTACCTTGATTCTTACAACACTGAATGAAAACAACTGTTATCCTCATTTTCTAGTCATGCATCTGGGGCTACAAAGATGAATTTCTAATAGTTTGCAGATGGTGAGTTATAATTTATACTCAGATCTGTCTGACTCCAGAGCATTAAATAACATACATAATATATTTTCACTAATTTAAATCCACACACACAATCTGAGTATGTACCCCAGAGGGTAAATAAACACCTGCATTGGCATTCTGTGACATTTGTGTATCTGGATCTCGGGTAGTCATCACTCATTATACCTTATGATAGATTCATAAAATGCAGCCATTTTATCTTTTGGTGCATTTTCTTTGATCAAAAAGAGAGAACATTTTTTTTTATTTTGGATTGCTTAGGTTCAGACAGGTGGTTGTTGGCTTCCACAACAGATGCCAGCTTTTCTATGTGGCTAGATGCCATCCATATTCAGGTGACTTAGGCTTCCGACCACCTGCCCTGGGAATATCATGTTAGTAACAATTTCACTTTCTTATTCATTTTCATTACTTATCTACCCTTGGGAACTCTGCCCAACATTAGTTTAATGTGGGTCAATTGGACACTATCCAGGAGCTAATTATTGGCAATTCTTCCCTGCCATTAAATATTAAGTATCACAAGTAGGTAAGGCTAATAAAATCACGAAAATATATGTCATGATATCATGGCACCTAATGGTGGGGTCTATGGTTATGAAGGTGCCCAGCCTTTATGTTTTGGGATTTGGGGATCTTTGCTTATTTACCACAGCTTACTTCTTCTAAGTGGCTTCTTAATCGCTGGAAACCAAACTGCTGCCATCTAAATTAGAAACATCTACTGACTTTTAAAGAATATATTTTTAAGGACCAAACTTGAAAAACTACAGTGTACATTCCCTGTTGAATCTTCTGTTTTAATTTACTTCTACTGGAAAAATGCTCTGGAAGCATTTACTATTAATATGACTACAGCAGTTTACTTAAGAAGCTTTTAAAAATATCCAGCAACTGTATTATATGTTGCATGTAACATTCGGGATTTATGGCAAATCAGGGGCTCATTATCATTAAATAAGAGATCACCCCAGGAGATACTACAGAGAAACATTAGTTTTGAAATATTTTTCTAAAATAAGTTATTTTAAGCTAATTCCTCTAGAAACAAAAGCAACAGAAAAACTGAATCCAGTTCAACCACAAGAATGAGATCCTAAGTTGAATAAGTTATACTCCATGTATGTATAGCATGTCAAAATACATTATACTGTCATGTATATCTAAAAAGAACAAATAAAAAAATGATGTGTACCTGAAAAATAAATGGAAAAGCAGAAAAACTGAATCCACTTTTTTTAAAGTCTATGCTTTTTGTTTGCATGATATATCAAATCCATTTGGATCTTCTCACACAAAAGTTGGTCAGTATTCCTACTATCATTTTGTTATTTACCTCCTTTTATATACAACACAACAAAAATATCAGATTTTTATTTCTTGAGTTCTATTTTCATGTTTGAAAATATATGTAACTGAAACATTCTTTAAAACTAATTAAATCTCATGTAGAAACATTAACATGATTCATTGGATTATTCACTTTTCATCAGGATGTTTGGGTTTTATGTTAAGACTGTCACAGTTTGAATTGACTGTGATAGTCTTGGAAAGATGCAACCATCATATGACATCAAAGCATTTGAAGGGAAATGAGTGCTGGTTTCTTTCATGCAAAGACCTGAATGGTAATTGTGAAATCTTCAAAACGAATCATCAAAGTGCAGAATTGGGGAATCTCATGATAAAGGAAATATAGTTTCTCTGACTCTTCAGGTACCAAGGAAATGATTGTATCTTAAAACTTGTCCACATGATTATCAGGAGGTTTAAATACACACAGTCCTACTATGATTGCCTCAAACATCTTAGAGGGGTTTATAAACTTCTCAAAGATCATCCTTTGCATTCTTCTCAAGGTACATTTTAAAACCCCCAAGACAATAGTGTTCGAACACTAAAGCACCTGACTTTTAGTTCCGCTTGGTTAATTTGACAAAATCCAGTACAAAGCAACACTTTTGAATGATCAGTGTGTAAGTACTTGAAGAAAACATTATCAACTGTGGTGCCAAGATCAGAAAATCAAGGATAACAAAAGAACAGTGGTTACAGAATAATATTAGTACTTTCTGAGAGTATACCATCTATCTCTTTTCTCTGCCTTCTGTTTTAATCAATATCATTATAAAATTGCAGATTGAGAGACTACAGATTTTATTTCAGTATTTGAAGAAACCAGAAAGAAAAAGAAAGGATGTAAGATTCTTACAAGATTCTAACTTTCTATGATCTTATTTTTTCTAATGTGACAATTTTTAATGAAGAAGTGTTCACCCAAAAGTCATTTTATTTTACACAGAACAAATTAAATACCCAAAAGCCCAATATGAAGGGAACAAATATTTCCACATATTTGACCTCAAATGTCTATTCTATCCCTGTTTTGTCCATGAAATTAGAGTGAATTTTCTCCAACAGGAATTAGAACATCTTTAAAAGAAACTTTTATGAACATCTCAAGCACGTGCAATAGGAGAGAGTTGTGTCATGAAAGCAATGTGTTCAATGCTCAACTTCATGAACCTTCCATACTTCACCACTGATCATTTGGTTTGTTCTGTCAACTACCCACCTCCTTCCTGTTCCCTTTATATTGAATCCATTACTATATTTTTTCTTTTGTAAATATTTCCTTATGAATCGCTGAAGGGTAAAGATACCTAAAGAAGTCCATAATTCTATTGTCATCTCAAAAATAGCATTAATTTGCTGATACTGTCAAATATCTTGATTTATAATGGGGGTGGGGGGTGAGAGAAGAATGGAGGAACTTTAGATTATGTAGAGGGAAATGACGGGGGATATGAAAAATGGTGGGATGAAACAGACATCATTACCCTATGTACATGTATGATTACACGTATGGTATGAGTCTACATCATATAAACAAAATGATGTACCCCATTTGTGTACAATGAATCAAAATGCAGTCTGTAAACAATAAAAATAAAAAAAAAATCTAGCTAGTATTCACATTTCTTACTTTTCCTTTGTGTGTGTGTTATTTTTAAAAGAATTAAATAAAGCCTATACACTGTGATTAGATAATGTTTTAAAAGTTTCTCTAATGTAATTTCTGGAGCAAGGATGACCATGGGGGCTGGGGAGATAGCTCAGCTGGTAGAGTGCCTGCCTCGCAAGCACAAGGCCCTGAGTTCAATCCCCAGTACGGCAAAAAAAAAAAAAAAAAAAAAAAAAAAAGGATGACCATGGACATAGTTTCTTACATTTTGACCTTTCCCTTACTCCAGAAATGGTTAAAGTAACATGCAATATTTTAAGGTTGATATGATATCTGAATCTGCCTACTAAAAATAGAAACCTAATTATTTATTTTCATTTGATTCAAATATTTTCTCACTGTGTACATGTAGCAATATTAGGTCAATTTTGAAAATTTTTAAGTTTTGTTATTGATAGATATTTTTAAAAACAGACCTGATACTATTAATACTTTCACATGCTCAATTACAAATATTCTTTAATATCAATATCTTTAATTCAGTTTCTAGTTTACCTTGATTATGAATTTAGATTTTTTTCTGAATCATGGAAGTTGGATAAAACTCAGAAGATACTTATATACTTTGTTCAGACTTAATTTATGCAATTAATTGTGATTGGTACTAGAGTTATTAGAAATTCATTAAAAGAAAAACAATCCACCAATTATTTTACTTATTTTTGTTTCCAGAAATGATCACATTACACTTGATTATGTTCTAGATATACATTTGATTTTTGAAATGCCATTTTGAAATGATTTGAGGTTTTTTCCTCCTGATTTATTTATTTATTTAGAGCATTAGTTATGAAAATGGCATTTAGGAGTACCCTATCTTTGTTAATGATGCTTTCATGTTTACTAATAAATATGAAGAATGAGAACTGGCTATAGATAATATTACTGTTATTTTCAAACAACAGGCACTAAATTTACTTTGACCAATGGAGAAAATTTAGAGACTTCTGTTTATTACAGAATTTGTTCAAGAGTACAAACTATTTTTCCTCTTTTCTGAATAAAGGTATGCTCTTAACCAATTTGATTTTCCAGAAAATACACATACTTGACTTTGTAAAGGAAATGGAATTGCAACTTCACATCTTCAGTTGAATCTTCTAACAGGCTTAGCAATTAAAGTTGTTTTTGTAAATTTATTTTTTGTTAAAGTTCTGAACAGCAAATTCTACACAGAGAAAGCATGGTCTTTGCCATCTCCAGTAGCTAAGTCTTTTCCCTATGTTTTAGTCAGCTATTTTGCTACTGTGACTAAAAGACCTGACCAAAACAATTGTAGAGGAGGAAAAGATTATTTGAGGGCTCACAGTTTCAGAGGTCTTAGTCCAGAGAAGGCTGGCTCCATTCCTCAGGGCTTGAGGTGACGTAGAACATCATGGTGGAAGAGGGTGGTGGAGGGAAGCAGTTCACATCCTGGTGATCAGAAAGCAGAGAAAGAGACTCCACCCTCCAGATACAAAATATATACTCCATAGCCACGCCCCCAATTAACCATTTTCTCCAGCCACACCCCCACCTGTCTCCAATTACCACTCAGTTAACCCTATCAGGGATTAATTGACTGATTAGGTTAAGAATTACAACCCAATCATTTCTCCTCTGAACCTTCTTGCACTGTCTCCCACATGAACTTTGGGGACACCTCATATCCAACCATAATACCCTAGAAACTCAGCAAATACTTATAAGGCACCTTAAATGTACTAGATGCTTATGAACACCTTATGCAAATTAATTTGTTTAATCCTTATAACAACCTTAAAGAACATACTGTTTTTTTATTAGAGCTTTATAGTTATACAAAGCAGTTGGGTTCATTCCAACAAACTCATACATGAATGGAATTCAATTTCAGTTCAGGATCCACCCCCCCCACACACACACACAACTTTTTCCTCCTAACCTCCTTCCTGTCTCCTATTCTGCTTCCTCTACTCTACTAGACTTCCTTTTGTTCACCTATTAATTAATATTTGGATGGTTCTTTCTACCTGTGCATAAAGGTGAAGTTCCCTGTGGTATATTTATATATGCACACGACATGATTTTTTAAGAATTCATTCTGCTTTGCCTCCCCTTACCCATCCCTTCACTCTGCCTCTTGATCTCCTTCTTCCTTTTATCTTTATGTTATTTTATCCTTCCCTCTTCCTTTCCTTTATTTTAGAAGATCCTATTATTATGGTCTTCATGAGGAAACTGAGGCATTGGAAGGTTAAGTGGTAGAGCTAGGGTCTAAACCAAGGCAGTCTGGCTTTTTAGACTCACTTGTATTCAGTATGGTATACTATAAACTAAATATAATTCATGACAGTGGTTGCCTGGGATTGACAAGAAAGAGGCACAAGGATGTTAGTTGTTTGGTATAATAGAACTATTTTATATCCTGATTATGGTGGTAGCAAATGGATATATTTGTCAAAACTCATCAAATATTTCATGTAAAATGGAAACATTTTCCTATATACAACTTATATCTCAATAGAGTTGATGTATTTCAAAAATAGGGTTGATTTATTTCAACACAATTGATATGGGGGAATCTCAAATGTTTCTAGCACAGAAGGACAGGATGTGGCAATTGCCCTGATCTAATCAATACACATCACATAAATGTATAGAAATATCACACTGGAACCCATAAATATTACAATAAGTGTACAAATATTTTGTGTCAATTAGAAATAAAATATATTGTAAAAGTAAAGTTGCTTTATAGAAGTGTGTTAAGACTTACTTTATGGTCAATCAATGGTAAATTTTAATAATTTCTGCCTGCAGTGCTCTCTATCTGACTAATTGGTAAAGACAGAACAATGCACTTATAAGATTACCAAATATATATCCCTTTGAAATGTGATGGAATAGCTAGCAAAATTTACTATAGTGAATCATAAAGTGTATCTGCCACACTTCTGTATTCTTACTGATTTTTGTCTGTTTATTCTATCATAGCAAAGAGACCTATATTAAGCTGATTGTGAATTTATTTTTAAAATTAAAAATTCTTCATTATTTTATTATTTATTTATTTTGCAGTTTTTTAAAAAAATTATTAATTCTTTTATTTGTTCTAATTAATTGCACATGACAATAGAATGCATTTACATATTTTGATAGACCATACAAAAATGGTGTATACATACAATAAAATTATTCATTATTTTAATTGTACACATTTATGGGGCACAGTGGGATATTCAATGAATGTGTACACTATGTACTGATCAAATCTGGGTGATTAATGTTTCTTTGTCCTTTTGATTACTTTGTGTTTGGAGCCTTCAAGCTCCTCTCTTCTGGTTGTTTATGAAATATATAATAGGGTATGATGAACTGTGTTCATCCCACTGAGCTCTAGAGCACCAGAATCTATTACTTCTATCTGTGCTTTGGTACCTATTATCCAACCTCCCTTTATCCCCCGCACCCCACTTTTCCCGGTGTCTAATAATCACTGTTTCCTCCTGTCACTTTGGTCTTCATACATATTCAATCTTTATTAAGTTCAAATAGATTTCTTAGCAATGCACATATATTTGTTTTTGCTTCTGTTTCTGCTTTTCATAGTCTGTATGTTTTTCATTAATTTTTTATTTGCTTTATTTATGGATATGTTTGAGTTTATTGAGTTTATACCTCTTTTTGTGTGTGTATGTGTGTGATTCTGGAGATTGAAACCAGGGTCTCCCATATGTTAAGCAAGTGTTCCACCACTGAGCCACATCCCCAACCCTTCTTATTTTATTCTGAAAGCAGATCTCACTAAATTGCCCAGCCTGACCTCCAGTTTAAAATACTCTGCCTCAGCCTCCTGAATAGCTGGGATTACAGGTGAGGGCTACCATGTTGGGCTTATTTATTATTTTTTAAAATTAGTTCTCCTTGTTTTATGTTTTCATTTTTTTCCATTTTCTTCTTTTTTGACATAAACTATTTTTTATTTTTCCCTTTCCATCTCTATTAACTTGGATATTATTTCATTTTCCTTTTATTATTTAATATTTTCTGAATATTTGCTATCCTAAAAAGAGTCTTTGTGTCTTCATTTTTGATGAATAGAATTCTAGGCGAACAGGTATTTGAGTAATTTAAAACCATCATTTCATTGCTTTCCTGCCGCCATCATTTCTGCTGTAAATCAGTTAGTCTTGTTGTTTCTCCTTTTAGAAACATACCTCCCCACAAATAACCCATGTCCCTGTATCTCTGGGTAGTTTTAAACCTCCCTTTGTTTTTGCCTTTTAGGAGTTTTGCTATGATGTGTCTAGCTTTCGCGTTCCTTGTATTCATCCTGAGAGGGTTGCCAAGGAGCTTCATGAATCTGTGGCTTGATGATTTTCATCAATCATTTTCCCTTCAAATATTGCTTCTGCTTAACTCTCTTTTCCTTACTCAAGTAACACATCTGATATTTTAACCATTTTTCTTATATACATTTCTGCATTTTTTAATCCTTTTACTCTTCCATGCCTCAATCTGAAAGTTTTTGTTAACCTCTACTTCGGTTCACAAATTCACTGCTTATCTGCTATCATGTTCCTTTATCAAGTATGTAATTTTAGCTATTTTATTTTGCATTTCTAGAATTTCCGTGTGACCTTTTTTGAGACCTAAATTCTTGGGTGAAATTTGTCACTTTTTCATCTGTTTCCTTCATCTATTTTCCTGTGGGTGTTAGTCATAATAATTTAATATCTTTCTTTGATAATTCCAATAATTGACTAATCTGTGGATTTCTTTCAACAGATTTTTTTAAGCTATTGGTTTTCAGTTATGTTTTCCTGTTTTACGGTATGCCTTACGTCTTAGTGTGTCCAGGCTGATGTGACAAACCACCAACTTAAACAAAAAAACACATTTATCACAATTCTAGAGACTGGAAGCAATTCTAGAGACTGGAAGTCAAAGTTAAATAGTTAACAAAAAAGCAAGTTGCAAAACAATTTGCACTAGAACCCTCTCATTATGGTAACTAAAGTAAGTACACCTAGTCGACACATAGATATTTTCTGGAAATAAATGCAAAAAATTATTAAGATCAATTCTAGAAAAAATTGTTCAACATCTCTAGCAATTAGAGAAATGCAAATAGAAACTACTCAAAGATTTCATCTTATTCCTGTCAGAATGGCAATTGTCAAGAACACAAGCAATAATAAATGTTGGCAAGGATGTGGGGGCAAAGGTACACTCATACATTGCTGGTGGGATTGGAAACTGGTGCAACCACTATGGAAAGCAATATGGAGATTCCTCAGAAAACTTGGAATGGAACCACCATTTGACCCACTTATCCCACTCCTCAATTTATACCCAAAGGACTTAAAATAAGCATCCTATAGTGACACAACCACATCAATGTTTATAGCAGCTTAGTTCACAATAGCTAAACTATGGAACTAACCTAGATTCCCTTCAACAGATGAATGGATAAAGAAAATGTGGTATATATACATAATGGAATATTACTCCGTCTTAAAGAATGAAATTATTGCATTTGTAGATAAATGGATGGAGCCTGCGAATATCATGCGAAGTGAAATAAGCCAATCCCAAAGAACCAAAGGCTGAATATTTCTCTGATATGTGGATGCTAATTCACAATGGGGGTGGGAGTCAGGGAAGAATAGAGGTACTTTGAATTAGACAGAGGAAAGTGAAGGGAGGGGAGGGGTATGGATGTAGGAAGGATAGTAGAATGAATCAGACATTATTACCCTATGTGCACATATGATTACATGACTGGTATAACTCTATATCATGTGCAACCAGAAGAATGAGAAGTTATACTCGATTCATGAATGTATCAAAATGTATTCATGATGTATCAAAATGCATTCTGCTGTCATGTATAACTATTTAGAACAAATTAAAAAAAAAGAAAAGAAAAAGAAGATCAATTCTAGAGACTAGTGGAGTTTCATGATGAAGAACAATGTGTTCTTTTTCCCTTTATATTGCTCTATACCATTTGAAATTTTCTAACATATTTTTCCTTTTGTGAATAATTTTTCAAAACATCTTAAAGTTATTTGGCAATGTCAATTTTGAAGTTTTGTGTTAACAGTGATCATGTATTCCCTTCATTTTTATTCTTTCTCTAAGGAGAAATCTTCAATACCCCTCAGTGCTCCCCATGTGTGTGAAAGAAATCTGCTTTAAATATCTCAAAATCAGATGATGTCAATGGAGAAAAGCATTTAAAATTCCAAGGGATATCTGTTTCTGTTCATAGTTACACACATTATTAGACTTTTTTTTTAATGATGGGTCAGAACTTAGGACTTGCGTGTAGTCATGTCTAGACCACCTACAAGAGAGCTCAGCATCAGCAACATATTCTGATGCTTAATAATAAACATTATTAAGTTCTATTTCAAAAGTGCCAAAATCTGCCTGAATAAAGAAGATGGCCAGGGTAGTAAAGGAACGACAGGATAGTAAGTGTGCATAGGGTAGTAAAGGATGTTAATATTCTGAGCAAGGGACAGTAACCACATGGCAATAGGGGCTCAAATCTTTGCCTTCTGGACACAACTACACCACATTTTGCAGCCTCCTTTACAATTAAATGGAGTAAATAACAAACTTCCCTTCCAGCCCTGATACCAGGCATCTTCTGTGACCCTCCACACATTCTTTTCTCTCCACTGGATAGAGCAGTTTCAGCTAATGGAATCTGAGGCCATGCCAAGCGAAGGGGACACTATTGAAAAAGGCAGGTCCCCAAATCCCATTAGGAAGACTGCCATAGAAACCTGACCTGAGCTGACTGAACTTGGCATAACTCTGAAACAAACTTTTTTGTGCATAATAAGCCACTGAGGTTGGGGGGTTGTTATGGCAATTTGAACATCCTGACACATGAAGTGCTATGTAAGCTAAGTCTGGAGGGATAAGAAGGATGTATAAAGTAGGACAGAGTGTTTCAGAGAGAGGACAGAACAAGTACAAAGGGTCTGAGGCAAGGAAGAAACCACCCTGTACAATGCCCAAGAGCCTCAAACTTTAAAAAGAGTTTAAAAGCGTGGGAATGAGGTTGGAAAGAGAGACTTGCAGTCCATCAGGAGGTCTTTGTAGACCAAGAGATGAGTGAGGATTTTATTCTAAATGTAATGGAAAGTCATAAATGTGATTTAAACAGGGGAGTATCATGATTCACATGATAAAAATATTACCTTGATTTTTTAGCATAAGGTAGATTAAGAGGGACAAGACTACAAATGGGGACCAGGCAGGTTACATAATTTGTGGGACTCAATACAGAATGAAATGTGGGGCTTCTCAGTGAAAAATTATTAAAAATCTTAATACAACATCAGCAGAACATCAAATAAAATGCAGGACTCTTCTAAACATAAGGTCTGTGTGACTGCAGAGTTCTCATGCCCATAACATCTGTTCTAGCTCATAGAAAAACCTAGAAAGGAGATAGTGAATTAGAATAGGCTGATGATAATGAGAATGGAGAGAGGTGCATGGATTTAAGACATATTTTAGTGGAAGAATGGAGAGAATTTTTTTTCCCCTTTTTCTTTTTTTTTTTTGTTTTTTGTTTTTTTTTTTTTGTACCAGCGTTTGAACCTGCTGAGCCCCATCCCCAGTCCTTTTTTATATTTGATTTAGAGACAGAGCTTCGCTAAATTGCTGAGATTGGCTCTACTTGAAATCCTCTCTTGAAAGTCTCTCAAACTGCCGGGATTACAGGTGTGAGATACCACGCTGACTGGAGAGAATATATTAATGCATGAAATGGTAGCATGTAATGACAGCGGAAGGAGCAATGACTCTCACACCTCTGTGGCCTCGCCTGCATGTCTGCTCCTTTGAAGAAGTAGGGACCTCTGCCAATCTTTACAGACTGGCTTCAGCAAGGAAAGCCCTTCACTTGTCAGCAGGTCCAGAGATTCTGGGTGAGCCAGCTGGCAGGGCCCACAGGTGGGCTTGCTGCTGGAATCCTTGTGTGGTCTGGCCTGGTATCTGGGTCAGTGGGTGGCTTGATCTGGAGGGTGGATCGGCAGGGACTGGCCGGGCACTGGAATTCACTGGGGCAGACCTGGTGCTGGGATCCCCTCCCTCCTCCAGGAGAAGGGTCTCTCTGAGCTGCACTGAGAGGCTTGGGGGAAGAGGTCATGTGGGTAATTTAAAACTGTCCTTCCTACCTTTTAAAAATGTGTCTGCTTATTTCCATGCTCTACTCAGGTGCCATAAACTCTTACCTGGAATCCTGTGCTCTTGTGAAGGTATTTCTGTGTATGGATGTTTGTTCAGATGGATGTTTCTGTGAAGGGATGAGCATTGAGAACCTATATTCCACTATCTTGCAAATGTCACTCTTCAGGATCTTTGAATGTAGAGTACATGGTGAAAGTTGAGGAGTTACCAACTAACCAAGTTTACTGTCTCCATTGACACCTAAGGCAAAATCATCTGCTGAGTGGAACCAAAAGGCCTCAGGTGAAGCCTGAGGAGAGAGGACCGGTATGAAGTAATCACCTTGGGGATAGAAAAGCAAGCCTATTGGAGAAACACAAAAACTGCTCATAATATCAAATACCAATATGATGTATTTTAAAAATATGTTTACTCTAACAGTGTCCATTTATCATATCATTTTTCTGTACAATATTTGACTGGCAAGAAAAATGTAAATGGTTTGCTCTGTACTGGATTAGCAAGCTGGTACATGAGGGAAAGGACACAAAGGAGTTAGGCAAAATTATGAAAGAGCATTTATAAAGAAGGGCACAATAACCAAGGTGGAGAAGGAGGAAAGTGAAGTCTAGAAAAAGTAACTGAAAAAAAGTGTAGATTTGTCCATTCATGTGGATGGATGATGAATCTGAGATGGGTAGGTGGGAAGCTAACTAACTGGTGGTGGTGAGATGTGAACGGATGCAGTCACAGTTTTAGAGATTATTCAGACTTGTTTTAAACCAGTCTAGAGTGAACCCTTTGAAGAAGGTGGCTAAGATACACAGGAGGGAACTAATGAGAAAGGCAAGAAATTAAGAAGTCAGACTGCAGAATGGGTCATCTGTGTGAAAGTTACAGTCATTGAATCTGAAGGTATAGATAAATTGAAAAGCCATGCTTTCACCTGTGAGTTGATGTCTTCAATAAATTAAAGGGGAAGAAATAGTAGATCAAAGGATAATAGCAAGAATAAAAGGGAATGAATTTTTCCCCCCCCATTGGAGAGAGCTGTGGGGGAAGCCAAGTCCACAGATGAGATCCAGAACCCAGTGAAGGAAAAGATGTTGCAAGGCCTCTCATGAAGAGATTCAGGATATGGGTTTGTTTGCTGATCAATGTGTGGGAACTCCGGAGGGTGCAGCGCGATGGGATGAGAGTAACAGATCTGACGTGACTCACACAGGAAGACATTCAGTTCTAGTGACTGCCTCTTGAGTTCTTTCCTTGATGGCATGTCACCGATGGGTGTCATGATCAAAGTAGTAAAGAGCGTATCCTCTCAGATTACTTTTGATTCTGTTCCCAGTATGGATCCCAGTAAAGTGACCAATACTACAAGGCATAAGGGCCACTCTATTTAGATCTGATTATTCCCAGACTCCTGGTTGAGAAGCTTACCTAGGACAACACTGCAACTCCCATGTGACTAAGACTTACATATTGTCTTCCTTTCTCAATGCTTTGGTGACTACTATCTCTTAGAACTCTGAGGAGCATTTGATTTATCCAAAGTGTACTTTCAAATCTATTCTTAATTTTTAACAGTCCAAGTTATTAATTTGTTATCAGAAAGAAATAAACTAGATTAGTATATTTTTATTTTTTGGCTAGCATATAATTTTGAACCCAGAAATTATAGTAAGAAGGTGAATTATACCAATTCAAAAAAAAATTAAATACGCAGATAAAATGCTAGTGCAATGCTCTTTTGCATAGATCTAAATAATGCAATTTGCTGGTTTTGTGAGTGAGACAGATGCAGTTCATTTTGAAGTAGCCTTTGGGTCTTTTCACATGATTTGGCTATTCTTAGATTTCTGAGTCATTCTGTCCTCCTTGCTAGTCATTTTTCAATTTCATATTCTCTATTCATGAGGGAGATACTACATTAACCAGTCCAAATTAGGCTATGTGGTTTAATACTCTGAGTAAGCAGGCTATATATTCATTCCTATTCTTAGCAATACCTTCAGACAAGTTGAATGTAAATAAAATATTTGGGCAATACTCTCTAACACTGTAGAGTCTCTGGTAAGTGATGCCAGGAAACCTTGGCATGCACATTATTGCATAATTGTTCTGATTCAATTTGACTCTCCTTTTAATGATCAAAATCCCAAAGCAATAGGAATACTTACGAAAGGCACAGAAATGTGGATAATATGGGAGAAGCCAAAAGACCCTGCCAATGTTCTAGCTAACAGAGTAGCATATCTTAAAGACTAATGTAGGAGGCTGATACTGCCAATAATAAATGGAATTCCTTTTAACAAGCTGAGGATAGTAATAAAATCGTTTTCTAGGGTTTCCTTGAGGGAGCTTAGAAGCATAGACACATTAAGGATTATAAGGTTCCTGGGGAGTGAAATCTGGGATTCCACCCTGCATGGGTTGGTGAATTCAGCAAAAGAGGATAGAGAATGTCCACTATTCTTGACGTTTTATGGGGCAGGAGTATTTCTGATCCATACCTGATGAAACTGACTGTTCACTGGACTGATGCTCCTTGGATATAGAGGCAATGACCTCCTTGTCCTTGTGTTCCTACTGACCAACACTATATGCCTGGCACATAATGGATATTCCATAAACATTTGTTGAACTGTAGAAAAACTTCAGTGGGAGGATAAGGCAGGCCAGCATTACCGTTTCATTGTATTGTCTTGGGAATCCAGCACGTTATTGGAAGCACCTTACCTCCAGCCAGCCGTTAGCCCTGGACCTCACAGCAATGGCTCTGAAAACTGCAGAGGAAACAAAGAACTGAGTCTGTTCCACTCTTCATCTTGCCATTATTCCGATGATAATTTTCTGACACTAACGGAACTGAGAGAGAGTGGGTTCTTTAAGACAGGACTGAGTCATGGAAAAGGGTTCATGTAGTTCCTGAAAGAGTGAGCTAGTTGTCACCAGAATGGGTGTTCATAAAGTTTCTGGTGCCCTTTGTCCCCCTCCTCTCTTTGCACAAGTTTGTTTGCCCTTCTGCTTTTCCACCACACATTGAGCAGCACAAGGCCCTCACCAGAAACTGAGCAGACACTGGCATCATGCCCTTAGGCTTCCAGACTATAAACCCAAATAAACCTCTTTCCTCAATAAATTACCCAGTCTCAGAAATCCTGCTATAGTATGAAAGAATGCCTTTTCTTCTTCCTTCTCCTCCTCCTCTTCTTTTCTTTCTTCTTTCTTTCTTTCTTTCTTTCTTTCTTTCTTTCTTTCTTTCTTTCTTTCTTTCTTTCTTTCTTCTCTCCTTCCTTCCTTCCTTCTCTCCTTCCTTCCTTCCTTCCTTCCTTCCTTCCTTCCTTCCTTTCTTCCTTCCTTCCTTCCTTCCTTCCTTCCTTCCTTCCTTCCTTCCTTCCTTCCTTCCTTCCTTTCTTCTTTCCTTCCTTCCTTCCTTCCTTCCTTCCTTCCTTCCTTCCTTTCTTCTTTCCTTCCTTCCTTCCTTCCTTCCTTCCTTCCTTCCTTCCTTCCTTCCTTCCTTCCTTCCTTCCTTCTCCTTTATTCTTCTGTTTGCTTTTTCCATCAGCATGATTTAGGGAGCCATATAATACTCAAATGCAGGAGAATCCTGGCTCCAAATAGGTGACGTTTCAGCTAAAGCATTAGACTCTGAAGCAACTTGTCTGCTAAGGGCTGTAAGTCTCACTTAGACTCAGACCATCTCCTTGGTCCTAAGGATTTATACCAACTTGGAATAATTCTTGACCGTCCTCCTTGGGGAGCACCCATCAGGAAAGTTAAGTGAGTAGATATTGGAAAAAAAAAAAAATGCAGCCTGTATGGTCTGTTTTGCTACTTTATTCTCAATGTGTGGAATTACTGTGGCAGGAAGTCTCATGTTATAATTCATATGAAGATTCACATTTCATGCTTTAACATGTTTGATATAATTTTCTGTTTTACTTGATGCAAATTTTCTTATTTTTCCCAGAAAGTCAGAAGAAGTGCTACACCTATTATAAGAGAGAATCCCAAGGAAGAAGGAATGGTCTATGGTGTCTTAGGCCACAAGGAGTTAAACTAAAATAAATTTAGAAGAGTGTCCACTGGGGTTAGCAATTAGACCAATGGTATCCCTAGCAGGAGCAATTAAAGGTGCTGCTGGGAACAGAAGCCAGTGTCCTGAGGCTTTTGGGGTAGAGAGGTGGAAGCTAAGATTTAGGCTATGACTCCAAGGAGCTTGATTCCAAAGGAAGTAAGAGAGGAACTGAGGCTATAGAACTATTTAAAATAAGTAATAGAAGATTATTTTTAGACAGGACAGACTTGAACGTATTTAAAATATATGTAAGAAAAATTTCAGTTTTGGTTAACTCCATATATGGATAAATGTAGGAGCCAAACTATGAAGTGAGCCTAAGAACCAAGTGGCGGTCACATGGGTTGGGTGGGTTGCCAGATGAAGGACAGTCCTTAGAGAGGAGAGAGAAAATTAAAAACAAACAAACAAAAAATAGTTTTTGCTAAGTTTTCATAATCCAGTGAACACTGGATTTGAAGTAACAGGATAAAAACAGAATAAATAAAGCTGTCATGAAAGGCACTGAAGTGGACCACAGGAGGAAGATCCTGGGGAAACTGCCTATGCATTGGAATATAGCCACCTCCCTACAGAGAAGGAACAAGTAAAGGTGCCAATCTAGCTGGGTAAATATAGATGTTAAAGATATTGCAGGAGGAGTTGGTAACAGATAGAATTAGGTCCCTGAGGATATGGGTGTGTTTGCATCCTGACCACAGGTTGAATAATTAACTTTGCTAACATCATACAAACCATGCCTAAGATTTTGAGCCAGGAAGGCTCCACTCAAAGTCATTCTGTATATGCCATAGATATGTGAGATCTCGAGGGAAGTTTAGCTTGGTTTGAGTATGAGGGAAAAATATATGTGTATTACCGAGTTTGCATCTTGTGTTTTTAAGAAGTCCCCAATATTCTTAAGCATTCCAAAAACTATCGTAAAATGGCCTTCATAAAACATTTGTGTTTAAATGACCTTTAGTGTTTTCTTAATGACTATGACTCTTTCCATCTGAGAAGATACTTCTACTTCTTGACTTGGTTTTCTTTGTACCAGTTCTCTTAATTTACATGCAATGACAATCTCTACACTTACGGATTTGTTTTTTCTTTGGGCTTAAATTAATCCCTCAAGAATGGCATTAACTCTCTCAAGCTACTAAAACTCTAGTTTTTAGAACTGATAAGGTTTATTCCTGGGGAGTGACTTTGGCACCAAGGAGAACTTGGCTCAATAAAATTTTTCAAAAAAATTAATATAATAAATTTTATATTTATGGGTTTCTTTTAAAAATTCTATTGTGCTTCCAAGAAGTTCTTGTTTATAGACACTGGTTTTGTAAAATCCACATTATTTGAAATAAAAATCTAGTATAGTGTTGTTACTCTCCGATTTGATGATGCTAAATACCTGGTTTGTAAAAGAAAATAAACTGAGTGGAGAGGACAAAGTAACAAGCAAGCATCATACTAAGAATTATTTTCTTTCCTCTTCATTTTCTTCCTTTTGGATCAAAAATTTTAATGAAAAGCATGAAGTTTCCCATATAACAGTGTCTTTGCAATGGATTTTTTACTATTAGATACTCATCTATTTAAATTATTGCATTTTTTCAAATAGTGGTTTACATAGTAAAACTGATAGTCTAAATAAAATAATTAGAGTTTTAAATTAGTTTTCCAAAATCATGAAGTTTTTCCAAAATCTTATTGGCACCTTCTCAGAGCCTCCCCTGTTGCCAATGCCTTTCTACTTTGTCTCTTAGAATAACACAGCAGGGCTTTCTCAACTTTGTAAAATTTGACTTAATACATGTATAGACATCATGTTGTGTATTTACTTTATACCAGTTCAAAAAATGTTTTTATTATTTAGTTTCAATGAACGAAGTCTGAAAAGAGATAAATGGCAAATAATTTGGATTTTTAAAGAAAAATGCTGCTCTTTAGATAAATTTGATCTCCTGCCATCTGTTAATCACTTTGATAACTTGAAAAATTAGTAAAAAAGTTCTTATTTTTATTTATTCGTATAGTGAATTGACATCTGGTTTATGTTTCATGCTAGATAAATACTCAAGGGTCCTGCACTGATTCCCACATATACTATGTCACTCTGACATAATCACACTGTTTTATAATCAACAATGAACTATTTTTAAGGACATCTTAGAAAATCAGTGAGCTATAAAATGAACTAGACTGCAGCAGATTGTAAACCACAGTTATTGCACCATTGGATTAATTAAAATATCAAAAATATGTCGATTAAGGGCTACTGGTCCTGATTCTTCATTTCCAGCCAGAAAGGATACTAAGTATATGTCCTTGCATATACATAGTGGGCATAGGAACTCGATTTCCCTCTCCTATGTCCTTTTTTCCATTTGTGTCTAAGCAGAAAATTATCCAGTGGGCATTCATAGTCTACCACACTGTGTAGAGAAAGATTTATGCCAACTGACTTAAAAAAAAAAAAAATGGAGGCAGCACCATCTTCCAGAGGAGACAAACACTGAGCATGCAAAGGGCATAAATTCTATATGGATAATTTATTGGCTTGATCAATAAATAACAATTACAGATTTGGTATTTACAATGCATTCAACTTTACAAAGCTTATTCACTAACCATATACTTGCCAATTAATTTGGATGGATGATTGTGGTAGGATAATGTGCAAACAACTGAAGTACTTCCCATTCTCTTTCTACTGTCAGTTTTATACTTTAAGTCTGTGATAGAAATCCATGTGGGCAAACAGACATTGCTGAAAGGGAGGCTGTCACCGAATAACTATAAACAGAAAAAAATTGGAAAGAGGTGATTGAGCAAAAGCTGTAGCCTATCCCTGTACTATACAAGCTAATACTGCTGAATGATGGAGGGGAGAGAAGAGAGAACCAGAAACTTAGAAAACATTACAGTTGGATTGTTAAAGCATTTCTTATTAAACTTAGTAAGTCTGAGAATAGAGAGAGGTTTGAGAATACAGAGACCAGACTAAATGCGTCTGGAAAGCAGTAGCCCCACAGATATGTCCTTGCTATAGAATTGTCAATAGGTAGCAAAGGCAGCTACCTTTTGGAACTCCAATTTGATATTGGAGAATATCAGTGACAGAGAGGACTAAACATAGCCCTAAATATCTTGTAGTCCCAGGAAAGCAGACAGATCTTCTCAGTGCCTTAGAGAAAGGTATAGAGGTCACTAACCAAGAAAGACAGCTTCCTAGAGAGCTCTTCCACAAGTGACATGGGGTTGTGGAACTATGTTCTGTCAGTCATATATTACAGTGCTACATTCCTGTCTTCCAAAATCTAATGACTTCAAACAGTGACCATTTTTTAAGCCTGTGATTCTGAAATTTGGGCTGAGATAAGTTGATCAGTTTTCTTTCGGGCTCACCGGTTCTTACACATGCTGTAGCAGTCATCTGGTGGCTTGGTTGGAAGCTGGCAGGCGAGGGGCTCTAGGTGTCTGGAGTCTTACAGTCACTGCTGTGGCAATGATCTGTGAAAGCCCTTATCTTTCAGTAGTTAGATCCAGGCCTCCTCAAACAGTAGGAACATTTTCCAAGAGTAAAGAAAAAAGCTACAAGCCTTCTTGAGGATTAGTCTCTGAAGTACAAACGCTACTATTTATCACATTCTCTTGGTCAAAGCAAACCAAAAGGTAAGCCTCCTTCCAAGGAGTGGGGAAATAGCTTCTACCATTTCATGAAAGGAGTCACAAAATATTTGTGATCATATGTAATCTACTGCAATTCACTCTCTAGTTATCATAATTTACACTCCTCCACATGCAATGTATGTTTACCCCTCCCTCCAAGAGTTGCATCTCTTGAAGTGTTTAGACCCGTACAGTACAAAGTGGTCACTGAACACTTGGCACGTGGCTGGTCTAATTTAAGATGTGCTATTATTAAAAATATGCATAGGGTTTCAAACACTCAGTAGGAAGGATATAAAGTATCTCTCACCCTTTTTATGTTGATTACATGTTGAAACGATACTATTTTGGATAGATTGAGTCAAATAAAATACATTATTCAAATTAACTTCATCTGTTTTTAAGATTTATTACTTTTTAAATGTAGTTACTAGAAAAATTAAATTACATCTATGGTTTGCATTGTATTTCTGTTGTGTATCACAGATTTATACCTGCAGTTGTCAACCTTTTTCTGTAAAGAGCCAAGTGCATGTAAGTTTTGTAGGTCACACATTCTCCATTGCAAATAATGTACTATCACTGTCGTACAAAATAGGCATAGGTAACAAACAAACAAGCATGACTGTGTTCCAATAAAACTTTCTTTACAAGAACAGGAAGCAGTCTGGATTTGACTTGCAGGTAATATTTTATGATACCTGACGTATCATTAACACTTAATGTAATTATTGATATGACTGGAATTCAGATTATCAATTTTTTGGTGTTTCTTTTTTCTGGTTCATTCCTTTTCTGCCTTCTGTTGGATGATTTGACTTTTCTTATCATTTTATATTATCTATTGACTTTCTGGTTATATCTCTGCTCTGTTTTGTTTTAGTGGTTGCTGTGAAGGTTATAATATACATATTTAAACTTCTATACTTACCTGGAGTTAAATACACTAATCTTTGATCTTTTGATATTATCCCACAATTCCTTGAAGTTTTAGATATTTTTAAAAAAACTTCTTTTTCCCCTCTCTAGTTTTTTTTTTTTTTTTTTCCTTTTGGTATAGGGAATTGAACTCAGGTGTTGTCAACCACTGAGTCACCTATCCAGCCCTATTTTGTATTTTATTTAGAGACAGGGTCTCACCGAGTTGCTTAGCACCTTGCCATTGCTGAGGCTGGCTTTGCACTTGCGATCTTCCTGCCTCAGCCTCCCAAACTGCTGGGATTACAGGTGTGCACCACAACGCACCTGGTTTCCTCTCTAGTCTTCATATAAATAATGTTTATTGTTAAATCTCCAAGTTCACTAACTCTTTTTCTATGTCAGCTTCATTCTGTTTATGAGACCTAAATGCCCAAAACATAGTTTCAGGCATTGTATTTTTCAGTCTCTAAATTTCCCTCTGTTCCTTTTTTTTTATAGTGTGTGTTTTGACACTGTGATTTTTATTTTTTCATTTACTTCATGTTTTCCTTTATTGCGCAGAACATAGTTATTATAGTTGCCTTCCTCTTGAAGATAAGTCTAGGTCAAGTAACTTGGGTTTTATTCTTTTTTTTTACTAGTACATATTAATCTAGAAGATTTTGAAATTCGTGTATATAGAGTCTGGCTTTTGTGGTAGCCCTCCAATTATTTTTTGTTAGTTGCATGTCATAAGGTTTGTCTCACCTTCTATGAGTGGTATGTTCATCTCTATTCAGTTTTTTAAGCCTTTTCTACCCTGATTTGAATCTGTTCTGTTCATGTGTGGTTTAGAATCTAGGAGAAGACTTGGGTGGGTTCATTCACAGAATTAAGAGAAAACCTTCTAATGCTCTTTCACTTTCCTGCCAGCAGGGGCTCCCTTTCATGATTCATCTGACAAAATAGATGGTGTGTGTGTTTGGGGTAGGGGGAATATGAATCTTCTGTTTCTGCACTGTGCCATCCTTTGCCTGGAGTTCACTCTTGGAGCAAAGATATAAGAAAAACAGGTGAAATTCACTCCTGTATGGATTGGCTCTAAATTTTGGCTCCCCTTCCCTTTGTGTTTTAGAGATCAACAGGGAGTTCCCCCTCCACTGCCACCCTGTCACCAAGTTTGACTGTAATTGGTGGAAGGGATTGGCTATAGGAAACTTACTCTGCCATGGTGGAGACCACATCAACTTTCTTTTGATTATTTTATTTTATTTTTTTTTTACAAACCATTATGAATTTTCATGTTACAGTCATTCGTTAAACACAGATAATTGTGTATAACTACTTTGAAAAAAAAAGTTACTTCACTATAGCATTCTATATGTTTATATCTAATTTAATTATTTGTGTATTCAAATTAAAGTCTACCATCTTATTTCCTACTCTCTCTTCGACCATCCTTGGCTTATCATTTGCTCTCTTCTTGGATTGATTTATTTTTATTATTCCATTTCTTTTCTAGTTCAGAAGTTATTTATTTAGTTTCTATTCCTTTAACATTGCTTTTGAAATTGCAGAAGCTATCTTTATCATATCATGGTGAACTGGCACTTCTACCATCCTTGTGAACAATGCAAGTAATTTTTAAAGCTCGCTTTTATTACTTAGTAAAGTTCTATACTCTTGCCCACATGTTAATGACCTTTTATTTGCTCTATTTTCGAAGCATCTCTGATCTTTGATCAGAAATCATTTTCTTGGGACAAGAATATTCATTAAAATTTCCTACTAATGGCAAGCTTCATTTTTTTTTTTAATTTGAAAACTACCTTTATTTCTTTTTATTTTTGAAGTTTCCTTTTGCTGAGTATACATAGAAAATTAGCGATTATTTTGTCACCTTTTCATTCTGGCTATTGAGAAGCCAACTGTGAATCTTTCTATTGCTTCTTTGAAAGTGGTCTATCTTTATATTCTCTGATTTTTTTCTCCTTGTTCTGGTTTTTGCAGTTCCTCTACAACGTATATAAATACAGACTTTTTCTAATTATTTTACTTGGCATTTATTGGGTTTCTTGAATGTACAGATTATTATCTTTACTATTATACCCTATTTTTTTTTTTTTGAGTACTCATTTTGGATAGTTCTGAATAGTTTCTTCTTCTACCTTATTTTGAGTTCACTAATTTTTTCTTCAACCATAGCTATTTATACCATTTCATATAATTTCTGCTGTTATATAATTCAGTCAATGAATTTCTGTACAGTTCTTTCTCCTGCTGCTACATTTTTGTATTTTCTAGTCCCCTACCAAATTTTTAAGCTTGGTGTTACTTTTGTGTGCTCTTTGAGTATAGTTATTTTAAGGCTTAAGGTAGATGATTCTGATTAAGTTATGGTCTTGTTTTGTTTTTGGGTATGTGTATGAACTGGTACTTCTACCATCCTTCTGAACAATGCAATTAATTTTTAAAGCTTGCTTTTATTACTTTTTAAAGTTCATATACCCTTGTGTGTCTTTTTCTTTGTCTATTGCATGTATTGTTTTTCACTCCTTTAGAATTGGCCAGATGCTGTGAGTACCTGAGTTTATATCTGATTTCTTGTCTTTTCCTGGATCATGGTCTAGCAAGTGCTGGAGTATCTTGCAAACTCTGTGATATTTTTGAGATGAATTTTGTCTGTAGCCCTATGTTTATCATTGATCCTCAGGTTTACATGGGTATAATTTTGCTATTCTTTTCATCATCTTCAAGTTAAGCATGACATTAATAACTCTAAAATATATGGTGAAATCAGAGTATAATAAGGGCAGTATAACCCTAGTTAACCAGTGTCCACGTCCACATGATTATTTACGAGGGAACTTTATAAATATTTATCATGCACACCTATTTTCCATATGAATTGTAAGATTGCTTCCCAGGAATAATTTAAAATGTCAAATAATCTAGAATTAATGCAAATAGATGAGATATTGAGATATGTAGCTTCTTTAGGAAAGCAGTGAGCATTTGTAGTAACTATCATATGTTAAAAAAGTATCTTCAGAATTGTATGCATTCCTAGTCTTTGTAAAAATTTTAGGTCAGTGGGTGGTACAGTTTTAGATAGTTGAAAGAATTCTTGTTTCCTTTTTGAATTAAAACGACTTCTTCCATTCCAAAAGAGCTTAAATATAAGACTTCATTCTATTTTTAAAACTTCCATAAAAATTCTACCATAGTAGCAGCAGATCAAGTAAATGGTATTTTGAGAGGCATTTTCTCTATTTCCAATCAGTCCAATACTGCAATGTAACTTGGACAAAGCAGAAAACCAGGAAGCTATTTACCATAATAACAAGTGAGGATTAAGATAGGAGCTTGCTTGGACTTGCCACTACTTTTGAATATCACATGTGATGAACCTCAAAGTTACTGTCTCCTTTAGAAATGCTTTAGCACAAGATTGTCTTGCATGAAAGTATATTGTAAATGTTACATGATTCCCAATATAGCATCAAGCTGCAGTCCTGGAAAAGCTTCTATTTATATCTCTTAGAAACAGTTTTTATCAGGAAATGTTTTACCCTCCTGACCAGCCTCCTCATAACCTTCATGGGAATATCTTCTCTGCAGTGACACAGAGGCCTAGGGCTCACTCGTTAAAATAAAATGTGCAAAAGAATGATTAAATGCATGTAACTAGGTAAATGAAAGGAAAATGTAGAATCATTACCAGTTACTACACAGAACCCCAAACTGGGAGACCTGAGCTGAGATGCTACAGTCCTTTAAAACAAATCCCTCTCTATTTGTTTCTTATTCATTTTACCTTTACTGATCTGTGCTTTTCTTTCTTTTAGAATGAATGGTTTGGAAATCACTTGGACTCCTGACTTCAAACTTTCTGAGACTCAGGGCCTGTAAGACATGGATGGGGCTCTTGCCACATCTTTTATTATAACTGCTTGGAATCCCTAGCACACTTAAAATTCAGAGAATCCTTTAGCTTTTTTCCACATTTTTAAATTGGTACATTATAGCTGTGCATATTGATGGGATTTGTTATTATATATTTGCATATGCACAGAATATAATATAATTTGGACAATATCCTTTAGCTTTAATGAACAAACTCTCACTTGCCTTTTTGTTTTCTGACCTTAAAAAAGATAAAGACTTTTAGGAATCCCATTTTATATTTGTCTATAAGGTCTCAGATTTTGTTTTAGGTACTTTTCAATTCATTCCGTCATTTGATTCTTGAAGGAAGTTGAGGTTAGTATTACCAGTTCATGTTCTTAAGTGACAGAGCAGATCTGAGGTTTAAATCCTCTTCTTATTTCAAAGGAGGTGTTCTTTTGAAAATTACAGTCATGGATTGCTTTGCAACTGGGATATAGTTTGAGAAATACATCGTTAGGCAATTTGGTCTTAGTGTGAACATCATGGAGTTTAATGACACAAACGGGATGTATGAGAGTAGCTTTGGTATGGCTGTTCTAAAAAGAAGAGCATACTTCTTTTTATACAGAGAAGTACACCCTGATGAGAAAAGTGCAGTACAGTAAATACATAAATTAATAATGTAGTCATTTAGTATAATTATTGAGCATTATATAATAAGTGCATGCTGTAATTTTATTTGTTGGTATAGTAGGTCTGTTTATATCAGCATCACCACAAATGTGAGAAATATGTTGTGCTATGATGTTACATTATGACAGCTGTGACATAAGAGACAAAAGAATATTTTCAGCACCATTATAATCTTATAGAACCACCATTATATATGCATTCCACTCTTGACTAAAATGTTATGTGCTGCATGACTCTATTACAAAGAAGAATTAAGTTTATGTTGAATATAAATGATGTTTAAAAGAGAGAATGCCTCTGAGGGAGATGATCCAAACAAGGCTGTTGCTACAGATGGGATCTGACCTCTAGGCATCTGATGAGATTCTCTTGCTGCAAGACTGATGGACCACTTATTTAGAGATGGGGAAGTATTTGAGATCACTGTAAGAATACTATGCCCATAGCCTCCTTTAACCTAAGAAAAGAAAAGGTTTAACCAACCTGTATTTAGCTTTTGGATAAAAACCTTTTGCCCACTGGTACAGAGAATATCTGATATCTCTATTCTCTTAATGAAGAGATACTCATAGGAGATACTAGTGATGGTCTTAATTATGCCCAAAATGTGCAACCCCTTCCTCTCCCACACACAGAAGGAAACTGTAAGATAGCTAGAAAAAAATCTGGTGATTTTTAGAAGCTGATTGTTTAATTGTAAGAAGACAAAGGAGAGTCAATGTACTTGGCCCTGAAGCATGCAGTTTCTTAGAAAACTGTTGAACATAAGTGGTAGATGACTGTGATGGAAGAAAGCAGTATGAATTGTTAGGCTGATGGGGTGAAAACCACTCAACTCTTACACCAATGGATAAAAAGAGGTAAAAGTAAAGTTGCTGTTTCTTGGTACGATATGTTGCCAATATCATAACTAGATACTTTCTGAGATGAAAAACCACCCAACTCAGTCAACAGATTCCAAGTACTGCATTGGAACAATGCAATTATCCTAAAGGTGCTAGTGACTCTAGCCTTCTGAGCAGGCACTGAAGTGCAAATACAATAGGCAGACTTTAGAGCATACCATATTTTATCTTTTCAAAACACGTGGTAACATCTGAAGAAAGGGACTACAACTGTTTGTAAACAAGACTCTCTGCCTCATCATTTTCCCTGTGGCTCCTAGGTCTGGCCTATGGTAGGCATTTTAATGTTTGTGAAAATGTTGCTTGTTGAAATGTCTAAGAATGGTGTGATTAGTTGAAATTAAGTGAATGTTTCTCTATGCTTCCCATCAGTCATAACAATACAATCAAATCCAAAGTGTTCACTTTTAACCTACTCTATGCCTCCTTGATTAAAGCAGAGCCAGGGATCTGGACAAAGTTGCTATACACATGCTTATATTGGTTCCACAGGATATATTTTCAACTCAGGAGCTACCAAGAATAATCGGATGACCTTCCTGGAACTGCCCTGTTGGAATGAGTGTTATATTCTGAGTCATCTTTCATTCAACAAGTGTACTCATTAATTACTGTGTAATAGTAACAGTGTTGGGCTTTTCAGAGATAAGAAATGAGCTCTTTCTTTCAGGAAGTTGCATTCTAGTGGGACAGAGAAAAATAAGGAGGTTGCACTCTTCTTAAGATGGGGGTTAGGAAGGAGCAGGCATTTGAATGTGTGGTGAAGAATGGTGGGCTGATGATAAAGGGGAAAGAGTGTTCAAGGTGCGTGGGAGGGAGAGAAAATGCACAAAGTTTGGTAGAACCTGAAGTGTACTAGACATCTTAAGCAGCTTGGTGCTAATTTGTTATAAAGAATAAATGCAGGAAAAGGTATATATATATATATCCTGGTGAGGAACATAAATAATAGGCCATGGAGGACATTTTTGACCTGCTAAGAAATTTTTTAAAAAATTTTGACATGAGAAACAATTACAGGTTTTTAAATAGTGTGGTCAACTGTGGTTGATTGCTGTGTGGAAAGTGTATTTCAAGGAATAAGACTGGAGACTGAGCAAGAAACAAAAGAAGCAAGTCAGCATCTTCTCTGGGAGCCTACAAAAGACAAACACAATGCAGAACTTTTTATCAGGAGGCACATCTTAAGAGAGATGGTAGCATTCCATCCTTTCCATGTGCATAAGGCCTGCATTAGACCAAAGTCACTTTCCACTTCCTGAATTATTCATAAACCTCATCTCCTTCTCACTAGCTAGTCTGTTGCTACAGAGACCAGCCATGCTGAACTGCAGTCTACTCCCCACTCAGGCAAGGATCTGTGCTTCTACTCACATTGCTTCCTCCAACTGAGGTATCCTTCCTCCATTCTGCCTGGAAAACTCTGTTAATATCTCAAGTCTCAGATCTTGTGACTATTCTTCCATGACACCTTCTTTTTTTCTCTTTGACCATTCTCTTCCTCAAATTTCTTGACTGCTTGTAAATACTTCCATTATAATGGTAGCTCTTACCCAGCTCTTACTAAGAGTCAGTCACAGGACTTTTCAGACATTATCCTACAGTTTACTCCCCAATTAATGATGGTGAAACTGAGAGTCTCACAGAGGCAATGTAATTTACCCAAAGTCTGGTGGTTAGGAAGTCAAGATCATAGGTATGTAATACTCATATATTTATGTGATTTTAGTAATATTGAGTATTCTTTTCCTTTCTTATCTTTTATACAGTGTACATGACATCTCTATGATGTCTGGTAAATAAGTAATGGGTGTTCAAAAGCTGGGTTTTTTTTTTTTTTCCAAAAGCTATTTTTTGAATGAATGAATCAATGTTTGAAGCAAGCCCACTGTTTTAAATAGGTACCGTAGGTAATGCAGCCACATCAATGTTTATTACAGCTCAATTCACAATAGCTAGATTGTGGAACCAACCTAGATGTCCTGCAATAGATGAATGGATAAAGAAGCTGTGGTATATATACAAAATGAAATATTATTCAGCCATAAAGAAGAATAAAATTATGGCATTTGCAGGTAAATAGAGGGAGTTGAAGAATATCATGCTAAGTGAAATAAGCCAATCCCAAAAAACCAAAGGCTGAATGTTTTCTCTGATAAGTGGATGCTGAGCATGGGAGGGGGTAAGGGAAGAATGGAGGAGCATTGGATTGTATAGAGGAAAAAGAGGGGAGGGGAGGGGACTGGGGAAGGAAAGATAGTGGAATGAGACATATATCATTACCCTTTGTACACGTATGATTACACAAATGGTGTGAATCTCTAGCATCTACAACCATAGAAATGAAAAGTTGTACCCCATTTGTGTACAATAAATCAAAATTCATTCTGTAAAAATAAAAATAAAAATATGTACTATAAGATCTGGAATTCCACATACGTGAAATGGAGCAATAGTGTCAAATCAGCTATCTTCAGAATACACTAAAGTAAATATGAAAAAAATCTGACTTAACTGTAGAATCTCAGGAAAGAAGAAGACAGTGTGATGGCTAATGATGGAAATCTCTATAGAAGGACAAGGCTGTCTGAAAGGTGAAAAATTTATCATAGTCTCTCAAATCTGAAAATATTAGGAAAAGTCATTAAGAGAATACACCAACAACAGTAATGGTGTGGTAAAAGTATATTGTGTTGAACATTTTAAAATTAACTCATACCTTTATGTAAATTATTATATAAATACTGATACCCAAAGGTCAACTTGTTAAGTCAACATTTAAATGCCAATCAACATTTAAATGTTGACATGATGTCAACATGACAGTTACAATCGTGATTAAGTTCCTTACAGGACAGACAACAAATACAATTCTACCCACTAAAATGGAAGTATCTTCTATATAAACAATTGCAGATGTGGTTTTGCCTATGACACAAGAATTCCATATATAACCATTTGCAAAGGTAAATGTGATTGATTTCTTGCCATTAAGGAAATTAAAACTTCGTATGAAAGATCAAACTTGTAAAGTAAAAATGGATCTAACTTTGGCTAATATTGGACTTTGTACTATTCCTGAGTCTGTATATAAGAAAGGAATGAAATTATCCTGATGTAAGTCAATCACAAAAGGTGGAATTGATATTGGGCAGTTCCCCATTACAGAAGTTCACAGAAGACTTCAAAGAGGAAGTATCCTTTGACCTGAAGAAACTGATGGAAGGAAAACACATTCAGATAGTAGGAGTAGCAAAAAAAAAAAAAAAAAAAAAAAAAAAAAAAAAAAATTGCATAAATAGGCAATCCAGAGGCAATTCAGGGAAGAATGGGTGATTTCATATGACTGGAGAATAAGGAATAGGGTTTGATGGGCCGAAAGGGCTAGAAAAAGCTGAATCTTAGCAATATATGACATGTTAAAGTAATTGAGCTTGGGCTGGGGTTGTAGCTCAGTGGTAGAGTGCCTGCCTAGCATGTGTGAGGCCCTGGGTTTGATCTTCAGCACCACATAAAATAAATAAATAAAAAATAAAGGTATTGTGTCCACTTACAACTAAAACAAAAATTAAAAAAAAAAAGAAATTGAGATTTATCTTGAAAGGTGTTGCTGAAGAATTTGATGATTATGATGATGTGTGCATGTGTATGTGTAGGTGTTTGTATATGTGCATGTGTACATGTATGTGAGTGTGATTTTGCTGTTTAGAAAATCTGTCTATGATAAGGAGAATTGATGACAAAGGAGGGGAAGAGGAAAACTTTCATTTGGGAAAAAGATAAGGAATTTACCTACCATTGTAGAAGTTATGGAAATATGGGTCAAGTATCAAGAATGTTAAGAAGGTATACTCTACTGTCTGGAGACTAATTATAACTTCTGAGGGAGAAGGAACAGTCTCAGATGGTATCTTATTTAGCTTGAGCTGCTATAACAAAGTGTCATAGACTGGGTGACTTTATGAACAATGCACATTCATTTTCTCACAATTCTGGAGACTGGAAGTCCAAGATCAGGGTGCCAGCATATTGGGTTCTGGTGAGGGTTGTCTGCTGGGTTGTAAACTAGCCTCTTCTCATTGAATCTTGGCATGTGGAAAGAAGGTAAAATAGTTCTTTGGAGTCCCTTTTATATGGGCATTAATCTCACTTATGAGGGCTCCATCTTCATGACTTCATTACCATCCAAAGCACCATCTCCAAATATCATCACATTGGGAATTAAATTTAGATCTGTGAGTTTCAAGGAGACACAAATATTCGCTCCACTGGAGATGACTTCTGGTTTTCTTACTCGGATGACTTGGTGAATTAGCTTGCTATACACTTCTGTAGAAAATTTATGAAAAGAACCAGGTCATGGGTGAAGGTGGGGATGATATCTTGATTTAACTCTGCCTGGTATGAAAAGTGCAAGCTTTTCAGTTCATACAGATCTGAAATTACTTCTGATTTGTTTTTTGGCTATGTGACCTTGGGCAAGTTGTTGAAGAAATTCAAGTTGAATTGAGAGATATCAGTAGAGGTTTTTTTTATTAGGAATAGATACAGTAATCAAGTATCTCATGAAATATTGAATAATTGGGAAAGAATTTAAGTCAATGTCTCTTTTACTACTACTTTAACACTGGTTAGTGTATGACCACTATCAAATATCACAAACTACCTCGATAGACCAATACTTAGAAAATTCCAATTCCAGAGTGTCAATCTTAGTACACCATCATTAATTATTTTTTACATAATAAAATTACTACTATCTATTAATATTAGATTGTTTTGATATAAATATATCTAAAGAACTCTATATATATAATCTCCAGAAGAGTAGTAAATGATGAGCTATGGCTTAAAAAGATATTTGACCTGTTGCACAAGGTAAAGCTGTAAATATGATACATGCCCTCAGATGAAGAATGCAGATGAACAAACACCAGATATTTGCCAAGAACAATAAAAAGAAACTGGAAAATTTTATTCTTAAAAAAGTGTTCCCTTTTCCAGGGAACTATAGTAGGAAAGGTGTAAGGAAATAAGACTGCCTTTTAAAAAATATGTACAATTAGTCATTATAAAGTCAACATTTAAAACATAGCCCAGATGTAGGAATTTGTCCTGAAAGCCTATCTGAATCCGGGAAGAGCAGGTAGTGGGGTTCTCACTTAGTATGTGTGGCCAGATAAAGAGGGCTTTACAAGAGAGCTTCATTTTAATTGGAACAGGCCCCTGAGGAAAAAGAAGTACGTCACCAAAGCCCTTCTCCAGGAGAACAGGGGCTTTGAGGCGAGGCTACCCAGTGAAGCAATTGTTTGATTTCATTAATTCTCCTTAAAAATAAACTTACTCTGTATTCTCTGGAAACAAAAATATCAAACTTGTGTTTTTAAGGGGAAGTGAATGTGTATATTATGAATTCATTTGTCTGGAAGTCTGGAAAATGTTACTGAATGTGGTGAACATTTATCAGTTTCGGGAACAGAGAAAAGAGAGCACAGACCAGCAGCGAATGAAACAAAGTTCTCCCAGGAAAGAGATTAGGTTCCAGCACTTACTTCTGATCGTTAATCTGCCACAAACAGAGTAAGTCTAGCATATTGTAAGATCTTCACACAGTCTTTGAATGAATGTAAATTTTGGAAAACAAGCCCAGTGTAATTAAGCTACATATGTGGCATTTGGCTATTATTTATTCACAGGAGTCTGCTCCTTGACTGACATTCCATTTATTCAGTCGTGATTTTTTATCTAACTTTTAGTCATTGGTTGATCTCTTGTTTCAGAACTTGTAGCATCTCTAATAAGACATGCTAGAAAGACACCTTGTTTTTATAATCATGTGTTGATGTCAGAAATCTATGATGTTTATCAAGCAATAAACATAATTTGTCATTTTCCTTCTGTTTCAATATCTAAAGTCTTTTTCCCCTTGCTTAAAATAATAAAGGTTCAAAAATATGTATGTATGTCTGTTCTGAAATATGTATGTATGAATAGTATGTGTGTTTGTGTGTGTGTGTGTGTGTGTGTGTGTGTGTGTGTGTGTTCAGATGAATTGATTCATGTAACTCCCTACGTTTAGAAATTTGCTGGGTTTTTTTTTTTGTGCACTTCTGGGAATCGAAACCAGGGTCATGTACACAATAGAAAAACACTCCTCTACCATTGAACTACATCACCAGTCCCTGGGTGTGCAGGGGCTGGTGATGGGAGAGTTCTTAAAGAGGAACATATCGTTTGCTTGTAAGATAAATAATTTTCTAGGAGGCAAAATGTTACACTTTGTTCTATCCACAGTTGATAAATTATGTTTTTTCTAATAAACAAATTTTTAAAAATTAATCAAATTCTACCTCTGGAGTTAGTCCTTTAAATATTATAATATCATTCATATTATTCAAAATAAAAATTAATGAGTGGGGTGTAGTGGCACACACCTGTAATCCCAGTGACTTGGGAAACTGAGGCAGGAGGATGGCAAGTTCAAAGCCAGTCTCAGCAACTTAGTAAGACCCTAAACAACTCAGTGACACTCTGATATGGCTTAGTGGTTAGTTGCCCCTGGGTTCAATCCCCAGTACCAAAAAAAAAAAAAAAAAAAAAAGATTAATGATATAACATGGTGTAAGTTCCTGGTATTTAAACCACTTAGCACTCATCCTCTCTGTTTCTGACAGATCAGTCTCATTCCCATGACTTATGTATTTCCACTTCACCCATTCATTCAAGTTCATATTCCTTTAAGGCTGCATTCTTTTCCTATCAAAGAAGCTGGGCAAAATAAAAGTAAACAGTGACTAAGCTCACATTCGTATAATTCTTACACCAGAAAGCATGAGAGACGTTTAAATGAGGAGGAAAAGAATTGACCTTGATTTCATGGTTGTTTGACAAAATAGAAGAATGAATTTGGAAATTCATGGGGTTATGAAATGAGTAGTTGTATATTTTTGTTCCCAGATTCTCAAAAATCTCATTTCTCCGAACCAGAAATTGAGGAAAAATTTCCACAGCCAGTAGTAAGTTGCCTTGCCCTCTCGCCTGTTATTTCATGAAAACTGTAGATACAAAAATTCCAATTCAAACAGTATCCCAAATATTTGGATTCTGTAACTACCAAGATGCTTTCCAACCTTGAAATTCCAAGTCCATAATGGAACCCCTGGAATTTGATCTGCAAACGGAGATGGCCTTATGTCCTGTGTATGATAAATTAATGGTAAATCATTGTCTCACAAAGGAACACGTTTAACTAATACTGGGTCTGGAGCTATAACCAAGATTGTGCTAGGATCCTAATATATCTGTTTTGGAATCAAATTAAACAATAATATTAGTATAGATATACAAATTTGTGGTGACTGTAGATTTAGACCATAGATTCTCAATCTAAGGTACAACTGAGGGAGGAAAAACAACTTAGCTAAACTTAATAGCTTGGGAAATTTTTGTGGTTGTTGACAGTAAGGGATGAAAGAGGCAAAATGGAAAAGAAATCTCCTTTCAGCCAACCTCCACTCTTGTGAGCAGCCAGAGTAGTATTCAGAGCCTGCCAGTGCTTCATGAACTGCCTTTCCTTTGTAGCCTCCATCCACTTACTGTCCTGGCTCAGTCCATTCCCTTATCACTCTCCTCTGAACTCTGCACAGTCAATATAAATTTTTATTTCCTTGTCTTTGCTTATGTTACTTTCTTTGCCTAAAACATTTCCTTCCTCAAAATGATGTCCTCCTGTGTCTCATAAATTTTTTCCATCCTTTAAATCTCAACTCAGGAGATTCCTCAGAGATTTAGTGTCAGCTCTTCTAGAAGAACTTCCTATGTCTCTTGGGGCGTTTAGAGGCCCTTCTTCTGTTCTCCATGCTCTGGGCAGAACATTCTCCCTGCACATATCTCACTGCATTCTACCATTCTTGAGGAAAAGGAGTCCAAGTTATATCTGCATCCTCTAAATTCCCTGCTCCATAAGAGTCGCTCAAAAATATATTTCTACAGGTCCAGAAGCTTGCTCTGAATTTCTACTCCGAAGTATCACTTAAGTCAAAAATATATATATATATATATCTTACATATATATCTTCTTACATTTGCCCAAGACATGAGCTACTCAAGGAAATGTTTTCCATTCAGTTCCTATCTTCATTCATCTCTACACTATTTCTACCTATATCTTCTCTCTGCTTTCATTTCCTTCCTGTATAGAATAAAGTATATGGAGATTTATTACTGTCCGATAATTTTCAAGGAACATACAAAATAAAGTTCCTGTTTTATTCCTTATAATGCCTTTGACCCTAGCCGTCGCCCCTTTTCTTTCCTTGCTTCACCACCCTTCACTCTTCCACATGCATCTCTGACACAGATTTCTGGAACTACATGTGCTTTCCCAAAATAAAGATTCCGTGACTGTGCAGACATGTTCTTTTGCCTAAAGCACCTTTCTCCCAGTGTCTTCTTCCTTCTCTAAATCCTGCCCTTCTCTTAAGGCTAGGGAAAGAAGGGGAAGAAAGAGAGAAAACGTAAGAGAAGAGAGAAGGGGAAGAAGGCATGCACTAATTTCCAGATATTTAAAGTCCTTACAAGTAGCAATTTTTTTTATATACAAAGGTCTCAGTGGCTGAATGATTGCTGTCCTTTACATTCTGCAAAATTTTACAAAATAGCAATTAATTTATAATCAGAATTCATTTGATCCCCACAAATGAGAAGTTTTGTTAATATTTCAAGTTTTTATTTTTATTTTTTGTGGTACCAGGAGCACTCTACCACTGAGCTCTTTTTGTTTTTTGAGACCGAGTCTTACAAAGTGTCTGAGGCTGGCCTCAAACTGTAAACCTCCTGCCACAGCCTCCTGAGATGCTGAAATTGCACTATCACCCATGGCAATATTTCTATCTTTAAAACTGGAAAAAGAGATTCACAGAGGCTCATGAAACTAGGAAGTAAAAAGTACTAGGATATAAATCAGTCTAATCAACACAAATCAGGATTTTCTGATAATATAACCAGGACTGGTTATGTAATTTGTGAGACCCAGTGTAAAATAAAAATGTGGGTTGCCTTGTAAGAATTTCAAGAAAACAACTGAAGTACATTAAAACAAGCTCAGGACCTCTCTAAATGTGTGCACAGTGCAGCTGCAGAGGTTGTGTGTCCACGAAGCTGGCCCTGGCCATGCCTTTGCATAATTCTAAGGTGCTTTCCTCGTGAGCGCTAAGAATGTTGTTGGCACCATATTTACCAAAAGCAAACTCTCTTGTTGGACTAATCAGCATTTGTCTTGTTGGACCAAAGAGAGAAAGTAGTAGCACCAGATTCCAAATACAACGTGGGGACAAGTGTTTTGATAGTGTCTCATGAATCCTCATGATAGCTGTGCACATGCACTATCCCTCCTGTCTGAGGTGCCTTTCTTCCAACATCTTCTTCACCCACTAGAGTTCTGTGACTCTCTGTCAGTATCTGCTCCTCTGGGAAAGACTTCGTTAAGTCTAGGTCTCTGCCTGGTCTGAATTATTCTCTCCTATGATTGCACCTCTGCTGCTTCTTGCATGTCAACCATGTTGATTTTACATCCTCATCTTATGTAAGATCAAATTAAGGCTGAGAGAGTCATGTATCTAGGACGTGATGTTTTGGGGGCAGTTTAGGGTTCTAGCCCTTTTCCCAGCTAATCTAGCGCTCTTTCATGCTGCTCTAACCTGTTTGAAGTCTCTCCTCCACTTAGAGTGTTCAGCCTTGGCATCTTGCCTTCCCTTTGTCCTCCCAGGATACACTGGGTGTCGAGGTGTGGAGCTGGGTTTTCTAGAAGGCAACATACAGGCACATGTATGTATCTGACCTAGGCTTTGTGATCTGGCAAGGGTGCATGACCCAGAATGTGTTAGAGCAAGTGTGTATCTTTATCTCTCCAGATTGGAAAGCAAAACGATGAGCCAAGAAGACTGTTTTATCTAAGAATAATTCTGTTGGGTTGAACACTAATCCGTGCCAGGGAAAGCTTGCAGTGAGATAAGGACTCTACAGAATGTGATCATGAAGGAAATGAAGAGGGGAAGCTGGTCAGTTCCCTTATCACCAAACTTCAGGTAATTTTCCAAGCAGAATGGCCTGGGTTGTAAAGTAAAAGAACATACTCATGAAACATCAGAAGAAATCCACCCGCGTAGGGGATGTACAACCTCTCCTATCCAACCCCTGCTCAAACGCACAGTGCCAAGCTCATTGCATCCCAGCCTGCCACAACCAAGGAGCACATGAGTAGTAATAATTGTCCAAAACCTTTCCACCTAGTCCTTCTTTCTTTGGGATCAGTAAACAGTATGCTTGGGTGTTTGTAGCCCTGGAGCTGAACAAACACTTAATAAGTTGTCGCTTGAATCTATAAAGGGAGGCCAAAGTCCCACACTTTCCAGGAAGCTCGAAGACAATATTGGCATTCCTTACAAGATTTAATTTGCTGAGACACTGATCTCTTAGTGTCAAAAGTTAACTGCTCCATTGGCAAGATAAACACTTTACTGTGATATATGATTTCTTTAATGTTTTGACTTCACAATTTAAATTTTAAAAATATATTTTAAGTTGTAACATATGTGCCTCTACCTTTTTTTTTTTGTTTTTTTTTGTTTTTTAGTACAGAGAGTGTTAGGGTAAAGATTAATACTCAGGAGGCACATGGAAAGCAAACTGCCTTTTGCAATGTGCTAACTGCTGAGATGTGATCAAGATGAACATTTTTCATAGCTTAATTGGTTTAATTAATTAGAAGTGAGGTAATTGATTTTGAGAAGGTGTTTTGAAAGTGTGGTTAAGGATTGAAACATTGTAAAATGAATTCACAAATCTTCGCTAATCCTCAAACAGAATAAGGAACTATTGGTTTAAGTGAGCCTTCTATTAATCATCCTAGTCCCTAGGAGGTTAAATCCATGAGACTGTTATTTGTAACCAGATGTTAATTTTCCATTAACAGTAGTACAGTTCATAGTGAAACAGAACTTAGCGTGAAATTAATTCTTAAAATCTAAAAAAATTGCCATTTGTTTATAGATACTTTTGTAATATATTAGGAGGAAACTATATGGAAATGTAGGAGATCTTTCATGAGCAAATTCCAGGTATCCCACTTACTATTTTTATTAAGTTTATTTTTGAACCAAACATTAAATGTTTACAAATTGATGTGGCACCATGTATGTTTTGATACATGGATATATTTTGTAATGCTTCAATCAGTGTAAATAAATCCCTCTCTCCAAATATTTATCAATTCTTTATGGTGAAAATTTCCCAACCCCTTTCTTCCATCTTTTTTACATGTATAATACATCATTGTTCTTTATAGTCACCCTCCTCTGCAGCAGTACACCAGAACTTCTTGCTCCTAACTGTAACTTAGTACCCATTAATTGATCTCTCCCCATTCTCCCTTCCTGCTAATCTCTCCAGTCTCTGATAACCACAATTCTACTCTCAACTTCCACGAGTTTAACTTTTTTAGATTCCACATATGAGTGAGATCATGTAATACTCGTCTTTCTGTTCCCTGGCTTATTTCATTTAACATACCAATGTCCCCTTTCATCCCTGTGATTGCAAATGACAGGATTTCATTCTTCTTATGACTGAATAATATTCCATTGTGTATCACTAATGATTGAATAGACTCTCTTGATTTTTCAGCACTTCTCCCCATCATGGCCAGGAGAGGAGCACTTATAGCCAAACTATAAGGAAAATTGTGCACGAGAGGCTGACACTCTAATGAAGGACCGATTTACCATGTCTATCAAGGTTTATTTGGTGAGGACTTTGGGTTCATTTTCTAACATTGTTGTTTCAGAGACATGGTGTTATTACCTCCTATTCTTCCAATTTATTCACTCTGCTTTTCCTTCTAAATTGTTACAATGAGGGTAATACTTGGCAAATTTTAAATATGCATTCGTTTTTAGCTTTCTAAGTATGAGACATTTATTCTAGTTGGCTTCAAAATTCATCAAACCTGGAGCAGATTAAGATATGTTATTGCAAATAGGGTGATGTAATAACTTGTGACATAGAAAATAAGATTTTTCAAATTCCTTAAGTTTCCCTTCATTGAATCAAGAACGCTGGTCAGGATAAAGAGAAAGGGAAGAAGTTAGCAATTCAGCCAGAAATGTGTCTTCTTTTTTTCTTCCTTGGGCAGCTGCTCAAAGACATAGAAGAGAGTAAATAAATGAGAATAAACAAGGCCTGGCTTTGACTTTGGTGCCCATTTCTCTCTTCAGACTCTGAACACTCCTTACATGACCTTATGAGGTAAATGTTATTCTCATCTTAAAGACTGTGGCATAGGGAGAAAAGCAATTTGCTCAATGGCATAAATGACACAGATCCCAGATTTGAACCCAGAATCGATAGATTAACCACAATATCATATTGCTTTTCTACACTGCCTTGTACACATAGTGGTGCTAAAACTTTTTAAAAGTTAATTAAAAGATGAAAAATGAAATAAATTTGGTAAAATTAAATTTATGGAATAATTAAATTTCTGAGTGTATTTTTAGTTGATATGATATCAGCTTACCTGGCTTAGCAATATAGTAAAATTTCCTAGGTTTTTGAGAAGAAAGAGAGATTTAAAATATAATTTGAACTTCTATGTATCTGGCTGAAAAGAAGTTTGAGCTTTACCTTGCTCAGTTGCATGCAAACTAAAAATATCTTTTTCTCATGTGAATATCTTAGGAAGTTTTATATCTGGTGATCAGGAATGATAATATAATTTCTGGTCTTTATTAAGTACCATAAACTGAAGATTTGCAATTTCCTCAGAGTTTCAGAAAGTAAATTAATTGCAGCAATAAAAATTATCTTTGAAGTCTTTTAAGTAGGGTACTTTGTTTATATTCCAACCTTTCCCATAGAGATGGCATAAATATTTCGATATTGTTTTGGGAACAAAACTTTTTATACGTAGATGAATTTTGAGCCTTCGTGTAATCTAATATCACCATCCAATAGAATATAAACTCTCTCATCTAGATATTACTTTTACTTTTTAGGTACTTGTCTATTTACATGTTTTAAAGGATTATTATTTTGGAATAGTTTATTTGAACTAAATGAGACATTTCTGACATCAACTTTTAAAACTTGATGGTTTGGTTCTCTTGTATTTATTTTTTTGTAGACTTGGTGTCTCTAGCTCAAGGCTTACTTTTGCTTATAAATGTATAGTGTTACCAATTAAATGATGTAGCAGTTCAAGCAATGTTAACTGCCCTGGATTAAAATGCTCTCAGGCAAGTAAGCAGCCATGGTAAACCATTGGAATTTGGAAAAATAATCAGTGTCCTATGATAGTTGCATATGATGGATCTGATTTTCTATGTCTGAGATCTTGGTTAGAAAATGAAGGTGAGGAGCTATCTATGTAATTTCATGCATAACATAGAATCAAGTAGAGGAAGAAAAAAAAAGAAGAGCAGAGAATATGTGATCCTGATTTTCCAGAGAAGTGAGGGGATGCAAAATTTAACTCTAAGTGATAAAACTGCAATAATTACATAGATTCAGTTACACAAATTGTGAAACACAAGTCACCAATTTCTTTTTACCGAGATCAAATGATATTAATTTTTTAATAAAACATCCTAGTTGATTAAAACCAGTAAAAGTCATAGATAACTTGATGAAACTCAATCAAATGCTTGTCTTGCCTTTCCCACTTACTGGGTATAACTGGGCCTGCACCAAAGTATTTGCCTGTGTCTTGCTTTCATAGGTTGACCTCTTTCCATACAGGTATTTTTATTATTTGATATTTTGGTCATGGTTGACTTGGCTTCTTTTTAGGTATCTGTGATTATGTGAAAATGATGTTTAAAAAAAAAAACTTGGGTTTTTGTTTTTCAGAAAAACCTCTAAGCAAAGGACTGGTGAATAATAGTTGTGACATAACTGAAAATGTTATCTCCAATTAATAATCAGGATGATGAGAATTATTACAGAATCCAGCACAGATTGTTGATTTTGTGAAGTTAAAAAGTATGACTCAGGAGGACTAGGTTTTTCTGAAATGGACAGAAATCTTCAAATAACAATGTCATAATGTGAAAGTTTTCTCTCTGTCATAAAGAACCTCCGTGTTACTTATGAGAACTGACATGATGGCTCTGTGATCATCAGGGTGCCAAATGTCTTCTATCTTGCTTCCTGGCCATGGGTCACTTTGTGGACTGATACAGCTGATTAAATCCCAGCATCTTATCAGTGTTCTAACCAGCAGAAAAGATAAAGGACCAAATGAGGGTAAGGTTCAATTATGAAGAGGGAAAATATTTACAGGGGAAAATCGCAATCTCTGTCACAAAAATACAAACCTAAATTATTCCAGAGAACCAAATCTTAAGATGCAATATTAAGTTTTTAAAATGTTGATATTCGGGGCTGGGGTTGTGGCTCAATGGTAGAGCACTTGCTTAGTATGTGTGAGGCACTAGGTTTGATTCTCAGCACCACATAGAAATAAATGAATAAAATAAAGGTCTATCAACATCTAAAAAACATTTTTAAAAAATGTTGATATTCGTATTTTCAGTGGTAAAACTAGGAAACATTCTATTCCTACCAATTATTTTACTGGTCAATTTAGATACAAGAAGAGACATTTATCATATAAGGTGTTTCTAATTGGAAAGAAAACTTTGGGAAACAAAGAACATAAGAAAGATGTGAAATATCCTTTATTTGGTTTTGAAATGTAGTTTGTGGGAAAATTGCATTCATAAAGAATTGGAACTTTTCTCAAAGATTGAAGATAACAGTGCGCAACTGAGTTTTGTAGTTAGGTTATATTTCTTAAAAAGACACATTGTTCAATATGAAGAGGGCATGACAGCTCCCTGAGGGCAGAAATTTTTGCCTATTTAATGCACTTACTTTCTTGACACCTAGAATTGTTCCTCAGAGTAAGGGCAAAATCAGTATTTATTGAGTTGATTGATCAACTGATATATTCATTCATTAAATTGCAATGAAAGACAAAGAAGAAACATCTCGGCATATGACTAACAAGTAATTTCTTTCAAAAGGAGATTCACTGAATACTATCTGAAAAAATATAAAAATTTCACCAAATAGTAAATGAGATCAATTTTCTTTGACTTATTCCACATTATTTTATGAGAAAACCATGTAGGAAGGAACAGCTTAAGGATAAATGAAATTTGCTGAAAATGTCAAAATGCACCCTAATTTAAGAGAAGCTCCTAAGTTTCAGTCAAGTAGGCAAAAGAACTGTGACAAGGTTAACATTAACACTGTAACAAGTCACAGTAAAATATGTGGCCTAAACCTGCAAGAGTCTTGAGGTCTCAGGAATTTTAGTGAATTTCTGAACTTAAGAAAAGTGCAGAGGTTTAGTGATCACTATGCATGTCTTTTGCACTTGTAAGTGATAATGTTTCATGAGTGAGTAAACAAGTTGTGACAAGCACTCAGTACTATGTATCTTTATATGTCATCACTGAGGAATATGCAAAGAGATAACACTTTCTCAAACGTATAGGATAACGTATTCTCAAACGTATAGATAATGTATTCTCAAAATACATAAACAGAGCAAAGACATTAGAAGTGTGCTATGAACGTGGCACTTTATCTTGCATGTGTACTTTATCTTGCATTATTGGTGTAATTGAGACACATCTAGAGATTATCAAGTTTTCAAATATTCAAGTGACTGGTGAATTAAGCATTTGGTTGACAGAGACTCTGAATTTGAAATTACAATTTCTTTAAGAGGCTATTTTAAACAATTCTATACTGTTACTAGAAAGCATTCCCATGAAAAGTAAATATAGTGTAGACCCTTTTTCTTTGTCTTCAACAGAGAACCATTATTTCAGTTTTTATTAAAGAGAGAGAATAAATATTTCAAATACATTTGGGAATGAGAGAAAATACATATCACAAACTCACCTCTAAAACTTTCTAAGTACTAATGCCTTCTCTTCAAAATAGGCAAAATGCATGCAAAATGAACTTTTCTTATTTCATGAAGTGAACTCATAGAAAGCACCCCTGGAATGTTTATTGAGAGAAAAGTTTTATCTGTTTGGTTCACTCTACTCCCTACCCTTGGAACAAATCTTGGAACATAGAAGATGCTCAATAAATACTTGGTGTATGAGTGAGTGAATAAATTAATAGATGAACAAACAACTAATCATATGCATATGTAATCCCAGAACTCCAATTTTACTGAAATTCTGCAAGTCCTGACTTCATCTCTGAGTGTGTCAACATAATCAATTTTGGCACTTGATGTGTTTAATGTGGTATTCATAATAAAATCTGGCACTTAATGTTTTGAGTTGTCCAGTTATTACAGCAAGAGCAAAAGCCTCATTTTCATTCCACTTTATCCTTAACAGCACTTAAGAAATATCATGGAGAAAAATAAAATTAGTGTCTTGCGCTGATGGATAATGGGAAATAATTGGCAACCAAATTGATGGACTCGGAAGAACTCAGTGACACTGGGAAGAGATTTTTCACAACCACAGAGAGAAAGTGGTGCTTTATTAATCACCTCTCTATGAGCTTATTGCAATAATTTCTTATATTCTCAAAATTCACATTTTGAATTTTAGTCTCTCACTTTTAACATATACTGTTTTGGTTATAAGCTAATGCCATATCAAAACTGTTGCTGGGATTAGTAATAGGAAATCAAAATTATTTCATTAAAAACTTCTAGTACTATTAAAATGATTAATCAATTACTTTGAAATTTCTCTTTAAGTTTTTATTTGTTCTGTTTCAAGTCCTTTTCTAGAGTAATCACCATAATCAATTCTAAGCAATCACAACTATTCATTGACAAACCTGAGTTCTAGTATTAGTTCATTAGGCAACTTGCAAATAGGAATATAATTGCTAAATTATATTATGGAGCACTAGAGAATAGTTTACAGAAAGTAGCTTACCAGTTGACCTCCCAGGATACCCAATAGAATTGTAGTACAACTTTGCTGAAATTATTCTAAGGTTATCAATGGATGCTGTACCCTTTTTCTACAGCATGGATATTTCATAAAGTCTGTATGGCGCCTCCACTCTTCTCTTGAGTTTTGTGTTTTTCTCTTGTGTCCTTCTCTCTGGTCACTTTTATCCTTCACTTTGGGATCTGTGTTTAAGTGGTCAGTTCTGGTTGGTTTTCAGTTTCTGGTTCCCTGTACATCTTTTGGTGTTTGGGGTGTTGACTTCCCATGACCCCCTTCTGCTCCTGGTGTAGTGTAGGTCTCATTCCAGAAAGGAGAAGATGTAGGTCTTGTCCCCATCCTCTTCTCAAGTCACCCCCATGTGTAGTTCTTTATTTAATATCTTCTCAGAGTGAAGTTGACATCCCTTAACATTTCCTATGGGGTTTTCATGAGAGGATGAAGGGTTGCCTCTCCAAGACCACTTCCCATCACTTAAATCCCTAGCAATAGAGAAACAATTTTAGTTCTTCACACATACTCTGTTTTCTTCCTTTCCCATGCTTCTCCCTGTACTGAGAGCTCATTGCTGCAATTGCATACTTTCCGTCTTCTTGATGCACAATGCTGTTTGTCTTCAGGACTTAGTGTCTTATCCCTCAGGAAACCATCAATGCTGCCCTACAGACCAGCTCCCTGCTCCCTGTCCCTTGTACTTGCTATCAGACAGTTTCTTCCTATATTTTAATCATCTATCTACTTTTTTCTCCTGCTTACTTTACATGACTTGAGGACAAAAACTGGCTTTCTCTCCGTGTATGTATAGAAAGATGCTGAGTGCAAATTAAGTAGCGAATATTTTTTCATAAATAAATGAACAGGAAGGTATCTTGTTTTATTCAGCATTTTATTCTAAGGGCTCAATATCATGCTTAAAATAATTTAATTAAGACTTTTTAAAAAATTTTCTTAGCTTTCTGTGCACTATTTTCCAAATCTTTGAATTTAAATTGACATAATAAAAGACAACTGATTGAAACATTTTTAAATTCAATTTAAAAATACAAATTGCCTTGATCATGTCCCATAAGTTTTGATTATAGATATATATGTTTTACTCTTATATTTTAAGACGTTGCTAGCTAATTGGGGTTCCTTCTTTAAATCTTCTTCTGTAGACCTTGAGTTTTACTCTTTCAGGGATAGGTGTACATAGCATATTTTTTGACACTTGGAATTTATCTAGGTCCATGTGCACTGGTTAACTCTGTAAAGGCTTAAAAATTTGATACAAGTAGAATTTTCAATTTTGTTTTGCTACTTTCTTATATATTTTCTATATAATTGGTTAACAGCTGAAAATGTGTGTTAAACTGAATAACTGCATCTATGTTAAATTATTACTAAATGTCAGGAATTTTCCTTTATGTATTTTGTTATACTTTATGAATTTTTACCTCATATTATTTTCTTGACCCTCTTTTATCCAAGTTTTGTTTGATTGTTTGTTTCTCTGTGGTTCTGGGGATCTGAACCCAGGACCTTGGGCAAGCTAGGCAAGCACTCTACCAACTGAACCATATCCCTGGCCCCTTTTATCCATGTTTTAAAAAAGAATTTCAAATGCACTTTGATCAAATAATATGACTATGATTGTTTCTCTCTCTCTCTCTCTCTCTCTCTCTCTCTCTCTTTTTTAATACCAGGGATTGTATCCAGGGATCTTCAACCACTGAGCCATAACCCCAGCCCTTTTTATAGAGTCTCACTGATTTGCTTAGGGCCTCGCTAAGTTGTTGAGGTTGGCTTTGAACTCTCGATCCTCCTACCTCAGCCTCCTCAGCAGCTGGTATTACAGGTGTGCACCATCATGCCTGGCTTATTGTACTTTACTTGACTTTCACTAACACAATGTGGCCTATCATTTCGTTTTAACCTTCTATGCTCTTTTTTTTTTTTTTTTTTTCCTTTACATAGATTATTTGACTGGAGTGTAGGGAAATATCTCCTCAAACCCTCACCTCAAGCTGAGCGAGGGGATTCAAGGAGGTTCCTCCAAGGTGGTCTTGTCTGCCTGGGACCATGGGGTATATACATTGCTGTTGGAAAAGGCTTGCTTCTTTTCCTCCTCTTACAATAGAAAAGGTTTTGTCGACTATATATTTTCAAAAACCAACTCTTAGTTTCATTAACTTATTTCATCTTTTTCTAACCTATATTTCTTTCTCTTTTATTCTTTATTATTTCTTCTTTCTACTAGATTTGAATTTCTTAAAGAAAAAAACAAAATATACCAAGTACACACTTTTAAGTCATCTTGGAAAAAAGTGGTAATTAATATGCACTTGGTAATTCTCTAGTATGGAAAGTAAATTTTATTTCATATATGTTTTTGCCTCTTAAAATTATTTTCAATGGTAAACTAAATGTCACCAGATTTAAGCAATTTTATACCTTGTATTCAATATACCTCATCTTTGCTAAAATCCACCTTCGTTGTTAATAAGAATGACCTGATGTTTAGTAAATGGTCAAATAAACACATTTTGTATTTGCATACTATTAAAAGTTCTATTTAAAAATTGGGTTATTTTATTCTTCTTTTTGTAATTCCTTGAGGTATAAGATCATACCGTTTAAGATCTTTCTTTTTTTTTTTTAGATAAATGCTTTTCTGCCATTACACTAAGGAAATTAAAACGCTCTTCATTATAATGCATGCCATTTTATTTCTTGATTTATCTTAAGGTTTATTTATATTGAAAGAGTTCATCTTTTCTTAAACTATTTTGTGTTGTCTTTTAAAAAATTGTTCTAATTAGTTATACACGAAAATAGAACACACTTTGACACATTATACGTAAATGAAGTATAACTTCTCATTCTTCTGGTTGTACGTGGTTTAGAATCACACCTGTCTAGTCCTATATATACATAGGGTAATAATGTCCCATTCATCCTACTCTCCTTCCTACCCTCCAATCCCCTCCCCTCTCTTCACTTCCCTCCACCTAATCCAAAGTAACTCTATTCTTCCTTAGCTGCCCCCACATTGTGAATTAGCATCCACATATCAGAGAAAATATTTTGCTTTTGGTTTTTTGAGATTGGTTTATTTCGCTTAGCATGATATTCTCCAACTGCATCAATGTACGTGCGAATGCCATAATATCATTCTTCTTTAAGGTTGGATAGTATTCCATTGTGTGTATATATATATATCACATTTTCTTTATCCACTCATCCATTGAAGGACACCTACATTGTTTCCATAGCTTGGCTATTGTCAGTTAAGCTGCTATAAACAGGGATGTGGCTTTGTCACTGTAGTATAAACTGAGGAGTGGGTTACCTGGGTCAAGTGGTGGTTCCACTCCAGGTTTCCTGAGAAATCTCCATACTGCTTTCCAGAGTAGTTGAACCAGTTTGCAGTCCCACCAGCAATATATGAATGTACCTTTATACCTTTATCTTCACAAACATTTATTATTGCTTGTATCCTTGGTAATGTCATTCTAACTGGAATGAGATGAAATCTTAGAGTTGTTTTGATCTGCATTTCTCTAGTTGTTAGAGATGTTGAACATGTTTTCATATATTTGTTGATTAGTTGTATTTCTTCTGTGAAGTATCTGGTCACTTTCTTAGCCCATTTATTGATTGGGTCATTTTGTGTTTTTGAGTTCTTTATATATCCTGAAGATTAGTGCTCTAAGTTGTATGTGGTAAGGATTTTCTCCCATTCTGTAGGCTCTCTCTTCATGTTATTGATTGTTACCTTTCCTGTGAAGAAGTTTTTTAGTTTGAATCCATCTCATTTATTGATTCTTGATTTTACTTCTTGCACTATATGAGGCTTGTTAAGGAAGTCAGATCCTATGCCAACATGGTGAAGATTTGGGCCTACTTTTTCCTCTACTAGGTGCAGGGTCTCTGTTTTAGTGCCTAAGTCGTTGATTCAATTTGAGTTGAGTTTCATGCATGGTAAGAGGTAGGAGTTTAATTTCATTTTGTTACATATGTATTTCCAATTTTCCCAGCACCATTTGTTGATTAGGCTATCTTTGATCCAGTGAATGTTTTTGGTGCCTTTGTCTTGTATGAGATAACTGTATTTATGTGGGTTTTTCTTTGCCTTCCATTCTGTACTATTGGTTTCTGCGTCTGTTTTGGTGAAAATACCATGTTGTTTTTGTTACTATGGCTCTGTAGTACAGCTTAAGGTCTGATATTGTGATACCTTCTGCTTCACTCTTCTTGCTAAGGATTGCTTTTGTTATTGTGGGTCTTTTATTTTTCCAAATGAATTTCATGATTGCTTTTTCTAGTTCTATGAAGAATGTCCTTGGGATTTTAATAGGAATTGCATTAAATCTGTATAATGCTTTTGGTAGTATGGTCATTTTGACAACATTAATTCTGTCTATCCAAGAATGTGGAGATCGTTCCATCTTCTAAGATCTTCTTCAATTTCATTTTTTAGTATTCTGTAGTTTTCTTTGTAGATATCTTTCAGCTTTTTTGTTAGATTGATTCCCAAGTGTTTTATTTTTTTGAGGCTATTGTGAATGGGGTAGCTTTCCTAATTTATCTTTCAGTAGATTAAACACTGATGTATAAGAACACATTTGATTTATGGATGTTGATTTTATATCCTGCTACTTTGCTGAATTCATTTATTAGTTCTAGAATGCTTCTGGTGGAATTTTTTGAACCTTCTGAATATAGAATCATATAATCAGCAAATAGTGATATTTTGAGTTCTTTTCCTATTTGTATCCCTTTAATTTCTTTCTTCTAATTGCTTTGGCTAGAGTTTCAAGGATAATGTTGAATAAAAGTGGTGAAAGAGGGTATTCCTGTCTTTTTCCAGTTTTTAGAGGGAATGCTTTCAATTTATATCCATTTATAATGATGTTAACCTTGGGTTTAGCATAGCTAGCTTTTACAGTGTTGAGATATGTTCCTACTATTCCCTAGTTTTTCTAGTGCTTTGAACATGTTGAATGCTTTTTCAGTGCCTATTGAAAGAGATGATCATATGATTTTTGTTTTTAAGATTATTGATGTGATGAATTACGTTTATTGATTTCCATATGTTGAACCAACCTTGGGATGAACCCCACTTGATCCTGGTACACTATCTTTTTAATATGTTTTTGTTTGTGATTGCCAGCATTTTATTGAGAATTTTTTCATCTATGTTCATCAGGGATATTGTTCTGAAGTTTTCTTTCCTTGATGTGTCTTTGTCTGGTTTTGGTATCAGGGTGATACTAGCCTCATAGAATGAGTTTGGAAGGATTCCCTCCTTTTCTATTTCATGGAATGATTTGAGGAGTATTGGTGATAATTCTTTGAAAGTCTTGCAGAACTCAGCTGAGAATCTGTTTGGTCCTGGACTTTTCTTGATTTTGGTGGCATCTTCTATTTCGATGCTTGAAATTGGTCTGTTTAAATTGTGTATGTCCTACTTCCATTTGGGTAGGTCATGTGTCTCTAGAAATTTGTCAGTGTCTTCAAGATTTTCTTGGAGTATAACTTTTCAAAATAGTTTCTCTTTTTCTTCTGTATTTCAGTAGTGTCCATTGTGATATTTCATTTTTCATCACATATTTTAGTAATTTGATTTTTCTTTCTCTTCATTAGCATGTCTAGGGGTTTATAAATTTTATTTATTTTTTCAAAGAACCGATTTTTTGTTTTGTCTTGTTTTTTTCATTTCAATTTCTTTGATCTCAGCTGACTTTAATTATTTCCTGTCTTCTACTGCTTTTGGTGTTGATTTATTCCTCTTTTTCTAGTGCTTTGACAAGTATTGGTAGGTCATTTATTCATTGACTTTTTATTCTTTTAATGAATGAGTTCAACACAATGAACTTTCCTTTTAGTACAGCCTTCATAGTGTCCCAGAGATTTTGATATGTTGTATCCATATTCTCATTTACCTCTAACTATCTTTTTATTTCATCCTTGATTTCTTCTATCTATTTCTATCTATTTCTTCTATCTATTTCTGCTATCTATTCATCATAAAATAGTGTATTTTAGTCTCTAGGTGTTAGAGTAGCTTCTATTTTTTATTTTATCATTGATATCTGATTTTATTCCATTATGAACTGTAGAATACAGTGTATTATCTCTATTATTTTGTATTTGCTAAGAGTTGCTTTGTGGCATAAGATATGGTCCATTTTAGAGAAGGGTTCATGTGCTGCTGAGAAGAAAGTGTATTTGCTTATTGATGGGTGAAATATCCTACATGACTTTTAAGTCTAAATTATTGGTTATATTATTTAGTCCTATAGTTTCTTTATTTAGTTTTTGTTTGGATGATCTGTTCAGTAGTGAGAGAGGTGTGTTAAAGTCACCATATATTTTTGAACTGTGGTCTATTTGATTCTTGAAATTGTGAAGGGTTTGTTTGATGTTTAGAGATGCTCCATTGTTTGGGGCATAAATATTTACAATTATTATGCCTTGCTGATGTATAATTCCCTTAAGCAGTATGAAATGTCCTTCTTTGTTCCTTATGATTAACTTTTGCTTGAAGCCCACTTATTCTGATATGAGAATAGAGACCCAACTTGTTTACATGATTCATATGAGTGATATGTTTTTTCTCATCCTTTCACCTTCAGTCTATGGATATCTTTGCCTATGAGGTGAGTCTCCTGCAGACAACATATTTTTGGGTCTTGTTTTTTAGTCCAATCTGCCAGTCTATGTCCTTTGATTAATGAATTCGGTCCATTAACATTCAAGGTGATTATTGAGTTGTGATTTATATGTCTGGTCATTTTGGTTTCTTTCTGGTTTTTAATTTGACTTAGTTTCTCCTTTGATTGACTATTCCTTTAGTGTAGTTCCTACCTTTGCTGGTTTCCCCTTTTTCTCATTTCATTCTAATTGAATATTTTGTTGAGAATAGTCTGTAGTGCAGGCTTTCTAGTTGTGAATTCTTTTAACTTTTATCATAGAAAATTTTTATTTCATCTTCAAATCTCAATTTTGCTGGATATAAAAATTTTGGTTAGCATCCATTTTCTTTCAGAGCTTGAAGTATATTATTCTAGGACATCTTAGCTGGGAGGGTCTGGGTTGAGAAACTAGCTGAGATCTGAATTGGTTTCTCCCTATATGTAATTTTATACTTTTCTCTCATAACCTTTAAGATTCTATCCTTATTCTTTATGTTAGTCATTCTCATTATAATCTACCTTGATGTGTATTTACTATAATTTTATCCATTTGAGGTCCTGAGCCTTTTGTAGTTGATTTTCCATTTTATTCTTTCGGTTTTGAAAATTTTCTGATATTATGTCATTGAAAAGATTGTGCATTCCTTTGGTTTGTATCTCTGCTCATTCATCTATCCCAATAAATCTTAAATTTGATCTTTTCATGTTATTCCATAATTCTTGGAAATTCTGTTCATGGTTTCTTATCATCTTCTCTGCATGGTTAAATTTATTTTCAAGATTATATATTTTGTCTTCATTGCCTGAGGTTCTACCTTCCAAATAGTCTAGTTTGTTGGTGATGCTTTCCATTGAATTTTTTATTTCGTTTATTGATTCCTTCGTTTCAAGGATTTCTGCCTTTTTTTTTCAGAATCTCTATTTATTGAAGTGATTTTTCACTTCCTGTATTTTCTCTCTGATTTCACTCCTTACACCGTCCATTACTTCACAGATCAGTATAACTATGTACATTCTTAACTTCTTCTCTGACATTTCTTCTGTGTTGTCAATGGATTTTATTATTGGAGCATCTTTGTTTGAGATACTTTGTAACCTTGTTTTTTCATGTTTTTTGTGTTTTTCCCATCTAGCAGTACGGATCTGAGACAGTAGAGTTTCTACCCTGTAGACTAATAGTGTCCTTGAAGGTTTCCAATACCTCTCCTTTAAGAGGGAGATCAATATTAACAGCATCCAATATAAATAATATACAACCTTAAACCTAATAGTTCCTATTAAGATGTCTAAAGTTTTGTCACAATAAACAGAAATGATGTGTTTAATTATTGTCTTCAGTATAAACTTTAAGTTTGTTAAAAGGGTTTACAATTTCAAATGGCGGATAAAGAGAGAACAGAATTGGTGTAGGATATGATGTTTATGAGGGAGGAGGAGATAAGATAGAAGTAAAAATTCATAGGAAGAGTTAAAGAGGATTGATAGAGGTTGGCTGTTACCAGGAGGAAAGAGAGAAAGAGAATCCTAGGAAATGATAAGTGAGAGTAAAATGTATACATAGTAACAAAAAAAAATTAAGAAAAAAAGTAAAAAATAAGAATACAAAACAAAACTGTAAAATACTATTCATATATCCCAGTACTCAGTAAACTGATGTATGAAAAATACTTGGTTTCAAATATGGTAAAGATGTGAGCTAGGAAAAAAAAAATCGTAATGGAAATTGAACAATTGTTTCCATTGGCATTCAAAAGTGTCTTGGCTTCCCTTCTTCAATGACACTTGGGGTTGTCTAGAGTTTGATGGTAGTTCCAGTCTGGTAGATGCTGGACCGACTGGCTGGTTAAGCTGATAGCAGGATGTCCTCATTCCCTCTTCCAACCTTCCGACCCAACATAGCCAGCCCAGTCCATTCCCTTGCACTTCAGGACTTATGGAGTTGGGGGAGCCTGGCTCTATCCAGTCTCTCTAACCAGTGCTCCCCCAGGGCAAAACACCTCCAGTCTTCAAATTTTCACAGGGTTGCTTGGCCTAGACTGGTCTGTGCAGATCTAATTACTATCTGACCAATCTGGGCTTCAGATACCCCAGTCTTGTCCTTGTTGCAGTCCCAAGATCTCAATGTCATTCCAATTTGCAGAGAGAACACCTGGGATGCACTCACACAGAGGAGTGACCCTGCAAAGAAGCAGCAAGATGGTCATTACTAGCACTCCCAGCAAGAAAACCTCAGGTGCATCCAAACCCTCAGGCACCCCAAAACTAGACCTCCAAGGCCCTGGCCTTTGTCTCCAGAATCAACTGCCACCCCAAGATGGCAGTGGTGGAAAACTGCAGGCACTCTGGCAACGTACCTCTGTCGGCAATTGTAGTGGCAGCCTAAAAGGGGTCTTTCTTCTTTTATAATGTAGATTTTAATTGCCATAAATGTCCATCTCAGAACTGCTTTTGCTGCATCTCATAAGTTTTGGTACCTTGTGTTTTCATTTCCATTTGTATTAAGATGTTTTCTTATTTCCCTTTTGAGTTCTCTTTGACCCAACGTTTCTTTAAGAATGTGTTAATTTCCATGTATTGGTGAATTCTCCCATTTTCTTTTTATTATTGACTTCGAATTTCATTCCATTGTGGTGAGAAAAGATACTTGGAATGATTTCAAGCTTCTTAAGTTTGTTAAGATTTTGTGTGTGTATGTGACTTAGCTTGTGATTTGTTCTGGAAAAATTTCCATGGGTACTTGAAAAGAAAGTGTATTCTATTGTTGGGTGGAATGTCTTGCATATGTTTTGGTTTTTAGTGTTCAAATTTCCTTATTTTCTGCCCGGATGAAATAACCATTGTGCAAAATGGAGTATTTAAGTCTTCCACTGTTTTTGTATTGCTTTCTGTCACACTCTGTCTCTCTCTCCTCTCCCCCTTCAAATCTCTTGATGTTTTCTTTACGTTTAGCTGCTCTGATCTTCATTACATATATGTATTCATAATTGTTATGTCTTCCAATTGAATTCATTTTTAACATTATATAATGACCTTGTCTTTGTGACAGTTTGACTTAAAGTCTATTTTGTCTGATGTAAGTATATTTACCTCTTCTCTATTTTGATTATTGTTGCATTAAGATATCTTTTTTACATCCCTTATTTTCAGCCTATGTATATCTTTAAGTCTAAAGTGAATCAGTGAATTGCTCATAGAAAGCATATAGTTCAGAAGCAGGTGAATAGCTTGGCCTGTAGAGTGCTTGCCGAGCGTGTGCACGGGCCCGGGTTCGAATCCCCAACACCTCGGAAGAAAGCAAAGAATGAAAGCATATCGTTAGATCTTGTCTTATTTTATTTTAAAATCTACTTAACCATTCCATACCTTTTGATTAGCAAGTTTAGTTGTTTCACATTAAAGTAATTATTGATTGTTAAGGACTTACTACAACCACTTTTTTAATTACTTTTTTTGTACTTCATTTGTTCTTTTCCCTTCTTTCTGTCTTCTTTTGTGATCTGGTGATTTTTTTTTTTTTTTTTTTTTTTGTAGTTATGTGCTTTGAGCCTTTTAAAATTTTCTTTTGCCTATAATATGTTTGATTCTTTGTGGTAACCATGAGACTTGCATAAAATTTCTTATCATTTTAAGTCTATTTTCGAATTGGTAGCAGCAACCTCAATCACATCTAAAAACTGCAAATTTTTGCCTACCACAAAGCAATTTATAATTATATATAGATGTCAGAATTTACTTCTTTTGCTGGTCATGGTGTCACACCATCTGTGATCCTAGCAACTGGGGAGGATGAGGCAGAAAGATCCCAAGTTTGAGGCCAGCCTCAGCAATGTAGGGAGACCCTGTCTCAAAATAAAAAAAATTAAAAAGGCTTTTTGCTTTTGTTATTGTGTACCTCTTATGGTTTAGATATGAAATATCACCCAAAATTTTATGTGTGAGATAATGTAAGAAAGTTTGGAAATGAAATGATTGGGTTATGACAGGTTTAACCTAATCATTGCATTAATCCACTGATACAGACTAACTGGATGGTAACTGTAGGCAGGTAGGTTGTAGCTGGAAGAGGTGGGTCACTGGGGAGTGGCTTGGGGTTTATATTTCATTCCTAGTGAGTAGAGCTCTCTCTGCTTCCTGATTGCCTTGTCCTGAACTGCTTTCCTCCACCACACCCTTCCACCATGACGTTCTGCCTCACCTCAAGAACAGAGCAATGGAGTCAGCTATTTATGAACTGAAACTGTGAACCAAAAGCTGACTAAAACAGTACCAATTTACACATTTCTGTGGTTTCATTTTTCTTAATGCTTTTGTCTTTTTTACACCAGGGTTAAATTGATTTTTGTGCCCATCATTACAGTATTACTTTATTCTGTATTTGTCTGCATATTTAACTTTACTGGTAAGATTTATACTTCTGTATTTTTTCTTGTGGTTTAGTGTCATTTCAAACTGCAGAATTCCCTTTCACACTTTTTATAAGGCAGGCCTATTGGTGACAAGTTTTTATTTATTTTTAAAAGTCTTTATTTCACCTTCTTTTTAAAGGTGTAGTATTCCTAGTTGGCAGCTTTTTCTTTCAGCAGTTATGTATTATCTTGCATGTATTATCTTTCTCTCTCTGCTGACCTTCAAATTTTTCCACTGAGAATTATACTTATTAGTTTCATAAGGTTTACCTGTATGTGATGAGTTGCTTTTCTCTTATGGCTCTTTCATAATTTTTTCTCTGACTTTTGACTAATTGTAATGTATCTCTTTATTTTAAACATTTGATGTTTGGGGACTTCATAAATCTGGATGTCCATTTTTCTCCCCACATCTAGAAAGTTCTCATCCCTTATTAATTTAAATGATTTTCTGCCCCTTTCTCTTTCTCTTCTCCTTTAACTTCCATGATACATATCTTTGTTCATCTGATACTTTCCCATAATTTTTTCCCATAAATTTTTATGTTTTATTTCTTCTATATTTTTGTTCCCCTGAATGGATAATTTCAAATTAGTGAGGTCACTGACTCTTTCTGCTTAATCAAAACTGCCATTGAGATCTTTATTGATTTTTCGTTTCAGTCATTGCATTTTTTACCTCCAGAATTTCCATTTATTTTTCTTCCTCTTTATGATTTCTATCTCTTTATCGTACTTATCATTTTGTTAATGTACTGTTTTTCTACCATTTAGTTTTCTATCTGTGTTGTCTTGTAACTCAGTGACCTTCTTAAAATGATTAGTTTGAATTATTTTTCAGGCATTTATATCATAGATAACCAGTTTCTTTTCTCAAGTATTCTTGTTTTATTTTCTTCTTTTGATGTTGTGATGGTTCCCTGATTCCTTTGTGATTCTTATAGTCTTTTGTTGGCCTCTGTGCACATGAAAAAGCCAACACTACTTTCAGTCTTTGCAGACTGGCTTTGGCAAGGAAAATACTTCATCAGTCAACCCAGTAGGAAATTCTGGATGAACCAACTGGCAGGCTTTTGCTGGGTTCTGTGGGTAGGTGGGTCAGCTGCTGGAAGATGCAGGCACACAGGTCTGCTACCAGGTCTACAGGCATACCTACTACCAGGGCCAGGGCCAGCTGTTGAGATTTGTGTCTTGGTGGTTGTCTTCAAAAGGAGTCTTTATCCCTTTTCTTTGTTCTTATCAACCCCTAAGTGAATTAACCATGCTGATTGCCTCAGCATTGTGAGTAAGACAGGAAAAAATTGGGCCTTTCAAGTAGTATCTTAAAAGACCAGGGAAGTTAAGCACTTACTTCATACTCTTTCCCCCAAAGGAGATGTTTAAAGCTGAATGGACTTCTCTTGGGTGCTATGCTGTGCTGGTGTGATCTAAGTAAAGTAAAATTGTTCTTACCCTTTTCAATGCATCTTTTTTTTTGCTTCTGGGTTTCACTGAAATGCTAAAATTTCACACTTGTATTCTGGAGCTCCTGTAAAGGTATTTTTATTGGTGGATAGCTGTTAATTGTTGTACTTGTAGGGAAATGAAGTTTGGGATCTGTTATTCTGCCATTGATGTCATTCCAATGATGTCTTAATTAACGAATACTTTCCCTATTTTTCTTAGCTTCTTTATTTTTAAATTTTCCTTTTATCTTGTCATGTTAATATTTTTTATTTTACAAAACCTACGTAATAGACAATTTGTGGTTTTATTTTAATTTTGTTAATAATATCTTCAAAAATACATTTATAGATTTATCAATGAATCATGTATTAGTCTCCCATAGTTGCTATAACAAATTCCCACTTACTAGACAGCTTAAAACAGCATAGATTTATTCTTTCACTATTCAGGAGCTCAGAAGTCTGAACCCATTTCAGTGGGACTAAATCAAAGTATCTGCAGGATTTATGCCCCCAGTACTCACTCAGATTTAGGGGAGGGGCAAATCTTTTTCTTCTTTCAGCTTCTATGGCTACCTGAATTCCTTTGCAATTGGCCATATCATTAGTATCTTCAAATAACTTTCTCTGTTCTGTGTTTGTATTACATTCCCATCTATGTATATTTATCTCAAAATTCCCTTTGACTCTCCCTTATAAGGATACATGTGATTTCATTTAGGGAATACCATGTCATACACAGGCCTGAGTTTTTCTAGCATAAAAAACCATAATAAAATTGCTGATCATGCAAAATATGAATGTTCATATTTTAGAAATATTAGCAAACTGTTTTCTAGAATTGTTTCACTGGTATATATTTATTATGGCAATGTGTAAGAGATGTTGGAAATCCATGTCTTCCCCAACACTTTGTATTCTCAAACTTTTAAACTTTTGCCAATTTAATGGCTATAAAATGGTGGCAAGTCCCTAAACAACTTAGTGAAACCCTGTCTCAAAATAAAATATTTTTTAAAAGTTGGGAGACTGGACTGGGGATGTGGCTCAGTGGTTAAGTGCCCCTGAGTTCAATCCCTGGTACAAAAAAAAAAAAAAAAGCATCCTAGTATGCTCCTTATTAATATAATATTGACTATATTTATTGAACACTTAATTCGGTTTAATGTTTACATCTTTTATACAGGTTTTTGTTTTCCTTTTGATGATTTTAGGAGTTTTAAGTTATAATCTTTATACTAATATCTGTTGTTGCAAAAATCGTGTCCTGAATCATGACCTTTCTCTCGTTTCAATTTCCCTGCAATGTTTTAGATGGACAAAATTCTTAATTTTAGTATAGAAAAACATAGTTTTGTCTACTTTTTTTGTGAATTATGAAATGTTTCTCTACTACAAAGAGTTAAAATATTCATAATTTTGTTTTTGCAATTTCATTCCATTTAGAGTTGACTTTTTATTATGCTATGAGGTAGGGTCAAATTTAATCTTTTTTCAAGTGGATAACTTCTTTTTAAGCTTCATTTATTAAATAATCCCTTCTATTTCTTCTTGACTGGTTCAGTTCCTGGGCTTCTACACTTTACTTCATTGATCGATTTGTGTCATTTTGCTAATCATTTTCTTAATTATTATAGTTTCATCTAAACCTTGATTGTGAAAATTCTTTTAGAATTTTTTAGGTTAAAAAAAATCCTTACAATACAATCCATAGATGAAGCATATTTTACATGTGGTATTAGCCATTTCCAACATTTTCCTTTCAAAATATATTTCAAAAAGAGTAAAATTATGATGAGACATTTATTAAATAATCCAATATGAAAGAAATAAAAATGTCTCCTTAATGTGTTTTAGAGTTTGCTTTTAGAGTCATTATATTTTAAAGACACAAAAATTGTAAATTGTAAGTCTGGATGCACTAAAGAAACTGCCTATTTCTCCAACTATAAAATGGGCCTGCTGCCATTTATACCTCCAGGTGAATTTTTGGAAATAAAATTGACAGATTTACTATCTTTTAATTAAGTGATATTATTTATCATTTGCATATGCTTGAGACTTTAGTCTAGATAATCAATCTTCAGCACATTAAAACATTTATTTTTCCTTAGGGATACATTCACAGTAGTTTCTGAGAAGTTGGTTGGCCTGAAAAGGATTCTCATGGTGAGAGGAAAATTACTGTAATCTGAGGACTGCACTTTTACAGAGCTAGTGTCTCATAAGGGGAGGCTACATATGGTTGAGGGTGGACAATAGAATAGAGCTTCAAGTCCTTTGTGTAAATATGCCCTCTAGCTTATCCTATATAATAGGGCAGCTTTAAAAATACACAGATATTTTGGGGCTCAATCAGCACTTACTCTGAGGTAAACTAATTACCTGTAGCTTTGAATATCTTTGAGTCCACTTTTTTGAGAACAGTTCTTGAGGGTTCCAGTGGTAAGTAGGATTCTGATATGAAATGTCATAGCCTTAATCCATTCCCTAGATTTTTTCCCAGTCTGTTCTTCAGTATAAAGTTGAGATACATTTCATCCAACAGCAGCAGCTGAATCCCCAGATCAGCATATGACCTACTGTAAAGGTCATTAGGTAGGAAGAGCTAAGTGGAAACTTGGAATTCCCATCCTGACAAAGAGCAGCACCATTGCAATTCCATTGACAAAATGAATTCCAATCTCTTCCCCAATTTTACTCAAACCAAGTTCTGAGTTAAATGGAAGCATTTATTGGAGAAGTTCAGGTCCTGTGTCATCAATTAGGGGAGCTGGAAACAGAAGAGTGGGGTTTTGGTTCTTTTCAGGTTCCATCGTGAGGGATAGTTCAACATAACATAGGAGGAGTTCTCTAGACATATAAAGGTGGGTCATCCTCTAGCCAGTCAAAGAAATGAAAGTGTAATTCTTCCAGAATCACCAAGCTAAGAGAAAGAATTGAATTCACTAATTCCAAGTATTCCTACATTATAATACTGCCACCCCTATAAACTGAAAGACCCATAGTAAATATTGTTTATGATTAGGTAAATAACTATAAAACCTTGGGTTTATATTATTTCTCAAAAAAATTCTCAACTATTTTAACACTTGTTTATACTTTGAAAACTGAGTAGTTGAAAGTGAATTTATTACATTATTTAACAGGTGAATAAACCAAGATAAAAATAAATTAAATGACTTCCCCATGGTCAAGCCGAATTGGATTTAGCATTACTTATACTTCCTGTTTCAACTCACTATTATTCATTACCTGCGCCTGAAAAGAAAAGGATCATATAACATAAGCATATTGAAGGTGAATGAAATGTTTTCTCCAGTAATTGTTATAGTTTGGATGTGAGCTCATGCATGAGACAATGCAAAAAGGTTCAGGGGAGAAATGATTGGGTTGTGAGAGTCTTAACCCAATCAGTGAATTAATCCCCTGGTTGAGATTAACTGACTGGTAACCAAAGTGGTAGGGTGTGACTGGAGGAGGTAGGAATTGGGGTGTGGCTTTGGGGTATATATTTGTATCTGGCAAATGGAGATCTCTCTCTTTGTCTCCTGATCATCATGTGGGCTGTTTCCCTCTGCTACACTCTTCCACCATGATGTTCTGCCTCACTTTGAGCCCTGAGGAATGGAGCCCGCCTTCTATGGACTAAGATCTCTGAAACCGTGAGCCTTCAGATAAATTCTCCCTCCTCTACAATTGTTCTGGTCAAGTCCTTTAGTTGCAGCAGTGAAAAAGCTGACTAAAACAGTAACTCTGTGGATTGTAGGGGTTAATAACAAGAATACAAATATTTAGGAAATATAGAAAAAAATGGATTTGGTCAGACTGGGCTATGAGAGAATTAGAGATGATTTCAATTATAATTAATAGCTTTAAATAACACAAAGTCTAGTTTCACACAGGTTCCTCTCATGAACAGAAAGTTACTCTACAAACGTCTTGGCATATTTCCACCATAATAATCCAGCACCATCTGTGGTAACAAAACTAGTATTATAGGCCTTCACTAAATGGATTATATGTTTCTTAGCAAACACCTGTTCAGAGCATTTAGGTATTAGGTGATCAGGGATATAAAATGCATGCATATCCATTGATTGATCCTAGATATTGAATTTAAGTGTCAGGAAACAGTGTCCATTTTAGAGAAAAAACATTATATATTCAGTTTTAAACTCTTTAAATTTGAGATTAGCAAAAGTTTTAATTCATTTGTTTGTATCAGCATAATGTATGGAGAACTTTCACAATAATACAGCTGCACCATGAAGTAATGTATACTCCTAGAACAGTGGGATTGTGTTGTCCAATCTTTGGCTAGTAAATGTTGAGTTGAGGGGGTCTCCTGGATCTGCCACACTGCACAGCTCGAGGTCGCTCTTGTAATAGGAGGTCTGCCTGACCTGCCTGGCTGAAGGTGGTGACCCTGATCCATCACTAGAACTTAGGTGTTACAATGCCTATTCTAGGGTTTTCTTTTCCTTGTCTTGTATTCATGGTCTGGAGAGGAATGTAGAATGAAGGTAAGCATAGACTTGAATGGTATTATAATTTGGCTTGTAGAAATACACTGAACCTTGAAAAACAGATGTAGTGATTCAAAAAGAAATAGCAAAATTTAAGTGGGAGGGGATACTAATTGCAAGAAAAGGTAGCCCAAGCTGTAGCTATACATTAGAATTTAAAGACATCAGGATCACCGCAGGCTCTGATGTACTAGAGAATGAATGCTTTCCAAACTTAGATTTTACTGGCTATGTGGACTGGCACACTTTACAGATGGTCCAGGACCTAGGAAATACTTGATATTTCTGAAAGAGCAGGATGTTCTAGGATAAAACCCAGGTTGAACTACAAAATAATGTAACACATGTTGCTTGAGCACTGAGGAGCAATAACATGAATATTCCAGGAACTTGGCTGTGGAGAAATGCATGAGGAGAAATCAAAACAGAAGCAGGCGGATGTAGTCATTTTTCTGTCCTTTAGGACATGGTGCAAGGAAAGTGTAAACTAGACATCCCACAAAAAACAAAAGAGCAGATGGAGATTTCTTCTCTCCCCCTAACTTACTGTGAGCCCTGTTGCCCAATATATGGTCTTGTGAGAACATACCTGGTAAGAAATGACTTCATACTAACATGGTGAACTTAGATATACAGAGGTCCTTCATTTAGGTAATGCATTTGTAATTTGATTTACTGATGGAACACATACTATGGGGTAGGCACTTCAGTTCTACTAACCTTAATACAAAGTAAGAAAAAGTAGATATGGCCCTTGATCCTAGAAGACAATTGTCTTTTTGGCTAATTAAATCTCATTTATGGTTTAGTAAAGAGAAGAGAGAGAGGCAAATCCATTAAAGCAGAAAAATGTTTGGAAATGGCTCATAGAAGACTTTTTTTACTTGTACAGTATATCCTAGACTTTAGTGCTTATAAAATCCCCTTGAAAAAATACACACAAAATATATATTCTTATGTTGCACCAGCAGAAATGCTGATTCAGAGGATCTAGAGGAGCTCGGTTTTATTTCTTAACAAGCATCCAAGAGATTTTGAAGCGCAGAATTCTGAGAAATTGCAGTGATCTCTAGACCCACAAAGCACAGCATTCCTGTTTTGATCAGCAGGAGCTAAGTTGTTGAGGTGTGTGCAACACAGTTACAGAGCTTAAAATTTAGGGAAGTGGAGGACTGGGAACTGCCAGGAACTAATGAATATGACTGGTTGTGTTGTGAGGGATTGTGGGGGAGGACTTTCCTTAGAAAGGAAAAGATAAGAAAGACTGTGCATTTTACGGTCTTAGTGGATTTATTTATTTTGTGAATAAGTCCCTTGATCAGTGAGGTGCTTTGTCAATTACAAGTATTGGAATGTACAGAAATAGGTAAATTCAGCATTTGGGAATGTAAACACCTACCTGAAGAGGTATATTTTAGTATGTAATTTTAATAAGAGTGTATATAAAGATGGAGATGCTTCTGTATCTCTGCTCACAGGGTGTACGTATTTCTGCTAGAGATCCTTTGAGCAAAACATGTTTAGTATTTTTTAACTATTTACTTATAGTACATAACACAAATACTTGAGAACAGTAGCTAGATAAAAAGTTACTTCATAGTTTTCTCAACACTAACCATCAAAGGAGAGTTCCCAAGCTAATATAGTGTGTGGACTTAAATTTGTTGACTGAATTAACATACTAACAAGTTTTAAAAAATGTACATAGAAAACTCTATTATAATGAGACTATTTCTTTGTGGAAATCAGGAAAATAAATTTTAAGACTACCAATTCATATAACATTGAAATTATCTTACAGGAATAAAATGCCATGAGAGTGAAATTCAAATGTTACATCAGAGTAGAACAAGACTTAAGGTAATGTGCTGCCAGGGGAGATGAGATATGTTGAAAGAAAAGTAAAAGAAATAAGAGAAATCAGGAAATTTGAGGAAAAATAGGAGGACAACCTTCTAAGTCCCCACAGTAAGGTTAAGAATGTTCTCTGAAAACCCATGTTAAGTACTTCTCACTGTTAATTCATGCTACTGGAAGATTTAAAGGCATTCTGATTCATTAAAGACAACAAGTTTAGGATGTGTCAAATTTGTGGCATGTTTTAAAAGCCAGCATAATACTGGAGTACATACACATACTTAGTATGAACAGTCCCCAAAACACCATATTCCTGTTTTGTTAAGCTCATAAGGAATATGTTACATAGCTCTAGAGTCTAAAACTTAAGAAGGCATTGAAGAACCTACAGGAATTGCAAGTAGATGAACAAAAATGGCTCCCTGTGTAGGGAGAGCTGATAGAAAGGGCCCATCCAGTTTTCCTCCACACCCTGGTCCACACTCCACAAAGACAATTTGAGTTCCAAATGAGACATTGTCAGCTAAAGCGGCATCATCTTCTTAAATGGCTGTGTCTGTTTGGTATTTGAGAAAACACGGAGAAAAAGCTGAATAATTCTGAATTCAGGTCTGGCCCTGCTAACCTGATATATACGTTGCAGAGGAGAAATTATGGCATTCAGCCACTGCCTGGGGTCAAAGGAACTCAGAGTCTGAAGTAATAGAAGCAAAGAAGAAGGCATGTACAGAGCACCTTTGATATATACATCCAAGCGTTTGAAATTCTGGGCAGAGTATCAAATTATAACCCTATATGTAATTCAAAGAAAGCATAAACAGAATATTTCCTTTTTATTACAATTTTTAGTTATTTTCTCCCAACCTATAAATACTAAGAACATTTTCCTGGCTTTAAAGTTTATAAAATTAAATGTCCTAGATGTTTCAAGTGTAAATTAATCTCTAATGGAATCCTAAAAGCCCAGTTTAAATGCTCAAAATTCTATTCTGGGTTCTAGTAATATAAAATATAGAGTTTCAAATAAACTTCAAAGGTTGATATTTTGTGTACCAGAGGTATAAAAGTCATTGCCTTTTATGCACAGGTTTAGCTTTCATTGGTTTTAGCCCATCTCCAAAATTTTGGAAAGAATGACTGGTTTCAGAGAAAGGTCATTTGACTTATAAGGTTTGAACAATCCGGAGGAACATTATTAGCCAGAATGAATGGAGAAAAATACTGCTTGGAAACCAGAGAAATGAGAATGACTGAGGACAAAACTTTCCTTTATGCCTTGGCAATTACTTCTGAAGTACTCCTTCCTTTTTTGCAGTCTGTGGCTATAAAGACTTCATGAGCATGTATATGAGAAAGTGTCACTCAAAGTTAAAACTTAAGTCTTATATGCCTAAATTTCCAGCGAGTCCACATGGTCACAATAAAACCCTGAATGCACAGATTAACCAAAAACCCAAGAATAAATTTTATCCTTTAAAATGTTTGTAACTACTAAGGGCTTGCCCAAGACACGAGAAGCCCTGAATGAGAGCTGGCTATTGGACGCTGTTCAGGTAGCAGTGGAGAAGCATTCCAAGCCCCATCTTGCTTTTCCATTACACATTAATAATTTTCTCAACCAAATTCTTTTATAATCCTAAATTTCAATCCTGAAAATACTGTTATATGTGAAACTGGAGATAGATTTCAGGATATACATTATTCCAGACTATTCCCCTGCATTATTTTTCTTGTCTGTGTCTCTGTATCTTTAACACAGTAATATTGGCAGTGTTCAAATTAGGATCTCAGTAATGAAGCTGGGAGGGGTAAACTCAGGACCAGAAGAGATATATTCAAGATCTAGAGAAATACTGAGCACCAATAATGGACTGACAAGATTGTAAGGAAGACAGACAGAAGCAAATCATCAACATTTGGGTAGTTTTCGCATTCAAATATAATACAGGGCCAGTAGGACTGAATGGAAGTCAAGAAATCAATATGCATAATAATAATACTGTGGAGCATTTACTTCTTTATGCTGCTAAACTCACTAATTACTTTAATAATTTGTACATTTTAACTTCTCTCTCTCTCTCTCTTTTTTTAGTACAAGGGATTGAACCCAGGGGCACTTAACCACTGAGCAATCCTGGCCCTTTTTTATATATTTTGATATGGGGTCTCACTAAGTTGTTCAGGGCCTCCCTGAGTTGCTAAGGCTGGCTTTGAACTTGCAATCATCTTGCCTCAGCCTCCCGAGCTACTGGGATTATAGGTGTGCACCACCATACCCAGTGCATTTCCTTCCTTCCTTCCTTCCTTCCTTCCTTCCTCCCTTCCTTTCTTCCTTCCTTTCCTGGACATTGAACAAAGAGGTGCTTTACCACTGAGCCACATCCCTCCTGATTCTTTTTTTTTTTTTTTTTTTTCAGAGACAGGGCTTCTCTAAGTTGCTGAGGGTCTCACTGAGTTGCTGGGGTTGGCTTTGAGTTTGTGATCCTCCTGCCTCAGCCTCCCAGTCTCTGAATCACAGGTGTGCACCACCACACCTAGTGCATTTCACATTGCTGACTGATCTTTTTAGAACCACAGTCTTCTGGGTAATGCTTTGCATACTTTATTTAATATTCTCAAGAAGACTCTGTCAGCTCCTGTTTTATCCCCCCTTTCCATGCTAAAGAGACAGAGACCCAGAGAGGTAATCAACTCACACTACGTCATACATTCAGATCTGTCTGACTTTCAAATCCTACACTTTAACCAGTGGACTTTGCTGCCTCTTTTATACCACATTGGAAAGAAAATGAAGACATGAAAGAGGTGATATTTAAGAGCGATTAGAGTGGTTAATAGATTGGATGCCTTTATGCAGCACAAAGGAGTAGCTGAGCAAGCTATCTACAGGTATAGAAGCTTGGGATCCAGTGAGAAGTTCTAATGCTGACATAAGGAGAGAGTGAATGCATGAGAAGATGAAGTTGAAGGACTGGAAGAGCATGCTGTTGGGAGCCTCTTTCAGATGCATGTCAATGTTGCTAGAACGGTGTTCTCAAAGTGCATATATAAGATGACTCTTTGGAGTAAAAAGAAAATGTTAGTGTTAAATCTCATACTTGTTAAATAGTTAATGTTTAGTATTCAAAAGAAAGACTTCTTTATCAATCTGCATGTATGGATTGATCCTGGTGGCTGTGGCAGAAGGTCTTCCTCCTCCTTCCTCAGATTCTTTTTTCTTTTCTCCTTTCCTTAGATATACATGAGGTAATCATATACAATGAACATTTCTCAATACATCTTGAAAGATAAGACAAAATTTTACATGAGAAAGATTGATAGTGTACCACAGTTTACTGAGCCTAGTGAAATGGACTTTAAGATTACAGTATTTGTATTTAATTACACTGCCCCTTCTCCAAATTAGCAAATGTTTCTAGAAGATTCCTGAAAAAAAAAACAAAAACTATGCTTGAGAAAAATGAGCAGTCTAAGAATAAGTGAAGAAGACGATGACAGAGCCAGAGCTGCTGTCACTTCTTCTAGCAGAAGTACTTGGTTAGCCACTTATTGAGTAAAATAAAAGATTAATCAGTCAACATTTCCACACCACATTGTTCTCACTGACTGCACTAGGTTTTTCTGCATTAAAAAATTAAATAATATAAATTTGCTATTTTATTTCTTTGTGAGGTTAGAACTCATCTGTGGTCTGACAGATGTGTAACCGGATAGAACGTCCTCATTTGTGATGGTCCATGGGCAGTGGCAGCCCTGGACACAGATTTCAGGAATAAGTATCCTTGGTCCAGCAAATGCTGGACCAATAATAAAAGTTGTTGTACACTACTCTGTTTTGAGCAGAAGTTAAGACATAATTAGATCAGCACATTTCAGAGCTGGGGGGTTCTCAAAATTAGCACACATCAGAATCACATGGATCCTTCCTGAACACATAGTGTGTTGGATCCCACCTTCCAGAATTTCTAATCCAAAATGTCTGGGAAGGTGTATCTGTAACAAGTTCTCAGATGCTATTGCTGCTGGTCTGAGCATCACATTTTGAGAAACACTGCCCTAGTACAGGTTTCCTAAGCGTCTTCCTGGTTTCAACCTGGACTCTTCACTGTGATAGTGAAGTTCTAATAGCAAGTCAGGGTTTATGCAGTTGCTGCTTCAAATACCTTGGTAAAGTTGGTTGGAGAAGATAAAGGCATTATCCCCCTACTGCCCCTGGATTGACAGGGCCTTGTGCCTATTAGGCAAGTGTCTACCACTGAAATATACCTTCAGCCCAAGGGCATTATGTTCTAATTGCTTCTATTATAGTAGAATAGGGAATCATCAGCTGAGAGTGAGGAAGGCAAGAAGTACTGGAGGTTTGAAAGTAGAAAAGCTGTGAAACCATCACCACAATGAGGTGAGAATCAATTGAGGAGAAAAGAAGGTAATTTTTCTTTCTTTTTTTTTTTTTTTTTTTTTTTTTTTTTGCAGTGCTGGGGATTGAACCCAGGGCCTTGTGCTTGCAAGGCAAGCACTCTACTAACTGAGCTATCTCCCCAGCCCAGAAGGTAATTTTTCTGAGCAACTTGGAAGGCTCATCTTTTTTGTTTACATTGAGATTAATTAGCAACATGGCTGTTTTTGTTTAATGATGGAGTGTACAGAGATTTCACTTAGAGTTGGGGGGTTGTAAGGCATTCAAATGAAATGAAGGATGGACATCAAAAAAGTTAGGATTATATCCCAGGCATGACAACAGTGCTGGATCACAGACAAGCTGGGAAGAGAGGGAAGTGAGGACTGAAAGGCAGGGAAACATGACCAAGGTAACGGATCAGATGCAAGGTTGAGGTAAGCAGTTGCTGAAATTTTGGTGTGAAATACTGGCGGTAGTGTTAAATGATCCGATTGTGATGTTTCTAAGTGATAGTGGCAATCAATGAATCATTCGGCCACATATAAAGCCATACCTAATACTGGCTATGTGAGTGTTTCATTCAATTTTGTCAGTTTATCAAGAAGTCCCCAGATAAACAATCCAAGACTGCCAGAGTTATTGTTGAAGACTCTGCTTTCTCCCTCCCATTTAGTGATTGATGCAATTGGTTTACGTATTTATCTATTTTTAGGATTTGGGGTCTATGTTCCCGAGAGTGATTAAGCTGCACTGTTTTCCTTTCCTGTAATATCCTTCTAAGCTTTGATTTCATACACACTGCTCTCATAAAAGAGGCTGTGCAGGTGTTTTTGCTTCTATTTTTGTTTCCCCTTGTTCTCTAGAAAGGATTGTGGGAGATCAGTATAATTTTTTCCTTTTAAGTGTCTAAAAGAATTCTCTGGGAAAGGCATTTGAGTCTGGAGTTTTCTTTGTGTAAAGTTTCTTAAAGATTCATATTTGTAAATAGACATAAGACTATCCAGATTTTGGTTTTGTGCAAATTTTAGTAAATTGTGTTTGTTATTTATTTTTCATACCAGGGATTGAACCCAGGGGTACTTGACCACTGAACCACATCCCCAGCCCTTTTTGTATCTATTTAGAGACAGGGTTTCTCTAAGTTGCTTAGGGCCTTGATACCTGTGCTCAAACGTGAGTTCCTCCTGCCTCAGACTCCTGAGTCACTGGGATTACAGGCCCACTCTACCACACCTGGCTAAATTGTGTTGCTTTAATAAGAGTATTCATTTTATTTATTTACCACATTATTGTCATGAAGGTATTTATAGTACCCTAACACAAGATGTGTCCCCTGAGCCAGCAACACCAGAATCGTCTGGGATTTTGCTAGAAATGTAACTTCAAGTCCTGTGCCACACCTGCTTAATCAGAAACTCGAGTCTGGGGCTCTGCAGCTTTTGGTTTAAGAAGTCCTCCAGGTGACTATGATGCATGCTCACGTCTGAGAACCACTGTGCTAGAGAAGCTCTAGCAACACCTCATAACTTTGGTATGTAGTCTTTTAACCTTCATTTTATTCTAATTTTATTTTTATTTTTCATTATGAGTTCTCTTTTGATGTATGGATTATGCAGATGGGTTTTGCTTAATTCTTAAATTTTTGTTCTTTTGTTTTTAACCTCTAACTTAATTTCACTATGGTCTGTGAAATTAGTCTTTTGAAACTTGTCTTAATTATGGCCCAGGGTACATTCATTTTTGATAAATTTTATGGGAACTAGAAAAGAATATGTATTCTGCAATTTTGTGTGCTAGGTTAATACATGTGAATTAGATCAAGTTTGGTAATCATCTTCAAACTTACACTTTGCTCTTTGCTTGCTTCATTTCTGAAATAGTTATGTTAAAATCTCCCATTACAATTGTAGATTTCTTTTCTGATTTTATTTTTGTTAAGTTTTACTTGTGTTAATCAATGATAAAAATTAGAATTTTTTTCTAAATTTCTTAGTTGACTGACAATTTTATCATTGAAATGGATCTCTTTATCTCTAATAATACATTAGCTTGACCTGTACTTCATATGATGTTAATATAATTGGGATAACTTCGTTAAGAGATTTCATAGCATATCTTTTCAAAATTCTTTTAAACTTAACAAGTAGTAATTAAGTTGTGTCTCTTGGAAACAGCATGTAATTAGGGCTTGGTTTGTGTCAGTTTACAACTTTTGTCTTAATTGAAGCATTTATTTAATTTCATAAACGCACCATTTTATATCTGTTCCATATTAATCCTACCCACTTAACTTTCCTATTTCTGTCTAGCTTGTAATACTAGGATTCCCCCCCCGCCCAAATTTTATTCTTTCTCTTATGTATTGGCTTTTACTTTTACTTTTTAAGTTTTTACTCTACTTTTAATGGTTAGCCTATTGCAATGTGAATTCATGGCTTATTAGAATCTTCCTTATACTGATAAGGAGTCAATTTCCAGAAAGTTCAAGGACCTTATATAATCAAGACAGGAACCATAGGGACAAAGGGGAAATGGACTTCTGGGCCTTGGCTCATGGTCTGACAGCAGAACCCAGGAGGCTTGGTGTGCACCACCCTTAAGCACTGTCAGCGTGGCATTGTTGAGGTCAAGGTACCTTCCGTACGTTCTCTTGAACAGCTGCAGTGACTTATCTTTACCACAGAGCAAAATGCTTGAATCGAGTCCACAAAAGCTAATTAACATTTCTACCCCTAAAAGTAACTGATAAAATGAGCTCCTGTTCTTTCATTCAGAGAGCCAATCTGAAGTCTTCTGGTTGGAGCTGTGGTTCCCTTCTAAATGGAAGTCTCAGTAAAAGACCCGCCTGCATGTCTGCTTGCCTGGATTTCCTTTCCATTGTCATCAGGTCAAAAGATCCTAGTGTCCAGCATCACACTTACTCCTTTCGAATTTTTACATTGTTATTGTCATTCTACAAACATTGTAAATTCTACAAGGTATTTTTTGTACATTTAGGTACACCATATTTTAACCTTTCCCTTTATTATTTCTTATTAATTTAAACGTGCTTCCCAGAAGAGCTCCCTTTAGTGTTTTCATTGTTTGCTTAGAGCAGGTTTGCTATGGATAATTTATCTTAACATTTTAAAGATTTAAAAGATAAGTTTTTATCTTTAAAAGATAATTTAAAAGATAAATTTTAAATTTTCAGATTGGCAGTTATTTCCATAATTTGATATGCATTTTATGTTCTCTTTTGACTTCTTTTATGTCTTTATGAAAGTAAACTGTCACTCTCGTTATTTCTCTGAAAATAGTATGTCTGGTTTTTCAGGTTGAATTTTCTCTCTTCTCTTGGTTTTAAGTAACTTGCAATGATGGCCTCAATGTTTTTCTTTTTATTTATTCCTCATGAGATTGTAGTATTTCTCTTATCAGTGGCTTTTTTTTTTTTTCCAGGAATTTTGACTTCTTAAATCTTTTCTTCAATACTTTCTATCAGCCCACTCTCCCACCACCCATTCTTGGTCTACTTATTCTCAGCTGACAATTGGAAGTGATACAAGTTAAACCACAGTCAGAAGTGACATTTTCTGTGTTTTGCTCTTCTATTCTCAATGTATTGACTTTGATTCTTGTGCCTTTTACCTCATGGCTCTCAGTTGCTGCAGCACCTCCAGATCACATATCTATATTCCAGGTAAGAGAAGGAGCAAGTGAAAGGCACTGTGGACTTTAGTTTACATTTTATTTGGTCACCGTGTAGAAGGCTGGGGGAAAGTTTGTGCTTTTGCATTTTATTATAGAGGTAAGAAGGGTGAGTTGAAATTATCTTCAATTAGTAAGTTAGAAACACCTGCCACATTGATTATAGACAATAACAATATCTGGGTTTTAACAAAGAAAGAAAGTGGGTAACTGATGTCAAATAGCAGATAAGTAATACAGTCAAGGAGGTGTCCTGGGCCTAAAATGAATATTCCACAAGAATATTGAAATCATGGATAATCAGATGTAGTAGGTAAGAGAAAACTGATTTGGTGCAAAGAACTTCAATACCTATGATGGCAGATATTTGAACATTAGGAGTAAAGAATGCATTGTGTGATGCATTTGTTTTGCAAGTAACTGTGTGTGTGTGTGTGTGTGTGTGTGTGTGTGTGTGTGTGTGAGAGAGAGAGAGAGAGAGAGAGAGAGAGAGAGAGAGAGAGAGAGAGAGAGAAATAGTGGCCTAGAGCAAGAAAGATACTTACCATACATTTATGTCTATTTTCTGAACATTCTGTCATTTCTCATTCTAACTCAATAAAAACACGATGCCTCTTGAGAACCTTTTCTTTTATCATACTCTTAAATGACAACTTCCACCAACTCCCACCAGTAGCTTGAAAGTAGAATAAATTCACTTTGGTTTCTGTTGTTCCTTTCTTTCTGGCTCCCTGTTCCTCTAAAAGTCACTAACTTCATGACTTTATGGAAACACTTGAGATTTTGTGGTCATGAATTTTAAATGAGAGCAGTCAATATGGTCTTACACTTGTTTTTCCAGCCACGTTCACCCAGATACATGCTGCGTAAGCAGGGAGTTGATTAGACCTGGTAAGCATAAAAAAATAAAAACCAGAAAGACAAGGGTATCATTTATTATAATAAATAAAAATTGAGTTTATACTAGATTAGGAGAAAAATGAGGATGTGAGTCAAGTGAGGGCAAGTAAAAAGGTGGTAGACTCAAGTGGAGTGGAACAATTTTTGGAATTGGAATGACAGCAGAACTAAGCTGAAAAGTCAGAAGATTGTCATGAGAAAACACAATATCTGACACAGAGAATATGAAGTGGTTTAGGTTAGCAGTAACTGCAAGACAGGTTATTCCCAAGAACACAGTAGATGACTAAGGTAGAATGTAGGTCAAATTCAGGAATTGAGAAACCCGGATATTTGGAGTACTACCTATGTTGACGTTGAAGTCACCAAGAAGAATGAGAGGAGCACTCTTGGGGACAGACAGTGCTCTTGAACCTGAAGTGCAGACCTTCAGGAAATGAAGAGTGAACACACAGCTGTACAATTATCTCCAACCAGGTGAGGTAGGATGTGGTTTGCTTGGACAGACTAAGTTAGTGACTTAAATCTGCATCCAGGATGTGGGCTGTATGTAAAACACAGTTTGAGAGCAATGCCACCATTTGCCTGTGAGAGTATAGGGATGTATTTTTAAACACATAATCTATTTACACAATAACATAACGAAGCAATATTTCTGCTTTTGTTACAATATTTACTTAAAATTATTCCTCTTTTCTGGCTACAGTTTACTTTCTAGCTTCTCCTTGATTTCTTCAATGACTTACAAAAAGATTAACATGATTTAATTCCTTATGTCTGGTCTGGTCCCACATTCTTGTAGACAAAATTGTATATTTTGCTGATGTTTTGGCCTATTCTTATAAACTCTGCTGTCTGTAAAGAAGGAACCATTCTGACAGATTTTCCCTTTGGGAATAGAAATATATTTTATTAAATCAAATATCTTGATAGATCACATTATAGTTGAATTTTATAGTTTTTAATGGATAAACATCTTTACCTGATGTTTGTTGCTGACTTATTAATGACCATGATTCAAACAATCCTTATCTTGTCATTAGAACTATATGTAGAGAAGAGCTCTTCAGAAATTTGAAAAGTGACTTTTCAACACAGCTTCTTGATTCAGTTTTTCATATTCCATACACAATTCAAAATAAAAATAAATGAATATTGGGAAAATTTAAAATAAAAGCAGAAACTGTAAGAGATTCTGCTTAATACATTTAAGAAAATAGCTGTGTCTAGAGATGATTTTTAAGTACCAAGTTTTTGTTTTAAACTTGCTAGCAATATCTTCCATTATGAAGAATTAACAATTTGAGGACTGGGGATATAGCCCAGTGGTATAGTGCTTGCTTTGCAGGCAAGAGGCCCTAGGTTCAATTTCTACCCTCACAAACAACAACAAAAACAAAGGATGAGATGTGAAAATTTCAAATGTGAATTCATGTATCAAAGGATGTTAGTAGCATCAAATAGAGATACAATTTAAGAATGCAATATCACCAAAGACCAAGAAATTAAATTGTCACATAGTTTTGCATGTAGACTAAAATAGACAGCATGAAATTATCTTGCTAATAGTAGACAAAGGGTGTAGTCTGTTGTTTGTTTTTAGGATAATTATAATGATTCCTTCTACTTTTAGTTAGTTATATGCTGTAAAGTTTTATAATAAAAAAGGCATATGCTGAAGTTTTATAATAAAAGAGGCATATGCTAAGCGATGACTCTTAAAAGGAGAATAAATATTTGAAGGATCAATCAAGTAATCAGGAAATACTGAAAGTGCACCTTAGAAAAAAATTTTTTAACTTTAAAATTCCACCTCACATTTTGTCTGAAAGATCAGGCAACATCAGGATTTTTCAACTTGATTATTCAGGGCCTATTACAGACCATACAATTTTGAGCTTCGAAAGAAACCTGAAAGAAGGTGTAATTAAATTCATTTTAGAGCCGAGGAAACAGGTCTTGAAAGATTAACAACTGACCTAAGATCTCACAGCTTCATTTGACAAATAGATTTTTAATGCAGGCCCCCAGGTTGCCAGCCTGTGCTCCCACCACTATTGCTTGATGGGCATCACACATTATTAAGTTGTGCTTTGTATTTCCTAGATTGCATTTAGCATAATTCTGGGACTTAGCAAAGGCTCAGTAAATGTTTATTAAATGTATAAATGAAAAATGATCTGGAGGCAATTAAAGTCAGTATTTCATTTTATAGTTGTAACTTTCAAACAAATCCTATGATTATTCCTGGAATTTATTGCACACCACAAATCAACATACCTAGCAACTTTTTTTAACCATACTAGCTAAATTGACACTGAACTTCCCTGTCCAATGATTCTGATGCAGGATTTAAGGAAATTGTAAAGTTGTGTTTTGGGGTTATAAGCAAGGAGAAGGTAGATAATAGTCATCTGCAAAGTTCAAGCATGTATAATTCTAGAAGCTCAGAAATAATTTATAGCTCCTGTTCTCGGTTCTGCAAACAAAGATGCTGAAGAAATGATAGATTGCTTATGAATACAGGAATGAATAAACAATGACTCACTGATTGCTTATTTATGAAAATTATTTCCTTATTAATATGAAGTTAGAAGACAAAATCAGCTATATGACCTCACATGAAATTGAATTGAATGTAGAATCCTAGGTCAGAATGCAGCAGGATTTTTAAACACACAACAATGGGGAATGGTGGTGCATGCCTGTGATCCAAGCAGCTCAGGAAACTGAGGCAGGAGGATGGCAAGTTCAAGGCCAGTCTCAGCAACTTAGCAAGACCCGGTCTCAAAATAACAATAAAAAGGACTGCGGATGTGGCTCAGTGGTAAAAGGCCCCTGGGTTCACTCCCCAGTACCCAAAATAAATAACAGAATAAAAGCAATACCTAGGAAATCTGTTAGTGTAAGACAAAGTGTGAGTTCTGAAAAAAACCAAAATATGAAATACTTCTTTACTCACCAACTTAGATAATACAACCTGCTGAGCCTCTGTCAGCTCCTGTATAACCTGGAGTCCAGATGCCTTTGGTACCACAGTGAGAATGAAATAGGACCTAGTGGAAGCACCAGCCTGTATAAGCATCATCCACTTCTGTACTGTTTCAGAAATACTTCTTTATTTTAGATATTAATTTCTCAAAATATATTGAGCAGTTTGACCCTAAATTGCTAACAAATGACATTCTAGAGGTGCTTTAAAAATACTAAGGGAAAATATGCAATGGAGAAAAGATAGCCTCTTCAACAAATGTTGCTGGGAAAACTGGAAATCCATATGCAACAGAATGAAACTAAACCCATATCTCTCACCCTGCACAAAACTCAACTCAAAATGGATCAAGGACCTCGGAATCAGACCAGAGACCCTGCATCTTATAGAAGAAAAAGTAGGTCCATATCTTCACCTTGTTAGCTTAGGATCAGACTTCCTTAACAGGACTTCCATAGCACAAGAACTTCCATAGCACAAGAAATAAAAGCAAGAATCAATAACTGGGACAGATTCAAACTACAAAGTTTCTCTCAGCAAAGAAAACTATCAGCAATGTGAAGAGAGAGCCCACAGAGTGGGAGAAAATCTTTGCCACTCATACTTCAGATAGAGCACTAATTTCCAGAATATATAAAGAACTCAAAAAGCTCTACACCAAGAATACAAATAATCCAATCAACAAATGGGCTAAGGAAATGAACAGATACTTCACAGAAGAAGATGTACAAGCAATCAACAGATATATGAAAAAATGTTCACCATCTCTAGTAATAAGAGAAATGAAAATCAAAACTACCCTAAGATTCCATCTAACCCCAATTAGAATGGTGATTATCAAGAACACAAGCAACAATAGGTGTTGGAGAGGATGTGGGGAAAAAGGTACACTCATACATTGCTGGTGGGATTGCAAATTAGTGCAGCCACTCTGGAAAGCAGTGTGGAGATTCCTCAGAAAGCTTGAAATGGAACCACCATTTGACTCAGCTATCCCACTCCTCAGCCTATACCCAAAGGATTTAAAATCAGCATACTTCAGAGATACAGCCACATCAATGTTCATAGCTGCTCAATTCACAATAGCCAGACTGTGGAACCAACCTAGATGTCCTTCAATTGATGAATGGATAAAGAAACTGTGGTATATATATACAATGGAATATTACTCAGTCATAAAGAATGATAAATTTATGGCATTTGCAGGCAAATGGATGAAATTGGAGAATATCATGCTAAGTGAGATAAGCCAATCTCAAAAAACCAATGGACGAATGATATCGCTAATAAGTGGATGATGACACATAATGGGGGGTGGGAGGGGTTAGTGTTAGGGTTAGAATAAGGGTTAGGGAAGGGGGCAAGAATGGAGGAAGGAAGGACTGTATAGAGGGAAAAGAGGGGTGGGAGGGGTGGGGGGAAGGGGAAAAATAACAGAATGAATCAAACAACATTACCCTATGTAAATTTATGATTACACAAATGGTATGCCTTTACGCCATGCACAAACAGAGAAACAACATGTATCCCATTTGTTTACAATTTTAAAAAAATGAAAAAAAAAAAAAACCAAAGGACGAATTGTCTCACTGATAAGCGGATGACGACACATAATTAGGGGTGAGAGGGGGGCAAGAATGGAGGAAGGAAGGACTGTATAGAGGGAAAGGAGAGGTGGGAGGAGTGGGAGGGAAGGAAATAATAACAGAATGAATCAAACACCATTACCCTATGTAAATGTATGATTACACAAATGGTATGCCTCTACTTCATGTACAAACAGAAACAACATGTATCCCATTTGTTTACAATAAAAATAAATTTAAAAAAATACTAAGGAAATTTAACCTTCTTGATGATAAAATGTAAATTTTATAGTGGTTCTACTTATCAATATTAATTATTGAAAAAAAAATCATGGAATTAGGAAATAATACTTTGAAATGCTGAAGTAAAGAAGGTAGCTTGATAAAATCATGCCTGAAGACAAATCACAGCTTAAACACCAAGTCCACTTCCCACAGTGGGCAGAATAGTAGAACATATCCACAGTGCATCCAGAAATCTAGTACAGTCTTCGCTCTCTCCTCTGTGTGTCCCAGTTCCCCTATTCTCTCTCCTATTTCACTTGTCTCTCTGTCTCCTCACTTCTTTCCCCACAGGTTTAGTAAAGTTCTGATTTTCTTGGCAGCTATGTGGCTAGAATGCAGTGGGTACACGGAGCAAGTACAGAGGTAGCTCACCTGAATGGAGCTTCTGGAGGCCCACAAGGATCTCTAATGTGGGGAATGTTAAAAAGCTTTCCAAGTGGATAGGAAGAGTCCACATGAATGGCAGGGGATTAGCAGATATGAAAAGCTTAATTGGACACTGTGCTAAGTTCATTATTGTAGATGTTCTGTTTGTTTGGTTTGGCTTTTTGGCAATAGAGCTCAAACCCAGAGCCTTGTGCAAGCTAAGCGTACACACTACCACTGAGTTGTACCCCCAGCTGCTTACAATGTTCTTTATGACTGGATCTAGCTTTAGGATATCTACCTGTTAAAGAAAATGTTTGCCAACTTGGAAAGACTCGAGATTTCCAAGTCAAGTCTAGCATCAAGACCATATTCTCTTTTTGTAAAAAGAGCAGTTAGTGGTCATGCAGCCCTGGTTCTCCATGTGTCTAAATGCATCTTTGATAATCCACCCCCCACAGTGACAGTCTGATTCAGTGTTTTGGGATATAGTCTGTGAAATGGATAAGTCTGGTAATTATGGTCTCAGAACCCTAATCTTAAGTCCATTTCTGACTTTTACTAATAGGCACCAACCTATTACACATATGCTATTAAAAGGTTTAGCTGTCTATGAAAAGAAAATTACCTGTGATGATGGCCTGGTGGAAGAACATAATTTGTATCCATCAATGTACAAGGTAATAAAAAACAAATTTAGTATCCTTTCAGCAGGGTTTGTACTTTGCTCTTCTTTTCCAAAGCATCAATTGGTTTTCTTTTTGGTGCCTAAGTCATCACTAGAGCCTGGCAGCCATTTCTTTTTGTTGTGGTGGTGATGTTGGGGATTGAACCGGGGCTAAGTAAATGCTCTACCACTGAGCTGCATCCCCAGCCCGGCAGCCATTTCTGTGTGCTAGTTTTTTGTTTATTGTTTGTTAGTTTGTTTGTTTTTGGGGTTTTTTTTTTTTTTGGTCCTCTCATTTTTTTCCCCCTGTAAGTCTCCAATGTCTTCCTCCTTTTCTCCTTCCCCCATCACCCCTCCTTCTCTCACATGATTCAGATGTTGAAAATAGAAAAATTATTCAACGAAACACTTTCCTTCAAATCTATTTTCTCAATAAATATTTACCTCCCCCATGGCTCAGGTATTTATAAAGAATTTTCATATAAATGCAAATCAATAAAATTATAGACTTTCCCTTCTTTAAAAATTTAAATGGTACCATATTACATTTTTTCATTAAAAAACAGATTGTTTTCAATCCTTTGCTATTGAGTTGCAATAAATAATCTCATACATGCATTATTTTAAATACATACAATTATATTTTAGGTTAAATTCCTGGAAGTCATTTTGATATATATTACCAGAATGCTCACCAAAGAGGCTGTTCCAGTTTATGTTCTCATCAGCAATGAATGAAAGTCTCTCTCAAATTACCAATCGAGTATGTCATAAACTTTTGGATTTTTGCCAGTCTGCAATGGGAGGGCTGTACGATGTTTTCTAGTATTATTTAAATTTAAGTTTTTCTTGCAAACAAGATTATCTAAAAATGTTTAAGAACTATTTATATTTGTTTTCCTGTGAACTATGTTTGCATACTCTGCCCATTTATTTCCCAATGTGCTATTGATGTTCTTACCAGTGAATAGGAGACTAATGCTTTATAACATAAATAAGGAATATATATTTCTATTTAGTTTGCCATTTTATTTTGACTATGGTAATGATATTTGTTTTATGCAATTTGAAAAGATTTGATTTTTGCGTGGTCAACTTAACCTATTTTTTTCTCCATATATTTCCTAAATATTATGCCATAATTAGGATTTTTCTTAACCTTAGCTTATAAATTAATTTTTCCATGTTTTCTCATATGGTTTTGGATTTCACATTAAATATTCATTTAAAATATTTTTCTGGCATATAGTCTATATTTTGAGATAGGATCCAACTTTAATTTTTATATTTGGCTGCCCTCACATACCTGCACCTTGGTATTATTAAATAGTGCATGATTAGGAAATTTTCACTCCTGGGAAGATAAATAGATATACTTTTCCCTTTTCTTCAACCCAAATACAACTGAAAATGTACTACATGTAAAACAAACATGAGAAGACTCGGAAGAAAGAATGGCTAGTGACTTTGAAATCCAAAAATTGAAACAATGTTAATCCCCTGATTTCCTTTTTTGCCTCTTACTCTTCAGACTTGGAGTTGATCAAACAGGAAACACAAAAATGTCAACCATTATAGATTTAAAAAAAAAAACCCAAGGTAAACCCAATCCCTCTAGCCAAATGGCTCAGCAAAGGAACAATCTAGCAACAAACATTTAGATAACTTCTGAACTTTAGCTAAATGACACAGGGAGGAAAAATGTGGCCCTACCTCCCCCTCCCACCAGTAAAGGCTGACACTCCTCAACAAAGCCCTCCCCCATGACCCATGGTGTCAGAGAAGGAGTTAGCTTCTTGCTACCTAGCAGAAGGGAGATCCCCTCCTCTGTGGTGTCAATGGTAGTCATGAAGGAGTAATAATGTGGCACTTCCCCCTCTCCCACTGTCTCGAGCAGTGAGTAAGAGAGGAATTGTTTGGTTTCAACAAGTGGATTTTATTCATGCAGTGCACACTCAACATTTCTAATAATAGCAAGTCACAAATACATTGAAGATCCACTCCCTTATTCACTTAGAGTCCAATCCCCATGGACTTACTCAATGCAACATCTCTTAGCCAAGAAGTCAGTCAACAAAACCGAGGGAATTCTTCTCAGCCATAGCCTCTCTCAGCTCCTCAGTTGTCTTTGGATGTCCTTGGGTGTGTGATAAGCCAGAAGCTGGATGGCAGTCGTTGTCGAGGGAGAGGTAGTCAGTCGTCTGGCCTCGGTGACAACGGTCGATCAGCAATCAGCAGCTGTGGACAGCAGCCGGGGCAGTCAAGAGACAGAGCGACATGGAGTCCTCTGGTCACAATGCTGCTGACAGTTTGCTCCAAAAGTCCAGGGATTTAAGTAGTGATTTTCAGCCCAGTCATGCTCTGGTCTTCATTGATAAAGACCAGAACACTACTAGACTTGGAGCCACCACTCAAATCATAGATAAAGGTTCTTGTCGGCATTGTTCAGGAGTGTCATCCTGCCACACAGCAAGTTTGTCACCAGGCGCCTTCTATGATTTTAGTTTTACAAGTCCAGGCAAATACCAAATACAGCTTATTATTACTACATAACACACAACCACAGCAATTCCTATTATCTCCTTGTCTCATTATACACCCACCTAGGGAGGCGACATCAGAGGCTTAATGTAGAACCATCACGGCCACCTCTCGGTCACAAAGTCTCAAGAGAGACTTAACAGGAAACAAGGAATTGTAACTCCCACCAGAAGATGCAACCCTTTCCCTCCCCCCTGTTGGAGGAAATTGGCTAAAACAAGTTTAAATAAGATCCAGAGTCTCATAATACCCCAAATGTTTTGGTTTCAACAGAAAATCACTCATCAAACCAAGAACCAAGAAAATCCCAAAAGGCCAATAGATGCCAACACTGAGATGACGGGCTTGTTCGAATTATCTGATGAACATTCTATTTCTTTAAATCTTTTTATTTCTAAAAAAGATGAAAACTTTTAAATAAATTCTTAATTTGTAAGTTTTAGGTAATTCTGTGCTTTCTTTTCCTCTCTCTTTTTTTTTTTTTTTTTTTGGTACCAGGGATTGAACTTGGGGACACTCAACCACTGAGCCACATCCCCAGCCCTCTTTGGTATTTTATTTAGAGACAGGGTCTCACTGTGTTGCTTAGGGCCTCGCTTTTGCTGAGGCTGGCTTTGAACTCATGATAGTTCTGCCTCAGCCTCCTGAGCCCCTGGGATTATAGGCATGTGTCACCACACCCAGCTCTGTCAGTGCTTTCTTTATTTGGCTTTTGGGGAAAGACCATTAATGTCCACATGAATCCTAAATTCATAATTGTAATCAATCCAGGAGTTTTAGTCTTAAGATATCGACTAGGATAGGAATTCCCTACTATAGCATTAGTATCTGAAAACAGAAAATCTGAGTTAGACAGCATAAGGTTAAATATTGTTTCTTTAACAACCAATAGTTTTAACTATATTTCTGACTACTGTCTATATATGGACCTGAGTTGCATCTTGTTGGCACCTCTTGAAATGCATTACTGTGTGATGCTTTGGCTTATATTGAGAGGTGTTACAAGAGACTATCTCAGAAATCTTCCTATTGTATTTATGGGATGGTGAGAGATGGGATGCATGTATATCCAGAATGAGAACCCACTGAAGGAATTTCTCCTTAGGCGCTGCAGACTAGGTTATAGTTGCATAAGGAGACTAGGAACTTTAAAATTGATCTTTCCTAGTCAGCTGCTTTGTAGTCACTTTTGACAGTTCATGGCATGCAAATTTGTTATACTACTCTATACCCTTCCTGATGAACATTTTAAAGCAGTTCTTGTAAAAATGCTTCAACAAGTACTTGTGAACATGCTTAAAATAAATAAAAAATAATTTTCTCAATAAAGAAATAGAAAATTTCAGCAACAAAATACAATTTCTAAAGAAGAAACAAATGAAAAATTGAGAACCAAAAAATATGAGCCGAAAGTAAAAACTCTGGATGGGTTCAATATCACAAAAGTATTTGAGGAAACATTGATGTTGAAGGTAGAACAAGAGAAGTTACCCAGTCTGAAGAGAGGGAGGAAAAAAAAAAAAAAAAAAAAAATCCTCACAGACCTCACAGACCTAAAGGATTCCCAGAATTAGAGAAAAAGCAAGATTGAAAAATTGCCTTAGGAAATAATGGATAAAATGTCTTTGAAATTTGATAAGAGAAAAACCTACAGAATCAGGAAGATGCATGAGTCTCAATGAGGCTAATCTCAAAGAAATTCACAACAAAACACATAATCAGACTTGTGAAAACTAAGTTGAAAATAGTAAAATGATACTTTTCTTTGTATCATTTTGTAAGGAAAAGAAAATTTAATTCCAGTGAGGGTAGATTTCTTGTTCAAACCCATGAAGGGTATGACATATTGTTTTTCCCACAATTCTATATCCAGAAACGTATAATGTAGGCTTTAAGAGATATATTTTATCATGTTAAGGTGAGTCCACTTGACTATATATTTTAAAGGATTTTCCCCCAAGAATAGATGTTTATTTGTCATTCTTTTATAACTCATTTAGTTTAAAGTTATGGTTATTAAAAATAAAAATTGGGGTCTCCAAACTTGTTGACAATCTTAAAAATTACTGAGAATCCCAAAGGTCTCATGTTTATTTGGGTCATATCTATAAAAATCTCCTAAATTAGAATGGAGATATTTTTAAATATATAACAATAGTGAGCCCATTACATATTAATACAAATATCATAGATTTTTAAAGTATTCTTCAAAACAGAAATAACTCATGAGAAGACTGGCACTGTTACATGGTTGCAAATCATTTTGATGTCTGGCTTCCTAGAACACAGCTGGAGTCTTGTAAGTGCTTTTGCATGCAACCTTATGGTATATTGTTTTGGTTGAAGCATGTGTATAAAATTTGTTTTCACACAATGTGTGTGTGTAATGTTGAAAATGGAGAGTAATAGGTTTTATCAGATAATTGTAAATATCCTTCTTTGACATTTCACTAAAACTCAAGTAGGTAGATTTTAAATGTTAGCTTTGCGACATTTTAAGCCATATCAATAGAGTTTTGATATGTCATTACAGCAAAATCCATTGTCTATGTTGCCCTTTAAATGGATCTTTTATCCATGCATTCTTTTTAAAGATATTTTTAGTTGTAGATGAACACAATAACTTTATTTTACTTATTTATTTATTTAATGTGGTACTGAGGATCAAACCCAGGGCCTCAAACGTGGTAGGCAAGAGCTCTACCACTGACCTACAACCCAGCCCTATCTATGCATTCCTTTGTAAAATTGTACATTGGTCATCTGGGAAATATTGGTTCACTGACATACAAATCTTCCAAATATTGACATGTTTTATTAGATATTATAAAAGAGTCATAAACATCATCCTTGATCTCATTAGAAAAATCTTTAAGTATTGGAGAGCTGTCGAGCTCAAAGTACCAGGCAGTTCTTCCAAGATTTTAATTTTGCTTTTGCCAGTGGTTTTCCTTGAACTGATAGGCTCTCTTTGTCCATTTTCAAAAGTATGTCTGCTAAATACTAAAGTAAGATTGAACAGGGACTGTCAATTATTCTTTCAAGTAAAGGTGGTTTTTCAGGAAGAAAGCAGCTGGTTCCACTCACAGCTGACACTGTTGCCCAAGTGCTTTTCCTTGAGATAACTGTCACTCCTTGGTGTGAGTAGAAGTGTCCTATGCTCCTCCCATTTTGTTAAACAAAATGTTAATAAGACATGTGCTTCAGGTCTGAGGCAAATAAAATCAAGATTTTTTTTTTACAGTTTCACCAAGGATATACTCACAGAATTTTTTTTTTAAATTTTAACTGGAAGTGACAAATGCAATGAGTACTAATACAATAAGATATCACTTCTCTGATTTCTGCTAAAAACCAAGCTATTTTATCCATTATATTTGTGAACATCAGAGCAACAGCAAATAACATTTTAATATTATTATGAAAATATACTGACCTCATAAACCTCATCAAGCTGTTTGCCAAGACTCTCAAATACGATGCTTAAAGAACCTCTGGTCTAATAATGTCTTCAGTCAGTTTCTATTAGTTCTCTACTAAAAAAAGTCAGGGTAAAAGTAGCATATTTTCACATCTTTCTCTCCCTCCTTCCACCAACTGGCTTCAGTCAGTAGTGCAATTTTTCTTCATATTTACCTTTGTATTGTTAAGCCCAGTTGAGACTTCAGAAGTTGAGTCACAGAAGTTATTTAATAGATATTTGCTGAATATTATATTCAGAGTGCTACCTTTCAGGAACTAAGCTAGAATCCCAAAATTCAGGAAGAAAAGATGTTGTCTTCCCCAAAAGAATTGAGGAGAGTACATTTGGATAAAAATCTTTAAAAATGACTGTGGAATGTTTTTCATTAAAGTATACCCAGAAAGTTAGGGAAAATGAGGATGGAGATCAACAATCTGGGAAGGTAGAAAAGGCTTCCTGGGAAGGAACAATTTCAGCTGCAGAAGGAAAATACCGTATGGGCATTTAAACTGTTCCAATGACTGAGTGATTCAAGATGATGGCAGAAATGACTGGGTGGGGCAACATGGAAAGATAGTACTGGGAAGGTAGGCAGAGGTCCGCTGCCAAGTGCTTTCTGTGATGTGGCTGTGCTCTTTGGAGTCCAGGTACAGGACAGTCAGTAAGGATTTAAAGCAGGAAAGGAAAGGAATCACTCACCAGCAACAGAAAGTGAATCCTCACCAGCAATTGGTATTATCAGTTTTTTTAATAGCACTGAGCATCTTTTCATATGTTTCTTTACCATCTGTACATCCTGGTAAGGTATTGATCAGATCAATTTGAATGGGCTTGTTTCCTTATTGTTGAATTTCAAGAAAATCCTTTATTTTAGATATAATTCCTTTACCATATGGGTTGTACAAATATTTTCTCTCAGTCTGAAGTTGATCTTTTAATTCTTTAACACGGTCTTTTGAAGAGAGGAAGTTTTTAATTTTAATAACATCCTGTTTAGTAATTTTTTTTTTATTCATGGATCATGCTTGTAGTGTTGTATCTAAAAATTCATCCCCAAATTCAAGTATATTTTTTCTACGAGTTTTATATTTTTGCAGTTTAGATTTAGATAATCTTCAAATTTTGAGTTAATTTTGCTATAAAACCTAAGAAGTATGTTTAGATTTATTATTTTGTTTATGGACTTCCAATTATTCCAGCACCATTTGTTGAAAATGAGTTCTCTTATACCTTTGTTCAGATCAGCTGATTGTATTGTGGTCTATCACTGGGCTCTTGGTTCCACTGGTATATATACCTAGACTTTCACTAATATTATGCTATTTTAATTATTATACCTTTACAGTAAGTTTTGAAACCAGGTTGTATGTGCCCTCTAACTTCTTCGGTATTATATGTACGACTCTTTTAGGTGTTTTGCCTTTCCAGGTAAATTTTAGCATGAACAAAATAGTTTTCTGTGATCTGATTTGAATTGTATCGAATCTATAGATCAAGGTGAGAAGAACCAACATCTTAACAATATTACATCTTCAAGACAGAATCTCTATTAATTTAGGTCTTCTTTGATTTCTTTTATTTTGTAGTTTTCTACATACAGGTCCTATACATATTTTATCGACTAATACCTAAGTATTTCATTTTGGAATATTTTTGGAGTACCTAAATATTTTATTATGTATTCATTTAAATGGTTCTTTTAAAATATCAGATATTGTTTGTTGGTGGTGTATAAGAAAACAACTGACTTTTATCTGTTGACTTTCTATCCTGTTACACTTGTTTATTATAAAGTAAACCCTGTAGATTTTTCAGGGTTTCTAGTACAATAATGAATTAAAATGCCTTGTTCCTTATCTTAGGAGAAAAGCATCTAGTCTTTCATCATTAATTATTGTGTTAACTGTAGGTTTATTTGTAGATGTTCTTTAACAAGTTGAAGTTCCCCTCTATTCCAAATTTGCTGAGAGTTTTATCACAAATTGGTTAGATTTTGTCAATTACTTTTTCTGTGTCAATTAAATGATAATATGGTTTTCTTAACTTGTTAACATAGTGGATCATCACATCAATTGATACTCTAATGTCAAATCAGCTTAAATATTTGGAATAAATCCCACTGTGTTGTGGCATGTTTTGATTTGCTGACATTTTGTTGAGGATTTTTGCATTTATGTTCATGGAAGACACTAATCAGTAGTTTCCTTGTAATGTTTATCTGTCTTAAATCTTATGATATATTGCTGACCTCGTGAAATGAGTTGGAAATGTTTTCTGTGGTTCTCTATTGAGGAAGAAGTTTTTGACCATTGGCATTATTTCTTTGAATGTTCAGGAAAATTCTCTAGGGAAACTATTTGGGCTCTTGTGTTTTGTTTTTGAGAGGTTATTAATTATTGACCCAGTTTCCATAATAGAGGGTTTTTAAGGTTGTCTAGTTCACATTCTGTCAGTTTTCTTAGCTTGTCTTTCCAGCAATTGATCTGTGGTCTCTAAGTATCAAATTTGCTTGCCTAGAATTGTTCATAGAATTTCTTTATGATAATCTTAATTTCTATGAGGTCAGTAGTGATGATCCCTTTTTCATTTCTAATACTGATTTTTGTGTATGTGTGATTTTCATTTGTCTGATATCTCCATCCCTCGTCTTGGTGAGCCTGGTTAGAATTTCACCAGATACATTGATTTTTCTAAAGAATCAGCTTTTGCTTTTGTTAATGTTCTCTTACTTTCAATTTCACTGATTTTGCTTTCATTTTTACTTTATTAGACTGATTTATGTTTTAAAGTGTTTTTCTTTGTTCAGTTTCCTAAGGTAGAAGTTTAAGTTCCTGATTCGAGATTATCCTTATTTTTTAATATATGCTTTTTATGCTGTAAATTTCCCTCCAAGTACCATTTTTGCTACATGGCACCAGTTTTAATAAATTGTATTTGTTTTTCAATTAATTCAAAATAGTTTTCAATTTCTCCTGAGACTTATTTAGCCCATGAGTTACTAAGTAATATCTTGATTAATTTCTAAGTGTTGGGGATTTTTTTCCCAGCTATCATTTAGTTATTGATTTCTATTTATTTCCTCTGTGGTCTGAGAGTATGTTATATAATTACTATTATTTTAAATTTGTTCAGGCATGTTTTATGGACCAAAGTATGGTCTATCTTGATGAATGTTTCATGTGTGCTTAAGAAGAATATATGCCAATCTACAGTCTCTCCAGTTGAGAATTGAAACAAGAAAGTGGAGGAGAAATGAAAGATTTTTAGAGTAGGAGAGTGGCAGGAATACTTTTATTGACAATGATACATTAAGAATTGGAAGTCAGTCTGTATGTGGGGTGGGGGGTGAGGGTGGAATCTCATGTTTGAGAGGATGTGAAAAGAAACATGCTCAAAAAATTTTTTTAAAGGATTATTGAGCTGGGCACTGTGGCACATGCCTGCTCAGGAGGTTGAGGCAGGAGGATCCCTAGTTCAAAACCAGCCTCAGCAACTTAGCAATGCCCTAAGTAACTTAGAGAGACCCTGTTTCTAAAGAAAATATAAAAAAAGGGCTGGGGATGTGGCTCAGCAGTTAAGGGATCTTTTGACCACACTCAGAGATTGTGTTTTATCATATAAAGTACAACAATGTGATTTAAACCCAGCAAACTATTTGTGCTATAGTGCTGGATACAAAACTTGTTCTTCTTTATGACCTTTTACCTCCAGGTTGTTAACATTCTTACTGGTCTCTGTAATCCCAATTCATAGTATACTTCCATGCCCCAACTCAATTTGGGACTAAATTGTCATTAACCTCAAACTTTTTCTTTCTCTGGTGCTTTATCACCATAAGCCCCTGGAATATGTTTCCCAGAACTTTTGGAAATCTCCATTTTCCTGGCAATGGATTTTCTCTTCAATCTCAGCCCAGTTACCAAAAAAAAAAAAAAAAAAAAAAAAAAAGAAAAAAAGAAAAATTCTTTAATCTTTTCATTTAACAAGTATTTGGAATTCACCTAGTTATACCATTTTGGCTATTACCACTATGCATGGCCATTCTTTAATCCATAAAACCCATGTCATTTGATGACAACTGCCATTTTCCATCCTCATCTTCATCACAGTGATTTGTGGACTATCTCACTTCTTATTTCTTAGAGTCTTTAACAGCTAACTCATTTTAATCCATTCTAATTTTATGATTCCAAGTGACTTCCAGTGTCTGTAACTGGTCTATTCAATTCCTAAGCATTCAGTCTGTGACCTATTAGTGGTCATTTTCTTCTTTCCATTTTAGCTACCCACATATCTGACTGCACTTTAAAAATCACTAAAATTCCCAAATAATTTTAAACTAGCTTTAACATCCTGCCATTACTCCACTTCCATTGAACTTCTGTTCATTTATGTTAACTCCTGGGCCTTGAATTCTTATTCATTTCCAAGAATATCTATCCCAATTATGTTCATGTTTATCCCCACCCAGGATGGTCTCCTTGATTTTCCATTTCAACTTTATTTTCACATCCATTCTTGCTCATTTGTTCACATCTCTTATTCTACCTATTACATCATAAGCATGGGGGAAAATGAACCACCTCCTTTCTCCTTCCAAGGAACCACTGCAAATGCCACCTAAGCAAGATGATTAGTTTCATCTCAAATCCCTAGTGCTATTCAATGATTCTTTTGTGCTTACCTAACTCATTTCTTCTTGTTATCTTTGTTCCTGTTTCCATGCATGTATTACCATTCTAATCTTTTCTACTTTATCCAGGTCCCCAAGTATTAGCCCCCTTATTCACATCTGATATCTTCCTAAATTTCCTAAAGACAACTTCTCTCATGCCTAAATAGTTCAGTATTTACCTACATTTTCGCCTTCTTTCATCTTTTTGCAAAATTAATTATTCCCACCTCCTCTGATTTCCTCCCTTTTAAATCTTGTCTCAGTAATTTTAATTAATAATGATGATGTTTTAAAGTGTTATTATCTAATCTCATCTGTAAGTCTTTCATTTCAGCTTTAACTTTTGCATCACTTAACAACTTAGAACAACTTAGAGAAGACATTTATTTGGAGCTCAGGGTTTGAGGTCTCAGTCCAATCATGGCTGATTCCATTGCTCTGGGCCCAAGGTGAGGCAACACATCTTGGTAGAAAGGCCCAGTGGAGAAAAGGTGGTCCATATGTTTGGAGGTTGAAGAAAAAAATGGAAAACAGAGAACGAGAGAAGGGACAAGAGGTCAGAATTAAGATGCACTCTTCTAGGGCATGCTCCCAGTGACCCACCTTCTCCAGCCATGCCCCTTGTGTCTACAGTTACCACCTGTCTTAGTTAAGTTTGCATCACTGTGACCAAAAGACCCAACAAGAAAATCTTAGTGGAGGAAAAGTTTATTTTGGCTCATAGTTTCAGAGGTTCAGGCCACAGTTGGACAAAATCATAGCTCTGGGACCACGTGAGCCCAAACATCATGGCAGAAAGAGCATGGAGGAGAATGCTGCTCAGGACATGGCAACCAAGAAGCAGAGAGAGAGCTCTGCTCACCAGGAACAAAATATAAACCCCAAAGGCACACCTCCAGTGACCACTTCCTCTAGCCACACCTACCTGCCTAAAGTTACTACCCAGTTAATCCTTATCAGTGGACTCATCCACTGATTAGGTTATAGCTCTCATCATCTAATCATTTCACTTCTGAAAATTCTTGCATTGTCTCACATGAATTTTGGGGAACACTGTATATCTAAACCATAATACTACCCAGTAATTCTATTCAAACTAGGATAGACTGATTAAGTTATAGCTCTCACAATCTAATCATTCCACCTTTGAACCTCTGCATTGACAGGAGCTTTTGGGGGGTATCTCATACCCAAACCACACCAATTTATTTTTTTCTCTTGATTCTTTTACTCAGCCTCCAAACATATGGCACTTACTTTGTTGTTATGTTGAAATGTCCTCTGAAAGCTTCTGCGCTAAAAACATAGTCCCCAGTGGAGCAATGTTTGGAGATGGGGCTCTTAGACAAAGATTGGATCATGAGGGCTCTGACTTCATCAGTGAATTAATCCCTTTATCCACTAGTAACTGGGTAGATTCCTGGGAGGTGGGACTCAGTTGGAGGAAGAAGGTCACTGGTGACATGCCCTGGAAGAGTTTACCTTCTTCCTGTCCCCTTCCCTACTTCCTGGCTGCCATGAGCTGAGCAGCTTTCCTTCACTATGACCTTCTGCCATGATGTTCTGCCTCACCTCAGGCCCAACAAAGTGGAGCTGACTGACCATGAACTGAATCTTCTGAAACCATGAGCCAAAATAAATCTTTCCTAACTAGTTCCTGACAGATATTTTAGTTGTAGCAATGAAAAACTTAACTAACACATTTGTTTTAAAAGAATATATCAGAGCCAGGAGGAGTAGTGTATACCTGTAATCCCACCTGCTTGGGAGACTGAGGCAGGAAGAGCACAAGTTCAAGGCTAGCTGACCTCAAAATTAAAAGGGCCAGGGATGTAGCTCAGTGGTAGAGCTCCCCTGTGTTCAATTCCTGTGTTGCAAATAAATAAATAGAATAAAAGATAAATCTTTTCATGATTTCCCCCTCTTACAACACCTTTTCTTTTCTATTCTTGAAAGTGTTATCTACTTTTTCTGCTGCCACTGAGAGAAAAAGAATTCCGATAATGGTGTGTATAGTGGATGAGCTGTCAATGAGAGTTGCCTTGTTTTTCTGTCACTCATTATTAAGTCTCCAGCAATCTGGCTTTAATTCCGATGTCTTTACTGCAACTGGACTCTTGATAGTTCTCATTAATCTCCTAACTTGCAAAACATAATATTATTTTGATAATGTAAGCTCATTTTTCCTACCATTACAGGATAAAAACAAAGTAATATCACAGGGTAAACATGGTAGTGGGTCGGGGAACTACTTCATCAACTAGGTTTAAATATTGCCGTGTTTGTCTTTTCTGTGATAGTCACTTTAACATACCATCTTGTCAGAACAGAAAAGCTTTGTCCCAAGAGTAAAGCAGACCTGGGCTTTACCCTAGGTGTGTCACTTACTACTATTGACTTTAGCAAGCTACCCTAAGCTCCAGTTTTCTCAACTGTAGTTTCCTCATATCCTTTTCCAGAGTGCTAGTGAATATTAAATGTGTGTAAAACTGCTTTATTCACAGAGTAGGTACGGAGCAATACTTTTTATCTCTGGATTTTACCTCTCTCTTGAAAATGGATTTGCTTCTCATGACATGTCTTATCATATTTTGTCCACTCTTCTCTTTAAGCAAACAGTGAGTGACCAGTGAAGGGGTTTCTACCATTTCCCATGAGATAGTGTTACACTGATGAAGAGATCTCATTGCCATGGAATGTTTCCTGATCTTTGGCTGAAAGTAAATAGCCTCACTAGTACCATATATAGAAAGTTATGATGAGCAGGGTTTGTACTTGATGCTTTTCCATCAACCACGCACAAAGTTAGATTTTATTTAAAATCTTTGTCCTAACCACAGTAGTCCCTTTAAAAAGAGAGTATTTATTTCCTTATTCCCATAGTGAAAACTAGCTTGTTTTCCGAAGTGAATTTTAAATTCACATGTTAAGGTTTTAAGCTCTCTAAATAATTGTTTTAAGATGTCTCTTCTGGTCACTGGAAAACCTCATATATGATTTACCCGTTGTTCATGATATTCAGTAAAGCTCAACATTATGAGCAAGATGCTGAATTAAAACTAACAAAAGTCATTTCATTATCTCATCATTTAAAGTTTATAACAATTGAGCATGAAATGTATTTCAGCCATCATTTCTAGATCAGTTTTCACAAATATATATTATTTCATTCACCCTCATTAATCTTAGACTTAATTCTAAGTTATTGTTCCTTCACTTTAAATTAGACAATCTTAATAACCACTCTTTGCTGTGTTTGACTATATAGTTTCACCATAGTTCCTTTCAGTATGTCCTAAAATAAAATCTGTCATGAGCTTACAACAACTTGGGCAAAGTGAAATGAAGTAGTTTTGTGACTTTGAGCAATGGAAATAAACACCTTGGACAGTTTGCACCCCGTTTCCCACTTTTTTATTAATAACATTTACTGAAAAGTCACAGTGGATTTTTAGGTAATTGTCTCAATATTCTTCCATGTGACTGAGTAAACATAGTTAACAGGTCTGCTTTACATAAGAAATGTTATGGAAAATTCAAAACATAAGCCTGGCAGGGATTTCTAGAGGTCATCTGGAGCATCTCACTTCCTCTAGGCAATCTTCTTGCAAATCTTTCTGTGACAGAAAACGTCTGTCTCTAAGTTCAGATTTGCAGATGACACAGGCTGAATGATCTAGCAAATATATCTGTGATTTAAAACAATATCCAAGGAAAGGGAATGCTCTACCAGTGTTAGAAGAAGTTGCTTGTAATAAATGAGTTTTATATTTCACTTCAGGTGCCAGTTGTATATGTGGAAATTGTGGAGCAGTGAAGAGATAAGAGGACCGGATCAAACCTGGTACCGTGACCATGTTTCAGTGTATGCACTGATAGGCTTGCTCCGACTTGACCTCAGCCAGCTGCTTTCACTTCCAATTTGGTAGGAAAACGGATGGTCTTCTACTACTTTAGAGACAGACTGTCCATGAGGGGGAGAACAAAGGTTCAATATACTTAGCTTATATGTTCAAACGATACTATATAAAGGAGAATAGCTTTTTTTTTCCCTTCCTCTCTTCCCCTCTAAAAGATTCTCTCAGCTATAGAGAAACAGAAAAGTTCAGAGAGAAAAAATATGTCAGAACTAGGAGCATTGTACAGAAATATCAGGGGTAGTTTCCTCTTAAAATATAGAAGATTGACTTTTAAAAAAAAATGGTGCCTTGTCCATTACTTTGGAAAATTCTAAGTATAATTGAGATTGTTCTAATTCTAATTCTTACTGCTATCTTAATTGCAAGCTAAACATTATTCCCATTCCCTTTCCCACGGTGGATCATATAAAATTTGGGAAGAAGATGGGAGACTATCTAAATTCATGCTTGATTACTGTTTCCCTGAATTATGTTTAATTATGTTCCATCCTCCCCCAAATTCTTGTGGGATCAGACCACTGTTGACTTTACTCCTGCTCATATCCTAAATTAATGGATATCCAAGTTCCTTACTTCAGCTACTTATATGCTGCTACCTACATGACTCCACATCTGTAGAACAGGGTGGTCATGGGGTAAGCTTCCTTTCTTGAATGCCCCGTCTTCTGCTTCTCTTTACAACAACTCTAGGTAAAGCATATGGTTGTATCAGACTTAGCTAAATGGTCAGTTAAACAAAAAAAGATGTTCTAGATTTGGTATTTGCATCTTCCCAGATTTGCTTTTAGTTCTACCTACTTGCTCCATAGAAACCTTCAGCTGTCTTCCTACTTTCCTCATCTCCTGGTGTGGCCACCTGTTTCAGCCTCTCTGTGTGAGGTCTGGGCTGTGTCCCAGTCTTCATCATACCCACCAAGGGGAGAGCCATAGTGGTTTTGGCACCCAAATCTAATTTAACTGAAGCCACAAACTGTGCTTCTTCATACTACTTTCCAATTCAGATGAAGCACATCGATGCTGGGAGTGGAATCTGGTTTCCCAGGGTGGCCAGGTACACAAGTGGGAAAGGCAGAAGACTTAACTTCCTAGGGATGATTGAACTTAGACCAATGGAAATTTAAAAGGATTATATTAAAATTTTCCACTTTCTTCAAATATGTGACTCTTTCCACTCGTCATATTCCAGAAATGAATTTTGACTTAATGGAGAAAATTCATTATTTTATCTACAGTTTTTTTTTTTTTTTTCAGATATATGAGTACTCATTACTGGCTCCTAGTAACTATTTAGTATTCAATAAATAGAAACTAAATTACATAGGAACTCTCTGAGTTTTCTATTACCAAATCTACAAACGTAGTTACATCTGCTACCATCTTGCCTCATGTCTCCTTACATCTCAGTGACCATAACTGAGATCTGTGATATGTGTAGCTACAAGGCAGACTGGGAAATATGGCACCTTGAAAGGTAAATTGGATTGGTATGATTGGTTTTAATCAAGTGGTACTCATTTTCTGGAACTTAGTACATTGCTTCTTTGTATAAAATTAAGGATTTGTTATCAAGCAAACTTATAGAGCTATGTTTTTAGGTAATAAAGCAGAGGGCCTCTGTGGTTGAGGACTTGTATCCCCTTCCATTTGAGCAGTATGCTCTAAAGCCTCAGAATCATTGTTCTACCAACTCTGGCGTGGTACCTTCCATGCATTTTTCCAATTTTAGAAAGACCATATTTTGAATGTTCCAAAGCTTATTTAATTGAGAATTGTAATGTAACAAAAACTTTGGTGAATTTTGACTCCCAGTTGTGAAAGAAATACATCAATACATACACCATCAACCTTACCTCTCCTTCTAGAAAATAATTTCTTACGAATTGGTGAGACTGTTCCAGTAAGACTATAAGCAATTACTACATGATGATATGATGAGGAATCTTTTAATACCCTCTCAATTTAGGAAGTTTTTATTATGTTCCCTGTCTAGTTTTCACTCTAACTAGTTCACTCCAACTAATTTTCACTAGCTAGTTCAGAACTATTTATGAAATTGTAACTCAGATTGTGGTAATACCTATACTGTGCTCTTCTGTTGAGTTCCAGGAAAAATATGACTTGGGTATGCTTTTCTATAGTTATTATTTACACTATTTTTCTACCAATTTGATAATCATGGTGAAAATTTACTGCTGGACCTAATTTAATGTGATCATTTTAGTCCGAGCTATGGTTAAGTACTTGACTACAGGTCAGAAATCAGGATGATAAGTCATCAGACATAAACTCAGTAAAATTAAGTTCCCTTAATGTCCCGCTTTTAAATGGAGTCACATTAAAAGGAAACACAAATTAATTCTAGAACCCTTGAACCTAAAGGCAGAGTTTTCAAGGGAACAGACAACATACTACACAAAGTTATTGTTATGGTTTGGATGCGAGGTGTCCCCCAAAAGCTGACATAGGAGAAAATGCAAGAAGGTTCAGAGAAGAAATGATTGGGTTATAAGAATCTTAACCCAATCAGTGAATTAATCCCTTGATAGGGATTAAATGAGTGGTAACTGAAGTGGTATGGTGTGGCTGGAGGAGGTGGGACTTGGGGGCATGGCTTTGTGCTATATATATTTTGTATCTGGAGAATAGAAACTCTCTCTTTGCTTCCTCATCAACATGTGAGCTGTTTCCTTCTGCCACACTCTTCCACCATGATGTTCTGCCCTGAGGAATGGAACCCGCCTTCTGTGGACTAAGACCTCTGAAACTGTGAGACCTTAAATAAACTTTTTCTCCTCTACAATTGTTCTGGTTCCTTTAGTCACAGCAATGAAATAGCTGACTAAAACAGTAATTCTTTCTAGACACTACCACTCCTGTCTTTAATTTTCACTATCACATGAGCTAATAAAAATTCATTCTTCCTCCATGAACATCAGGCAGATAGATGCCTTTTCTTATTTCCACAAGCATAGATAAAGGGTTGTACTCAAGCTCCTATTATCCTGGTTGTACTTATCTCCTTACATTCTAAGTACAATTAGATTAATAGGCAGCTCTCCTGCATTTTGACCAATAAAGTCCTCTACCTGTTACAAAAGCAACCAAGACACTTATACCTAGGATACAGGCAAAATTGCACTCAGAGAATCGAGAACCTCTGCGTGAATGTCCTAATGTAAAACTGGTTGCAGGTTGGGAGGAGGACCAGACTTTGAGATGGAGTTAGGGATGCCAGATTGTATTGGAAATCAATGCCTGTGAGGGGCAGAGGAAGGAAGTAGTGTTGGGCAGAGAAGCTGAACTCCAGTGCAGACCCAACAAAACCTCTGCCAGCCCAGCAAGGACATTGCCATTGGAGTATGCTCTAAAATGGCAAGCTCACTCAGTCACTAAATATGGAAGGTCCTGGGCACATATGACCTAGGTTAGGCAACTCTTTTCATTCAAGGTTGACCCCAAAGAAGCTAAAGATGGAGATGCACATGCTTTTCAGCAGAGCAATGAGAACTTCCTGAAAGGGGAAGGCAGGCAGCCCAACTGAGTCTACCACAGTCAGCACTTTGTGCTACTCAAATGTATTTCTCTGTGATAGTTCAGGAAGAAGCTCCTCTAGGTATCAGTTGACAATTCTTCTAGGGGTAAACAGAACAGCGAGATAAGTAGATCCTGATGTATTTGATTTCAGAGCTGCAATTAATACTTTTCATCTCACCCCTCCATACCCTCCCTTTTCTTTATACTCAGCATGTCCTTGTTGGCCTTAATGGCTTACTTGGTGGTGGCACCTAATCTCAGGGACATGAGGTGCTGGTCACTGCGAGCTTCTCAGGTTGTGTTTACTATATCTGTCCATTTGCATCCTCAGTTGGGCAAAGGAGCACCAAGAGGCATCATGGCATCATCAACACAGTCTTCCCTGACCTCACTATGCCACAGCAATTCCTTCTCCTAATGATCAGGATCAATTACTCCTACCAAGTCCATATTCATCTTCTTGCCTACTGGTCTCAGAAAGGGTCTAAAGTGTTCAGACAGCAGTTGTACCTTGTAAGTCAATGGGATGCCTGCTATGTCTTTTCACAGAAGTATGCCCCCTTTGCAGATGTGGAACTTTATGCAAAGGTCAGAGTTGCAAGGATTGGATGCACGAAGTCCCTCAGTGGGTCTTTTGAAGTGATAAATAAGCAGGTTCTCTTTTGTTTCTATCCCTTGATTCCTGGATCATTTTGTCCTTATTATTGAGCAATGAGAACTGGATCATTTTGACATTATTATTGAGGACATAGTACTATATAAAAGTCTGATTCAAGGCACATATTGCATCCTGAAAAATGGCTTTCCATCTTTGCAGAGTATTACCTGTGAGCGAGCACATGAATTGAGCTTTCAGCAGGGCCCTCCAGTGCTCTGCCATACTAGTGGCCTCCCAGTGGTATAATATGTGATATGACCAATATGTAATATGTCTTGTGCCCACTCACACATCTGTGTTGCTGTAAAGTAAGTTGCCTGGCCTGACTATATTATGAGTAGATCAAACACGTAGTAGTGCTTTTTGGAGCTTTGCTATGAGGAGAGGCATACTTAAAATATGTATCCCTCTGAGGACAGAGAGCTGGACTTTCTAGGATGGTAGCAACCCAATGTTGTCTACTTGCCATCAAGTGGCCGGATTATTCTTTTTGAGGAATTATTTGAATCAGGAGCTCTGCACAGATCTATGTTGCTAGCAAATTGGACATTTAGTCATGGGAATAGATAAAGCAGCCTCAACAAGTGGGAATCCACTCTGTTGGACCCATGTATAGTTTTCAGTTCCATCACTGTGCCCTCCTTGCTCCTGTGTACATCATGCCAGCCTTTAATGTCACTTGAGCGGATGGTTTTGTCTTCCTACTTGTTCATTGCTTTGCCCATGGTGGATGCTTTCTGTTGGGCATTAATGTATCAGACAAAGATCTTCACATTTCATGCTTACGCCTACATTTTTACCCACATGCCTCAATCCCACACCTTGTCCCGATTTTCTAGACTTTTGCCTTTCATGTCCCTGAACAACTGGCCAGGACCTTCATCCCTGCCCGTGAGCCTCCATTCCCCTCCCAATCTTATCACCCATGAAAGTTTTAACATTGGATGGCCACCTTTTGCCACGAGCTGTGTTCCATCTTCTCAGCAAAAGACTCCTCATTTCAGTTAGGGTGTGAATAAGTGGTTCTCAAGTCCCATATTATCCATTGCTTGTTGGATCACTACTAGTGTAATGATCACAGGTGGGAGTCTCTAAAAGGAGATGTTGAGAGATTGGGTTCAAATAGGGAATTGTTTAGTGGTAACTAACACTTGGAAAGGGGAAGAAGTCAAATCATGATCCAGAGCTGACAAAACCTTATAGACCCTGCAGGGTGCTCTTGGTAAATATGGTCCACTAGAGTGTTCCACATTTGAGCCAAAACAGCTGACCTTTGTAATTCTTCCTCACCCAGTCTCCAAATGAAAGGCATGACTGTAGATGAGGAGGGTGTCTTAAGCTGTGGCCACCAGGGAAGGAGCTGAGTGCTACGGGTTGCTACTAGTCCCACTGGGCTCAGCTGGTTAGGAAGCTCTTCTGGTCAGGAAGGAGATGTTTGGTGAAAGTGGAAAGAGAGGATTTTCCCCTTTCACCAATTCAGATGTCAAGAGGTGAAAATCAAGGGGGTGTTGGAGGAAGAAAGGGGTAGAAACTTGAGTCAGAGACAAAGGAAATACATAATGGGTCATAGCACACAGGAGAGAATGGATAAGAGAGAGGTTTACAGTTAGAAGATGATGAGAAAAAATAGGAATGAGGAATATTGTCCTTTTCCACATTACTAAGCCATATGGCCTTGCTGATTTTAATCGCAGCCTTAAAGGGAGATATGGCAGTTATTTGTGGAGTTCCTTGGACCTTCTATTTCCTCCTGGTCAGAAAAAGTAAATGGCAGCAATGAGCAGCTGCAAGTGAGCCAATGATTCTTAGTCCTGCATGGACATTTAAACTCAGGGCTGGGTGTTAATGTTTCTGTGCTCGTATTTTAATCCTCTTAGCTGACTTGGAAAGATTTGAGTCTGAGACTTAACAGAGCCTGTCAGAGCTGATGGGATAATGTAGGAAAGGTTCACAGCTCTCTCTGCAAGAGATGCCAGTTCTCAAAAGCTTTGATTTTAACACAGGGCTTAATGTTTCTTAGGTCAGCAACTAATTTATCAGAATTAAGAGGAATGAACAGGTGCACTTTTCTTTGTTGTAAAAAAGTTAATAATAAAACTGTTAGTATGCACTGAAAGCAGAGACCTCCTGGATATCTGCCATGTGGCGGATAGCCTGAAAAAGTGTTTTCCTTACTTCTTTCAATTCATTTGCTATCAAATATCATGTATACATATGTATATGCTTTAAAAAGAAAAATAGTATGCTGCCTTCTGTGTCCGTTTTCTTTTAACATCTATGTCACTAAGTACATGACTAAGATATCACTTAAAAAAATTTTTATGCCTTTATTTTATTTACTTATTTTTAATGTGGTGCTGAGGATTGAACCCAGTGTCTCCCATGTGCTAGGCAAGCATATTACCACTGAGCCACAACCCCAGGTTCTAAGTTATCACTTTCAATGACTATTTATATTCCACTATATGCATCACCATAATTTACTTAGCAAAACCTCTACATTTGTTCATTCTATATTTTTTTGTTTTTGAATTAAAAAAAATGTCTTGGGTCAATTTTGTAGGCCCTTTATGCCTGTGGACTTACACATTTATTTCTTTACATTAAATCCCTAGAAGTTGAAGACGTTTAGGTATACGTATTAAAAGTTACCATTTGGTGTTGGGCTGGGGCTATAGCTCAGTTGGTAGAGTGAAGCACAAAGCCCTGGGTTCAATCTCCAGCACTGAAAAAAAAAATTACCAAATACTTTCCATAAAAGCAGTATGAATTTATACCTAAGATAGGAGTATGCAAGACTGTTCTAAACCCTCCTTCACCAATATTGTGTTTAATCCTCTATTCAACTCTGTGAACATCATGGTTGAAAACTATATTCCCTTTAAAAATACTTTTTATTATTAATTGGATAGTATGTTATGTGTTTATTAGAAATTTGTTTCAATCTTTTGTGAATTGCTCCCTCATGTTCTTAACCCATTTCTCTATTTTTGTCCTTTCTTTAAAAGGCATTTTATATATCAAGAACATTTCCCTTTGTTTCAGTTTGTCTCTAATATCTTTTCTCACCCTCTTTCCAGGTAAGTTTTTTATTTTAAAATTTAATTTTTTGAAATTTAAAAAGAACTTCCTTTTTTGTTTCTAGCTATGTTCTGATGCTTATAAAGACCTGCTGCATTCTAATGTAATATAAATACCCACATTTAATAGTTTTTTTTTTTTTTTTTCTTTTTGTAGCAGGGATTGAACTCAGGGGCACTCCACCACTGAGCCACATCCCCAGCCCTGTTTTGCAATTTATTTAGAGACAGGACCTCGCTAAGTTGCTGAGGCTGACTTTAAACTCGTGATCCTCCTGCCTCAGCTTCCCAAGCTCCTGGGATTGCAGGTGTGCACCACCAGGCAAGGCTAATAGTTTAATTTTGACAGTTAAAATTTTTAATACATCTAAAATTTATTTTCATGCCAGATTTTAAGATATCTAAACATACTTTTTCCAGTTATTGGGATACTTGACCAAAATAGCCTTATTTTTTACACAATGTATCTTTTTCTCATAGATATGATTCTGGTGTTTAGTTCTCTTAAATTAGTGTCTCTGAAGTCTACCATTATAACTGTATTGCTCTAATTACTGTAGCTATATGACATACTGACATGCAGTGTTTTAATACTTTAGAGAAAGAACGGATATTATCACATTTCTTCTTTCATATTAAAGAATATAACTCAAATTTTTTAAAAACTGTGATTCAAACTAACGTAAGCTAAGAGTTTAAGCTAATGGAACTTAAAAAAAAAAAACTGAAACTTTTCTCTAAGTAAAAGACTACTTTGAGAAAGTAAAGGCAAAAAGGCCTTAAGAGCAAAGATGTTTCAGTTATCTTTTATGTTGCTGTGACCAAAATACCTGACAGAAATAATTTAGGGGAAGGAATATGTATTATGGATCATGGTTTCAGAGGTCTCAGTCTATAGATGGCTAACTCCATTGCTCTGGTCCAAGGTGAGGCAGCACATCATGGGGAAACAGCCCAGTGGAGGAAAGCAGCTCCCAACTCATGGTGGTATCAGGAAACAGAAGAGGGGATCGCAGGAAGAACAACTCTTCCAGGGCATAGCCCCAGTGACCCACCAGCTCCAGCCATAACCGACCTGCCTACAGTACCACCCAGTCAATCCATTTGAACTAGAATGAACCAATTAGATTATACTCTCATAATCTAATCATTTTACCTCTGAATATTCCTGCATCGACAGGAGCTTTTGGGGTACATTTCACATTAAACCATAACACATGGAAAGTGGAGATAAACACTGATAAGTCTCTGTCCTCCTGAACATGTTGACCTTTTTTTCTCACTATTCTAATTCTTAGGGTGGGAAATATGACTGTTAATAGCTCAAAACTTATTTTTAAGGTCTCAACCACCAGATAGAAATAGTCTCTGTGTTTGTCTTTGGGGTCACCAGAATTTTCTGACAAGAGACATGGTAACTCACTTAGGTTGATGTCCACCATTTGATGATGGTCCTACAGTAAGTACCTATGATGACTTACTTTTGGCAGGGAATTTTGTAATGAGTTTTGGAATGCCTGAGTAGGTTCATAAGTTGTAAACAAATCATTGTGCAGTTGTGGTTTGAACTGTGTTTGTTGTGCTGGCGATATAGCCCTCATGTAGAGTGCCTGCCTAGCATGCTCGAGACCCGGGTTCGAGTCCCCAGCACTGTTAGATTGCGGAAATAACAAACAAATGAACTGTGTTTGTCAGAATACTTAAAAAACAGAAATGTAAAATGTTTAATTATGACAGAGGTTTTGTTTTTATCTGTCTTAATGGTATACTGAATTTGTACTTTGAAAAGCAGGTCTACTCAAATGGTTTAAATGTTTGAAATTTCTGCTTAGTATTGGTTTAAAAATAGTGTTCTGGAGCTTGGTGGATTTGCTTCAAACACTAGCAGTTCATATGACAATGGACAGTCATGACCTGGCCACATCAATTAGGCCACCATACTCTAGCTACTATGGAGTAGTGGAGAAAACATGCAATTCATATAAAACTGAAAACTAGGAAGAGGAAATAGAAATGTGGTTCTTTTTTAGTTCATTTTATTAATCTTCATATATGTGTATGTATTTGTATGTATGTGTGTAGATACCAAGCAAGAAAATTTAGTTGTGTTCAAATTTACCCCAAGAGTGAACTTGAACCATGCCTTTCATTTTGACTACATGCTCCATGAGTCCTTTCCTGTGCAGTTCCTTCTGTGTAACAGTCATAACATTTGTTCACACACTTGCTTATCTTTCTCTGAATTCATCAGTCTCATTTCCTAACCTATCAGCTTCTTAGGACAGAGTCTTTATTTCTCTGAGCTCTTGGAAGCAAAACACTGTATTTAAATGTATCAGTGTTCCATAAAGGTTTTTAGTAAATAAAAATACAGAAAAAAATTAGAATTGAGAGTGGAATAGATAACTAGGATACTCATTTTTAGGTGCTTAAGTATGCTACATAATAACATTTTATTATATATTTATATATAATTATATATATATATATATTTATTATATATAAATAATAAATAACAAATAACATTTATTTCTCCCCAAGATAGACTGGCTGAATTGAAAAACTAATATCGTGTATTAATTAATAGACATTATATACAGGATTTTGTTTCATGGTGGAAGAGGAATTCACAAAGACATATATTGCCAACTTGACTAAAAATTAAATGAGTAAATAAGCATAGATGTCTGAAGGCTTTAGGGGATTCTACATGCTCTGTGAAAAAGAAATGCTGTCAAGGTAAAGATTCTATGAATTTAGTTAGTTCTAGCTCTTATAGTAAAAGTAATAAAAAATTCACTTTCATTTACTATGGTTTGATTGAAGTATAGTCTATGTACAATAAACCACATATTAAGCATAATCTAGAAGTTCTGACATACATGTACATCCACTAAATTATGACTTCTTAAATTTCCTCATGCCCCTTCACAACCCTTCCCTGCTGTCCTCTCCACAACTTCTCCCCAAGGCAACAACTTATTTGCTGTCTCTCACTGTTGAATAGTTTTCATTTTATAGGGTTTTATATAAAGTGAATCATGCAGTATACTCTTTTGCAGGGAACTGATTTCTTCAACTTAGCATAATTATTCTGAAATTCACTCATGTTGTTCATGTATAATCCATTCATTCCTTCTTATTGCTGAATCTTCTTCCATTGTGTAGCTATATAACTGTTTGTTTATCCTTTTTATCCTTTCATGGACATTTGAATGGTTTCCTGTTTGGGGCTATTGCATATGAAGCTGCTGTGAATTTCACATATATGTCTTTTCATGGAAGTTTAGTTTCTTTTCTCTTGGGGAAATACCTAGGATGTGAAAGACTGACTCATACAGTGCATGTTTAAGTTTTTAAGAAACTACTAAATTTTGTATTCCAAGAAGCTGGCTTATTCACCATTGGTTGTTTTCTTCACTCCCCACCCTCCACCCCCAGCAGTGTTAGTCATTCTTATCAACATGTAGCGGTATCTCATTGTGCTTTTAATTTGCATTTTCCTCATAATTAGGGATGTTGAGCATCTTCTCATGTGCCTTTTTGCACACATATTCAATTGTTTGAACACCTCTTGAAAAGTCAGTCCTTTTTGCCCTGGACTGCTTTTTCATTTTCGTTAAAAAACATTTGTTTATATACTTGTGTGTCTATTTCCAGAAGCTCTATTTTGTTCCACTGATAAGTCTATCTTGATGGCAATGCTTCACTGCCTTAGATTACCATAGCTTTATAATAAAATTTTAAACAAGGTAGAATTAACCCTCTAATTTTTAATGTTCATGTGAATTTTATGTTTATCAAATTCCATCAAGAGGAAAACCCACTTTAGATTTTTTACATGATCGTATATAATTATCAGTTGAGAACTTACATATTCAAGTCTTCTTATCCATGAACTAGGTATCTCTCTCTTCTTAGGTCTTATTTACTTCCACTCAGTGATATTTTTCAATTTTCAGAGTATAGGTATTTGTTTAGGTATATTCTTTATCTGTCCCAGTTATCGTTAAAGAAAATAAGATCATGATACTAAAACCAAAACTTAATCTTTCCTCTATTGTTTTTATGAGAAAGTATTCTACTTGACTGAAATATATATTTTCTCTTTTGGGATATATTTCTATTTTTAAAAGTATTTCTGTCAACATGTTTCCATCCAAATAGAATAATCATCATCTTATCCTGAATTTCTATCGCACTTTACACAGTCCATTTCTTGTGAGAATCTTAACACACTAAATATGTACATACTAACGATAATTATACAAAATGTACGTTTCTCCTTTACATAATATATTTGATGAAGTTAAATTAAAGATTCTGGCAACTGAATGGTTTAACAACTTTTCCAGGTTCACAACTTTTTAAGGAAAGGTAAGTGCAGAAATACAATACCTATTTATTTGAATTATAGGACCGTTGATTATATCCTAGTAAATTAATGTTTTACTGAGGGGGAAAGAAAATCAAAAACTTTTCTCCCAGTTTTTAAGGACCATGAAATAGAGCTCTGAACAATGTTCTAAATATGTATAGTTATTGTTTTAGAAATTATAGCAAGATTTCTAAATACTAATGCTAGTAGTATAATTGCCAAAAAGCACAGGAGCTAAATGTAAATGTGCTTTTGTAGTCTAACTCTTGAAACACTTTAAGTCTCTATTTGTACTACATTATAGTAATATGTATTATTATAGTAAAACTTATAGTAATATAGTACTCTACTTGCACTATAATAGAGTAATATGGTAATATAATATATATAGGGCAAATAGAGCACTATATTACTATAAGATTAAAGCATATTTCTTACCTATTTTCAGTTTAAGTGGCAAGAAGAAACAATTTTCTTCTAACTGATTTTTAGAGGTTATCACACAAAAATCCCATATTTGTCATGTGACTTTTCAAAGACCAAAGTCCAGGGTAACAGCCCTGTGGACTAGTAGTCAGCTTTGAAGGGACTGATATAAACTGTGTAATCATCCTATTAGTTGATTTATTGCAATGTTGGTTTTTTCCAAAGAATTAAGATAAATAGAAATTGATAGTATCTAAAAGTTAATTCATTTAGAATCATTGAATACTATACATCCTGACTGGTTTCAACAAATATTTAAATACCATTCATTTCCTTTAGAAGCACATTTATTGCAGTTAGAGTTGAATATTTCAATATATCTTAAGTCTCAAATATTATGTCATGATGCATTTGAAAGAATTTAATTCTTCTCACTGAAAATGGTCTCTATTTTATAAATTTCAAGATAAATATAGGTTATAGCATCCTATAAGACGTCTAAGGTAATTTTATCTTCAGTACAGTAAATGACTATCATTATGAATTGGCTGGTGTTTTTTTTGTTTTTTGTTTTTGTCAAAGGTTATTACTATTTTTATACTACTACCCTGGTATGACAGTAAATGTTTCTCACTTCATTATCATGCCTAGCCCTTTAGAATATCACTTAAAATAGGATGAAAATATTTGTCTACTTTTGGTTTGGATGTTTGTGAGCTTCAATGATTATGGTGAATTGAATATAGTTGTAAAAAAGGGTTTTTCACTGATGAATAAAAATCCCTCAGAGGTATGGGTACATGTATTTTTAATAGGTGCCTTTATTTGATTACCATCAGTCATTTGTACTATGTTCCAGTTGCTCCCCTGTTAACGGACTTAAAAAAATAGTTATTAAACCAAGACTTCTCAGACCTTCTGAACAAGACTGACTTTTATTTAAATGTAAATTCAAATTTATAAAGTATTTTAAAAACTAAATTATGTTTTTAGCATTCAGCTTATTTTGGAGTTAAGTACTAACTAATTTGGATGACTTCTTGTGTTGTTTTTTGTTATGTTAGAAATAAGCATTTGAAATATATGGCAGAAAACCTACTTCTAAAGCATCTAAATGACCCATTATTAAAGAAACTTACTTTTAATAATTAGACACTGGATTTGTTTACATGTATGCTTCAGAGTCCCTCTAAAAACTAAAATCACACATTTTTACTTTCCTAAAAACAATGATGGACTTGTTCTAACCAGCTTCATTTGCGTTTCTTTCTAAGTTGCTTTCAGGGCAAATAACTTGAATCGCTGTGTTGTTCGGGTTGATAGTATATGATGATTTAACCCTCAGAACTCCAGTGCTGTGTATTTTGGCTTCAGTCCAAGTCACCATGAGATACACATAGTATACACATAGTACTTTGTCTTGGCTGAAATCATGAAAACATCGCCATTTCAGGTTATTGCTACCTGCTCCAAAATAATAAACTGCCCTATCTATTACCTTCACACAGGAGCCTATGAAGTGTTCCCCATGGTTCATTTAAAACTAAATGAGAAATGTGCCCTGTCAGTGGATGTTCGTATAAACGTGTGGATGTGTGTGTTGTTGTTACCTTCATTTAGAAGTGGATTTTCACAGGAAACTAGCAACATTTCCATGTGAAATTTAGATCTCATTTCACGTAGATAATTCTTCCTGCCCCTGCATTTTCTCTGAGCGTGTAAAATTGAACACACAATTACTCATTTGTACTGAAAGTTATGAAGTAGAACTTCAAGCCAAGAGCTGCTAGCATAGAGCAGTCTCTTTTGTTAGCATTTGAACAGGGAAGCCAAGCTACAGAAGAGTGGATTTCAAGATCAACAATGTTTTGGGAGCACTTTTAAAAGGAATCCTAGGACCACATTTACAACTATTAGGCTTAAATCAAAGGACTCCTTCCCGGAGGAGATCTGAGAGATAAGAACACAAAACCTTGATGGAAAACCAGGTTGACATAAAGTTTCAAAAGGTCTAAATTCACTTGAACTGAGTTTTTCAGCCTACAGAATACCAAATAATCTGTTTAATATTTCTAAGATTTCAGTACAAAAAATAAGAAATATTTTTAAAATTTAGAAATTGAACAATATACATTACAATTTTTAGCAAAAGTTTAGTATTTCTAATTTCCTTTTTTGAATCTTTTGTATGTGTTCATCAATACTTAAAATAACATAATATTTGTGATGCCTTTGATGTTATATTTTAAAACTGTCTTAAGATCATATTGGCATACATAGATATTCATGTCTCTATAAAAATATGCATACAGAGAGAGAGAGAGAGAGAGCACTCATGTATACCATGAATCTCACATCTTTCATCATTTTGAAAATTAATACAGAAAACAGTTTTAAATATGCAATTATTACTGTAAGTCCATAAATAATATTTTATGTATTTTTATGTGTTTGGATACATATAACATTATAATCTGTCTCAAAAGGGTTTCATTTAAAAACTGTGTAGAAATCAATAAAATAAACTTAAATGAACTTCACAGCACTTTTTATATTATTATTATTATTATTATTATTATTATTATTAATTGGTACCAGGGATTGAACCCAGGGGTACTTAACCACTGAGCACATCCCCAGGCCTTTTTATATTTTATTTTGAAACAGGTTCTCACTAAGTTGCTTAGAGCCTCCCTAAGTTGATGAGTCTGGTCAAAGAACATTTTTTAAAACAATGTAGCTATCATTCAATATATTAAGTATTAAATCAACTTCTCAAATGAGACACAGTGAGTTTTTAATCACTCCTCTTGATCTCTCAACCAAAAAGACAAAACAGAATAAAAGAAAGTTTTTGTTCAGTAGGATGGTCCTCAGCCCCCCAAAATCAAGGGGAAATGTTGATGCTTTAGGCTTGTGTCAGTCAGCTTTGCATCATGTGACCAAAGTACCAGACCAAAACAACTTAGAGGGGGGAAAACTTATTTTGGCTCACAGTTTCAGATATTTCATTCCACAGATAGCTGACTCCATTGCTTTGGGCGCAAGGTGAGGCAGTACATCACGGGGACAGATCTAGTGGAAGAAAGCTGCTCAGTTCATGATGAGCAGGAAATTGGGGTGGGGGTCGTTTGTAGAGGAGATGCACCCTTCCGGTGTACACCCCCAGTGATCTCTAGCCTCATCCCACCTGCATACAGTTACCAACCAGTCAGTCCATTCAAATTAGGATAGATTGATTTAGCTCTAATAATCTAATCATTTCACCTCTGAATATTCCTGCATTAACAGAAGTTGTTTTTTTTTTTTTTTTTTTTTTTGCGGGGGGGGGGCACTTCATAACAGGGTTTTAAACATTCTTATGAAACTACCCACTGGAATTGACCTCATCCTTCAAACTTGCATCTCTCTAGTTCCTGTGATTCTCGACTTAGTATTAATGACCCAATTCAATTTTTAAGGCCAGGAGGTAGGTAGTTCCCACATCTGAGCCTTTTTGTCAACCAGGATAGCAGATGTGGAAAGAAGAATTTATTTGAAAAAAAATTTTTTTCGTTTTCAAACAGAATAAGGAGATAGGGCAAGGAAGAAGCAAATCACAGAATTTGAAAATATTTTTAAAGGTTTTGGATTAGTTTGGCAACACAATTTCAGTAGAGTAACAAAAGTTGTACTGATAGCAAGGTCTTGAAAAGATACTTGGTGGGATAAGCAGATGTTGATTCACAGTGGGGGGGTGGGTAGTAAAGAATGAAGGAATTTTGGATTATGCAGAGGGGAGTGAGGGGAGGGATGGGGCAGCGAGACTGGGAAGGACAGTAGAATGAAACAGACATTATTATCCTATATACATGTCTGAAAAAATTTTTTTTAGTTTAAAAAAATAAAGAATGTGGTCCTAATTCGAATAGAATATATCCCATGCTTGTATAGTAAATATCAAAACAGATTCTACTGTCATGTGTAACTAAAAAGAACCAATAAAAAATTTTAAAAAGATATTTGGTGAGAAGAACCTACAAGATTTGCTTACACTAGTTGTTAGAGAAGTTTTGAAGACAAGAAAAGAGAAAAATAGATTAAAATAAAATAGATTAAAAATACATAGAATAGATTAAAATAGATATAAAAATAGATTTAAATAAGTAAGAAATAGAAAAAACAGACAAAAAATAGAAGTTCCATTTAGTGAGTACCTACTAGATGTAAGAACAAAATAGAGCTTGAAGAAATAGTAAAATAAATAGTATATACTTTAAGACATAATATTTTTTATATGTTTCTACTTACTAATCAGTAAGTATTGAGCCAACCATTGAGGGGAGAAAAACATACTAAAACCAACTCATGTAAGTTCATTTTTTATTACATCACAGAATAAGATTGCAAACTTCTTGAATTTTATTCTCTAGCAATTAACCATATGTTTTTAAGCAAGCTAGAGGAAAAACTATTCTTAGAAGAATTAAAACCTTGCAAATGAAAACTCAAGACCAAATACTCTGTGAATATAGAACTTCATTACATTGCAACAAGCATTTTTGAAGGCAAAAGTAATTTTGACATGGACAAGGAAGGGATTTACATCCTTGCTTTGATCAGATTTTTCTCTTTGGCAATCTATACTTCAGGGCCTGAAACAAAAGCAAAAGTAGATAAAATGCTATCTTTTCCTTTTTTCCTTCTTTTTAACTTCATCACCATGTATTAATATTCTGGGCACTGGACTAGGTGCCAGGGAATGGGAGATGAATAAGACCCAGTCCCTGGAATAAAGGATGGTGGACTTTTTCATTAATATACATACCTCTGAGGGAAAAGAGAGAAGCAGCTAAGTATATAGGGAGTCTGACAAGGCTTTCCAGAAAATGATGGTATCAATGATCACGGACTTGGATTTTCCAAATGGACAAAGTAAAAAGTATTCCATGTAGAGGCAAGGGCTTAAGAAAAAGAAGAGAGACTCAAAAGAACAGGCATAAACGGGATGTTACAAATTCTTTTGGTATGGCTGCAATATGAGATGTGAACGTGGGAAAAGCAAGAGAGGCACCAGGAAGGGAAAGGAAGGCAGTTTTGAAGGCGATGCCACTTTAGAAGTGTGGAGCTGGTGCAAGGAGAATGGAAGACTATCGAAGGACTTTCAGGCTGAGTTTAGTCATGTCTTTTCTGCAGCCATGTGGAAGACGGATTCCAGAGAGGTGCCAGTGGAAGAACCCAGGAGGAGAGACACTCGGGAGGAGAGAGACTCGTACAATTATCCAGGCAATGACTGAGATCAGGACTAAAGCAGTAGCTATAGCTATATAGGTGGAAGAATGAGCAGAACAAGAGGATTATGTAAGGAAATTGTATCAACATCCATTGAGTGGGAAAAAAAGGGGGGGACTATCAAGTATTGTTTCTCCAAAGTTTACCGAGACTAGAAAGCTTGTAGCCTTGAGAGGCTTCTTATATTTATGTAAAATATAAGAAAATATTTTTGGTTGTTTTCTGTATAGCATGATTTACTTTCCCTCCCTCTCTTCCTCTCTCACTGTCTTTCTCTTTCTCTCTCCTCTTTTTGTTGTTGTTTGTATCTTGCTGAGAAAGGGTGTTTGGGTCAATTTAAGAAAAAGGAATTCATTTCTTGTGTGTGTATTTATTCCTTCAATAAGCACACATATCACTGGCACTGTACAATATATAAGAAAATTATCTAATCTATGAATTTTACTTGAAGATTTAATAGCATTTGAGGGAAAACAGTAAAACCACTATAATGTAATATTATAGTTCCATATGGTACAATACATGAACTTCAGACAAAACACAAGAAAGTAAATGTTTGAAGTCAAACTTGGGAAAGGAGTGATTTGATATGAGAAAAGGAAACCAGACAGAATAAATACATTTTATATTTAAAATTTCAGATGAACAAGAAAATCTATATTTAAAATTTCAGGTGAGGGGCTGGGTTGTAATTCAGGGGTAGAGCGCTTGCCTAGCGTATGTGAGGCACTGGGTTCAATTTTCGGCATCACATATAACTAAGTGAAATAAAAGTCCATTGACAACTAAAAAAATATTTTAAAAAATCTTCAGATGAACAAGGAAATCTGGCATGGTGAAAGAAGAACAAATGGTTCAGAATGAACTGGGAAAGAATATTGAGGGATGAAACCACTTTAAATGGGGGGAAGAGTCAGGTTATGGAGGAGCCTTCATGACAGAATTTTAAAGAATTATGACCTGATCAGAATTGCACATTCAGAGGAATGAAGAGGAAAAACAGATAAGCCTGTAAGTTAGCTCTTGGTGAGCACTTAACCTACACTATCTCAGTACGATGTAGTGGGAAGAGCATGGTTTGAGACCGTTCAAACTTGGGTTCAGCTCTTTGTTATTGATTTTAAGAGTTGGGTCAATTATTTAAGTTACATGAATGTCTGTCATGCTCATAATGTTTAAGACAAAACTTGCAGGGTTGTTATAAAGAACAGATGTTGGCTGTAAAAAATGTGACGTAGTAGGTATAGTCATTACTGCCACTAATAAATACTATAGGAGCTGAAATTCAAAGCTGTGCTTGATTCCAAAGAGGACGTATGACTCAGGGCCAGTCCAGCAGAATGCTAGAAGCTCTTGGATGGTTCAAGTGTGGGTATCTAACTCATACTCAAATTAACCCTGAGAATGATATGGTGGATATGATCAAATCAGCTTTCTTTTTTTCTGATGAATTTATAGCTATGAGAATGTGAATGTAGAAATCCTTGTTACCTTTTGCCACCATAAAGCATGAACCAGCCAAGAGGTGAAGCTAAAATAGGAGGCATAGTCAAGGGAATGCCAGGAAGTCCTAGTTCAGCTCTACCTGAAGTCGGTCCAAACTATGAAAATTTTTAGGTAAAATACAAATAATAATCAGAAAAATAACAATAGTATTTCTTGTTTTAACTTGGTTTGCAATGCATTTTCCATCACTTGCACTTAAGAGTACTGACCAATAAAATTGGAATTAATGACCTAGAAGCTCACTTTGGGTCAGCAATAACATAAGACTGGCAGTGGGATTGTAATCAATAAGGAAAAAATAAATTAATATGAGTAAGTGGAAACAGTTCATGTAGACTCCTTGTTCTAGAAGCTGAGCTATTTTAAAAAATTAAAAGGGAGAAGGTGCAGTAGCTGGAGTGGAGGCAGAGTTGAGGAAGTATTTATTCCTAAGATGGGAGAGACTTGAACATGTTTATAGGCTAAGGGAAGGATGCCAATGGAAAGAAAAACGTTGACAGTACTGAGAAGAGAGGGGATAATTAATGGGAGAACGTCTCGGCAGACGCAGGATGTGATGAATATTTCTGTTCCTGTGAAATCTCTAGTAAGGTCTAGTGTCTGTTCAGATGGTAAATTTGACTAAAAGGATTCAAAACTTTTTTTTTAGTTAAAAAATTTCTTTTTTATTCTTTAGTATGCCTAATTATATTTTTATGTCTTCTCTAGTCTCTCCTACTTTTGTAAATCATATGAAGTCTTATAACACCCTACTTTTCCCACCAAAAGCCAAAACAAAACACAAAAATACAAACAAAACCCTTCCATAAACAGAATTAAACTCAAGCTCTCAATTTAAACTAGTAGAGCTCTTCACGACCAAAAATGACCCCAGGATTATCAGAAGCACCTCAGAATAGTCGTTTTGCAGGCTCTTAGGTTCTGCTCTACTTTTTCTGCCTGAAATTTTGCACAATCTGATGCACAAAAACAGTGGGAAAGAGGATTACGTCAAACGTATGAAAGAAATGGCAGGAATCCAGTGGGAAAGATATGCCCTCCACATTTGGCAGGAAGAGTGCCGGGAGGCAGTGGGTTTGTACAGTGATGAGTCACACTTGAGCAGAGGCTCTGGAAGGAATTAGTTTAGGAAGGCTGGAGTGCTCCCTGCAATGTATGAGTGCCTCGGGCCATTAGCAATGTGTGTGTGAACACAGCAAGTTAAAAGACACCCTGAGATCCTCAGACCTTCTTTTTGAAACCAGCAGAGAAAAATATCCATAGCGGCTTTTGCTTCTGTCTTGGCTATAAAATGACAGTCCTTCTTTCGCTTTAGGGAGAAAGCATGTCCTAAGGAGTACCTTCAAGAAAACTTGATCTGACCCAAAGTCTATAATATGGGGTTTAAAATGTAAGGAGATAAAGAGAGCCATGACTCTCAGGGGCCTCAAAACAAATGAGCTTGAGAAAGACTGAATAAGAGATGGAAGACAGGAGGGGGGAAACTGCTTGTTTGAATCATTAACAAAAATATTTGTCTGACTGGCAAGAGACAACTGCCCTATGGACAAACTCTGAAATAACCAGGCGAGAAGAAGACCAAATCTAAATATCAAAGTTACCTACTGAACAATATTGTAAATATCAAATGCTGTATATTATGAATGAAAAGTTCTCAAATTTGCACTAGTAAACTGCTCAATATTTAATGCCTTGAACAGGGATGAACCATCTTTTTGCAATAATTAAAAGTCAGTGGTTCTAATTTAGGATCTTTAAGATGTCAAGCACCCTTTCAGTGTTAGAGAATCCCAAGGCAGAAATAAAGATTTTATTACTTTCAGGTCCAGGGAGGTTCACCATATACCTAAGAGTCACACACACAGGTCAAAGAACACAGAGAGAGAAAGGGACCCATAGGCCAAAACCTTTATTGAGGGGAGGGCATTATCCAAACAGGTTTCCATAGGGAGTTTTAATTGGTGGGTTTAAAGAAAGTAGGCATGAGTTTGAGGAGGTCACACTGTGACTGAGAAGTGGTCACTCGGATATGTCTGTACAGTTCACAGGGAGACCAAGGGTCAGCAAAGCCAGTCAAGTTGACTGTATCTAGCTGTCCCATAGGGAGGAGGTCAAAAGCAAGTTGTATAAGGGACATCTAGATCAACCACATGAAGAAACAGAAAAGTGGTATAGAACCGGAAACAGTGTCAAGGGCTACTGAGCCCTGCTTCAGGTGCGAGAAAGTTTAATTTACATTCAAAACAAATGCTGAGATGATATAAAATTATAAGAACTGACAACATAAGTAAATATAAATATCTTTATATTATAAATACATCTTTATGTGTAAATAACAGCTATTCTCCTAATCCTCTTTGTGTATTATTTCATATTTATGTAAGTTTGAAAAACAGTAGTACAATTCTTTTTTTTCAACAATGGATTACATTTTAAACTTGGAATATAGACTAACATGAATCTTTGTTGTACTCTTGCATGTTCAGAGCTGACCAGAAAATTTTTAAAAAGTTAGGTTTTTACGGGCTGAATTATCAAAATGTGTCCTAAATTCCACAAATTGGTTTTTAAGCCAAGTGCTGTAAAATCAATAAAATTCTCTAGGAAATAATACAGTTGAGTTTGTCATTGGTTCATAACATTTTATCTGATGGAGCATTTTGTTTCTAAACCATGAAATAATAGATTCAATGGCATATCTATGAAAGGATAGATCAGTGCTGTCCCACCTAAAATGGATGAAGAATTGCTGGTGCAGAGGCAGCTGTATAATAGCGTCAGAACGCAGCTGCGGTGTGCCAAAACATCTGCTGATTTCCAGCTGTTACAAAGCACACATCTATCATTTCAAAAAACCCGACAACCTTGATGAGAGGAAGGAAAGATCTTCCTAGTTTGGAAAATTTACAGCGAGGACACAAAGCCTTTACAAAGCAATTGTGATCCAATGACTTGAACATTTCATTATTGCACTTTCATTTGCTTAGGAGAATAACCTTGACATTAGATTAATGTAGATTAAAACTGAAGCTTCCACAAACTGTAAACATTCCACCATGTGACCAGAATGATGTCAGCAGAGCCAGTGATCAGAGGCCAACAGTAGACTGTGAATAGGTGTCCTCTAATGCAGCTGAAGAGGGGGCTGGTGTGGCTTTGACTTTTAAACATTGCCTTTTGAAGGGAGCTGGAAGCAATGGTACGTGAGAGCTGATTGTCTCCATTCTCCGTTTGCATGAAAATTCTTGGCTCTTTGCCTGGTTTACTTTATAGTTTGTATTACCTCATTATTCTTACTTTCCTCCGGTGTCCTGCCCTGAAGAGCTTTTCCTGAATGTGATTTTTTTTTTTGTCTCTGTCTTCAGAGTTGATCATGCAGAAATACAATAAGAATGTCCAAGTGCTGCCCTCAAGGCTGTAACAGTGACTTTCGCTTGGAGATTGCAATCTATGTATTAAGCGTAGTACCCCTGAGAAGGCTTTTTGAAAGGTTTCAATACATTGTATTTTCCCCATTTTACAGATTCAGAAACTGAGCTCTATAACCAAATGGAAGAAAATAGCAGTTCTAATGTTCAGGGGCATAAATAAATAAATAAATAAATAAATAAGCAATAGCATCTACTTATGCCTGATCCTGTGCTAGGTGCTAGTCTTTTTAATTATGTTTGCTCTAATTCTCCTATTAACTTTTTAAATTAAATGAGATTGTCTCCATTTGCTGCTAAATCCCAGGGTTAGGATTGAATTCCTAGCCTATCTTCTTCCAAAATCTTTTTTTTTTTTTGAGTTGGAGGTACGAGGGATTGAACTAAGGGGCACTCAATCACTGGGTCACATCCCCAGACCCGACTTTTTTTGTATTTGGAGACAGGGTCTTACTGAGTTGCTTTGTGCCTCGCTGTTGCTGAGGCTGGCTCTAAACTTGCAATCCTCCTGCCTCTGCCTCTCAAGCTGCTGGGATTACAGGCATGTGCCACTGCACCCAGTTCCAAAACCTTTTCTTTTTCATATTACACAATGCTGCCTCTTCACTGGATGGTGAGGGGAGTTTATTACATGTATAAGTAGCAGATTGTTTCTTAAAGCATTTAAAAATGATTATTTTGTCCTCATAAGAATCTTTTTGAGTTTAATAGAAGTTATTAATTTTTTTGTCATTGAAGAAACTAAAGTAAATGGTGACCCTATGACCTGCTTACAAGGGTTAATCATATTATAGGAAATAGAATTCAGGCCTCTTGTGTTGAAACACTGTGCCATTTACATTAGACAACATTGTCTAATTTTGAGTCTCTTTATTTTGTGTCTTTATTTTGGGATAGATCCAAAGCAGTTAAGGTCAATGATACATATCTATCAGAGTTTCCGCAAGTAGCCATGTAATTTTACATGCTATTTCTAAGGCTCTGGGTAAGAAGTACTATTATATACTCTAGAGAAAAGTGCAATTTTAAGTTTCCTAAGAGCAGGAGTCCTATACCCTCAACAACTAGCATTGTACCTGGCAAATAGTAGGTAATAAATATTTACCGAATGAATGAAGAATAATCAACATTTACAGTTTGAGATCTTGTTAATAAGGACAGAAACATACAATTGAATAGAAAACATTGGTTTTTGTTACAATTGTAAAGGTGTAATTTCTCAACTTATCGGTGAGGCTCACCGATGAGAGAGACAGTACCCTCTCTCAGAGCACTTCATTAAGCAAATATGGCCTGAGATATAATTTTAAATTTGAATGTTTACATAATATCCATTGAATCTATACACTTAAAAATCCGCTAGACTTGCAAATGGTGTGTGTGCCCTTTCATTGAATACACTAGGTGTCCAAGGATTTGTTAATTGTTTCAATCAGTAATTAAACAAAATTTCTTGAGTGCCTACAATGCATCAGTCATGTTTCTAAGTACAGGAGAAATAGCAGTAAACAAAAAATAGAAAAATGCTTATGTTTTATTCAGTTTTTGTCACTATAACAAATACCTGATATGACCAACTTACAAAAAAAAAGATTATTTTGCCTCATAATTTTGGAGGTTTCAGTTCATGATCAAGTGACTCCATTGCTTTGGGGTCTTTGGTGAGGCAGCACATCATGGTGGGGATTGAGTAGCATAGCAAAGTCATTCATTGCATGGTTGGGAAGCAAAAAGGAGAGGAAGAGACAGGGTCTCACAGTCCCCATGGAGGGTACAACCCCAATGACCTAAAACCTCCCAGTTGGTCCTACCTCTTAAAGTTTTCACCGCCTCCCAATTGTTCCAACCTGAGGATCAAGGCTTGAACACATGGGCCTTTAGGAGACACTCAATATCCAAACCATAGCAGCTTCCATTGTATACATGCTAGTATAATAGTGAATAAACAAAAGGGGATAGCAATGGAGAAAAACAGGGCATGGGCTGTTTGTGTGTGTGTGTATGTGTATGTGTGTCTGTACGTGTTTGTGTGTCTGTACATGCATGCAGTTTTAAGGAATCCTCATAGAAAAGTCAACAACTGACCAAAGTTGTGAAGTCAGGTCTTGCTATCATGATGCTTTTCACTGTACTAATGCAAAACTTATAAAGTATATAGTAGAGTCAGAGAGGCAGGATATGTATGATTATAAGGGCTCAGAATTTTCAGGGTATGGGGAACCATTAGTGAACTTTGAGCAGAAGAATGACATGACTTAATTTGTGCTTTGTAAGAATTACTCTCACTACTTACTGTTCTGTGCATTGACCAGGGGCAACAGGGTAAGCTATTACAATAATCTAGGTGAGAGATGATGGTGGCTTGCTGGGATGTGGGTGAAATGGTCAAAAGTGGCCATATTCTGGATATACATCTGGATGTACATCTGAAGCAGAAGTGCCAAGATTTGTCAAAGGACTAGATATGGGATAGAAAAGAAAGAGATGAGACTAGCATGTTGCAGAATTTCTTGGCCTCAGCAACTGGAAAGATTGCATTGCCATTTACTGAGATGGGAAGGACTCCAGGAGGAAAAGGTTAAGGTGATTAGGGATTGGGTTTAGAAACATAAAATAGATGGCTGGATATGTGAGACTGGAGCTCAGAGGAAATGTCCAGACTTGATAAATCATCTGCTTATAGATGGTATTTAAATACCTGAGACTGAATAAGCTCACCTGGGGAAGTCCTATTGATAGAGAAGAGGAGGTGTCCAAGATTAAGCTAATGCAGGACTGAGGATAAACGAAACCTGAGAAAGAGCACACAGTGAGCTAGGAGAAAAAGCAGGAGGATTCAGTATCTGAAAGCTGTGTAATAAAAGTGTTTTAAGGAGGATTAATCAGTAGTGCCAAATATTGCTTAGATATAACAGGAGATGAGAGCACAGAACTCATCAAAAGATTTGTTTAGCAATGGGCGATTATTCCTAACCTCAACAATAGCTGCTTCACTGGAGACAAAGGACCAAATATCCTGATTGGATTCAGTTAAATAAAGAATAGGAGGAATGTAATTGAAGGCAAAAATAAATATGCAATCTTACATTTTGGTGAGAGTGAGAAATGGAGCAGTGAGTGGAGGAGATTTAGGAAGGAGAAGGGAATTGGGTTGTGTATTCTGATGGTACTCTGGCCACATATTCTGATCCTGGTGGATTTAAGGAAAGGAAAGGGAAAATAGATAGGAATTGTCAATGTGAGAACGCTTACCAGCATCCACACCTGGGGTCAGAGGCAGAAAAATGGGCAGTCCTCGTACAGGGCTGAATGGGAATCTGTGTCCTCGGGGATGAGACATTTTTCATTTAGAGTGGAAGGTGACGGGAAGTTTCACTGACACACTTGAAGATACAGGATATTTTCCCATAGATCCTGAGGGTCCACTAATGGACTTAAAAGAGACAAGGTCAGCATACAAAGCCACATGGGCTTAGGGTTCCAGAAATCAGTAATAACTCAAGAGTTAATGGAATTAAACTTGATAATAAAATTAATGGAATGAATTAAAGTTGATGGTCTTAGGGCAATTATAGGGATAAGGTTGTGAGTGTCAGAGATGAGAGAGGAGATGGGAGTATTGCCAGGAGTACACAGCGTACGAGGGTTTTTGTTATATGATACTTGCAAATATTTTTTCTTTTTCTAGATGGTCATTTTATAAGGCTTCTGCCTGACCCCAGTCTTCTTATATTGTACTAAAGGTATAGTTACTACAGAAATATTTGTTAAAAAAAATAGCAGAATAAACACATAATCCAGAATATGTTAAAATGCTGAATGAGACTGTATCCCAAAAGGGATGGATTAACTTGTGGTAGACCAGGATTTATAAAGCCAGATAACATGATGATAGTTTGATGACATCAGAGGCTGCTGAGGAAATAAACACTGGAGAGAATAAGCTAGAACATTTAGATTTGGGCTACACCAATCATGTGACTGACTTTCCCTCAAGGACAATTGCTAGAATCTGGAGTTATACAGGATTAATGACAGCAACTGATGTCCAATGTCTACCCATTCTTGAAAAGTGTGTTTATTCCCCCTCTCTGGGGAAGGGCATGTAGTCACTTGGAATGAGTCACCCTAAGTCCCTTTGGGAAGGGTCTAAGCAAATCACCATGGTATATACTTTGCATGATGTTACAGTTCCCTTATTCCAAGGGTTCCCTAGAGCCCAATCAATGGGTCCTAAATCAAAACTGTCTCAGATCTGATAACTGAGCAAAGACTTCTGGCATTTTATTCTGGCAAATGCCCTCATCTTCCTATACCACATTTCTTTGTTCTTGCTGTTATTGATTTTGAGTAGAAGCACTGCTTTTTCTGATAGGGATGGCAGGCTTTATAGTCCTCTACACAGTGCCCAGTGGGTTAGGTTTTGTTGGCTCCCCAATGACTCATACTCTCATCTTGTTGGTCACTTTGGTAATTGCGGCCTCCTGACTTATGATTAAGCCTTGCCACCTGGTCTGTATAATTGGTTGGAGAAACCTGAAGATCATCCCCAGGGATGTTAATGAGTCCAGTTCTGTGCCCACCTTTCCGGCTTTCATTTCTAGTTTGCAGAGCAGAACTACCTCTGGGCTACTTAGTGATGTTGGTTCCCTGCATATCAGTGCATGCCTGAGAGCCTTAGTGAATGCGTGTTCCTCTGGGCCCTCTCAGGGAGCGTAATCACCTACTGGGTCTTCATCCTTATATAATATATTCACTGAAGCATGTCCCTTTCTCTACACATCTTTTTTTTCTTCCTGTCTACCAGGGCAATTCAAACATTCCACTTTGCTTATAGTTTGTCATTGCTTTTTCCAAACTTCTGAAAGCCCACCAACGATTTTGTCCTCATTCCCAGGGCTACTGGCTTGGGCATTGAATTCTGATATGTCTGATCATTTCTGTCGATGTCAAAATTTTTGTTGAATAAATTTTGAGGTTCTGCTTTCACAAATAAAATTATATACCATTATAAAAGTTCTTGACCAAGGGATTTACCTCTTTTCACCCCTTCCATTCCTTCTGCTACATGATGACACCTTGACAGCCCCTCACCAGATATGTACCCTGCCAGCACTTTGATCTTGGACTTTGCAGCTCCAGAACTGTAAGAAATGCAGTTCTGTTGTTTGTAAATTACCCAGTCTTGTGTATTTGTTATAGCAGCACAAATGAACTAAATCCCATGTCCCAAGAAAGTGCACCTAAATAAATTCTTGCTTATGAAGTCTTACATTGTAGCTCCCTGGATCAAGTACTACCAGAATTTAAACCCAGGAATATCCACAGGGCTTTTTATAAAGTTCACTGAAAGGTTATATTGGGATTCAACCCTAGTTATCAGCCTAGCAAAAATACAAAGTGGCCCAACTGATGCTGCTGGGGAGAGTTTTCTCCATCATCTTCTAGCATAGCAGAAGTGCTGACTCTTGCTAAAGAAGGATGAGCTTCCTTTGCAAGCCCAGAAAGCTCACAAGGAGTTATGGAATCTGTATTTTCAGGTGACCATGCAGGTGCCTCTATCTCTTCTTGGGGTCTCATGTTTTATCCAACAGGAATGGGTTCTTTACATAACAGGACTACTTTGGTTGAACTACAAACTTCTCTGGAATACTACAACTCCAACAACTGAAATCTTCAGTCTGCCATTCAACTTGTCGGCCCTCCAAACACTGGTAATAGGGGTCACTATAAACTCCCAGAGATTAGCAGAGAGGCTGTCTAGTTCTCACACAGCTACCAACTGCTTGGTAACAGTCTTCAGTCTTTACGCAAGATGTCAATATATTAGAAACAAGCAGCTAACTCTGTGTTTTTAGGCATTTTCTTCTCTGTTCTTTCCATACTTTTCAAATGCCTCCATCATTGCCCCTGTCACAGCATTCCCTTCTACTCAAACATTTACCCAGGTCACCACTAGTGAAAGTTCTGGCAATTGGGCTGCAACTTTGTGCCAAGAATTATCCATGCTCACTTATCAACTAGGATCTTGCCCTGTTCATATGCCAAACAGGTGGGGAGTGAACCAGTCCTCCACATTCCCATCTTGAAACCTTTGTTTTTGGGCTACTCCTAGTACCATTTATGTTAGTCCACAAACTCCAAGAAACAAGACACTAAGGCCATATAAAACATGCAAGATTTAAATAGGGGGACTGCCTATGAAGGAAAATGGGCAAGAGATCTGGAAGGCTATGAGAGCTGTCGGACTACAGCTGAAGGAGAGAGGGAAGGTTGGGTGGAAACATACTAGTATGTCTGATCCCAAGTGAAGAGAATAGGAAAGGAGGGTCATGGAGAAGTGTCTGAGAGTGTGATAAAGTTCTAAAGAAGATTCAGCAATATTGTTAGTAAGCCGGCCATGGAAGCACACACCTGTAATCCCAGTGGCTCAGGAGGCTGAGGCAGGAGGATCATGAGTTCAAAATTACCCTCAGCAACTTAGTGAGGCCCTAAGCAACTCAGTGAGATCCTCTCTCTACATAAAATACAGAATGGGCTAGGGATGTGGCTCAGTGGTTAAATGCCCTTGGGTTCAATTCCCAGTACCAAAAAACAAATAAAAACAATCAAAAAAAAATCAACAATATTGTTGATGAGAATGTGAGCCCAAATCACTTGTCAATGGAGCCCCACATCTACCAGGAATAAGCCTGTTTCAGAATCCCTGCAGTTTACAGTTCCTGGTATGGTACTATACATGGGAAGTAAAATGTGACAATGGAATTCAAATTGTGGCAACTAGTCCTCCTGATCAATTACACTTCCTCTAGTTGGTGGTCTTTGTGGCACATTCCTATGGTGGCCATGGCTTGGTTTCAGTATGGTTTTTTTTTTTGGCACCGGGGATTGAACTCAGGGCACTCCACCACTGAGCCACATCTCAGCCCTATTTTCTATTTTATTTAGAGAAAGGGTTGCTTAGCACCTCACTTTTGCTGAGGCTGAGTTTGAACTCTTGATCCTCCTGCCTCAGCCTCCGGAGCTACTGGGATTACAGGCATGCACCACTGCACCCAGTTCAGTAGTTTTTGACTAGTGATTGATTTCTGGTTTTCCCTTAATCTATAAACTAGAATTTTTTCAGGTGTCTTAACAGAAAACCTTTTTTTGTTTGGTTTTTGTTTCAACTGGTATAATTCTTTTTTCCTTAACAACTCTTAAACTCTACTATTTTTCTCCCTTTGAGTTTTGAGACTTCTGATCTTTGTTCAGATTTTTAACTTATTACCAACTGCTTTCTAGTTGATAACCTGGTTTCTTGACCAAAGCATAGGAAACTTAGATATCATCCCTTGAGAGGAAATTGCCCTTATAAAACTGGGTTGCTTCTCTGTAATTCCATTCAAGATATTGGCCTCTCAGGTCCTAGCTGCTTAGGTAGCACTGATAGGGAACTGAGAGGCATGAGTAGTGGGAACACGTGGTTAAGGGAATAATTCTATAAAATGGGCCCGCTGTGCTGACCCCCACATACTTTCTTTTCCAAGAAACAATTTACCTGCAGCCCTGTCTGGTGTAAGTGGACAGGACATGTCGCATTCCTCAGCAAACTATGTTACCTGCAGGAGAAATGCAGGCCTGAAATAATGTCCATAAGAACTCAAATTACCCTGAAGGGCAGACTTTTGTGACGCTTTTCACAGACCAAATCCCAGAACTTGGGGAGATAAGGTTAATGCCTCCTAACCATAAAACCTGTAAGAATTTATGGTTAAGAATCCAATTAGAACATGTCAACATGGGCCAAAGTGACCTACAGTTGTCATGGCAGTGGGGACTTGAAAGTCTGATGTCACCCTGCCATTAGTCAAAAGTCAAGATGTGGACCTGGGCAGGACTCTCTGGAAATTTCTCTGAATTCCCAATAAAAGGAGTGTAGGAGAAGCACATGGTCCCTTTTCTCTCTGAGAGGACTCACTCTCTTAAGAGTGTGCCCTTTTCCTCTTTCCCATTCCTTCTAATAAACTCATTGCCTGTTACTCTGAGCTACGTGTCTAAAATATTTCTGAATTGATTTCAAGAAGTGGGATTTAGGGGGGCCCTTCTCATTGCCTCAGTTTCCCAGAAGACCTCAGTCCTATAACAGTATGAGTACTGATTTACGTCTCCCCAGGTCAGTGAAACTGTTGCCAGCTCAGTCTGATAATTCTTTCTATTTGGCCTCTGTGCCAGTGTTGGTTTACCAGAAAAATCCCCTAAAGAAAGACAGTAGTAGCAAGTACAGGGCTAATCTTCCTGCTTCCTCCCGCTCCCAGGACGTTGGTCCCTTAAATTTTGGCTCCCTTGGTTGCTCTCTGATGCCATTTATTACTTATTATATATTTTCTCAAGCTTCTTGAGTTATTCTAGGTGGGAAATCTACTTTTTATTAGCAATTCAGTCACAGGTGAGTCATATAGTATTAAAATTTTAAGCATATGCGTTAATACATTTTGCCTCTTGGGATCCACTTCCCCCTTAACTCTTTCTCGACATTCAGATTCACCCATACAAAAGAAAATTGACATTCTTTTTAAAGAGACTGAATTTTCTACAATCTTTTTCTCACCATTGCTTCATGTCCCTGCACACTATGCTTCTTAAGATAGATTTTGTTTTGAAATACAGGCTTTCAGTTTTTATAGGAAGGCCTCAGTTCTCATAATTTAAAAGAATTTAAAAAACTCTTTGTGTGTTTATGGGAGAGAAAGAGAGAGAGAGAGAGAGAGAGAGAGAGAGAGAGAGAGAGAGAGAGAGAGAGAGAGAGAGAGAGACAACCCATGAGCGCTGGAGGACGAATTGTAGAGGAGGCCTATTAACTTAGCTACTGTCTTCCAGGTAAAAAGTAATGGTAAACTAACATTTGAGTCATAACTATGAGTTTTCATGACATTAAATTTTCTGTTTTTCTTTTCTTGAATACAAATACTTTATATTAATAATAAATATACCAGAAAATATCAAAGACAAAGATATCCTTGGAGTATTTTTTTTTTTTTTTTTTTATTTTATTTATTTTTATTTATTTATTTTTTTTACGTTTACATAGAGTAATGATGTTAGCCCAGCCCCTAGAGAGGCTGCCTCCCATGCTGGAGACCATGGTTCGAGACTCCAGCACGGTTAGATTATGGAGGTTAGATTGTGGACTTTACGAAGAAACCAGCCAGAAGAAGAGCCTCCCAACCCTCCATCCTGTCACACCTTGGAGTATTTTTAAATGTAGGATTTATAAAGAAAACTATATTCTAGGTATACAGTGAACATTATATTGCATTCCTGAAAATCTGAACTGTAGTTTTCCAAGCTAAAAATTATTTGTTGTCAGTGTGTTTTTAATACCTAATAAATAATTATTTGAGTTCTGAATTTTGTAAGTAAGCTTTCAAAATCTTTTTTTAGAAATTAAGGATTTTGTCGACACACAGCTGTATAGGAAGGAGTATATATATTAGACACTATATTTTGGGGGTAGCAAAGTCAGGAAACTTTAAATAATCAGCTTAAGTTATATGAGTATAAACAGAAGAGCCAGGAATTAAAACCAGGTAGAGTTGACTCCAGAGCCTGTGTTTGCATTATAAAAACACAATGCATCTAACATAGGAATGACACATACTTTACTTAGCATCAGGGAAATTAAAATAAGTAGATTAGATGATCCAGGGCCTTTATTACAAAAGTGAATTTTCTTATCCTGGAATGTAATCATTTCATAAAGTTACTAACATTTGGTTGTATTTGCTAAATAACCTCCACTCTATGCGTCTATGTATATTTTGACAACCAGCAACACTATTTTGCAGTTAATTGAATGCAATATGAAATAATATTTGCATAATAGATAGACACTCAGTGAGGGTGGAGTCTTTATTATTGCATTGTATGTCTAGATGTTTAAACACTTTTCCTAAAAGATTTTTCTTTTCATTCCAATGACTTTTGTTCAACAAATTTTGACATCTTGGGGAAAATTACATGATATTAAATACATGTAGCTAGTATATATCAGAATTGAATTAGTAACACTGGGAGTTATGAAACATCAATATTTCAATGTGAACCCTTGGATGTGAATCCACAAAATTTGAATTTCAGGCCAGAGATTTTGCTGTCAAGATTTGTACATGAGAATTCTATATAGATTAGTGTAATTAGTGCTGTTCTGCAGACCATTCTCTTATAACCTGTTCAATAGCATGCAAGCGAAACAGAATCTTTCTTTTAATTGATGAATACTGGCATACCAAATAATCAATAAACATAATATGCAAAAAAGCTAAGGTTTCATTGAAATTATTAAATTAGTAAATAAGTTGTAGTATTTCACTGTTTTAAAAAGCATATCTACTGAAAATTTCTAAAACCTGTCTTTTTCATAGTATAACAACTTATCCTTTGAAATGTATATATAACATATTATTATGTTAAATGTGTATATATAATATAAATTAACGTTAAATGTATGTAGAAAATATATTAAGCATAGCAAATTTTTAGGAAAAGAGAGTAGATTTTACAGTCTGCAGGAATCAACATAAAATCCATCTGCTTACAAGCTTTCTGACCTGAATAACAAAGGCAAAAATAGATTTCTGAGGATGTTAGCCATGTTTTTTTGTGTCTCTTAAAAATCAAGTATATATGATACAATTTTGCTCTCTCATTAAAAGAAAACACTTTAGTGGAAAAGATTCAAATCATCCCTTTCTCTTTCGGAAACAGAAAATTCTAATCAAATGCTACCAGAATACCTAAACTCAAATACTTCATTTCTTTCATAGTCAAAGAGAAAAGAAAATTACCACTAAGGACTACATAAAAATATCCAAATGAACAATACTTTCACTATTCTTCCTACTCCTAGTTTTATTCTCTTTCAATTGAAAACTATGTCTAGGTTACCAAAGTGATTATAATAGATTTCCTGTCATGTGATTAGTTAGAAATTATTACTAAGATTTAATGAATGAGCATATGAACAAGGGAAAAAATGCAAAATCATAGTGGAACATAGATATAAGGAAATGTTTTTAAACTCTTTCCTTAAATGTCATGAAAGACTGTTAGAAAATTTATTTTCCTTTTAAATGAAATCTGAGTAGGGAAAAGTAATCAAAATATTTGTAATAAATTTACTTTTTGACTCATCAGTATCAGTTTTAATATACATGTGTGCACACAAAGTTATTTGACTTTTTTCCTTAGAAATAGATTTAAATAAGGTTTTTCTGAGAACTGATGAATTTTAATGTCAAAGATTAGATTTAGATGGGAAATTCAAAATTCTTGACATTTAAATTGCTTCTAAACTCCTATCCTAGTTTAAAATTATATACAGGCATCCCCAGTATCTGCAGGAGATTGGTTCTAGGACCATCCCAACCCCTACAGATATCAAAATCCACAGATGCCTCAAATCCCTCAAATAAAATGATATAATATTTACATATGACCTATGCATATATTTCCATATACATAAATCATTTCTAGATTACTTATAATACCTAATACAATGTGGTAACCTTATAAATAGTTGTTTAGGAAATAATACAAGAAAAAGTCTATTTATATTAATTACAGACCCTTTTTTTTTTTTTCAAATGTTTTCAATCTGTGTTTAGTTAAATCTTCAGATATGGAACCAGGGTTAAGGGGGTTGGTTATAATGCTTCCTTTAAGGCGATTTGCTACTATTGCTGGTACATTTTTTCAAATTGCATAAAGCAAAAATATAATTAAGATGTTAAATGATTAAAACATCTCTAAAGTGATTAAAGGCATAACTATAAAATTACAAAAATAAAATTATTCATAAGTTAAAGTATATGAAATTAAAGTCAACTAACAAACCAAGTTGGTCAATTAGAGATTTAAAAATAATAACATTAAGTATCCTATGGGATCTTTATAAGTTATACCTTTAAAAACTTAAAATTAGTTGTTTATAACATAAATTGTTTATATTATGGTAATAATCTGAATTATACATGCAATTAATTTTGTACAATAGATAACAACTGCCAATTATTTCAGTGCTCTTTAGAGCACCAAAAATAAAGCAATCTGTGAAAGAGTTTCAGAAGAAACATTTCAGTTTTTAGTAGGCTGTAGAAACTGAGAGAATTGCATGTCTACAGAATTTCTGGGGAGCAACATTGTAAAATATAACATGCTACAGCCTTAAAATACAATATGCTCATGGCTAGATGTATTACTACAGTTTAGTGATAACCAAAAATATTTTGCTTTATTGATGGTGTGAAACTCAACATATTAGAATATTGTACACTAATTCAAACCGACAAGCAGGCACATCAATTAGTTATGCTTATTAAACAACCTATAACTGTATATCTATAAATCAAAAGTTATATATTGGTGTTTTACCCTTTCAGTGATGTCAAAGGAGTTTTCATAGGTTAAAAACATGATATGGTATAACAGGGTTGCAAAACTACCCACACAACTGAATAATGTCTCATAGGGCAAAAAGGGGGTGACAGGAGTAGGGAGGAAAGTAACCTTGAGTTTTAAGATACCAGTCGTATAGGACAAAATTAATTAACATTGCTATCAGTGATAGATGTTAGATGTGTTAACACATGTGTGCACCTTTGGGGGGGTGTAAAATAGTTTAATCAATGGAAATAGTAAATCAGAACAAAGGTCCGCAATCGGCTCATTCTTAGGAGTCTATTAGACAATGCTTCAGTATGCAGTCTCCCTTTGTGAGCCTAACAAAATTCTGGACATTATTCTTGATTAGAAAAAAAAGTTTGCCAGAGTGTTTTCTCCAATTATAGATTTAGCAAAAGAAATTACATAACTCCCCAATAATATGCTTCACAATTGCCTGGTCTAGTTTAAAATAATTCTAATTTGATCTTCAATTCTGTGGTTAGGCAGGGAATGGGGCATGATGGGTGGGGAGTGTGATCTCCATCAAGTTACATCTGTGCTACTTATGCATGTGTATGATTTTTTTTTTCAAGCTCTCCAAAATCTTCTAAGTATCTGGTGAACCAGGAATTGATCTTTTATATCATCTATGAGGCTAGGATTCTATAATCTATAGAAGGCACCTGACTAGTTTTCTTTTACACTTTCATTCCACATGTAAGTTACAACACTTAGTCCTTAATTGGTGGACTTGTAGTTTTGATTAGATTGTATTTATTCTCAATTATGACAAGATTGTCTTGTATATAGCCTTGGCTACACAATTGATTGTACCCCAATATGCTAATAAAATAAAAGATTTAAACTGAGCCTGGGAAAAAACTCTACTATCTTTAAAATTAAAGTTATTTAGTAAAACTATTTTTTCCCAAATTGTGAAAATCAGTGAGTAAGATACCTTTGAAAGAATGTTTTATTTCAAGTCTGGGGATATTGCTCAGTTGGTAGAGTGCTTGCCTAGCATGCACAAGGCCCTGTGTTCAATCCCCAGCACCACAGCAACAACAACCAAAAAAAAAAAAGGATGTTTTATTTCAATCCGCAGAAGATAGTCTAATGAACTGAAGCTTAGAGGTAGGAAGAAAATAAGAGGTTGCTTCACATAACCATCAAAAATATGGGTTGGAGATGTATTTCAGTGATAAAATGCTTGCCTGGAATGCATGAAGTCCTGAGTTTAATTCCCATTACCACACACACACACACACACACACACACACACACACACACATACACAGAGACTTCCCTCATTAGTACATTCATTACTGTTCAGCTAGTTACTGTTTCTCTTGATCTCGGGTTGTCAGTGTACATTCATGAAATGGTTGGCTTTTTGAATGAAGAAAACTCCCAACTCAGGATGTCACCTTCACCTCCAAAACCAGAACTAATGAGTCTGTTTCCTCAAGAGTAGATAAGAACATCTGCTATATGTCTTTCCAGGGGAATCCAGGATTTTCATTCTCAAAAACCAAATTTCTGAAAAAACAAAACAAATTTCTGACTTGTAGCAAAACCTCTGGATAAGCATGAAAGAAAAGCATTAAGTACCTATGGATGATAGAGCTGAAATTTGTGGTTAGTTCATCACAGAAACCAATGGTGAATGGAGCAAGATTCTTCATTAAGGTACACGTGCACTGTCTTGTACAGATTTGATCAGTGTTTCCCCTGGGTGTTAAAAAAGGGTAAAATGATCAAGTCTTCAATTTCTTAATAAAGAAGAGAGATGTTTCTGCTTCCCCATTGTTCTTCTTAGAATATATCCTTGGAAACACCATTGGTTTGATAAAAGACCCAATCTTTTGATATTGCAGTGCAAGGTCTTAGCCTCCTGACCCTTGGAACTACAAACATGCAGAATGAATTTAGTAGACTCTCTAAAGATATACATGAGCCCATCATATGTGCAGCATTTATCTCTTAAGAACATATGAGAGGTTTTAACTGATCTTTTCTACTTCACTGAATAACATGTATGACATTCTGTCTAGATTTTGTAGATACTTTTTCCCTAGCATTACAAACATGTAAGTCTGAAATGCTGATTCACTAATAACTTTTGTTTTCTCTTTTCACTGTTGCTATGAAGGGTCTTTGGTGGGTTCCCTAATAGTTTCTGAAAATTGTTGTTACCCTATGAAATATGAGCAATTTCTCTATTTATAAGTTAGCAAATTAGCCTATCGTGCTTTCAGGATGCTGGCAACAGAAGGTAAAGGACTGTTTATTACTCACAGCAGAGCAAGCAGTATGATATTCATGTTTGTAACAGTTCCCTTGGCCACCAAATTCATAGAGGAGCCATTGCCAGTATAAAAACGCCCAGGTGGATGTTGTACATGCAGTGTATTTGCACACAGCTAAGAAACCTAGATCTTTTATAATGGACTGCAGTGAAATGAACTGAATTTCCTAGAGGATGACATTAACTTCATTGTACTGGCCTGTTAGCAAATCTGTCTTCTTCTCTAGAGAAAAATACTCTCTTCCAAGGTTGATTGCTATACAAATCTCCTTGGAAAGACAATCTAGAGCAAAGGTAGTCAGTGCCTCTGCTTGTACAGAAATTCAGGGAAGCCATGGAGCATTGTTTTCCAATTAGTATGAGGAAATAATATTCCTAATGAGGACACTATACAACTCCAGGGCCTTCCTGAAAAGTGTGCAACTTCTAAAACAAATTTATATTAATAGTAAGTTAACCATACAAAATCAACCATGAGATAGCCAATGTCTCAGAAAGATTTCTGCCTTTCTTGGAGATTATCAGGGCTGCAGATAACACAAATGGACCTTTGAGTAGTCATATTATTAAAAGATATGGGAATGAGTTGAGAGGCAAGGCAGAATGATCACAAGTTCGAGGCCAGCCTCTGCAACTTAATAAGACTGTCTCCAAAGATAAAATAAAAAGAACTGGGAAATGTAGTTTAGTGGTAAGCTCCCCTGGGTTCAGGGTGATCTCAGGAAAATCCAAGGGAGATCAGTAGAATCTCTAAAGAGACTGGGAGAGGGAAAGAGGAAATATTAGGAAATTATTTTGGCCAAATCATATTGTGCGCATACATGACTATGTAACAATGAACCCTGCCATTATGTAAAATTATAATGCACCAATAAAAATATAGAAAAATAAATTAATAAATAAAATTGTTTTTTAAAAATATCTCCCCTGGGTTCATCCACAATATCTAAAAAAAATAGAAAGAAAAATATTAAATTTTCTGATTTTATGAGGAATGAACTACTCTAAGCACCTTAGGAAGCTCAGATTGACTAATCCCTTCAAGAGAAAACAAATTCAAATATTATAAAAATGCCATTTTACTTTTTAAAGTTTTACTCTATACTGATTGACTCAGGGAAATTGCATTTTTCTGTGGATATTTATAACACAAAATTATCAAATTGGTCTGATTTGTCCAAGATTCACCTTGTTTATACTAAATTTGTTTTATAGGAAAGAAGCTGCTTCTAAGCTATCCATTTTGATGAGACATGTTTTATTTTTCTTCTTAAAATGCTAACACATTTTAATATCAGAAGTTTTGTGTCTTTATTTCTCAGAATATTAGAATTTTATCCATGTTTATTATTTTTTTTACTTATCAGGACAGATCTCTTATTTTTGAAGACTGCGTATTTAATATTTGAATATCCTTGGTGTAGGAAAATATTTCACACACAATGAGAGGTCAAGACTTCTCAACTACAGACAAACATACAGCAACTTTACAGCCTCAGTCTACAACATTGTTCACAAGTCAACATTCAACACATAAACAACACACAAATCATTGGTCCAAATTCCAAAGTGATTTCTTCTTTGCAATAAACATGAAATGTTTTCTTAATTGATTTGATTTCACAAACAGGAAGACTAACCAAAAAAGCTGAATAACTCAGATTTCTGACATCTGTCACCTATCAGAGAATGAATTCCTGTTTTTATACACGAGAAATCATTAAATGTTCAACTCGTGAAATCAGAATTTCATTCTGTGTTTCCCTATACAAAATAAGCAAAAAGCAAATTTAATATATAGAAAATAAAACCATAGAATGAGAAAATTAAACAGTAGAGAAATAAATCAGTAGGGTTAATTTTTACTGATGCTTGGCATGATATATAAGAAAGAAGAAAGGATGTACTCAGCTTAAAACTTAAGTACTACTTAAGTTGGGCTACTCAGTCATATTGGTTTAGAAAGATGAGCTTGTCGGGGTCCTCTGTGCCATGTCCCACATGGAGGAGGAAAGGGTTGACTGCCAGAGGAGGATGTTGGTGGCTTTTCTATCTATTACCTAAAAAACTTCACTACTCAATAAACACATGAGAGTCAATACTCTTTCTATGAGACAGGGTATATGATGGGTTGGGTCATACCAGCTCTGGCCTCTTTACCACAACCCAGTCGCTCAACTCTCCTTTATTTATAACATACAGGTAAACGGGGCCAGGACGAGGAGGAGCTTCTTCTGTGATGGAATGGATAGGGTGGAGCCATCCTCTTAGGGGGAAAATTCCAGGAGACAGGGAACCACTCCCACACAGCGCCACATACTTCCTGGCAGTTCCTAGAAGCCAGGTCTCCATGTGACATGTCTCGACCTAGTCTGATTCTGCTAAATAACGACAACTTCCCACAGATGAGCCCACTTGGACATTTCAATAAAGCCTCTAATACTGTCAAGTATAATTTCTTAAAGTTTAAAATATGACTCTCACATAACGTGAGCATCTATCAAAGATTTATTTAACTAAGTGATAAGGAAACTTGCAAAAACTTAGTTTCAAAAATACTTAAAAGATGGGTCAAGCACCTTAATAGACACTGTGCCAAAGAAGTTGTACAAATGAAAGTGAGCATAAGAAAAAATATTCCACATTATATGTCAGTGGGGAGAAATGGATTAAAACAAGGAGATCCTTCCACACACTTGCCAGAATGGCCCAAATCAATATCATGACACACATAATATTGGTGAGAATGTGGAGCAACAGGAACTTTCATTGCTGGTGGAAATACAAAATGATACAGTCTCTTGAAGACAAGTTGGCAATTTCTCATATCTAAATTTCAATTCGGCATTTCAACCAAATGCCAAAAAGAAGTGAAAAATTATGTCTGTGCAAAAAACTGGTCCATGGATCTTTATAGTAGCTTTGTTTATATTTATCAGATGTGCTCCGGGAAGTGAGTGGATGAATGGTGGTACATCTGGGCAGTAGAATATCATCTAGTGATATAAATGAATGAAGTATTGAGCCATGAAAGACATGGAGGAAACAAGCAATGTATATTAGTAAGTGAAAGAAATGAATCTCGAAAAACTACATACTGTACCATTTCAACTGTATGATGTTCTGGGAAAGGCAAAACTATAGGAACAGTAAAAAAATAAATAAAATAAAAAATCAGTAGTTGCTAGGGCCTGAAGGGAAGAAGGAATGAATAGGAAGATTTTTTAGGGCAACGAAGTCACTCCATTTGATACTATAATGGTGGATACGTGTAATTATAAATTTGTTCAAACCCACAGAATATACACCAGGAATGAATCATAATGTAAACTTTGGGCTTTGGCTGATTATGATGGGTCAATGTAGATTTATCAGTTGTAAAAATGTACCACTGTAGTGCAGGATGTTGACAAGGGGGAAGCTATGCATATTTGGGACAAGAATTAAATGGGAAATATCTATATTCTCAATTTTTGGTGACTGTAAAACTGCTTTAAAAATATAAAGTGATACAACACACACACACACACACACACACACACACACACACATAAAGGGAAGAGAAACATCTGTGTGTATGTATATACATATACATACATATATATGAAGTGAGTATTATGGTGACTAATAAAGGTATGATGGAATAAGATTATGAAATTACATTCAAAACTATTGAGGAGAGGGGTAGGAAATGTACTTGCAAATGAAATTGATCAAATTATGTTCATGTACAAATAAGACATAATAAATCTATTTATAACGAATTCATTATATATAATTACAATGCACCAATTTAAAAAAAAAAAAAACAGTTAATGCCATACAGCTAAAGCTCTCGATTTGTAGTGTTTTTTATGTACAGGGATGATTTATCTATTGATAGTATAAATTAGTTGCCATATCTCTAGAGCAGAATAATTTGTATGGCTATCATATTTATACAAGTTTACATGGACCTTTACAGAATTATAAAATAATCTAATCAAAAGTAAATAATACAAATCTCATCCAGGTGGTACACTAGGCAATCCCACCCTTGTTCTCCAACAACAACAAAAAAATAATGTAACAATTATTCATAGATGCACATAGGTACAGGAGTGCTTTGCAGTCCTTTTAAGAAGTTGCAGCAACCCAGTAGAACAAAAAGCACAAGGATAACTGAATGAAGAAGGACAGAAGGAACAATTATATGTTATTGTCACCCCATCCCCAGTCTAGCAGAACTCAGTGCCAGAAAGAATGCTCCTTGGTCATAATTTCCCCAGCTAAAAGAAAAAGGAGAACAGAAGACCCCCACAGTTTTTTCTGCTAAGGATCCTTACGGTCTTTGCTGATGTGGAATCTAGCCTATACCAAATCAAGCCTAACCAAAGCCTATACCACCATGCTTCCCCAGATCAAGAGATGCTGAGCTCCTGCCTCCAGTTAATGTCACTGTGTCCTTCCTGCTGACACTATCATGCCCACCAAGTGAAGGTCCTTACCTACCAAAGCCAGTTCATAAAGTGAAGATATCAAAGCAAGGTCATAAGGAACATTTAAAAAACAGGTAAACATAATATAACCAGAAACACCATAAACTTATAGTAACTGATCCCAAAGAAATGGAGATATATAAGTTGCCCAATGGAAAGGTCAAAACCATTGTTTAAAAAGTTAGTAAGCTTTAAGAGAACACAGGCAACTAAAAAAAAAAATCAGGAAAACAATGCATGAACAAAAACGAGAAGTTAAAAAGATAGAGATGGTTAAACAACAAATAAGCAGCCTACAGCTGAAGGATACTAAAATAAAAATTGTAGTACAAAACTTCTAGAAGACTTGATCAAGCATAACAAATATCAGCACACCCCAAAACAGATCACTTGAAATTGTCCAGTTGCAGGAAGAAAAAAAGAGAAAAGAATAAACAAGTAAATGAAAATTAAAAATAAACAATACCTATCATACTGATGTGATACCACCAAATAAATCAATCTCTGCATTTTGGGAATCAAAATGAAATGAAAAAATGAACCAAAAATTGATTTAAAAATAGTGATTGAAGTTTCACCAAAACTAGAGAAGAAAATAGACATCCAGATCAAAGATGCCAATGTGCTTTAAAGTATGTAGACATAAGGAGTTCTATACCAAGACATATTTTAATTAGTCAAAAGTCAAAGATAAGTGAATTTTGAAAGTAGTAAGAAAACATCACATACATGGGAATCTGAAAAAGACCATCAGCACATTTCTCAGCAGAAACCAGGCAAACCAGGAAAAATGGAATGATTTGACCAAAGTACTTAAAGAAAGAAATGTGCCATACAAAAATATACCCAGCAAAACTATCCTTTAAAAGAAATGGGAGATAAATAAAGTCTTTCCCAGACAAACAAAAAACAAGGGATTTTGTCACAACTGGATAAGCCTTACAAAAAATACTTAAATAGTTCTTCACATTGAAATTAAAACCTGCTAAGTAGGAATACATAAGCATATTAAAGCATGCTATACTGGTAAAAGTAAGTATATAGATAAAACTTCAATAATATAACACTGCTATAGTGGTACATAAATTATTTTTAACCCTCATATAAAAATAAGAGATGAAAATAGTAAGAATGACAATAACAAAAAATGTTAATGGTTACATAAAAAAGAAGTACACTCTGACTTTAGGAAAACAAAGTTGAATGAGATGGTACATGTAGAATTTCTACATGTTTTTAAAGTTAAGTTGTATAAATTTCCCACCATCTACTTTACCCCCAGAAGGGACAAAAAGAACCCCATTGAATTTGAGGGTGGAAATGGAGATCTGGAACATTCGAAGTTTATAGATAAACATACCACAAAATGGAGCAGGACTAAGGAAGACCTTTGAAGGCCTAGAGATCTGCAGAGGGTGGGAGGAGCCAGACACTGTAGTGGCCAGCAACCCTGAGTGAGCCCTGAGGGCCAACGCCATCAACTTTTTCTCTTTTGTTATTTTTTTAAATTTTTGATATGTCACCTCGTCCTCTGAATACTGAATAGCCGTGAATGCAATAGTTTAGGCCAGATTTTTATGAAGGATACATCTATTTTTATCATTTGGGGTCTGATTTTTTTTTTTTTTAACTCTAACATTTTCTCAAAGCAGAGAAGTTGAATATCTGTGTGAGAATGGTTTTCAATTTAAAGATTCAAAAAACTTTGCCAAATCAAAAAAAAAGTTGTATCAATTTAAAACAGTTATAACTGTAAGATAATTTATGCAAGTCTTACAATAGCCACAAAGAAAAAAACTGAAAATAAAGACAAAGAATCACAGCAAATCACTGCCAAAAAAAAAAAAAAAAAAAAAAAATCAACAAATAACAAAAATACAGAAAGAGGAAACAAAACAACTGCAAAACTAATGAACAATAAAATGGCAAAAGTAATTCTTCACATGTCAACAATTACTTGAAGCATAAGTGGTTTAAAATTACTAATCAAAATACAGAGAATAACTGAATGGGATTTTTAAAAAACAAGATTCAGTGATACATTGTCTAAAGTGACTCACTTTATTTAAGGACAGAGGTTAGAAGTCAAGAAATGGAAAAAAGATGTTGCATGTAAATAAAAATCAAAAGAAGGCTGGGTGGCTATTCTTGTATCAAAGAAGACTACAATTATAAATACGTAAGTATATATGCCCCCAATGCCAAAACCCCTGTTTATGAAGTGAATACTGACCAATTTAAAGGGTGAAATTGAAAGCAATATAACAATAACAGGAGGCCTCAGTAACCTACTCTCAATAATGAATAGAACATCTAGAAAGAACATAAATAAACAGCTGACTTTTGTAGTACTATAAATCACAGACACCTAGCAGACATGTACAGAATTTTCCATCAAACCACAGAATACATATTGTTCTCAGGCAAAAATGGAACATTCTCCAAGATACACTGAATGTTAGGCCTAAAACTAGTCTTAATCAAAAATCCCCCAAGAAAAGAAAAACCCAAGACCAGATCCCTTCACAGATAAATTGTACAATTCAAACAGAACTAATACCAGTTCTTCTTAAACTCTTGTAGAAAACAGAATAGGGAACACTTCCATTTTTCGAGGCCCGCATGATTGTTAATTTCCTTTTCAGAGAGTTTGTTGTTAGTGTATAGAAGTGTAACTGATTTTTGCATGTTGATTTGGGCACAAACTTTACAACATTCATTTATTAGTTTTAACAGGTTTTTTGTTTTCTTAGTCTTTAGGGTTTTCTAGATATATGATCATATCATCTGAAAGCAGATAATTTCCTTTCTTTCTGATTTGAATGTTTTTATCTCTTTCTTGTCTAAATCTTCTAGCTAGGCCTTCTAGTATTATATGCAAGAGACTGGGCATCCTTGCCTTTCACCAAATCTCAAAGGAAAAGCAGTGTCAAAAATAGCTCAAATCTACTCATTTAACATGAATCCCATATTCAATGTAGTCCCATATTTCTATGTTTACTTTTGTGGTCTAAGTTTTTGGTGTGATATTCAAAAAAATCACCACAAAGGTCAATGTCCAGGAACTTTTCCTCTATGTTCTTTTCTAGTTTACAGGTTTTGGTCTTATATTTAGGTCTTTTATCCATTCTGAGTTGTCTTTAATGGATGGTACTAAATAAAGTTCTAATTTCATTCCTTTGAATATGGATATGCAGTTTTCCCAGCAACATTTATAGAAAAGCCTGTTCTTTTTCCATTGTGTCCTTTTAGTGCCCTTGCCAAAAACTGTATTAATTTAGATCAATTTCTGAGTGCTCTATTCTGTTCTACTAGTCTATGTGTCTGTTTTTATGTCAGAAGTGTATAGATTTGATTATTATAGATTTATAATGTAATTTTATTTTATTTATTGGTACTGGGAATTGAACTTAGAGGTGCCTTTACAACTGAGCATCATCCCCAGATCTTTTTATATTTTAATTTTAGACAGGGTCTCAGTTGTGTAGGGCCTTGCTAAGTTGCTGAGGCTAGCCTTCAGCTTGTGATCCACCTGCCACAGCCTCCCAGGGATTACAGGCTTGCACCACCAACGCCTGGCTATAATATAATTTTAAATCAGGAAGCATAACATTTCCAACTAGTTTTCTTTTCACATAATTGTTTCTCATAATTTGCAAAGAATGTCATTGGGATTTTGATAAGGAATTCACTGAATCTGTATATTGCTTTGAGTAGCAAGGACATTTTAACAACATTAATTCTTTTGATCCACAAGAATGAGATTATCTTTCCATTTATTTGTCTACTGTTCAACTACTTCCATTAATGTTTTATAATTCCCAGTGTACAGATTTTTTACCAACTTGGCTAAATTTATTCCTGTGTATTTTATTTTTATTCTTGATACTACCATAACTGTGGTTATTTTCTAAGTTCTTTTTCTAGATAGGCCAGGATTTGTATATAAAAATGCAACAGATTTTTGTATATTGCTTTATATTTTGCAGCTTTATGAATTCATTTATTCTAATTGCTAAATTTTAAGTATAAAACTTCAGCAGAGTTTTATTTCACTCCATGATACATTTTAGATTTAGAGATGAATTTTTAGAAATCATGATGAAATGTTTTAGTTGTTCTAGAAAAAGGAGCATAAATAATTTTTTCCTCAAATTCTGAAAAAAGTGTCTTCTTCATCAAATGTAGATAGTATTTTTGTATTGTTTTGCTTGAACTTTCCATACTATTTAGTGTAATTTCCTTCGGCTGATCCTGTAATTCCCACCTGCCCCTAAGGCAACACACACACATATACATTGAGTTCATGCAGTGTGGAGGTTGTGAATCTTGGCTGTGGGGAGAATCACCTGGAGAGCTTTTAAAATAAATATTGATGCTTGGGACACACCCCACCACCTAAAGCAGAATTAGATCCCAAGCGTCAGTATTTTCCATATTTACTTCACATGATTCAAATGCATAACCAAAGCTTAGAATTACTGATCCAATGAATTTCCAGCTGTTCGTTTATTACTGACATTTCCCCCTGAAATTTTCTAATTAAATTTCTTTTTAAATTTTCTAATTTAAATTTCCTTAAGAAATTGTTACTATGCAATTTTTTAAAGAAAGAGTTCACAAAGTTTTTATTTTACTGTTTTCTTAGAAGTAGACTAATATTTGGAAAACTAAAGTTGAAATATATCTTCATAGAATATAAGGGTATGCCCTACCTGATCAGAAAGTATGCTATTGGTCTAGGTGCATAGTAAACCATTCACCCATATTTGCTCATACCAGTAGCTTTAGTGTGTATGTTGGGGGGCAGGTAATAGAGTCAATGTTATTTCAAAGCAGACAGCAGTTTTTTTCAATAAAGGAATGATACTTGCTTGCTGTTGGGAGATAACCTAATTTATATTTGTACTCTATAACCTAATCTGAACTGACAACAATATGCTATTCTTGTCATTCTTTTCAAGAATAAAAAATGTGAAGGTCTGTTTTCACTCTGGGAAGATTTGACAGAAATCCCCACCAACACACCTTTTTGTTGGGTATCTGAGGTGGTTATCTGAATTCTTGGATGGGAAGCTAGGGGGAGGAGGTGGAGTAGTCCTTGTTTTTAGTTGGGTAAAATCTCAGTTGAGAATTGTCCACGGGGATCTGTGGAGTGGCTTGGTCTGACACTGGGAGAATTCAAGTGTTTGATCAAGTTTTAATTGTTTTATTTTTATATGTGTGGTATATATGATTTTCTGAATATGAAGTTTGAGTTTTTTTACCCAAACCTTTAATAAAAGTCTTGTTAAATTCTATTGGCTGGTCTTAGCTGTGTTACAGAAAGTTGGGGAATATTCTGGGTCTATGACTGGAAAGAAGTGCCAAAGTGGAGAGCAGCCACTGCCTGAGGAAAAAAATCAGGCAGAAAGCATGAGAAGAGAGAAGAGGAGGAGACATCTTTAGGCACAGGGAGCAAGGTGTTTGGTACAAGTGATAACCAGAATAGTTCTGGAACCTTCCAAAAACATTGCTCAGTAATTCTGGAGATACCCTGGTAGCAGAAACTGTTCTAAGATGGAACTTCCAGTTATTGAAGATGGATGTTATTTGTGGTAAAGTGACAAGGAACTTTTGTTTGGATGAGTAACTGTTGATAGCTGAGGAAGAAGAGAATACTGGAGTAATAGAGGGAAAAACCCCAACTTTATAAAAATATTCATTCTACCAGCCAGAAAGCATTCCTTAATTGTATTAATTCCAGGTGTTTGTTATATATTGCATATTCATTAATTGTGTATATAAACTGGGTCAGCTATCAAAAATTCTTTTCTTCCTCGAAGTATGGTATGTATGAAGCTATTAGTCATTATTTGTAAACTTATATCATTTTAAAAATTTTTACTTTTTCAGACTGCATTTTGATTCATTGTGTAATCTTACAACTTCAATCAGGTGATCTTTAAAAACAAATACCAAAGAGGTTATGCTATATTGTGTGCCTTTTTCAGCTTTAATTTTATGAAATTTTTGCTTCCTTGTTATTTTCATAAATAATATTTCAATTCTATTTCTGGATGCAATTATACAAAAGTGATTTGTCTAGGGACTGATCCATGGAGAATCCTTTTTTAGCAGGATGACAGCATAATGAGAGAAGGTTAAATAGACAGCAGCCAGTGCAGCTGAGGATCATCAAATATCAGTATTGGAAGAAAATTCAGGATATAGAAGCCATCTGGCCAGAGGTAACTGAGAAAATCCTCACAAGGAAATCTAGCTTTTGTTAACTTTAGGTACAATGCAGAATGAAAATATTTTAAACTCTTAATAAAATGAATGATTCAAGGTTCCAAGAAAGGATTCCTGCAATGATGCCTTCAAATATAGGGAATTTGAAAATTTCCCATTTTCAAAAAACTCTAGCTAAAACTAAAAATGAGCTAGAGCATACTCAAACTTATAGCATATTCATCTAGAAAACACATGATAAGCACACTTTGTCTCCATGAGGACACCTAGATTATAATCAAAGTACTTATTGTACAGTTAACAATTTTTGTGATCAATGATAAATATTCTATGCATTTGCTTATCTTTCCTTTGCTCTTGATCTTCACCCTTGGTCTTCCTCCCAAGACTCCTTTCTTGGACTTCTCCGATGCTGGTCCAATTTTGGAATTGACTTTTTCCTAGCATTTCCTATAAAAAGAGGATAATTGCAAAAAGAGAGAGGGAGGTGGATATTCCAACTTTCCATTTTGCAGATTTTAACCTAATCTTTTAATTATACCTGAAAATATACTATGACTTGGCTTACAGTCTGAAGTCCTAAGGCATCTGGGGTTCCCTGAAAATTGCATTTTTCTGTTCAACAGCTATTCATTGAGGGTGTCTAACTAGCAGACACTACTCTAGGCACTGAATATAGAGCAGTGAACAAAAAAACGACAAATATCCTCCTCCAGTGGAACTTATATCTAGCAAATGAGCATATGTATATCTATCTTTACATACAAATATTTTATTAGAAATCATATTTTTAATACACAAGAATGATATTTTACCTCAATTCTACCTATTCTAGTGATGGCTTCCTATACTTACAAAGCTCATTCTGGCTTTGATACTTTCATTTTTTGTTCTGTCTTTAGTTTTTTGCAACTAGCTAATAAAAATCAGGAAGAGGGAATCATTAGGGGTCAGTTTGGAGGATGGCTACCCCAAGTATCATCCCATTTCCTAGCACACAGTAGTGTTTGTGTAGCCCAATGCACTGTTGTTCTTACTCCATTCTTGGCCAATTTTCAGCTCCATGATTTTGCTAGAGTTTTTTCACTTACCTGAAATCTTCTTTCTTTGGATTCCACTTGATAATCAAGGACTATTTTAAGTCTAAATATTTCACTTGGAATTGTTGGTACACATTGACTGTCAACAAATTGATTTTTACTCTTTTCTCCCATACTTATTATACACTTTTTATAATTTAGTATATTCCATTCTTTCTCATTCTATAAGTTGTTTGCCTGCTAGAACTAGATAATAAATTTTTCATAATCCAAGTTTGGGTTTTTTCCTATTTCATATTCAATACATGCCATTTGGTCAACTGATGGATTCTTTCAACCAGTAATTAGCTCTATTTACTGAGCACTTACTATATTCGTTAGTTATAGGGTACATACCTTAACATAATGAATGAGATCCTTTATAACTCAGCCTTTCATCTACTTTTGAGCTCTCCTGATCTTTAACTTTATCTCCCCTTAAAATCTAGGTTTGCTGAACTTCTCAGCCAGTTGCAGATATATCGTTTGTTATTATTCTGTGCCTTCATATTTGCTTTTTCCTGTTCCCTTGCTACTTTCCCCACCATAAATAATAAGCCAGCAACAATTCCCTTTTAGTGCTTTGCTTGTCCCTCTTAGAGCAGATAGGCCAATTGCCCATATATTCAATCCATCGAAGTCCCAGAAACCAGTTTTATTCATACTTGCACACTCACGGCTCAGCAGTCTAAGAGAGAGGAGGATGTTGTATGGGTCCAGTAGTTTCTACCAAAGCAGTTGGGGATAGCTGTTATGGGAGGAATCTCAAATATTTAAAATCGGTACAGAAAAGATTTCAAGAAAAAAGGGTGACCCATACCAGCAAGAACTCAAAAAGCATGACGAAAAATGATAACAGAGGATTGACAGAGAAGATGCCACATAACAGCATGTAAGAACCATGATAATACATGAGCAGTAATAAAGTATTGGTACTGAAAAATTGAGTATTTCTCACTTATTAGAAAGTTTGGGCAATGAGAAGAAAATGAATAATACAATGGTTAAATAAAGATGTCAGCCTTGGCCAAGGGAAAATACTTCCAAGAAGGAGGAGACACATTTGTTGATTTTAACATCCTCACCAACGTTTATTAGTAGTTTTTAGCATGCCTATTTTTCCGTGCCTTTTAAAAAAGTAAGGAAAAATATAAAAACATTAAAATGAATTATTGAAGAAAAATAATACCTAAAACTAAAACACTGTTATTCCCTGCTGTTCTACCCTTGTCTCTCAACATCACCAACACAACCCAATTTGAGTGGCTATCGTTCCACACAATGTTTTGTCTATGAAATGTTATATGGTCAAGAATTTCTTGTTTGTTTTAATTGTTCTCATTCAGTTTAGCTTATCCTTCAACACATATATTAAATCTCACTATCTCCATTAAGTTTTCATAAATGCATTTAGTTGGAGTCTGTATGGAATCTCCCACATTCTCATACTACTTATTTATATTTCTTAGGCAAAAATAATTCAATCACTGAATTATGGTAGATAATTCATGGTAGATAATACAGAGATTCTCAAATATTCTTCATCTCCCACCCTCACTTTTATCTGTTATGAACATCTTCTATGGGATATTTATTTTGTCAATGAATCAATTTTGATACATTATTATTATCTGAAGTCCTTAGTTTATATTTGTTTCACTCTTCATGTTGTGCAGTTTAATGGGCTTTTCAAAGTGCAAAATAATCATGTGCACTTTACAGAACAGTTACATTGTCCTAAAAATATCCTGTGTTAACTCAAACTATCCCTGTTCGCTGATGACATGATTATATATTTAGAGGAACCTGGAAATTCCACCAGAAAACTTTTAGAACTCATAAGTGAATTCAGTCAAGTAGCAGGTTACAAGATCAATGCTCATAAATCCAATGCATTTTTATACATAAGTGATGAATCTTCAGAAAGAGAAATTAGGAAAACTACCCCATTCACAATAGCATCGAAAAAAATAAAATACTTGGGAATCAATCTCACAAAAGAGGTGAAAGACCTCTACAATGAGAACTACAGAACACTAAAGAAAGAAATTCAAGAAAACCTTAGAAGATGGAAAGATCTCCCATGTTCCTGGATAGGCAGAATTAATATCGTCAAAATGGCTATACTACCTAAAGTGCTATACAGATTCAATGCAATTCCAATTAAAATCCCAATGATGTACCTTGCAGAAATAGAGCAAGCAATTATGAAATTCATCTGGAAGAATAAAAAACCTAGAATAGCTAAAGCAATCCTCAGTAGCAAGAGCGAAGCAGGGGGTATTGCAATACCAGATCTTCAACTCTACTACAAAGCAATAGTAACAAAAACGGCATGGTATTGGTACCAAAATAGACAGGTAGATCAATGGTACAGAATAGAGGACATGGACACAAACCCAAATAAATACAATTTTCTCATACTAGACAAAGGTTCCAACAATATGCAATGGAGAAAAGATAGCCTCTTCAACAAATGGTGCTGGGAAAACTGGAAAACCATATGCAATAGAATGAAATTAAACCCCTATCTCTCACCCTACACAAAACTCAACTCAAAATGGATCAAGGACCTCGGAATCAGACCAGAGACCCTGCATCTTATAGAAGAAAAAGTAGGTCCAAATCTTCAACTTGTTGGCTCAGGATCAGATTTCCTTAACAGGACACCCATAGCACAAGAAATAAAAGCAAGAATCAACAACTGGGATAGATTCAAACTTAAAAGCTTTCTCTCAGCAAAGGAAACTATCAGAAATGTGAAGAGAGAGCCTACAGAGTGGGAGAATATCTTTGCCAACCATACCTCAGATAGAGCGCTAATTCCCAGAATCTATAAAGAACTCAAAAAACTCTACACGAAGAATAGAAATAATCCAATCAACAAATGGGCTAAGGAAATGAACAGACACTTCACAGAAGAAGATGTACAAGTAATCAACAGATATATGAAAAAATGTTCAACATCCCTAGTAATAAGGGAAATGCAAATCAAAACCACCCTAAGATTTCATCTCACCCCAATTAGAATGGCGATTATCAAGAATACAAGCAACAATAGGTGTTGGCGAGGATGTGGTGAAAAAGGAACACTCATACATTGCTGGTGGGGTTGCAAATTAGTGCAGCCACTCTGGAAAGCAGTGTGGAGATTCCTCAGAAAGCTTGGAATGGAAACACCATTTGACCCAGCTATCCCACTCCTTGGCCTATACCCAAAGGACTTAAAATCAGCATACTACAGAGATACAGCCACATCAATGTTCATTGCTGCTCAATTCACCAGAGCCAGATTGTGGAACCAACCTAGATGCCCTTCAGTTGATGAATGGATAAAGAAACTGTGGCATATTTATACAATGGAATATTACTCCGCAATGAAGAATGATAAAATTATGGCATTTGTAGGCAAATGGTCGAAATTGGAGAATATCATGCTAAGTGAGATAAGCCAATCTCAAAAAACTAAAGGTCGAATGATCTCGCTGATAAGCGGATGAGGACATATAATGGGGGGTGGGAGGGGCTAGCATTAGGTTTAGGGTTAGGTTTAGAGTTAGGCTAAGGACAGCGGCAAGAATGAAGGAAAGAAGGACTGTGTAGAGGGAAAAGAGGGGTGGGAGGGGTGGGGGAGGGGAAAAATAAAATAAACATCATTACCCTATGTAAATGTAAAAAAAAAAAAATTAAAAAAAAAATATCCTGTGTTCTCTCTGTTCATCCCTCCCTCACCTCCAGTTTTAGATCTTTTAAAAAAAATTTAGACCTTTTCATTGTTTGCATAGTTTTACCTTTTCTAATGTGTTATATATTTGGAATCATGAGTATGTAACTTTTACAGTCAGAATTCTTTCATTTAGAAATTTTAAGCTTTCTCCATGTCTTTGTGTAGCTTATGAGCTCATTACTTCTTATTGCTGAATAATATTCAATTGCATGGACATACTACAGGCTATTTATCCATTCACCTATTGAAGGTCATCTTGACTGTTTTCAAGTTTTGGCACTTACAAATAAGACTGCTATAAACATCTGTTTGCAGGTTTATATTTGGACATAACTTTTCAACTCTTTGGGTAAATACCTTAGCTGTGTGAATGGTAAATGCCTAGCTAGTTCTATGACAAACTGCCAAAGTGTCATCCAAAGTGGCTGTACCATTTTGGCTTCCCACTAGCAATGAATGACAATTTGTATTGCTCCACATCTAACTAGCATTTAGTGCTGTCAATTTTTTTTTTATTTTAGCCATTCTAATAAATGTATAGCAGTATGATTGTTTTAATTTGTAATTTCCTAGTGACATGTGATATTGGGGATCTTTTCATATGCTTATTTGCCATCTCTCATCTTCTTTGGCAAGGTTTCTATTCAGGTCTTTTGCCCATTTTTCAATAGGGTTGTTTTCTTACTGTTGAGTTGTCAGGTTTATTTGTATATATAGATGTACCTCCTTTATCAAATATGTGTTTTACAAATATTTTCTCCCAGTCTGTAGCTTGTCATTTCCATTTTTTAAAACTTCTATCATATTTAATTAAATGTTAGAATTGAGAAAAAAAAGAGTCCTGTAAGGTGGGATTTTGTCTTAGGAATCTTTGTGGTTGAATTTAGTTAACTTGCCAAAACAGGTAACATTCACGTCAGAATTCAGCTCCTGATGCTATCACAATTCCTCACAGAAGTGTAGAGCTGTTGAGAGCCTAATTTTCAGTGTTTTGTAAGGATTCAACTATTCAAGAGTATGTTTTTAATATATAAGAAGAATATTTTTCCAGGTGTGTAGATGGTCAAATAAGAGTGTGTCATTCTAATTTTGTAGGTGGCCAACATTCAACCTGCATATAAAAACTTCTCACCATATAGTCCAAAAGATTAATATAATGGCATCAGAGAAACCAAAAGAATTCTTTTTTTTTTTTTTTTCCCGAAAGAATTCTTAACATCCGGTTTATCTTTTCTATGCTTTTTATGGCTTCTGATAGAAAAACTGAAACTAACATTAATGTAACTCTTTCAAACAACCAAATTACTGAATGGGTTTTGGTCATACACAGACAATGATGGTAGCTGGAATAAAATCCCAGAGCATAAAGATGAAAAAAAACACCATGAAAAGTCCTAAAAGAAAAGACTAGGAACATTTTGCAAACTATCACCCTGCTGGGCTTCAGTAACTGAGTGAAATTCCAGTCCAGGAACTTGAAGTTAACAGCCCAAATAACTTGGAAACACTTTATGTTAAGAGTTATAAATTTAGTTGTGAGTTTATTAATCTCCTTTCCCAACTTTTGAAGCATAAGCCAAGTAGCAAACAATATTTTTATCTACCTTGACAATGTATGATTTTTATTGTGTATGAGAATATAAACTATTTGTTTTACTTTTTAAACACTTTTATTTTTAATATTCCCACAACCAGTGGTAAAACAGACAAGGCAGACGTTATTTCAAATTACTGGTCTCACCTATTAGACACCTCCACCTGAAGGTTGCATGGATTCCAGATTCAATATCATCACTTTTTCCCCATCCCCCTAAATATGGTTTTATATTCTTGACTCAATCAAAGACATTAAAACATATCCTGTCTTCCAGACTGGAATCCTCTATCTTCCAGACTCACTCTCCATCTGCCTCTCAGTCTCCCTTTCCTACTCATATTCCATCCTCTACATTACCTTGAAGTATATAAATCTGATACCAATCCCTAGCCCCAAAATTTTGGTTAATGCCCATTACCTACATGAAGAAATGAAAACTCCCTTTAATGCAATATAAAGGCTCTCTTAATCAGGCTTTGAATAACCTTTCCCATCCCATCTTTTTCTGTACCCCAAATACACTCTACACTGTCTGCCTTGAACTCACACAATTCCCACACACAGCTTGTTTCTTTGATTTTACACTATGCGTCTGCTCTTTTCTTTCAACTTCTGGTGTATCTTTTTATGAAAATATTTTGAAGAATTTCTGTGACATGATTCATCTTTTCTTCTTCTATATTCCCAGTTCATCTGATTCCATTGCATTGGAGTGCATCTTGTGATTTCCCACCTAAACTGTGAACTCCTTGAGAATGGGAACCAAGCCACTGAATTTAGTCTCGGTCACTTAGCACAGTGGCTAGCATTAAGTTAAACAAACAGAAGGCTGAGTGAGTGAATGAGTGACTGATTGATTGCCAACATTTTGTTTCCAATGTCAAAAGCTTTTTTTCTAGAAAGACCTCAGGGGAGTTGCTTTTTTCATGAGTACTTTATATTTATTCATTTATTTTTAAAAGACACACTCATATTGTAGAGCATAAGGTACTATGCTGTTTTAAAAGTACCCAAGATATTTAAGACCTAACCCCACCTTCAGTAAGGAGTGTGGACTCTGAATCGGGGATCTAGAGTTAACAGACTTGGGTAGAAAGAAGTGGGTACTGCAGCTTATGGTTCTGGGAGTGGAAAGGAAGACAAAATTACTTTCAGTTTCATACAAAAAGATGACATTTGCTTCAATTATTACTTTATCAGTGCAATTTAGACAATCAGAGATGCAGAGCAAATGCATTTTGTAGAGAGCAGCAGAAACCAAGGCTAGAGACAAGAAGGATGAGGTAAAGCCAGGCATGACTAGATTGTGGAGGACCTTAAATGTAAGGCTCAGGAGTCTGACATTTGCTCCAGAAGTAATAGGGAGCTTTAAGAATTCTGAACAAAGATGAGACATAGACAGAACTATCCTCTGGGACAATAAATCTGAGATTAGTAGATTTAAAAAGTGGATTGGAGAAGGAATAAGCTAACAATGGAAAGAACAAAATAATGAAGTATGAAACACTCTGCAGCATTTAGCTCATTAGACATAGTAGATATTTGCTGCTCTTGCTGGTTAGCCTTCTTTCTTATAGCAACAGATTTTACATCTTCCCTTTTACCTCCAGGGATGGAGCACCTGACTTAGGTTTAACATTGGTGACCTATTTGGCAGTGTTGACACAATCTCCACCTGTTTTGTCCTTTTCTCCTGGCTGTAGTGATTGGTTCTAAGATAAAAAATGACGTAAGGCAGAACAATTAGACTCGATTCTGGACTTTATTATAAATCAGCCAGGAAATAGACTATATTCTGATGGACAGGGTACGGTTCTGTTGTGAGCTTGAATCTGCTGGGACCTTCCTATTGCAATCTGAAAATGAGGCAAGCCAAGCCTATGGATGGTCCTAGTGATGTTTTTTATGTCCTACATCAAGGTTTGCCTCTTTATCTTTGGAGTCATGTCAGTTGAAAGAATTCATTCATTTCATTGATCATCCACATGGTATCAGAGTTTAGGAATGAGGCATTTAAGATGTTTCTTTCCATTCTTCCACCTTACAAAGAACTTATAACAATCATAGTTCAAGACTTAGCTATAGGGCAACAGTAGGATTTAGTTGAGCCTATTTCATGAATAATATTGACTGATAGATAATTAATGATTAATGAAAGTAAAAAGTTGTTTTGAGTTAAATAGCATATGTGAAAAACATTAGTAAGCTATGAAGCTTAATACAGAAGTTAACTGTTTGATACTCAATATCATTTTTTGTATTGGTCTAATATTTACTGCCTCTTCCATTTCTCCTTGAATTGGAAAAGCCTTTCTGTATTCTTCCTGTGCATGTTTGCTTTTCTACAAAAAAGTAGGAAAAGTATAGAAAAGTCACTACACTGACTTTCCTTGTTTGTCTGTCTGTGCTTTAAAGGAAAAAAAAAAAAAACAGAAAAGTAAAACTCATTTCTTCAGAGAATTACAATGAATTCATCTTTTCTTAAAGCCATTAAGAAAATATCAAGCTAACAATGGAGGCCTTTATTGCTGAGGGTTTTACTGATGATTTATCCTCTTCAACCCTTGATTTTCTATTTGGCGATTTTAACACACTCTCCACCCTTACTTAATATTGCCCTATGTTTCAGAAGTGATTTCACTAACAAATGAAACAACTTCTAAGCTAACTAAGAAAATTAAATTTGAATTTATACTGCACCAAAACAGTTGCTGAGTGACACCAACAGAAAAAGTAGAGGTACATAACTGAAAGGAAATAGTCTCAAAACAAGGATACTGGCTGTTTATAAAACCTTATATAAATATTCCTTTTGGATCAGTCAAAGCTCAGAGCTCTCATTCTTTGAAGTTCAAAATCAGCCAGATTTTCTAAAATATATTTTTCAACTTGGGAAATGTATTTTTATTACGAAGTTGAAATATTTTCTTTAAGCATGACTTGTCACATCTATTATTTAAGCTCTTTAAAATTAGCACTTCCTTTCTCTGATGGAATATTCCATTTCCTCATTTTTTGTCATCTCATTTTTTTTAAATAAAAAATTATTTCCCCTGAGTCCTCTGAAACCCTTTATGATGCTTTTTTACCTCTTGGAATAATCTGCCTTTTATAATACTTACTATGTCTCTGTTGTACCTCCTTCACTCAATTTCTAAGGACTTTAAGATTAACTCTTAGCTTCTTCTTGTACCTCACTGTACACTCTATTCCCTTCACTACCTGAAATCTTATTCCCAGTGTGTGTGGAATAGAATGGAAGTGCATTGTCAATTAATTTACATTTGTTTATTTTGCTTATAAACTATTTTTGTCTTCCTCTCCCATTTCCCCCGCCCCTATTAGAACATAAGCGCCTTGAGGGCAGGTGTCTTTTCTTATTTCATTCACTGATATATTCTAAGCTTTTAGAATGACTCCTGAAACATAGTTTACTCCATACATATTTACTGAAGAAATCAATGTATAAATAAATGAATAATACAGTGCCTAAAAACACCTGTCATTTTAGAAACTGAAAGTCACTATACTGTTTAAAAAAAAAAAAAAGGTACATCATAGTCTCTATTTCTTGCATATATAATCCCAAAATTATCATCCAGAATAAAAGGTCTTTAATGAAACTCATGAGATAGCATAAGAATGGGAAAACAAAGGGAAAGCTTTATTTTTAAGCAACTTGATGCATCAGAACCTGTTCAGCAAATCCTTGCATTTACACTTCCTATCTGCCTTCACTTTGTTCTGTCTCATTCTTCCTGCTTTCATCAAGCCTCTCCTCTGTGATTCTTCTTTATCTGCTTCCTAAGTGTGTTCTAAATCATGGAGTATAGGTTGAACCCTCTTCCTATGGGCTTTTCTACTCTTGGAACATGAGGAAATATAATATTACCTGTTACAAGAGAGTGAAGAATAAAGAGTAACAGAGTCAATTAAAGATGGGATATGAATTGAATGTTGTTGCAAGTTGGAAAAAAAATAATGCCCAGTTGACCAAAGCAACACAAACAAAAATGCTCTTTTATTACAGCATATCAGAGCAGTCTCAACTTTCAATTTCTGAGAGTGCTCTCTAAGCCATTGTATTTATTTCTAGGATCTCTTCCAGAAATAAGCATATTACATCCTTTTTATTCAACCAAACAAAATTAGTTCTCATAGTAAAAGTATCGTTAAAAGAAAAACCGAGATCAGTTATGTCAGGGGCGGGCTCTGAGGGCCCCAGAGCCGCACCCTGGCCTGATCTCTAAGATGGCGCCTCGCAGCTTGCCAGAATAAGCCGTACTTATAAGTAACTCTGATTGGCTGCTGTAAACTGATCCTTGATAGGCTAATATCTCAGAACTCTGATTGGCTGCTGTATATGAGGTGATTCTTGTAACTGCCTAGAGACTGATCCTTGATAGGCTAATATCTCAGAACTCTGATTGGCTGCTGTATATGAGGTGATTCTTGTAACTGCCTAGAGACTGATCCTTGATAGGCTAATATCTCAGACTGACTCTGATTGGCTTATGCTTGCTATATAACCCAGACACTTTCTCGAATAAAGGTCATTGTTCGTTGGTCGTTGGTCATTGTTCATTGGTTGTTGGTCATTGTTCGTTGTTCGTTGGTCTTTGTCTTTGGGGCTTTTTTGTTCCTGTGAAAAAGAAGCATACGCGTTATCATTGCCTCCGCGGGCGGTGGGCGACGATAAGTTAACTTTAACAAAGTTTACTGGAGCAAGAATAAAGCAGCCTCCCAGATTGATGATGGTTGGAAATGGCCCATTCTACCACATGTACAGGTTGTATTTATAGTCAGACAAAAGTAAAAGTCAAACCAAAAAAAAGTCAGATTGGCTATAGTTGGCATTTCCTTATATGAACATGGTGGCATTAGTTGGTAACCTGTGACAGGCTGAGATCAAATGCAGTGATTGACTGGAACTGAATTGTTGGGTTACAAGTGTATATACTCTTAGGTTAAGTTACAATCTGTTTATACATCAAGCCAGGGCACAGTTCGTGATGTGCAGAGGCTACTTTGTGATGAACATATTACCCAGGTGTGAAGACTGATTTAGGTAAAACTTTTCAGTCTAACAGTATTAACATTTTGGAAGTTTGAGGAATGATCAAGTGTGTGTAAACAGTCAAACTTGTTTTAGTTATTTGAAGAAAAGAAAACAATAAGAAGCAGTGCTTCTTCTTTGCAAATGCACTTTGGCTAAATTCATTTCCTAAGTAACAAAGTAGAAATACCAATGCATTGGAGTTACCTAAAATTTCAACAGGCATTTCTATAACTTCTCAAATAAGTACAGAATTTTCTCAAGGATCTTGTTAAAATGGAGGTTATCATTCAGTGAGTCTTGGTTGGGGATCTGAGATTCTGCATTCCTGAGAAAGAACTCGTAAGCATCGAGGTGATTCCAGTGATACTGCTTGTTCCAGATCACACCAAGCTAAAAGACTAGAAATTCTGGTGCTTTGTTTTTTCATTTTTCAGCAGTGATTCAATTGCAATCTCCATTTTATTGTGATCTTTTATACTATATTTTAACTTTAAAAAATACTTTCTGTGTTAGGTTTTCTTAGCTCAGGCAGTAACTGTTTCATTTAACCTCTTTTGTCTTTATGTGGGATGACTATAAAACAAGAGGATGAGACAAGTTTATCTTTTCATCTAACACTAGGATATTATACCATTCATTTATTTTTCATTTTAGTTTAGCAGGCAAAAAAATTCTAAAGCATAAATATCTAAAAATTCAGTCAAATGAAATACATGTTTTACTTAAGGAGCATAAAAAATAAATGAAGGTTTTATGGTTTGATACTAGGTGTTTCCCCAAAACCCTTGTGTTAACGTAGGAATATTCAGAAGCATGATGATTAAATTGTAGTTCTCACTTATTTATTGTGCTGATCTAAGAATAAATTTTTTTGCTGGACATGATGGCATATGCCTATAATGCAAGCAATTTGGAAGACTGAGGCAGGAGGATCACAAGTTTGAGGTCAGTTTCAGCAACTTAGACTCAAAGAAATTTAGTGAAACTCTGTCTCAAAAAAATAAATAAATAAAAATAAAAATGAGGTGAAGCTAGGTTCAATCCCCAATACCAAATAACAATAGTAGACTTTTCCCTGTTCTCTCCTGTCTTCTAAGTTAGGGCACTTTTAGTAACATATACTGTGTACAAAAATTAATCATATGTTTTCCTAAATATAGAGGGTTAAAAATCTCCTCCCTTTTTTCTTTAATCAAATTTTCACCAACATAGTCTCCTTTACTTAAAGAAAAAAAAAAATTGGAACCGGGTTCAGTTTTTAACTTCAAATGACTAGCTAATGATGAAAAAATGTCTGTGTTCAGCAATGTTGATTAGAAATGTTTTTCTACTAGGTACTCAGTTCTCAGAAATATATTTAATGATGACTGTACCGTTAATGAATTTCTGGAAACACCATTGGGGAATTTTCTCCCTCAAGTACCACCCTCATTCTACTGAATGTTTTCAGGCCAGTGGTAAGGATGAAACATGGAATTTAGAGAGATTAACCCAGTCTGGCATTCTAAATTGCTTTAATATAATGATGTTAAAAATATATACCTTTGAACAAATATGCCTGGTATTGCACAAATATTTTTCTGAGCTTTGATTGCCTAGAAATTATAAAAATATTATTCGACAATGATTAGTAGTCCCAGTTTTGTGGAGTTACATCTTCTCTAGCTTCAGTCGTCCCCATAACCATTTGTGTTTTGAACCATAAAATCTGAGCCAGGTAACAAAACATGTCCACATAACTGTTGAAAAATATAAGCACCATTTGAGTTTTACATTGAAATCATAAGAAACTATTTAATCATTAGATTTGTGCTGATTTTTTTTTTACATTGAGAAAAAAATATTGTAATTTATTCACATAGTTGCCAAGAGTTATGTAGGCATTTGCTAACAAAAGTGGGTTTTTTTTTGCATTTCCTGCAAACAGTTTTGCTTTACTGTCAAAGGGCACATTTTACACTCCAATCATATGACCCCTCTGCCTAGAATCTTTGAATAGTTTCCTAGAGCTTTGGTCCAAGGTTCTAACCCTTTAGCTGAGGACTGCCTTCAAAGTCCTGACCCTACATCCTAGGATCCGGGTTTTGCTTTCTCCAGTCACCCCTTCGACCTTGTTGTGCCAAACTTCCAGCCCACTGGACAGTAGATTCCACTATAAAATGCAAATGTAATACTTCCTTAATACTTTTTAAATATTTTGATTATATAAATCTCTCCATTTTAGAACTCAGAGCTCAGGTATTTTAAATCTTTTTTTTCCTTCGCCCAGCACTCACGCGTTCTGTGGTTCAGGGAGGCAATTTGCTGTTTTGCTTTTCTTCATTTCGCCTCCTTGCAGGGAAGGGTGGGAGGGATGTATCTGCCTCTAGGACACATCTCTCCATCCTTTCCTGGTTCTGGCTCCTTCTTTAGTGCGCTGGGTAGAAAGGAGGGAGATAAAAAGGATGCAGTCTCTTCCTTATGGAAAGTTTTTATTGTACAGTTAGCTGTTGGTGATTGCTGCTTCCCTGGCTAGCAGTGGCAGGCCATCAAACCCTCTCTGTTGAGGAAATACAAGTGCTTCAGCTCTTCAGCAGGCCCTTTCAGGGGCCTTGTAACTTGACAATTTCCAGATGTAGATACCAGCTCTGCCTTGGCCCTTTCTACCGCGTCTGTCAGTACCCCACCAGACTCTTGCTGCTTGGGTCCCTCACGTGTCGTTGGTTCCAGCACGGGTGATGGCTCACGCTGTCTTCCACAGTTCTAATTTGTCTGCAGACAGCACACAGGTTCTTACTGTAACCAGTGGTTTGTTCAGGGGCTTTTCTATGCTGCTCCCCTTCCCTCCTCTATACCCCGGCATTTTTCTCCAATTCTCTTGTTCTTAAGTTCAAGGAGGCACAGGTGGGAAATTCAACATGTCCATAACCTACAGACATATCCAAGCAGGCAGCAAGAGACCAGTCTCTTTCTCTCTTGCCAGGCAGCCCTAATTCCTACAAATGATTCTCTTGGAGCTCCCTTTCGATGGGCTGTTCTTCTCCTGGAAGATGGGAACTGCCCGCCCTCTACTCCAAAGGAAAAAAGGAGGCGAGTCCTTCCATGTGAACACTGCTTTCCCAGTCTCCTCTCTCTCCTTTCTGATTTTCTTCTTTTTAACTCAACAGTTCATGTCTTCATAGTCCCCCCTGGTGGATTCCAGGACTCAGGAAAAGACCCACCTAACATGTTAACTTAGCACACGATGCAGTGTGCCTGGGTGTCCGGAAAGGGTAGTCCTGATCCCTCTCTACTCATCCTGCCTTCTTCTTCTCTTTATAAGTTAAAAAACATGCCCCCTTACTTCACCTTTTCAGTAAGTTCTATTGTAGTAAAATATTTTTGCAATGCATTAATGACACAATGACTATCCCTAAGATCACTGATATGTTAGTCTTTTATTTATTTGCCTTTCTTCCAAAAGACTTTTTGACAGCAAGAATTTTTTCTTAATGGGTTTTATATCCCCAGCATTTAATACCGAGATTATTGTACAGATTATGAGAAATGTATGTATTTCAAATGAATACTTGAATGAAATATTGTTTTCAGTTTTCTTGTTAATAGCCTGACCTGTAGTTAGAAAATTAGATACAAATAAATTTCATGATTTTAAAAAATAACACCAAAGAATGAAATAAACTATGTGCTACCTGTACTTTGCTAAGCAACAACTTTGCAAAAAGCAAGCATATAAATTATATCTTTAGAACCATCCTTTCTTGGTTGATAACAACACATGCTCAGGAAATAAAGGGAATAGTGTGATAAAACAGAGTTGGAACATGTTTTGAAATCTAAGACCTAGTATCAAAGTTTGGCAGTTGTTTTCTAGATAATCAGTCCCCATACTTCTCCAAGCAGAAATTCATAATGATAACTTTTACATGAAAGAGATTGCTTTAAGGGTTAAATAAGATAAAGTATGGAATTATTCTAAAATCTGGGAACGATCACAGAAATACAAGAATTATTTACCTTTTCTGATATTTCAGCATTTCTAAAAATCTGGGGGACGGGCAGTTTTACCTTTATTTTATAATATCAAATGTTTATTGTATATACCCCTGCCAGGTGTGGTGGTGCATGCCTGTAATCCCAGCAGCTCAGGAGGCTGAGACAGGAGGATCACAAGTTCAAAGCCAGCCCCGGAAACTTAGCAAGGCGCTAAGCAGCTCAGTGAGAACCTGTCTCTACAAAAAAAGGATTAGGGATGTGGCTCAGTGGTTAAGTGCTCCTGAGTTCATTCCTGGTACCCGCCCCCAGAAAAAATATATATATTCACACATACCCCCAATGCCTACCTCCTCCAGCCACATTCTACCTGCCTTCAGTTACCATTCAATCAGGATTAATTCACTGATTGGGTTAAGGTTCTCATAACCCAATCATTTCACCTCTGTTCTTGCACTTACGCATGAACTTTTGGGGGTCATTTAGTATCCAAACCATAACATAGAGTTATTTATTTAAATTTCTTTTTTTAGTTGTAGATGGACACAATACCTCTATTTTATTTTTATGTGGTGCTGAGGCTTGAACCCAGTGCCTCACACATGCTAGGCAAGTGCTCTACCACTGAGCTACAACCCCAGACCAACATAGGGTTATTTGGTGATTCAAAAATATAGTTTGTACAGGAGGTGGGTTAAATTTTTTTCTTTTAATTTATAATTTTCAAAGTAAGCACTGGGTACCTGTCCATATTGAGTTGCATTCTCTGAAATTCACATATTAAAGTGCTAACCCTCAGTACCTATGTTTAAGTCTTTAAAAGAGGCATTTAAGCCAGGCCTGGTGGCATCGCCTGTAATTTCAGCAACTGAAGAGGCTGAGGCAGGAGGATCATGAGTTCAAAGCCAGCCTCAGCAACTTGGCAAGGCCCTGAGGAACTTGGTGAGACCCTGTCTCAAAATAAAACATAAAAAAGGACTGGGGATGTGGCAATTAAGTTAAAATGAAGTCATTAGGGTAGGCTCTAATCCAGTATATTGTTCTTATAAATAGAAGAAATTTGGACACAGGTACAGAGGGAAGATCATGTATAGAAGGTCATCTATTAGCCAAGGATGGGTCTCAGAAGAAATCTATTGTGTTAACATCTTGATCTTAGATTTGTAGCCTTTTGAAGTATTATTATTATATTTGGTAGTAGGGTTTGAATGCAGGGGCGCTTAACACTGAACCACATCCCCAGCCCTTTTTTGAGATGGGGATCTAGTTAAGTTGCTTTAGGGCCTTGCTAAATTACTAAAGCCAGCTTTGAACTTAACAATTCTCCTGCCTTGGCCTCTCTAGTCACTAGGATTATGAGTGTCACCAGGTCTGGCAGCCTTCAAAATTATAATATAAATTTCTGTTGTTTAAGCCACCAACTTTATGGTACTTTGTTATGCAATCCCAAGTAAATAAATGCATGCCCTAAAAAAAAAATGTTTATTGTACATATTTCTATATATATTTCAATAACTTGCAATAATTACTCTTTTTATTAATGCCAATGGGAAGAAAGAACTAGTTCTTATTCCTAAATGTGCCATTTTTTTCTGATCAAAATTATAAGTGGTTTTCTTTGCTTTCATCAGTCATATGAGAACTACTTGGAGTTTTGGTCTAGTACTCACTTTTGAAGACAACTAATAAGTTGTCTCCTCCCTAGTGTTGAGAATAAGTACCATTTCTCAGAATTTTTTTATGTTAATTTTGCTCTGAATATTTTTGAATACTTAATACGGATAACTCAAAACTCCCAAGGTTGCTTAACTGATAAAAAAATACTAAGTTAATCCTAAAATTTTTAATGCAGTCAGAAACTGTAGCTTCAAATGCTTCTAGATCAAAATCTAGTAAAGATCTATTTTAAAAATATTCTCCAAAAGCAAAAATGCAAAATTGGATCTGAAATCACGCAATCAGAGAAATATTTATGGCCTTTCCTCCTCGGGTATCCCTTTCATCTAGAGAAGTAGAGAGGATGTAAATGCTTTGAAAGATATTTTCTTAAAATGCTAAATCTTACCTTTGTCTTTCAGTTAGGTTAGTAATCATAATCATTTAAAGTGAAATCTAAAGTAGTAGAATGAATACAATTTAAAAGTTTTCCTAACCTAGAGAGGGATTTTGGCTTTCCCCACACTATATTTTATGTAGTTGAAGATTTCCAAACCAGAAAAGAAGTTTTGTCCTTTGGCCTAGTATTACAAGTAACAGGTTCATATCTATGTATGAATATTTTTTTAAAAATTTAAACCAAACAATTGCTTTATATTAGTAAGTAGTCTCTTTTAAACATTACCTGATGAAGTATAAGAAACCGAAATGAGGGGCGAGAATTAGAGAAAACTCTTGTAAACTTACAAAACTGGAAGAAATACCTTAAATAAGAAGGGCTTTGTGGTACAGAAGATTGGCAATTGAATTAGAATAAACCCAGTTTCTTTTTTTGTTGTTGTTATCAGATTTTTAAAAAATTATTTACTTTTAATTTTTTATAGACTGCATTTTGATTCATTGTACACAAATGGGACACATCATTTCATTTCTATGGTTGTACACAATGTAGATTCATACCACTTGTGTAATCATACATATACGTAGGGTAATGATATCTATCTCAGTCCACCATTTTTCATACCCCCCTACCTCTAATTTTCTTCTACATAATCTAAAGTTCCTCCATTCTTCTCTCACTCCCCACCCTCCCACCCCCATTATATATCATTCTCTACTTATCAGGGAAAACATTCAGCCTTTGGTTTTTTGGGCTTGGCTTATTTCACTTAGCATGATATCCTCCAATTCCACCCATTTATTTGCAAATGCCATAATATTATTCTTCTTTATGGCTGAATAATATTCCATTGTGTATATATACCACAGTTTCTTTATCCATTCATCTGTTGAAGGGCATCTAGGTTGGTTCCACAATCTAGCTATTGTGAACTGAGCAGCTATAAACATCGATGTGACTGTGTTACTGTAGAGACTACAGAGTGGGAGAAAATCTTTTCCACACGCACTTCAGATATAGCACTTATCTCCAAAATTTATAAAGAACTTACAAAACTTTACACCAAAAATATAAAGAACCCAATCAATAAATAGGCTGAGGAACTGGACAGACACTTTACAGAAGACTTACAAGTGATTAATAAATATATGAAAAAGTGTTTAACATCTCTAGTAATTAAAGAAATGTAAATTAAAACTACTCTAAGTTTTTATCTTATTTCAATTAGAATGACTATTATCAAGAACACAAACAATAATAGATGTTGGTGTGGATGTGGGGAAAAGGGCACACTTTTACATTGCTGGTGGAGTTGCGAATTGGTGCAGCCACTCTGGAAAGCAGTGTGGAGAATCCTCAGAAAACTTAGAATGGACCCACCTTTTGACCCAGTTATCCCACTCCTCAGTTTATATCCAAAGGACTTAAAATCAGCATAAACCCAGTTTTAAGAAAAATAATTGTTTGCATTTCTTTTAAGCATACCTAATGTTTATGTGGAAGGAATTCAGCTAATATCTAATCTATTAACTTTTTATAATTGAAACTGAAGATTTAGGACAGACCATGTGCATGTGAGTATGTGTGTGCGCATATGTGTATAAATAGCACATATCTGCAATTTACTAAAATAATCTAATTCAAGTAGACTTTTTAAAAAGACTATAGACTATTGAACACTTAAAATATTCCAAGAGGAAACTGACTTTTTCAGGCTATCAGGAAGTGCTCAAAGACATGTTAAATTAGTTCCTTGGGTGTCTTTACCATTATTAGACAATTTTGAAAAATATAAATGTCAAATTATTGTCTAGGTAAAATCATGAGAAACTTCCTCCCCCCGCCCCACAACATTTCCTCCCCATTTACCTCCCCCAGTCCCTTTCCTCTACCCTACTCATCTTCCTTCAATTTTCATGAGATTTCCCTCCGCAATACGCACAACTTTCTTTTCCTTTTTACTTTTTAACCTCCACATATGAGCAAAAACATATAACCCTTGATTTCCTGAGTTTGGCTTTCTTTGCTTAATGTACTGTTGTCAAGTTCCATCTATTTTCCTGCAAGTGACATAATTTTATTCTTCTTTATGACTGAATAAAACTCCATCTCATATATATGTGTGTGTGTGTGTGTGTGTGTGTGTGTGTGTGTGTGTATGTATACACGCCACTTTTTTATCTATTCATCTGTTGATGGACACCTAGGCTGGTTCTATAGTTTGGCTATTGTGAATTGTGCTGCTATAAACATGTGTTTGCATATATCGCTGTAGTATGATGACTTTAATTCTTTAGGATAAATACTGAGGAGTGTTATAAGTGGGTCAAGTGTTATAACTGGTCAAATGGAATGGGTGGTTCCATTCCTAGCCTTTGAGGAACCTCCATACTTTTTCCATTGTGGTCCTTTTTCTCCACATCCACTCCAGCATTTATTATGGTTTATATTCTTGATGACTACCATTCTGACTGGTGTGAGATGAAATCTCAATGTAGGTTTGATTTGCATTTCCTTAATTGCTAATGATGTTGAACATTGTTTCATATATTTGTTGGTCATTTGTATTTCTTCTTGTGAGAAGTGTCTTTAGTTTATTTGCCCATTTATTAATTGGGTTATTTGGCTTTTTGGCATTTTTTGAGTTCTTTATATATTCTAGATATTAATCCTCTGTCAGAAGAGTAGCTGGCAAAGATATTCTCCCATTTCGTAGGTTCTCTCTTCACATTCCTAATTGTTTCCTTTGCTGTACAGAAGATCTTTAATTTGATGTAGTCCCATTTAATAACCCTGGGCATCATTTCCTGAGCTGTCAGGGTCCTATTGAGAAAGTTGTTGCCTGTGCCTACAGTTTGGAGTGTTGATCTTCTAGGAGTTCTTGTAGGAGAAACTACCTTTTGAATAGCAGTGGCCATGAAGTCACATGGTGGCAGCATCTGGTGGAAGTAGCTGGGCTTGCTTTCTTGCCTAAATCTCAAAGAGTGGGGAGTGAAAGAATATAATAGATTATATTGTGCTTAGAATTGTGAAATGACAGAGGGATACAAGTTTTTTAAATTATTAAATTTTTGTTTTTTAATAATATGCATTTGGTCTTGCCTAGTCTTCCATCCTTTTTGAAATTGGACTGAAAAAGAACCAAGATATACTCATACATTGTTGGTGGGACTGCAAATTGGTGCAACCATTTGTGAAATCAGTATGGAGAATCCTGAGAAAACTTGGAATGGAACCACCATTTGACGCAGTCATCCCACTTCTTAGTACATACTCAAAGGACTTAAAATCAGCATACTACAGTGACACAGCCACATTGACATTTATAGCAGCTCAATTCACATAGCTAATGTATGGAATCAACCTAGATGCCCTTCAACAGATGAATGCAATGTAGTATATATACAATGTAACATTATCCAGTCATTAAAAAAAAATGACTTTATGGCATTTGATGGTAAATGGATGGAAACTATCATACTAAGTGAAATAAGCCAATCTCCCAAAAAACAAAGACTGAATATTCTCTCTGATACACAGATGCTAACACACAATGAGTGAGGGAAGGTGGATTAGACAAAGGTAAATGAAGGGAAGAGAGGGGTGGGAATAGGAAAGAGTAGAATGAAACAGACCTAACTTTCCTATTTTCATATATGAATAAACCATCAGTGAAATACCACATCATGTACAACCACAAAATGGAATCCTAATTAGAATAAGTTATACTCTAGATATGTATAATATGTCAAAATGCACTTTATTGTCATGTGAATCTAAAAACAAATTTAAAAAATTAAAAAGAAAAAGAACCAAGAAAGTGTAAGCCACCTGAGCTACTTCTCCTCCTCCCTTGATTAGCATCTGTCTCTTTTCTACTCTTCTTTATTTTTGATGTTGCTTAGGACCAACTTGTCCCTACCACTGGCCTTAATTCCCTCTATTTACCCCAAACACTCCTTCCCTTTCTAGCTCTTAATTTGCTCTACAACCCTCCTGTCCTCAACACTATCCTACTCTTCTTCCAAATTTAACTTAGCAGATACTTGTCCTCCCAAAGCTTCTGTTCTCCCCAGATGCCATTCTTGGAGTCCCTCTCAGCACTTCTGTTTACTCTTAAAGAACAAGAAACAAAGCATCATAGAGAAGTAAGAGACAGCGCACAGGAAGCAGAGAGTTACAGGTTGCCCTGCACAATGAAATTTATTAAATACTCTTATCTTATATAAAATTTGGCATCACACATTTTCGCTTGCTGCCTTTGTTTCCATCATCCCCCACAAGAAGGATATGCCCATGTCAATGTCACTACTCAGCCTGGGTCCAGTAATAAGTGAAAGGTACAGAAACTTGACCCATCTGGAGTCTGAAGCAGCCAAACCCAGCCTACTTGTAGACTCTGAGCAAATATTTATTTTACATATTTTCCCTCCTTTTATTGTCACAACCACTGTGATATACTTATTTTATCTAATTTATATATAAAGACTCTGAAGGATATACTGAATGTACTAGTAGCCACATGTTGGAAATGTATGAAGTGTGAAGGGGAGTTGTTGCTGGACATTTTTTTTTTTTTTTTTTTTTTTTTTTGCAGTTACTGGATTTAAATGTGTATTTCTCACTTTAAAAATGGAACTGGGGAAACTGGGGTTGAGTTAGAAGTTCTTAGCATGGGACTTAGCCTCCACATGCTAAATCCATATGCAACATGAATTCATGGCTTCCTTTATGCCATTGGGAAATGCTGGACAGAAAGAAGGGTAAGACACTATGGGTCACTTTCCTGTCCCTTGTGTAGACTGACCTGTTTCCACCTACCCACCTACATCTCTTTTTCTCATGGAAAACCTTCCATTTTGCAACAAAAGATACCCTACTTCTCCCACAGGTCAGGTGAAGAGCAACAGCACTTACAACCTCACATGTGTCACAGAGTTTTTTAGAAACCCAGCAAATGTGCTCTGAGATGTTCAATGCTGCAGCATCTGGGCTACAGATGGCCCTTCAGGAAGGTGCTGTCTACCCTGGAAGCTTCCGAAGTTGAATAAACATGGATTAGAGAACTTTGTTCCAGTCATTCGTTTGCTATTAAGGACCTCTACCCTGTTTTTGTTAGCAGTTCTGCCCTGGCATTTATATTCCACATCTTGCTTGTTAACATCTAAGAATAGAATTTGGGTATTAGCAAAACTGAGAGTGTTTCTTCATTTCATTTCCCAGGAATATATAGAGTGTGAAGATGATGAGCAGAATATATTTCCTCATCACATCCTCACTGGTAAACAAATAGAGATTAAAACCATTCTCTCAGGCTTTCATCTCCTAACTTCAGAGAGAATTTCTGACATCTGCACTATTAGAACAGTGAATACAGGCTTATCCTAATACATTAATTAAATCAGAAGCATCTGCAGTAGGAGAAAGCATCTCTGGAACTTGTTACATCATCCAACATGAAATCTTTGACTCCACCTTCCAAGATCAGGTGACCATCTCCCATTCCCCTTAAGGGACTGTAGGGACAAAGACACTGTCAAAGATTTAATGTATTTACTCACTCCTGCTATACAACCACAGGATGCACGGAAACTAATGTAACTGAAGTCTATGATACTCAAAGAACCACTAGCAGTAAGAGTAGGACTTTTGGAATTTAAATGAGAAATACATCACAGAGAAAGGTCTCTTGACTATCCAAAAAGGTTTTAGCAACCTTACAAGCTTTGGTGATTAATTATTTTAATGTGGTGGTGATTGCAGTCTTGGCTTGAAAGGTGCGATAGAAGAACATTTCCAAATATTTATACACAGTGAGCCAAAGTTTTAGCAAAAAAAATTGTAACTTTCCACTAGGGATTATGACTACATGGTCAAATTTATTTGCAACATCTTTTTGTGCATATAGTCATTTAACAACAATCTTAACAAATTACCAAATCACTAAAGAATAGAATTCATAATTTATTTTGGAATTCAAGACCAAAATATACTGCCTTCTTGCTTTTGCAACATATAATCAGTCTGTGTGGTAAAGTAAAGAAGGTTTTAACAAGTAAATAGTACAATTGCATGATTTTTATTTTGTAATAGATTCATGGACAGAGGAATTTTCTCCCTAAACAGTCCTAGTGTGTCACTAAATTCTGCTAAGCTACAGAGGGCTTGAAGCTGAGTGAGAATTAGTATAAATCCCACCAAATTTGACTTGTGATAATAACCAAATATGAAGAGTCAGCCATAAAGTCAAGTGACTTGGCTGGGGATGTAACTCAATAAAAAAAAAAAAAAATCAAGTGACTTACTGCACATTTACCTCAAATGCCAGCATATTGTCCCCTTAAGACTACCATAATCTTGACAAGTTGTTAAATGTGTTACACCAACGAAAGCAAAGGTATGTCATTCATTTAATACCAATCACAAATACTGCTTTTAATGTAATTATTTTGAAGTCTAATATGGGATTAATGACACGTTTCTCTTAACAACATCACAAGCCAAGAAAAACAGATGTAAGAAGTTCTGCTGGGGAGATAGCTCAGTTGGTAGAGTGCTTGCCTCACAAGCACAAGGCCCTGGGTTCAAATTCTCAGCACCACAAAAAAAAAAAAAAAAAAAGTACAGCTTACGATTTACACTAAGAGCTATGATATTTATAGGGGGGGAAGGGAAAAAAATAACAGAATGAATCAAACATTACCCTATGTAAATTTATGATTACACAAATGGTATGCCTTTATGCCATGTATAAATAGAGAAACGACATGTATCCCATTTGTGTACAATAATAAAATAAAAAAAAAAGTTCTAAGATTAAAAAAATGAAAATTTTCTTATGAAAATTGAAGAAACTGAGAGAGCTTCCTATATTGTAAAAACAGAACTTTTCTTTCTCATTAACTACTAGATAACAGAGACAATATAGCTACAAATTCATGGAAAATTTCACGCTGAAATTTTACTATTAACTTTTACCATTAGCTGTATTTTTACCATTAACTGTCTAACCTTGTATTTTACAACTATGCAACACAAAAATTTGTGTTATCTTTTTATTCCTCATTTACAGTGTTGGAATAAATAATAGTGAAACACTTATACATTGAATAATGTAAATAAATAATTTTCTAATTTACAATATCAATTTCAGGGTTGGGGAGATAGCTCAGCTGGTAGAGTGCTTGCCTCGAAAGCACAAGGCCCTGAGTTTGATCCCCAGTACCGCAAAAAAAAAAAAAAAAAAAAAAATCAATTTCAATGCCTTTTTGACTGCCTTTGATTTGATTTTATTTTTTTTCTGGCTATTCAAATGATTGAAATGCCCACTCCTAAGGAAATATGCATATATTTAATTTGTAAGAGTTGAAGCTAACATTTTTATAATTATTATTTTTAATATCTATAAAGAAAAGAAGTGTGGAGAAAAGAATGTGTACAAGAGGACATTCAGTTGTCAATGACTTGAGGGCAGTTAGGTTGATTTGTGGTTAGACTTGTCTTGCATGTGTCCCATGATAAAGATTCAAGACAGATAGAGGTCAACACAGAGGACAGATAATTGTACATTTTAAGGGGAAAAAGATCCTAAGATTGCATTTCAGAGATGAAACAATCTGCTTCTCAGTGTGAAATCTTCCATGAATAGATCTGTTCTAGCAACTAGCTAACCAATCAGAAACACTGACAGTTTCCCTTGCTGAGGGCACAGGAGGCTGTAGACTCAGCTAGATTCCAAAATTTAGGGAAATACTTCCCTCCAAAGTTGAAACCCATATTAGAGTTATGTCTTCTACAGAAGTGATTCACAGTATTGAAGAATGTCAAAATGATTATCATGTCTTCCAAAGGACTCAGTTAAGAGGGCAGACCTCTCTCTGGGTGCTGTGTAACACCAATCACAGGAGAAGCTGAGGCAAGATCTCAAGTTTGAGACCAACCTCAGCAACTTAGAACCATCTCAATTTTTTTTTTTTTTTTTTTTTTTTTTTTTTGTACCAGGGATTGAACCCAGAGGTGCTTTATCACTGAGTCACATCCCCAACCCTATTTATTTTTATTTTGAGACAGGATTTCACTAAGTTGCTTAGGATTTCACTAAGTTGCTAAGGCTGGCCTTAAATTTGCAGTCCTTTTGCCTCAGCTTCCTGAATCACTGGAATTACAGATGTACACCACCATACCTGGCCCTTTCTTAATTTTTTAAAAAAAGAATTCAGGGTAGAGGTCTGGGAATATGCAGCTCAGTGGTAGAGCACTTGCTTACTGTGTGAGGCCTTGGGTTCAATCCTTAGTATTAACAAAACGAAACAAACAAAACCCAAAAATACCTTAAAAGCTCAGCATAGATTGGAACTCATATAAAATAAATTGTCATCTATCTTCAACAAAGTAAAATGAACGAATTCATGGAATGACAGACACTTTAGATAATCGATAAGGAGTACTAAATATAAAGGAACAGAATTCCGGCAGCTATATCAGGGTCTATTTAACCATACATAAAGAAGAAAAAGAATAGAATCTAGTACTGTTACATTTCAAGCCCATTTAAGGGTAAGAACATTTCTATGTCTAGGCTCAAGATCAGGACTACAGATATATGAACTGACCTCTAAATCGATTCTTTGAAGGTATCCTTCCTGTGTGATGAATTAGAAAGTCGCCCCTCTGGGCGGCTGCAGTTCACAGGGAGCAGCATGGGGAGCAGATGACAGACAGGATTTCAGTCTCTGCTGGTCTATTGTCCCATCATCTTCAGGCATTGTACAAATTGCACATCACTAAATGGTAACCTGTGTTGAGTAATCTAATAAGCAAATGAATAAATAAGTAACAACATAGGGCTTCTTACCTGTTTTACAGCTTCTAAGAAGAGTTACTAATAATGGGATAAAAGTCTTAGTCTCATAATAACCCCAAAAAACTATAGAAGTCACTTTCCCCTGATTCTGTGAATATCTTTCAGCTAATAAATTATTAGCTGAATTATTAGTTTTCTGATTCATGATTTGGTTTCCAGCTACCCTGTTCCTAGGAGTCTTGTGAAGGATAAGTACACTAATTGCAGTAGTTTTGTTTCTAAACATAGTTTTTAGTAGTTTTATCCTGAAGATATAAAATTGAGTGACTTTTTCTCTTTCTTCCTGGTGGTTCAGGAAGGCACTGTTTAGCTCAGCCATTGCACCCCTGTTATTACTGTATCACCTTGTGCATTGTAGTACACCATTAAATATATTAAGTAAATGTAGGAAAAAATTAAATCAGTCATTCAAGTATTTGGCTAATGTCAGTCAATCCCCCATACACTAAATACTTGTAGGTATTAGTTTAATACAAAATAACAACACACCTAGAACATCTCAAGTCCCCTGGGCATATCCCTGCCTTACTGGAGAGTTCTTCCATCATTCTGATCATAATGGTGATACTTGAAAATCTTGCATTCTGTGACCTTTGTTCAAAAAAAAAAAGAAAGAAAACCTGTCATTTCTGTACAATGGTTAAAATATAGTGTAACTAAATATGTCTTTATTTTTTTATTGTTGTCTTAATTTTTTTTAAATTTTTTTTACAGGCTGCATTTTGATTCATTGTACACAAATGGGATACGTCATTTCATTTCTATGGTTGTGCACGATGTCTTATTGTTAAAGCAGTGTTTTCTTACCATAATAAGAATAGCAGCATATTTCAGTAGGCACTTGCAGAATTTCATTGTGCCCTGTAATACTTGAGTGAGAAGTATTACTGGGCTGGGATGTAGCTCAGTGGCAAACCATCTGCCTTGCATTCGCAAAGACCTGGGTTTGACCCCTAGTTCCAAATAAGAAAAAAAAAAAAGAAGAAGAAGAAAGAAAAAAAGAGTACTAAAGCCATCGTGTAATAAGTCTTCATGAGAATGCCCCTGATAATCCTTCTGAGGATAGGGGTGATATTAAGCTGGTATGGATGTCTATTCAAGTTCCTTCCATCTGGGTAGGCTCCAGTCCATTCTCCCAGGCTGGTGTCTGCCATATACCAGTTGCTAAACATACTGAGTAGCATCCTGGCAGCAGAGCTTGACTCCCCACATTTAACATCCCATCTGCTTCAGGCCCCATTTCTATGCCAACAATGAATACTTGTATCTTTGATGTAGTCTAACTTGTCAACAATACTTCACACCTGGCCCAGAGTTACCAAGGACACAAATATCATCCTGTGCATCATATTTTACTAAACAAAGAGACTTTCCCTTCTGTATAATCCTGGGCAGTTAATTATCCTTGCTTTGATGAGTTTCCTCACAGTTTAAACAGACTTATTGAGACTTAATTCACATACCACATGTATTCCTCAGGGTTGTCCAGAGAAAGAGGACCAACGGGATATGTGTGCACATATTTGTAGACCAAAAGAGAATTATTTTTAAAAACTGAGAGAATGAGGTAGGAGGACCTCAAATTCAAGATCAACCTAAGTGACTTAGTGAGACTGCTTCTCAAAGATTAAAAAGGGCTCAGTGGTAGAGTACCCCTAGATTCATCTCCTGGATAGCTGGATGGATAGATAGATAGATAGATAGATAGATAGATAGATAGATAGATAGATAGGACTATGGAGACTTGACAAATCCGAATCTTTGGAGTAGATTAGAGGTTAGAGACCTAGGGAGGAGTTACAGTTCAAGTACAAAGCTGTCTCCTGGCAAAATTCTTCCTTGTTTGGGTAGGTCAGCTTTTATCTATTAGGCTTCCAGTGGACTGGATGAAGTTCACATTCTAGAAGGCAATCTTCTTTATTTAGGCTACTGATTAAAATGTTAATCTTGTTGAAAAATATCTTCACCACATATCTGAATATTATAACCTAGCCAGGCAGACATAAAATTAACCATCATACACATAATTTATCCATTTGAAGTATAGAATTCAATGGTTTTTAGTATATTCACTGGTAGGTGAAACTATTATCAAAGTCAAGTTTACAACATCACCCTCAAGAAGACCCTGACACTCGCTGGATATGATCCTCCTGTCTTCTCATTTCTCCCCACCCCAAGCAACCACTAATCTACTTTCTGTCCCTAAAGACTTGCCCATTCTGGACATTTCATATGAAAAGAGTTATATAGCATATGATCTTTTGATTTCTTTCACTTGACATATTTTCAAACTTTATCCATGTATTAACATCAGTTCTGTATTTCTTTTTATTGTTTCATAATACTTCTCTGTGTGGCTATATACCACATCATGTTTGTCTATTCATCTGTTAATGAGCATTTGGCTCTTATGAATAATACTGCTATAAACAGTCATGTGCAAGGTTTTTGTGTGGATATAGGTTTTTATTTATCTTGTGCATACACCTAGGAGTACAATTGCTGAGTCTTATGGTAATTCTATGCTTAATCATTCAAGGGCATACAGGACTGTTTTTCAAAGTAGCTACACCATTTGACATTCCCAGTGACAGTGCTATAATGGTTCCAATGTCTTCAGGTCTTTGCTGACATTAGTAACATTTGTTATTATCTAAATTTTTATTCTAGCCATTTTGGTGAGTGTGAGTGATATCTCATTGTGGTTTTGATTTGCATTTACCTGATGACTAAGATTTGAGTATCTTTCCATGTCCTTATTGATCATTTACATATCGACCTTGGAGAATATCTGCTGTCATTCTTTTTTCATTTTTCATTTTGGTTTTTTTGTCTGTTTATTATTAAGTTGTAAGTGTTCTTTGTATATTCTGGATGCAATTCCCTTACCAAATATATGAGTTGAAATATATTGACCATTCCGTTGGTTATCTTTTCACTTTCCTTACAGTGTTTCTTGAAAGTACAAAAGTTTTAAATTGTTTTTAATTGACACATAAGAATTGTACATATTTAAGGGGTATCATGTGATGTTTCGATGAATGTATACATTGTATAATATTTGAATGAAGGTAAGCATGTCTGTCCCCTCAAACATTTCTTTGTGATAAAAATATTTAAAGTCTTTTCTTCAAGCTTTTTTTGAAATATACAGTACACTATCATTATCTATAGCCATCCTACCATGTAATAGAATGTCAGAACTTACTTCTCCTAACTGTATATTTATTTATTTTTCCCTTTATTTCTCATATCATATCTAAGAATCCTTTGCCAAATATGAGATGATGAAAATTTACACTGTTTTCTTCTAAGAGTTTTATAGTTTTAGGTTTTAGGTCTTACCTCTAAGTCTATATTACATTTTGAGTTAATTTTTTAGATGGAATAAGGTAAGCATCCAATTTCAACCTTTGGCATGTGGCTTCCAATTTTTTCGAGCACCATTTGTTGAAAAAAAAACTAATATTTTCACATTGGATGACCTTGGCATACTTGTCAAGGATCAATATATGGCTTCTTTTGACCATGTCTGTGATACATGGTTTTATTTCTGGACGCTCAGATTCCATTCATCTATAGGTCTGTCCTTATGTGAACACCACATTATTTTAATTATTGTTGCTTTGTACTAAGTTTTCTAATAGGAAAGTCTTCTTACATTGTTTTTTTTCTTTTTTCAGGATCGTTTTGGCTATTCTGCATCCCTTGCAATTTCACATGAATTTTAGAATCAACTTGTCTGTTTCTACAAAGAAGTCATGTGGGATGTTATAGGATTTTAATTAGCTCTATAGATTAAATTTGGGAACTATTACAATCTTGACAAAACTAGATTTTTTAATTCAGGAACATGTGTGTTTTTCCCACTTACTTAGATCTTCCCTAGGTTTTCAGAGTATAAGATTTCTATTTCTGCTTTTATTTTTTGTACTGGAGACTGAAACCAGGCAGGTTTCACTCAACCACTGAGTCACATCTGCAGTTCTTTTTTGTATTTTATTTAGAGACAGGCTCTCACTGAGTTGATTAGTGCCTCGCTGAGTTGCTGAGGATGGTTTTGGACTCACACGATTCTCCTGCCTTAGCCTCCTGATCATTTTTGCATTTAATGTACTCTAACTATTTTATTCTGTATGTTACCGTAAATTGAACTGTATTCTTAATTTTATTTTGGGGTTGTTGCAAAAGTGTAAAGGTAGAGCCTCCTTTACCAGAGCAGAGGTAGCCTCCACCTTCTGACAGCGCTCACCAGGAGCTCAGTCTCAGCAACAGGTAGCTGGGAGAGGGATGAGAAAGGCTGACCTCCCTGCAGTAGAGACTGGAGGGTGTAGAGAGCAGAACACTGTGCTCTGGGCTGTCTCAGACTGGAGTAGAGTCTTTGGCTTGCTGAGCTGCAAGGCAGGAGAGTCAGAGTTATCTCGGTTCAAATACCGCCAACTCTCACTTTTCATACGGAATTTTATGGGTTTTCTAGGACAGGTGCTTATTCACATTTTCTGTATTCTTTCTGGATCATTTCCAGAAACTGTAAGTGGTTAATATTTTATAATTTTCACCAATTTCATTGGAAAGTTTTTGTCAAGCTCTTCCTACTGTCATATCAGAATTTTCTGGTTTTAAAAATGGGGCTAGTGTTTTCTATTTCAGGGGATTATTGTGAGAATTAAGTTGGTTAACACAAGTACTGTGCTTGGAACAAATAGAGGTCATAAAGCAAGGTATTATTTAATGTTTCCTATTAGTGACTGTAACTATCATCATTTCATTGAATATCATTTCATTGGTTACCATTGACAGTAGTGTGGAACAGGCCCTGAAGACAGGATTCTAGCCTTAATTTAAACATTTATTAAATTTTTTTGTTAATGGAAAGAACACTCAAGAAAACACCCAGCATGATGGTGTACACCTATAATGCAGTGACTCGAGAAGCTGAGGCAGGAAGATTGCAAGTTTGAGGCCAACCTCAGAAACTTAGTGGGACTCTGTCTCAAAAATTTTTAAAAATTATGAAACAACAAACAACAACACATGTCCTTCCTATCCACTTCCCTCCCAAAAGCCAGCACTATGACTTATATGTATTTCTTAGCTTCTTCTCATCAACCCATTCCCTTTCTTCTCTGATGCAAGTAAATATTATCTTGAATCCAACTCACATTGGTTAACAAAGGATTTTGAATTATAAACTTTGGGGAAAGTTTCTTTCAATGATTTAGTCCAGGGATTTCAAACTTATAACCCCTGGCTCCTATGAATCATGGGTAATAAAAGCAGATATTTAGGAATATTTACTATGTCCCAGGTTTGATTCTTTATTATTCCCTTTATTTCTTATACCATGAAGCAGGTAATACTACAGAGCTCACACTGTTAAATTCAATGCTATTTCATTTATATAGTTACATGCTTATTTCTGTGTTTACGTATATGCATAGAGAGGCTCCCCCAATTTTTGAATAGCAATTACCTCTGAATAGTAAGGTTTTCATAATTTGTACTTTCTCCTTCATATATATATATATATGTAATCTATATTATAAGTATATATATATGTAATATATATTACATATATATATATATATAATATAGATTACATATATATATATATATATATATATATTTTTTTTTTTTTTTTTTTTTTTCTCCCAGTGCTGGGGATTGAACCCAGGGCCTTGTGCTTGCAAGGCAAACACTGTACCAACTGAATTATATCCCAAGCCCTCCTTCCTGTATTTTGAACATCTTTTTAAGTGTTTGCTTTTCTGTTGCTGGAGATTGAATCCAGGGCCTTGTGCATGTTAGGCAAGCACTCAACCCCACTGAGCTACATTCATCCCCAACCCTAATTCTTATTTTTTTATGATGAACATGTATCATAACTAGAAAGAGTAAAATAAAAATCCTAGTATAACTCTGCAGGTAAGACCAAAGCTTAGTTAAGCTCTTTATGACAAGCAATGCCTAGTAACAAGGGTAATTAACTTGAACCTTTGTATTCTACTGTTTCGACCTTGCTCTGACTTCTATAATGTATTTTGCTTTCTATAAATTAGAAATCAACTAAATATGTCCTATTAATGTAATTAATTATATTTTGTGTGAAATGTCTTAGGGAGAATTCTGTGCAATGTACACGTTTCTCTTATTCTTTTCAAGTCTGACCAAAGTCCAGCCCCTGAATTCATAAACACCTGTTCACAGTTCATCTGCAATTGAAATTTAACTTTCAAATTCAATTTCAAATGGAGAACATTCAGCCAGCTGTGGGATTTTCTTGCTCTCAACCTGATTTCAAACACCACCCTTTCCATAAATAGCTAAAGAAGGTGATCTCTATAATACTTGCTTTTATCCCTTTCAAGTAAATCCAAAAGGCTGAGTTTTATTAAATAAGAAAATATATAGAAATCATTCATGTCCTTTGAATGGATATCATAAAATTTGCTGCTGATTTTATCCACTTTCTCTAGTTACAAAAAAAAAGACAACTAAAGCACAATTTTATAATAGGAGAATGAGACAGCATGCATTCTGATGCATGTATTTTCTAAAAGTGAAATAAGATGAAATGAGAACTCTTCAATTTTGTAATACCTGAGCTAAAGCTACTTAGAAGTGTGATGACAATTTTTAATATAAGCACATCAATGAGTGTTTTAAATACTTGTAATTTTTCCTAATTTAACACTCTCTCTTTTTTATTGGCCTTTCTTCTTTTTGCTAATGTGAAAAAGAACTTGAACATATTTAATTTATATTAAAGTAAATGGCTGTGATTCTAGTTCAGATTAAAAGGCTAAGTTGTATGAGTGCTCACATATCATCAGAATGCTGAATTCAGGGAAAACTCTTAGATTAAGCCTATAGTGGAAAAAAATGAATTAATAACTTACCTTTCAAATGCTTGTTTTAAATGTTGCTTTGTTTTGTGATACTGGGGCTCAAACTCAGGGTTTCATGCATGCCAGGCAAGCACTCTACCACTGAGCTACATCTTCATCCCTGTTTTAAATTTTTGAGAACAAGCAGTCTAAAATACAAAATATAACATAAATCCTGAAATAATGTGCAAGCATTCAAACTTTGGTAAAGATAATTATCAACATGACCCAGGGGCATGATATGGCTCTAAAGATTTTAATCAGCCAAATAAGAAAATATTTCTGAAACAAACTAATCTCTATTGAGAGATTTTATTCATATCATTCAGAACTGATAGACTAACTTTTTAATAACTTGGTTTTGCCCCCAACTTATCACTAATTGAATTATTTAAATCTATACAGTAATAAATTCATAGAACTGGAATTTAAATTGAAGTGTGTTCATAAGAATAAAAAAGTTGAAAACAACCTAAATGTTCACTACTAAGTGCTTAACTAAATAATAAAAAAAAATTAAATCATGCAATGAAGTATCATCTAGCTATTAAAGGCATTATAACAATGTGGGGAGCAAGCAATAAATATCTAATAAATTGACATGTTTTAAAAATTAATATGTGGGCACAAGAAAATAGGTAAAAGGGTATACTTTAGTGTTGTAATAGTGGTTGTCTTGTTGTTGAGTTCTATGTATTTATTCTTTATGCCTATTATTTTTTAAGCTTCTGACTTTTCCCCCCAAATTTATATAGTCTGCTAGAACTGCCGTAACAAAGTACTACAGATTGGGTGACTGAAACAACAGAATTTTTATTTTCTCATAATTCTGGCAGCTGGAGTCCAAGATGAAAGTATCAGCAGGGTTGGTTTCTTCTAAGACCTCTCTGCTTGGCTTGTAATGGGCCATTTTCTCCCTGATGTCTTCACATTATCTCCCTCCTTTGTGTCTGTGCTCAAAATTCTTCTTGTGAAAACACTAGTCTCATTGAAGTAGTACTCACCTCAAAGACCTAATATTGACAAGGTAACAAGAAAATATTCCTACTCTAAATTAATTAATTGGTCTTTTTTATTTATAAATCCATCTTTTTCAGGTCTATTTATTGGGAGTCTGTCCTTCCAAACCCTGATCAGTTCTGTCTAACCTTTGCCGCTTTGGTCTATACTTTATGGGATGATAACCCCCCTCAAGATACTGCCCAACCACATGGTTTTCTTGAGGCAGATGGTCAGTCTACCATTGGTTAGTTTTTGAGCTGCGACAGCTTCCTTAACCAATAGGCCCTTAGTTTCAGTTTTCTTGACAGAGAGAAAAACTTTCAATTTAGTAAGAGGAAGCAATAATTCAAATCTGATACTTGCAAACTATAGTTATGTTTCCCAGGTCACAGCAAATAAAAGGAAAACTGAATTCAAGAAAAGATTTTCAAAAGTCAATCAATCAAAAAATGGGCCTTCTCTTCCCTGGCTTCTCTTAACACTGTGCTGTGTGGCACTCTGACAGGGAACTTGAGAAAAAGATGAGCAAGTTCTTATAATCACAGAACTTTGGAAACTCCTTGACCACCATTCTTCTGGAAAATATTAGTTTTTATTTAGTTAAAAAGAAAAACAGGGGGGCTGGGTGTAGGGAGAGAGATTTTCAAAGGAAGAATCTGAAGGAATAGCCGTGAATAGAGAAAACTACTAAAGTGGGAACCCAAAATGGAAATAGGTTCAGATTTGCAGACTGTCACTGAAGAGCCTTGGACCACATTTATTCTCTCAAATATGCTTGAAATCAAGGTCTCGTGTAAATCACCAAAGAACATATGTCAACATAAATTCATAAAATTTATTTTGATTATACATCTTTGCTAAAGAGTGGAATTAGTTTGAGCAAAGCAAATGGGAAAATATTTTATAACACTCTACCAAAATCTTTTGTGTTGCTTCTTTTAATGACCCCTACTAAGTCATAAAGCATTCTCGGGACACTTTTTGCAGTGGAATTGTCTTGTATGAATTATAAGTAAAGAGATGTTTGTGGTTAGGAAAAGTGAACATGCCAAACTAGACCTTGGTTTCTCGTTGACTTCATCAGGGCTTATAAAATGATTTTCTTAGGAAGAAAACAGTTTCCAAAAATGCACTGGCTTTATATCCATTTAATGTAAGTGTGTAATTTATATGAATTCCTATGAATTTGAAATACCTGAAATGTGTCAAGAATTTAAAAACATCATTAAAAGTGTGAATTAAATATACCAGTGAAGGTCCTCAGGCTAGAAAGTCAAATGTGTAGGCTTAAAATCATCTTAAATACAGACCTGCTTCCACAGGGCAACATCCACATATGGTGAAGCCATCAAATGTGAATTTGGAAAGAGAGCAGATAAGTTTACACATAGATACTAGTAGCTAGTTCTCATTTAATGGTTTCAAGTGCCGCAGAGCGATCTCTCTCTGTAGAAGAACCTTTGAAAACAAATTTCTTGAGTTTTTCTTCCATGTACACACAGCATAAGCCTCCTGTTTGTTGCTATATGTGGCTCTCACGTTTATGTTCCTCCATCCCTGTTAATACATTCATTTGTTTGTCTTGGGGAAAATGAACCGTGACTACCATCTGGGCCCTCCACTGCCTAAGGGAGCGTTTTTTATCCAACGTGGGATGCCATCTTTGGTAGTGTATTTTATTTGAAAAATTCGTGCCTTCATCTAAGCCACTCTCACGAAGAAGTTTGTGGGTGGCAGCACAGTTTACTTTATAATTTATAAAGGACCTGTGATGCTTTGGTACTTCTGATGTCTCAGAAACATTACTTGGCAGAGATTAAGATAAAAAATAAATCACCAAAATTTAATCGCAGCCTAATGGTGTCCTCACAAGTCCTTGTGGCACTTAGAAACCACCTTTCAGAAAGGATCTGGGAATTTGCAAATGAATAAGATAGTAGGCCCCCTAGCAGGATCAAAATGCTTTTCTTCATGTGGTGTGAAATTCCTTCTATGGTTGCAGCTAGCTATGTAACCACAATAGAATTCTAATTTATGGCATATTTCTGGACTATTATAATACAATAATTCCAGAATGTGCTGTGGTGTTTGAAACTGAGAGCAGCTGAATTAGGCACCAGGGTGGCCTTTAAGAATAGTGAAATTAAAAAAAGAATTTTTTTAGTGAACTGAGGAAAGTATGAATTGTCCAGAAGCTAAGCATCACATATGAAAATCGTGTTGGAGGACGTCCTGAAACATGAGAAATGAATAAGAAGACAGACTATGAATTCTTTTGGAAAGAAAATTATTACATTAAGCTGTATCTCTTATTCTTTAAAAGGTAGGCAATACAAGCACTTCTAGCCAAGCATGAGAATTAGAACTCTGTTTATTTTTCATGTCTGTTATATCAATGTCTAGAACATTTTTTAGCATTCAATAGAAGCACAGAACTGTGCGGGGAAAAGATTTCATCATTTAAATGTAGATGGAGACAACAAATTTCTGTTCTGAATCATTCTGGCAACCATATGATGGTTTGTGTATTGATGACTTCCCATTCTGTCTTCGTACATTTAGGTAAGCTGTTCAGAGTCCATTTCATGCATCATACCCATTTCTTTCAAATCCATATGAGTGAAAAAACAAGCTCCATGAAGGCTGGGCGCTTTGCTTGTCTTATTCTCTGCTGGTAAGCCTGACTTAGGACAGCACCTGACACAGCCACTGAGTGCCAGTTACCTGTGTGAATTCATACAGTGGAAGCACAATTTCCAGGTTCAGTATAAATGAGATGTTTCTAAAATTAATCAATAAATTATAATATACTCACTCTACCAAATGCACAAATAACTTGACATGTTCTGTACCCATAAGTGATTTAAAATCTGATAAAGGAATCATATTGCACATATACCATAATCCAACTATCAATAGATACTTGCTGCAAGTTGGCAATATACAGCAGTGGGAGAAATTGTCCAACCTTGATAATGTAATGTACTGAAAACCAAGGGAAATGAGCGTACAAAGAAACTGAGGGCAATCACTACGGCAGGCACTATATTAACAGTAAAAGAAAATGAGGTGGAGAAGACACATTGGGGTTAGCTTTTAGGAGATTCACTTGGAGACTCAGTGGGAGGCCTCAGGTTATACATACTAAGAACCTGTGCTCTGGATTCAAGCTTCATTAAGTTTGAATCCTAGCTCCACCACTCAGTAACTCCATTTCCTCCCTATGTGTCTGTTTCTTCATTTGAAAGATGAAGGTGATAATAGTAACTAATTCATGGGGTTCTTGTGAGGATTAAATGTCCTAAAATATTTGTGATATGTTTAGAACAATGCCTAATGTACTAGATACTCTTTCATGTTAGGAATATCAGTTTTATTGTTATCAAAATTATGGGGAAAGGATCCAGGTTTTAAGAGTTTAGGAGTAGGTAAGGAAACTTCATTCTGCCAATATTTTAGTAGGGAAAGAGCTACTGGTATAGATCTCCTTAGGGTGCAATCTAAGCAAAGCAATGTGTGTAAGACTTAGTAACTAACACCTGCTCCTCTTGGGTAGCTGCTGTCATGACTTCCAGTGATTATGGACTCTTGGTAGGCACCCACTGTGGAAAATCTCCCCAGAGTGTGGGCTGGACCTTCTTCCTTTGCATCTTTCTCTTCTCCCTCCTTCTCCTCCTCCTTCATTTTACTTCTTTATAGAATACTTTTAGCTTCACCATCAAATTGAGAGATAGGAATAGAGAATTTCACATACCACATCCCCCACCCATGCATAGTCTCTCCCAATATCAACATCCCCCAACAGTTGACAAAGATACATTGACACATCATTCTCACCCAAAATTTCACATTGGTGAAATTTTTTTTAATTAATTAATTTATTTATTTTATTGTAAACAAATGGGATACATGTTGTTTCTCTATTTGTACATGGAGTCAAGGCATACCATTTGTGTAATCATAAATTTACATAGGGTAATGTTGTTTGATTCATTCTGTTATTTTTTTTTGATGTTACGCATTGTATGGGTTTGGACAAATGAATACTGATACATATCTACCATTATACTAGTAGGCAAAGCGATTTCACTACCCTTAAACTCCTCTGTGTTCTGCCTATTCATCCCTCTCTCTCCCCAATCCCTTGTAACCACTGATATTTTTACTGTCCCCATAGTGTTCCAGAATGTTAGAATCAAACAGGATGTAGTTAGAATCAAACAGGATGTAGACTTTTCAAATTATCTTCTTTCATGTAGTAATGTACATTTAAAGTTCCTCCATGTCTTTTCATGGCATGATAGGTCTTCCTTCCTTCCTTCCTTCCTTCCTTGCTTCCTGTCTTTTTAGCATTGAATAATCAGTTTTTCCATTAACCTCCGAGGGATATCTTGGTTGCTCCAAGTTTGGGTAATTATGAATAAAGCAAGTAACCATGCATGTGCAAGTTTTGTATGGACATGACTTTTCAACTCCTTTGGTAAATAACAAGGAGTGTCCTGCTGCATTGTATGGGAAGATTATGTTTAGTTTTGCAAGAACTGCCCAACTGTCTTCCAAAGTGGGTGTATCATTCATTATTCATTCACACCAAAAGCAAATGAGAGTGCTTGTTGCTCCACATCCTCCCCAGCATTTGGTTTTGTCAATGTTTCTGACATCCTAATCAGTGTGTAGTATGTTTCACTGTTTTTTTTAATTTGCATTTCCTCAGTAACATGATAAGGAACATATTTTCAAATGATTATTTTCTGTACCAATATCTTTAGTGAGGTGTCTGTTTAGATCTTGTGCTCACATTTTATTCAAGACTTTTTTGTTGATGAGTTTTAATGGTTCTTTCTGTATTTTAGATAACAGTCTTTTATTAGATCTTTTATAAATAATTTTCCCAGTCCGTGACTTGTCTTGTCACTGTCTTGACAGTACCACTTGCAGAGTGTAAACTTTTAATGTAAATGGAATCCAATTAACAACTTTTTCACTGATCAAAAATCTCACTTCTAATCTAAAATCATCTGGATTTTCTATGTTATCTTCTAGAAGTTTTATCATTTTCATATATTTCTTTTTTTTTTTTTTCACTCACTCACTCAACAGAGGTTTATTTAGTTCCTGCTGCCTTATAAGTTTCTGAGTTAGACACTGAAATACAAAGGTGGACAGTCTAACCTGTGAGAAAGCTGTTAGTCAAATTGTCACACAAATACAAAACTAAAAACTGTCCTGAGTGCCACACAGAGAAGGTTAAATATAAAACAAAACAATAAAAGGGATCTGACTTAAACCAGAGTCAGGATGACCAGAGAGCTGAAGGATAGAGTGGTTAACTAGGAAAAAAGGGAGGGGAGGGGACAAAATTCCAAGTAGAGAGAAGCAGAGTCAGTAAATCCCTGATGGCATGCCAGGGAGCTAAGGGCAGTAAATGCTGGCTGAAGTTCCAAAATAGATGAGCAGAAGGAACAGAGGCCAGATTGGGCAGGGTTTTGGAGCAACTGAAAACCACAGAAAAGCTTTGAGCAGAGAAAATAATATCATCAGATGCTTATTTTGAAAACAAGATGTAAGTGGCAGTTAAATCTCCATCTTCTCTTTCTTACATAGTCACAAAATTTCCCCAGACAGGAGACCATCCAGGACAAAGACTACATTTCCCAGCCTCCTTTGCAAGTAGGCATGTCTCTTGACTAAACTATGGCCAATGGCAAATAAACAGAATTGTCAGGTGGACGGGGTTTTTAAGGTCCTCTTTTTTGTTGTTGTTGTTTTTTGAGTGTTAAAAAGAGCTTAATATTTCTTTGTAGTTCTCTCTGTTTTTAGGGTATATCCCATTAGGAATATACTATCAAATTGCTGGGTTTTCATTTCACTTAACTGATTGCTGGGAGTATAGTTAAGGTATCAACTTAAAACCCAGCTAATTCCATTCATTTCATTATGCTTTTGATTCTTAGTTATTGGTTCAAAGTCAAATTTACAAAGTAAGATACTTTCAGAGAGGTTTAGCTTTATCCACATCACTGCCATCTTGACATCCTTTCCCCTCTCCCTCTATAAGTAACTTAAAAAACAAAACAACAATGACAAAAAAAAAAAAAAAAAAAAAAAAGCCAAACTAGCTTTGGGCTATCTTTCTTGCTTCTCCACTCTCCCTTGTTTCTTGTTTTTTTTTTTTTTTTTTTTTTTTTTTTTTTTTTTAGAGTACTTTTTAGTTATACATGAGGTTTCATATATTTCATTTAGGTCTGTGATCCATTTCGAGTTACTATTTGTGAAGGGGATAAGGGCTGTGTCCAGACTGATTGATGGATTGATTCACATCATTTGTTGTTTCAGCATCTTTTGTTGAAAAGACTGTCTTTCCTCCATTATACTGCCTCAAAAGTGTGGGCCTCTGGTTTTCTGTTTCATTGATACGTATGTCTGTTCTCTAAACAATTCTACACCATTTTGATTACAGTGGCCTTATTACCATAGTCCTATAGTCAAGTAATATCACTACTCCAACTTTGTTTTCCTCCTTCAGTATTGTTCTGGCTAATATAGGTCTTCTGTCTCTCTATATAAACTTTCAAGTCAGTTTTTCAAAGCTATAAAATGAACTTACTGGGAGTTTTGATAATCATTGCATCTGTAGATCTACAGATCAAATAGGGAAGAACTCATATCTTGATAGTTTTGATTCTTGCTATTCATGAACATAGAATCATAGACTATCTCCATTTCTATAGTCTTTTTTATTTCTTTTAATAGAGTTTTATAATTTTTTCTTATATATATCTTATAGTTTGTTAGATTCATAACTAAGTATTTCATTTTGGGAGGGGAAATTGAATTGTGCTTTTAATTTCAGATTCCTCCAAAGTCTTTCCCACATGAGATTGCCCCCATTCTCCCTTGAATATGTATCTACTTTCCTAAATAAATCTCTATCTATGCCTTTGAAAAATAATTCAGATTCCTCTTGTTCATTACTGATATATAGGAAAATGAATGACTTTTCTATATTAACCTATATTCAGCAAACTTGCTAAAATTATTTATTAGTTCCATGAGGTTTTTATTTTCTCAGTGCTTTCACATTTTCAATATAAATGAGCATCTTCAAAGAATGACTGGTTTCTTCTTTCCCAATCTTTATATCTTTTTTCATTGTCTTGTCTTACTTCATTACCTGGAACTTACAATACTATGTTTAAAAGCAATTTTGGGGGGTGGTGGGTGAGGGAAGATAAGCCCCTCTGAAAGATGACATGCTTGTCTTATTCCTGGCCTTATGGGAAAGATTCTAGCCTTGTATATATGAAATAAATCCAACTTGGTCGTGGTATATTGTATTTTATACATTGTTAGATTTGATTTGCTCATCTTCTTTTCAGTGCTGAGGATCAAACCCAGGATCTTGTGTATGCTAAATGAGTCCTCTACCACTAAGCTACACAGGATTTTTACATCTATGTTCATGAGAGATATCGAACTACAATTTTCTTGTATTATCTTTTTTATTATTTTGGTATTGGGTGATTCTGATCAAATAGAAGGGGTTAGGTAGAACTATTCAGTCAGCCATCTGGGTCTGGTGCTTTCTGTTTCAGTAGTTTAATTATTATTGATTTAATTTCTTCTATAGATAGAGGCCTATTCAGATTACTTCTGTAAGTTGGGAAAATTACTTACTTGAGAGAATTGATTCCTTTTACCTAGTTTGTGGAATTTTCAGGTGTAGATTTATTCATAATATTCCTTTATTATCTATTTGATGTCCATGGAATTGTAGCATGTAGCAATGTCCCCTTTCATTTCTTGAAGGGCCATGTTCTTTCATAGTTCCCTAGCTTTGTACTTGTTCTTCCTATTGTTATGGTTTGAATCCAGAATGTCTACCTGCTTACGTGTGAAGGTTTGGTCCCCCAATACAGCAATGTTCAGAGGTGGGGTTTTGGGGAAATGATTGCATCATGTGGGCTCTGACCTCATCAATGGATTAATCCATCAGTAGCTACATGATCTATTGCTAGGTGTTAGAAATGGCAGGAGGTAGAACCTAGTTGAAGGGAGTGGGACCTTGTGGGTATTCTTGTCCTGGTCTCTTTTTCTTTCTTTTAGTCTCTGTCTTTCTTTGCTTTCTGGCTATCATGAACTGAGCAACTTTCCTTTACCATGATGTTCTGACTTGCTACAGGCTCAAAAGCAATGAAGCCAGCTGACCAAGGACTGAAACCTCTAGAACCGTGAGTCAAAATAAATCTTTTCTCCTATAAGTTGTTTTTCTCAGATGTTTTAGCACAGTTATGAAAAACTGACTAATACACCTGTTTAGGAATTTATTTATTAGATTAACTCGCACTTATCCTTCAAGGTATAATATATTTCATATGAAAAGCTTTCCTGGCTCTTCTCCATTCCCATCTAATTTGGAAAGCTGTCCATTTGTGTTCTGATAAAATTCTAAGCTTTTTTCTACAAAAAACACATTTCAAACTCTATTATATGTTTCATTTTATATCTTCACCATGCTCTGTGTATGTCCTTAGGGTTAAACCATGTTTTATTTGCCATTGAACCTCTGACATTCAAGGAGAGAGGAAAATAAGGAAAGGAAGCAGGGAGGAAAGTAAGACAGACAGTAAGACAGTTGAATTTAAAATCTGTTTCAAACCTCTAGAAGAGTGGACTAATTTATTAACCATCCAAGTCTCAGTTTTCTCTTCTCATAAGGCTAATTACTGTTCTTTTTTTCTTACTTGTCATGAGGATCAGAGGAAATGCTGCAGGTAAAAGTCCATGTCAACAGTGAGGTTTCATAGAAACGTATTGACAATGTACTATGTTCCAGGCACTGAACTCATCATGGAGAATACAAAGAAGAATAAAATATGTCCCTGCCATTGAGGAACTTCAATCTGTTGTGAATGTCAAGGAGACAGGGGAAGGAATTGTTTTCTGTCAAGATGAGGGAGAAAAATCAAAGAAAGATACAGACAGTGGCATTTGTGCAGGGCCATAAAGGCAAATGAAGCATTTGCTTGGTTTGGAATTATGAAATGATGAGATTAATATGAAATATAAGAAACAAAAAGTGCTATGGGAGTACAGAGAGGAAATGGATTTATTTTGCCCAGAGGAGTCACATGAAAAAAACTTCATAGAGAGTTGACATTTAGGGAAGATCCAGAAGAACAGAGAGTATCTTCCCATCCTTCAACACACAAGCAAGAGGAAGGAAATTCTAGGCAGCCCCTTACACTGGATGACTAGGCTAGTGTGGCTACAACATATGGTGTTATGTGAGGACTGCCTGCCAACCCCCAGAGGGTAGCTTTTCCAATGATCACCTGAAAATCTGAGCTGGGGTCAGTAGCAGTTGAAACTGATGGGAGGAGAGGATGACTGAATGACAGATGAAATAAAGTCACATGAAGACTGATATCAGGAACGGCCAAGGCCAGAGGAATAACACAACTGCCAGAAGGAAACCTGAGCCCAAAGACCAGTAGCCATAAATGGATGGATGCCATGGTGTCAACAAAGGGGCAGGGCAAGTTTCCAAAGGCAAAAGTCCAGCAGCCCAGCTTGGTTTGAGAACTCTGTAGAATACCATCAGGAACAAGATTGAAAACAAGGACTGATGAGGAAGAAAAGAGAATCGATGAGATTTAAATTGTTTTAATATACATCAGCAGGTATGATTTCTAAGACTCCAAAAAGTACTTTCTGTGGTGAAGACCTTTAGTTTCAGCTCCTAGTATATGAAATTTCTTATAATTTGGGGCCAAAAACCCTCCACTCATCTACCGGTAATTATGTGCGTTTATACCAGTATCAAGGATTAAAGCTAACAAGAGTAGAGAGGGTCTTATGGTGAAGGGTCTAAAATACCAGGATGAGAACTTTCTCTGTGAGTTGGAAGGTAATTGGGAGCCACAGAAATATTTGGGGCAAGGAAATTTCATGATTGAAGCTGAACCTTAAGAAAACCAGCAGAAAAGGCAATGGCAAAGTTGGGGATGTTTCCAATAAGTAGAACTGAAGTTATAAAAAAAGTCTGAATTAGACTGTTGCAAACACCCATTTATGAAGGCCATCAGTGTGCAAGTGTTCCTTTGTTAAAATGGGGTTCTCTGACCTGCCACGAGGCCAGATGCTGCCACATTCATGGACTGCCCTTCATCATTGTCTTGCTCACCATCTGGAGGCATTTTCTGTGTGGATGGTGGTGGTACTATCTAAAGAATCAGAATTTAAATTTTTATAGTATTCTACATTGCATTCTGACTGTGATGCCAGTGAGTTTATGGGTAAAATGTGATCATGTGTGCTCCTGTCCCTGTGATAATGACTTATGGTCAGAGATAATCTGTTTGACCTTGTTTTATTCTTGGATTTGCTAGTTTCTGAAAACCCAGTAGGCTCAGGGATGGGACCATCCTTGATCATGTCCAGGTCTGGTTCCAGGAACTCTTCAGTCTTTTGTTTTCTGGTGACTTTTATTCCTTCACTCTGCATGTTTTTTCGTCATTATCCTACTGAAGTGGATATGGGTCCCATCTGAAGTGCACCTTTTTCAGGGGCATTCTCAGCCTACTTCTTACTTACTTTCATATATATATATATATATATATATATATATATATATATATATAAAGATGTTTTCTTAGAACAGATTCATGGTATCTACAGTTATAACCTCTTTTAAAAGATTGGTTATTGTCTATTAAATTCCAGTTAGCTCCATATACTAGTAGTCACAATTCTTTTCAGGACATACTATATGTATATATTTTTAATACTTAATCTGTGATAAATATTTAAGTATTTATAAAACAAACATATATGTGTATATATATATATATATATATATTTTTTTTTTTTCCCCCTCCTTTCCTGTTTCTCTATTGGACATCTTGCTCCTCTCTCTTGACATTCTATGAGTCTATTGGAAATACCAGATGTGGTGGGGGAGTTACAACTTAATTTCTATTTGCTGAGTCATTTTGTCCAATGTTAAGAATTTCTTGGGTGCTACTTTAATCTATTGAGAGGTTTTAACAATGGATGAGCCACAAATATCTTTATTTCTTACCACAAAACCGAGTTTTTACCAGCCTTTAGCCTCAGAGCATTTCTTTTCTTTCTTTATTTTGTTTTCTTTTTAACTGTTTAGGCTTGAGAAATAATTGCCTCTTCCATTCCTACTAGATTCTAAAACTGTATCCCTTCTCCCTTTCCTTTCATTCCTTGTTGCAGATCAGTCTTCTCTCTTCTAAGATCATGTCTTTCTGTCATCTTGCCATCTGCAGGTAACAGCAGTCAACAATGTCACTAAATTCTGCCTCTGACTTTTCCAACTACAGGCTCATTAGATGTCCTGTCTACCTTCTAAACTGCTGTACACTGAATTTTGTCCCCTTCTACCAAGATTGATAGGTGGAAACCCATCCTGGGTGTGAAGGTGATTAGGAGGCAGGGCCTTTGGGAGGAAATTAGTTCAGATGAGGTTGTGACGGAAGAATCCCCAGGATGAGAGTAGAGCCTTTGCAAGGGGGCAAAGAACCCAGAGCTCTCTCTCATTAGCTCGCAAGGATACAGTGTCAAGATGGCCATCTGCAAAGTAGGAAGTAGGCCCTCATCAAGAACCTAAGTATGCTATACCCGGTCTTAGAATTCCAGCTTCCAGAACTGTGAGAAATAAATCTCTGCAATTTAAACCACCCATCTGTGATAGTGTGTTGTAGCAGCCCAAACAGGTTGACATAAGCTATTTCAGTTATAATGAATTAAAATGATTGCTATCCTTTCACCCTGAACTATAAATTTCCTCTCTGCTGGCCCCCTATAATGCTATATATTATGGGTTACTTTGTACTGAGTATCACACTTCTAGGTGACAATTCCTGTATTAGTGAGAATAAATAGATAATGCTTTAGAATTCTAACCCCACAGGCTATGTGACCTTTAATAACAAAGGTTTATTTTGAAAAAATAGAGAGAACTTATATCTGAGTACATGTGTCCGAGGCACTGCCATGATCTTTTTATGTATTATTGCATCTATTCTTCACAAGGTGTTCATGATTGTCTCTATTTTCTATATGAAGAAAATGAGGTTTAGAGTGTTTCAGTTATTATTCTAGAATACATAGATAGGATACAATGATCTGGAGATTCCAATCCAGATCTCTTAGATTCCAAAATTTTTGCTCTTTTTGACCACCTAAAGAAGCTAAAATAAAAGTACCTTCAGCATAAATAAAAGTCAGCTAGTCACTTTCATTATTGACCAGAGCTCCTGCATGTAAAAGATATGCAAATCTGAGATATACTAAACTGGGTGCAATGGCACAGGCTATTATCCTAGCTGCTCGGAAAGTTAAGGCAGAAGGATCACAAGTTCAAAGCCAGCCTGGGTAACTTAGCAAGACCCTGACTCAGAATAAAAAGGGATGGGGATGTAGCTCAGTGGTAGAGTGCTTACCTGGCACGTATGAAGTTCTGGGTTCACTGCCCATCAATGTAAAAGGAAAAAAAGAAAAATACCTGATTAAATTTCTGCCTTTTTTTATTCTTTTGCCACTTAGTAACTAAGGGTTTGGCTCGCATCCATTTTGAATATCTCAAACTGAACATTCAAATATTTTGTAAAGCTTTTCTTTTAATAAATTAAGAAATTTGTGAAAACTACTTTAATTTCATTATTTTTTCCACGAAAGGGTATACCTACAAAAATGGAAAGAAAATTGTAGATTGACTTTTTATAACATGAAAATAGTCTATCTGAAAAAGCAATAGTGGAATAACAAAATGACATTACTGTTGGGGAAGGGATAACAGAGAAAATTTGCTTACTGAAAAATAAAAATAGATAAGTAATAAATAAAAGTATAAAGAGATTGGCAATTTAATTGCACAGAAAAATGAAAAATGGAAAATCCTTTTTAGATATGTCCCTTTAACCTTCCTAGTTCTGCTTTAGATGTTTCAATCAAGACGTTTTACAAAACAGGAGAGACCATAAATAGAACTTTCCCTGTCAGAGAACTGAGCTGAATGGATGTCACAGGAAACTAAGTGACCTATTCAGATGATTCCATGTAATCACCTGTCCCTCAGATAATACCTGGTGGCTGTATTCAGGCTCAGATCCAATCCATTGCTGATCACATTCTAATTGTCTCTTTACTGATCCACCTGCCTGCACCATTCTTTCTTCTGAAATTAGCCAAGATATCTCTAGTGAGGAAAAACAATTTTAGATGATGCTGATTTTTCAAACTATATTTTTAAGTCTAGAAATAGTTTCAATTAGTATTGAAATAAGAAAAAAAAGCAACACCCTTAACTTGGTGAGAAGTGGGTTCATAAGCATCATTAAGCAGGTTTAGGTTTATTTATTTATTTATTTATTTATTTTATGTCAGGATTTTCTCTTGGTGTTTTCCTTTTTTTTTTTTTTTATTGTGAACAAATGGGATACATGTTCTTTCTCTGTTTGTACATAGAGTAAAGGCATACCATTTGTGTAATCATACGTTTACATAGGATGATGTTGGTTGATTCATTCTGTTATTTTTTTCCCCTTCCCCCCACCCCTCCCATCCCTCTTTTCCCTCTATACAGTCCTTCCTTCCCCCATTCTTGCCCCCCTCCCTAACCCTCACTCTAACCCTAAAACTAACCCCTCCCACGCCCCATTATGTATCATCATCCACTTATCAGCGAGATCATTCTTCCTTTGGTATTTTGAGATTGGCTTATCTCACTTAGCATGATATTCTCCAATTTCGTCCATTTGCTTGCAAATGCCATAATTTTATCATTCTTTATGGCTGAGTAATATTCCATTGTATATATATGCCACAATTTCTTTATCCATTCATCAACTGAAGGGCATCTAGGTTGGTTCCACAATCTGGCTGTGGTGAATTGAGCAGCAATGAACATTGATGTGGCTGTGTCTCTGTAGTATGCTGATTTTAAGTCCTTTGGGTATAGGCCAAGGAGTGTGATAGCTGGGTCAAATGGTAGTTCCATTCCAAGTTTTTTAAGGAATCTCCATACTGCCTTCCAGAGTGGTTGCACTAATTTGCAACCCCACCAGCAATGTATGAGTGTACCTTTTTCCCCACATCCTCGCCAACACCTGTTGTTGCTTGTGTTCTTGATAATCGCCATTCTGATTGGGGTGAGATGGAATCTTAGGGTGGTTTTGATTTGCATTTCTTTTATTACTAGAGATGTTGAACATTTTTCCATATGTTTGTTGATTGTTTGTAGGTCTTCTTCTGTGAAGTGTCTGCTCATTTCCTTAGACCATTTGTCGATTGGATTATTTGTAGTCTTGGTGTTGAGTTTTTTGAGTTCTTTATAGATTCTGGAGATTAGTGCTCTATCTGAAGTGTGATTGGCAAAGATTTTCTCCCACTCTGTAGGCTCTTTCTTCACATTGCTGATAGTTTCCTTTGCTGAGAGAAAGCTTTTTAGTTTGAATCTATCCCCAGTTGTTGATTCTTGCTTTTATTTCTTGTGCTATGGGAGTCCTGTTGAGAAAGTCTGGTCCTAAGCCGACATGTTGAAGATCTGGACCTACTTTTTCTTCTATAAGATGCAGGGTCTCTGGTCTGATTCCGAGGTCCTTAATCCATTTTGAGTTTAGTTTTATGCACGGTGAGAGATATGGGTTTATTTTCATTTTGTTGCATATGGATTTCCAATTTTCCCAGCACCATTTATTGAAGAGGCTATCTTTTCTCCATTGCATATTTTTGGCCCCTTTGTCTAGTATGAGGAAATTATATTTGTTTGGGTTTGTTTCCGTGTCCTCTATTCTGTACCATTGATCTACCTGTCTATTTTGGTACCAATACCATGCCGTTTTTGTTACTATTGCTTTGTAGTACAGTTGAAGTTCAGGTATTGCAATACCCCCTGCTTCATTTTTCCTGCGAAGGATTGCTTTAGCAATTCTGGGTTTCTTATTCTTCCAGATGAATTTCATGATTGCTTGTTCTACTTCTGTAAGGTACATCATTGGGATTTTAATTGGAATTGCATTGAATCTGTATAGCACTTTTGGTAGTATGGCCATTTTGACAATATTAATTCTGCCTATCCAGGAACATGGGAGATCTTTCCATCTTCTAAGGTGTTCTTTAATTTCTTTCTTTAGTGTTCTGTAGTTCTTATTGTAGAGGTCTTTCACCTCTTTTGTGAGATTGATTCCCAAGTATTTTATTTTTTTCGATGCTATTGTGAATGGAGTAGTTTTCCTAACTTCTCTTTCTGAAGATTCATCACTTATGTATAAAAATGCATTGGATTTATGAGAATTGATCTTGTATCCTGCTACTTTACTGAATTCACTTATGAGTTCTAAGAGTTTTCTGGTGGAATTTCCTGGTTCCTCTAAGTATATAATCATATCATCAGCAAATAGGGATAGTTTGAGTTCTTCTTTTCCAATTCGTATCCCTTTAATTTCTTTGGTCTGTCTAATTGCTCTGGCTAGAGTTTCAAGGACGATATTGAATAGGAGTGGTGAGAGAGGGCATCCCTGCCTTGTTCCAGATTTTAGGGGGAATGCTTTCAGTTTTTCACCATTAAGAATAATATTAGCCATGGGCTTAGCATAGATGGCCTTTACAATGTTAAGGAACGTTCCCACTATCCCTATTTTTTCTAGTGTTTTGAGCATGAAGGGGTGCTGTATTTTATCAAATGCTTTTTCTGCATCTATTGAAATAATCATGTGATTCTTGACTTTAAGTCTGTTGATATGGTGAATTACATTTATTGATTTCCTGATGTTGAACCAACCTTGCATCCCTGGGATGAAACCAACTTGATCATGATGCACTATCTTTTTAATACATTTTTGTATGCGATTTGCTAAAATTTTGTTGAGAATTTTTGCGTCGATGTTCATTAAGGAAATTGGTCTGAAATTTTCTTTCCTCCATGTGTCTCTGTCTGGTTTAGGTATCAGGGTGATATTGGCTTCGTAGAATGAGTTTGGGAGGGTTCCCTCCTCTTCTAGTTCATGGAATACTTTGAAAAGTATTGGAATGAGCTCTTCTTTAAAGGTTTTGTAGAACTCGGCTGAGAAACCATCAGGTCCTGGACTTTTCTTTGTTGGTAGGCTTTTGATGACTTCTATTTCATTACTTCTATTCATTCTTCTATTGGTCTATTTAAATTGTGTATGTCCTTCTCGTTTAGTTTAGGCAATTCATAGGTCTCTAGAAACTTGTTGATATCTTCGAAATTTTCTATTTTGTTGGAATATAGATTTTCAAAATAGCTTCTAATTATGTTTTGTATTTCAATCGTGTCTGTTGTGATATTTCCTTGTTCATTCCGAATTTTGGTGATTTGGGTTTTCTCTCGTCTTCTCTTTGTTAGTGTGGCTAAAGGTTTATCAATTTTGTTTATTTTTTCGAAGAACCAACTATTTATTTTGTCAATTTTTTGTATTGTTTCTTTCGTTTCAATTTCGTTGATTTCAGCTCTGAGTTTAACTATTTCCTGTCTTCTACTACTTTTGGTGTTGGTCTGTTCTTCTTTTTCTAGGGCTTTGAGCTGTAGTGTTAGGTTGTTTATTTTTTGAGTTTTACTTCTTTTATTAAATGCGCTCCATGAAATAAATCTTCCTCTAAGTACCGCTTTCATAGTGTCCCAGAGATTTTGATATGATGTTTCTTTGTTCTCGTTTACCTCTAAGAATTTTTTAATTTCCTTCCTAATATCTTCTGTTATCCATTCATCATATAATAGCATATTGTTTAATCTCCAGGTGTTGGAGTAATTTCTGTTTTTTGCTCTTTCATTTATTTCTAGTTTCAATCCATTATGGTCTGATAAAATACAAGGAAGTGTCTCTGTCTTCTTGTATTTGCTAACATTAGCTTTGTGGCATAATATATGGTCTATTTTAGAGAAGGATCCATGTGCTGCTGAGAAGAAAGTGTATTCACTCTTCGTTGGATGGTATATTCTATAAATGTCTGTTAAGTCTAAATTATTGATTGTGTTATTGAGATCTATGGTTTCTTTGTTCAATTTTTGTTTGGAAGATCTGTCCAGTGGTGAGAGAGGCGTGTTAAAATCACCTAGTATTATTGTATTGTGGTCTATTTGGTTTCTGAGATTGAGAAGGATTTGTTTGACATACATGGGTGAGCCACTGTTTGGGGCATAGATATTTATGATTGTTATGTCTTGCTGATTTATGGTTCCCTTAAGCATTATGAAATGTCCTTCTTTATCCCTTCTGATTAACTTTGACTTGAAGTTCACTTTATCTGAAATGAGGATGGATACCCCAGCTTTTTTGCTGGGTCCATGTGCATGGTAAGTTTCTTCCCATCCTTTCACCTTTAGTCTATGGGTATCTCTTTCTAAGAGATGAGTCTCTTGCAGGCAACATATTGTTGGATCTTTCTTTTTTATCCAATCTGCCAGTCTATGTCTTTTGATTGATGAATTCAGGCCGTTAATATTCAGGGTTATTATTGAGATATGATTTGTATTCCCGGTCATTTGACTCATTTTATTCATTTATTTGCTTATTTTTGACACGACTTGGTTCCTCTTTATTTGAGAGTTCCTTTAGGATATCTCCTCCCTTTGCTGATTTGCTTCTTTGTTTTTCATATCTTCTTCATGGAATATTTTGCTGAGAATGTTCTGTAATGCTGGCTTTCTTTTTGTATATTCTTTTAGCTTTTGTTTATCATGGAAGGATTTTATTTCGTCGTCAAATCTGAAGGTAAGTTTTGCTGGGTATAAGATTCTTGGTTGGCATCCATTTTCTTTTAGGGCTTGAAAAATGTTATTCCAGGCCCTTCTAGCTTTTAGGGTCTGGTTTGAAAAATCTGCTTCCCCCTGAATGTAATTTGGTTCTTTTCTCTCACAGCCTTTAAGATTCTGTCTTTATTTTGTATGTTAGGTATTTTCATTATAATGTGCCTTGGTGTGGGTCTGTTGTAATTTTGTGTATTTGGAGTCCTGTAAGCCTCTTGAACTTGATTTTCCATTTCATTCTTCAGATTTGGGAAATTTTCTGAAATTATCTCATTGAATAGGTTGTTCATTCCTTTGGTTTGTTTCTCTAAGCCTTCCTCAATCCCAATAATTCTCAAATTTGGCCTTTTCATGATATCCCATAGTTCTTGGAGATTCTGTTCATGATTTCTTACCATCTTCTCTGTTTGTTCGACTTTGTTTTCGAGGTTAAATATTTTGTCTTCAATATCTGAGGTTCTGTCTTTCCAGGTGTTCTATCCTATTGGCTGTGCTTTCTATGGAGTTCTTAATTTGGTTTATTGTTTCCTTCATTTCAAGGATTTCTGTTTGGTTTTTTTTCAATATCTCTAACTCTTTATTGAAATGGTCTTTTGCTTCCTGTATTTGCTCTTTTAACTGTCTATTGGTGCGTTCATTCAATGCCTGCATTTGCTCTTTCATTTCATCGTTTGCTTCCCTTATCATGTTGATTATGTACATTCTGAACTCCCTTTCTGACATTTCTTCTGCCATGCTGTCATTGGATTTTATTGATATAATATCCAGATTTGTTTGAGGCATTTTCTTCCCTTGTTTTCTCATATTGTTCAGGTATCAGTGGACTGCAGAGATGTTACAGATTTCCTCTATTGACTTATAATGTCCCTGAAGATTGCTAGTGTATCCCCTCTTATCCTTCAGTAGCCTGAAGTCTTAGAGGAAGTTGATACTTCGGTGTTCCCCTAGGTAGCTGCCTCTCTAGGGGTGGTGGTCTTCAGGTGGGGTATATTCCCTGCTAGAGGGCAGAGGTGCCTCTACTTGTTGACCAATGGTCATCCAAAGGGGAACTAGACTGCAGGCTGAGACAATGCCTGTTTGGGCCTGTGTCTCTGGTTTTACCATCTTTGTGGGAAAACTTCACTCGGCGGGGAAGACCCACCCGGTGGGGAGGTCTCGCTAGTCCGTTCCCCTCCTAGAGGTTCCCCTCAGTCCACAACTACCGCCTGGGCAGGGCAGCCTTCCCAAGCAACGTTTCCAGGGGCCTGGACCTACCTCCTGGGCTTGGGAGCCCTGCCCTTCGCAGACGAGTCTCCTTAGGTGGCCCCTCCTCAGAGAAGTTGCCCGCGGTCCTGGAACCTTCGCTCCACCCCTCAACTGGTCTCTGTGTAGCTCTCCTGGGCCTGGGAGCCTCACGCTTCGTAGACGAGTCTCCTTAGGTTGTCCCTTCTTAGAGAAGCTGCCCGTAGTCCTGGAACCTTCACTTCGCCCCTCAGCTTGTCTCTGTGTAGTTCATTCAAGAAAAGGTGCCTAGGTCCCTGGACCGGACCTTGCTATGCACCTAATCGCCTGGCTATGCGACCCGCCCTCTGACCAGTCACTTGGAGCCTCTTACATATGTTCCAAGCCCCAGTGACCCGTCGCTCGTCTCTTCCTCCAGACAGCCACTCGGTGCTCTGTGTGGGCGCTTGGAGACCAAGCCACTCACTGTGTACCTCCACCTCCTCTGGGCAGCCCCCTCCCCGTTGCTCAGGCGGTTGCTGGATCCAAACAACTCGCCGCCCCACTCTTTCTCTGGCAGCCGCTGGAGCCCTGGCAGATCGCTTCAAAACCGAGCGATGTGTCGCACAACCTCCTTTGCAAAGTTCCCCGCTTTCTGAGTTCACTGCTCCAGCGGGGGAGGTGTGTCTTGCCGCCTGGGCAGGGCAGCCTTCGCAGGCAACGTTCCCAGGGGCCCGGACCTCCCTCCTGGGCTTTGGAGCCTCACCCTTCGCAGACGAGTCTCCTTAGGTTAGAGAATCTGCCCGCGGTCCTGGAAACTTCAATCCGCCATTTTTCACTCCCCTTCGCTGTCCGTTTTTACCGCTTCGGCGGGGGAGGGGCGTCCCGCCGAGTCACTCTACTTCACAAAGTTCTCTGCATTCCGGGGCTACTGCCCCATCCGGGATGCCTCCCCTATGGGAGAAACTCACCCGGCGGCTTTGAGTTGGTCCCAAGTCACTATCTCCTCTTTTGAATCTTGAGCACTGGAGCAACATGAAATGCAGCCGCCCTATAGTCCGCCATCTTGAACCTCCTCCGCAGATTTAGGTTTAAATTTTAGATTTAAATAAACCTTGCATGTATTTTATTGAGTTATATCGTACATTGGGCACCATGGTGCATGCCTGTAATCCCAGTGACTTGGAATGCTGAGAAAGAACCAATTCAAGTTCTAGGCCAGCCACCGCAAGTTAGCAAGGTCCTGAGCAACTTAGTAAGACCCTGTCTCAAAATAAAAAATAAAAAGGGTTGGGAAAGTGGCTCAGTGGTAAAGCAACCCTGAATTCAATGCCCAGTACAAAAAAAAAAAAAAAAAAGTCCTGTAGTATGAGCTGTTTGCTTGCTTCTCTGAATGTGATATCATTTATTGTGCAAACTAAGCTTGTGGTACTAGTATATATTATTAACTAAAACTCACATTTGTACACATCTTTTTTTTTTTTTTTTTTTTGGTGCTAGGGATTGAACTCAAGACTTCACATATGCTAGGCCAGCACTTTTAACACTAAGCTACATCCCCAACCCTATTTGTGTACATCTTAAAATTTACAACATACTTTGCATACAAAAGCACATTTTCAAATTAATAAAAATCCCATGGATAACCAGTATCCCCATTTTACAGTCAAAGAAATAGGTACCAAGATAGATCAATCTACTCGAGTTCTTAAAACCAGCAGAACTGGGACCCTTCTAATGGAAAGTTAAATATTTTCATTGAAATTACTCTCATTCTTATTGTTGGGTAATTTTAACCCCATATATGTTGACTATCAGTAGGGTTAGAGGCTTCTTGAGTAAATTATGTCTTGTGTAACATTTTTTATAATCAACCATTCACAGAATATCTTATGCAGGGTTGGCATCTGACAATTCTCTTATGGATAATGATACTAACTTATTCCAAGGGTCTTTTTGCAAAGTAGGCTTATAAAACTTTAGTCAGCTTTGAGATGCATTTCCATTTTACTAAAGATACATTGAGTCAGTTGCTATGGTGCATGCCTATAATCCCAGTGACTTGTGAGACTGAGGAAGGAAGATCACAAATCAAGACCAATCTCAGGAACTGAGCAGGACCCTGTCTCAAACTAAAAAAATAAAAACATAAATAAAGGGCTGAAATGTGACTCAGTGGTAGAGTGCCCCTGGATTCAATCCCCAGTACCATAAATAAATAAACAAACAAAAATTAGTTCCCAACAGAATTTCCTGATAGTAAGACCCTCAAATGTTTGCTTTATCAATCTTCAAGCTTCTTGTGGTTGGTTAAAATAAGCCAACAAAATATCTACTCACTTCAATAAATTTCAAGTAAAATAAAAGTTCAATTTTTGATACATCTTTTATTTTACTTTTTTAACTTTCTGAGAAAACGAATTACTGTATAGAAAAAAAGAGAGCTACCAAAGCACACATTTAAACACTCCACTGGAGAATTTAATATAAAAGTGTTTTTTTGTTTCCTTATACCAAAGAATTATGATGAGCTCTATAGTTAACCTCTTTGACAATGTACTTTTATCAGAGGTAATTGATTTACAGTTGAAGGGAAACATCTCTGCTATAAAAGAAATAAAATTTCAAATCTTAGCATAATACAAAAACTAATTCCTGTGCTCAAAAGGTCTCAAAAGTGCTCAGCTCCTGAAAAACCTCCATGGCCTTTGTAAAATAAGACAAAATGCATTTTTCTCTGGGAGATAATTTATGTTCAAAGAATTACCACAGAATGGGGCTCAAAGATTTAGGCTCCATTGTCATCATCCACAAATTCAGCCTCTCTGGAAATAAAATCCACCGAAAGGCAATAATGTAACAAAACATTATGGAAAGATTCCTTTAGGAAACTCCTAAAAGCAAATCCAAAACTATGTTATTCTGCAGAAAATGTCATTCTAAAGGAATATACTTACTACCCTTATTGGTACTGGAGACTTGTTCCAGTGTTGCTGTTGCCATCACAACGACTCTTGCAGAGAGACTCCAAGCATGGGAGAAATGCATGGAAGATGAGAGAAGAGCAACTCTCCCATGGGGCTCCCGTGGTAATAATGGTGATGCCACACTGGGAATCGTGGCCTTGTAGCTGAATAGCTGGATATAATTTCTACATGGCATTACTTAATTTAATCCTCACCAGAGAGGGATAAACTCAGGTAAGTATTACCCCATTATGTAGGTGAGAACGCAAAGGCCCACAGAGATCATTATAGTACCTAGGTGGTCAGCAGTCTAGGCCTGTCTCCTAATCCTGGGAGAATTCCACTTATTCCAGGGTTAAACTGAGTAGATAGATTGATGAGGACTTCATGTTTATGGAAACAGAGGAAAGCCCTAACAATCTATAACCTCTATCCCATTACTACCTAGATTCCTCTATTTCACACAAATTTAATGAGTATTCGCCATGCTTGGGACACTGCTTGGTATGGGTGATAGTGATAAATAAAACAAATATGGTCTTCATGCCCATGGAGTTTACAAACTAGTAGGAAAGAGAAATAGCAAATACATGCTGCTCCAAATACTTAAATTACATGTGTTATTTTGTTGGCATATGGAAGAAGAAAATGCCCAGTATTTTCATCACAAAGTGACTCTATTGTTATGAAGCACTAGCCATATGTACAATATAATGGCTGTAAATACAAAAATTGTCCTAATTTCTATGTGTCCATTTAATTTCTGAAACTTCTTTCCTATCTGGCATCTTCCCCTAGACGAGTCTACGGGATCCTTTCTTTCCAAGACTATTCTATTAGAAGCTTATGTGTAAGTGTCCCAGATCTGGTAGAGACAGTTTTCCTAGAGGACTAACAACTGGGGACTTGAATGACTTCTACAGTTGTCACCAATACTCATGGTCAGAGCCTTATCCTCTCATGTGCATAGTAATTCTGAAGAAACCATATCAAAAAGATCACAGAACTGGGAGGCTATGAACCTGGGTTAAAGTTCTGGTTCTTGTTACTTTTATGCTATGGGACCAACAGTTTGTTATGACCTTTCATGAATCTCAGTTTCCCTCATGTGTGAAATGTTATCTTTAAATACTTTAACATCTATACTCTAAGAAACAAATGTACCACTAATGAACTTCAGAAATTAGATATAAGAATCTTGCTAGGTATTTTATGGACAGATAAGGGATTTAAATTGTTATTTGACTATGTCTTACATAAATACTGTAGTCATTAGAGAGGAGAGATTCATTTTGAATTCAAATTATTCCATATACAAAAGAAAGCTGAGCATTTTTAGATTACTTAGGTATTTTAGGAGCAAAAGTATCTAACATTTTAAACTCTAGTCTATGAATAGCCATAATTTAATTGGTGTTAAATATACAAAAGCCTAGGATGGTGGTTTTGTTTTTACAGCCTACAATGGTTATGTGTCCCCCATGTTTGTGTGTTAAAAATTTAATCCCCAATGAAACAGTAGCACAGGTAGGGCTTTGGGTGAGGTTTTTAGATCATGAGGGCTCCACTCTCATGAATGGATTAAAGGCGATATGGAAAGGCTTGACAGAAGGAGTTTCCTTCTGCCATGTAAAGAAAGTGCTTGTCCCTACAGAAGGATGTAGGGACATCCTTCAAGGTACCATCTTGAAAACATCAAGGTACCATCAAGGTACCATCTTGAAAACAGAGAGCAGCTGTCACCAGACAGCCAAATCTGCCGGTGACTTGATCTTAAACTTTATAGCCTCTGTAACTATGAGAAATAAACTTCTGATCTTTATAAATTACCCAGTTCCAGGTATTATGTTACAGCAGCACAAAATGTAGTAAGACACACCCAAAGAATTCTGAAAGTAATCTAGTAAGTTAGCATGAGAGGGAGACTATTTCCTGGCTGTTTCTCAAGCTTTTCACAGAAATCCATAAAAATCAGCTTGCACAGACATTCTGTGACATTTCTGTGGAGAAATATGAGCAATTTGAGTTAAAGTATGTGGGAAAGTTAGAGGAGGCATATTAGCATGCAGTACTTAATGTGAGTACCCCTTTCCCTTTGGTGACATAAATGAACAATTTGCAAGCAGATTATTACCTAGCCAAGTTAAGAATTTTCCATCCTTCTTTTTTTAAATGCCCTTTAAAGAAATTGATGTCTAGCTGGGGACAATTAAAAGAGATTAGCACATATGGCATAATGGCATAAGTCAAGAAGTTTTAACATTTTTATTTAATTTAATAACCATATTTAATGCCTTGTAGTTTTTGAAAGTTTATCCAGGGTTTAAATTAAGCCAGATTTTATTCTTTTCTTTTATATGCCCCCTTCCCATTGTGAACTTTAAAAAAAAAAAAAAAAAGAATAGAACATTTCCTTTATCTAAAACCTCATAGAAGCTTTTGGAGAAATTCTCCTCACTGAAAACAACAACAAAAATAGGATCCACAATATAATACCAGTAAGTAAATTAATAAGCTAGACACTCATAACTGAGAAGCAAAAACTGATAGGAACTTGAATTCCTCTTTGGTTCCTTCTCATTGCCTTAAATACTGGTTGTAGCCCTAAACTGCTAACCAAATGAGACTTGGCAGTGACTTTTCAGTGTAAAACCAACATAGACTATGGGAAACTTCTCATAACCAAATAAATTCTATTTCACTCCAGCCTTAAAGCAACATGACACTTACTTTCCAAATCAAGTTTTGTATATTTAAGCTACACTGAATATTTATAAAACTTGACAGCAATTCATTAAGATAAATAAATCTAAGGAGCTTTGCATTTGTTATAATGTTAACACTTCAATGTTCTAATTAAGAAACAAGGCCCATCTCTTTAATGTGGCTGCTTTCCATTTTTATATATGCATATACATAGTTACACATTTTTAGAGCCGAAAGGATTTCCCTCTCATACACTTGAAACCCCTTCGTGTCTCCACTGTATTTTCTTTATGAACACAGTATGATCTTGTTTGTCTCTTAAATGGACCCTACCTTTTATCCCACAGGCAGCCTGTTCAAACTGAGCTCACAGTCTTTCCCATCCAGTTGGCTTCAAGAGCTCTATTTACTCTCAGTTATTATAACCAAGTCAGAAGCTTCCAATTATCCTGGATTACACTCTGCCCCTCATCCCCAGATCCAGAGATTGCTGAGTCCTGTCCACTGCAACAGAGAACTGTCTTTGAAGTTTAAGCCTCTTGCTCTTCATTTGCGCTGCTGCAGCTGTAGTCCAGGCGAACTTTGAGAAGCAGTGCTGCCCTTGATGAGCCCTGTGTTAAGCGAACTCTGCTAAGCTTTGTTTTCCTCAAATATCAAATCCTGGAAAATGAACTGACCTCGGACTGCTGCTCTGCGATTAAATGAGATAGTGTTTATAAACATTTAGCATATTTGTGGCATGTAGGAAGTTGAAGGTGAAGGATGAAAGAAAAGGGAAGGTTGTACAGCCCAGAAAGGATAAGAGAGTAAGAAGACTTGAACGTTTGAAGCAGAATAGCCCATTCAAGAATAAGAATTGAGGGCTGGGGAGATAGCTCAGCTGGTAGAGTGCTTGCCTTTACAAGCACAAGGCCCTGAGTTTGATCCCCAGTACCGCAAAAAAAAAAAAAAAAAAAAAGCAAGAATAAGAATTGCTTAAAGATCTATAGTTTTCATATTCATTACTCTGAAAGAAACTTAATAATACAATGGATTTAATAATACAATGTTCCTCTGCTAAATAAGTGTTCTTTGAAGCAAAGTAGAAAAGAAGAGCTGATCTAACATGAAGGACAGCGATCACCCTTCACAGACACAGAGGAATACAGACATTCACCTGTGAAGAGCACCGTGAAGGAAAGGACCCCCAATAAGTGGCCAACTGATCAGGCATCTCCAGCTCCTCATGGAGAACCAGGGGACATGATTACCCAGTACTTTTGCAACACTTTATTTCCATAGTTGTTTATTTACAATATTAAAAAATTAAAATTTGATGATGACTCTATACTCTCAACTTAAAATTACACATAATAATAATTTCAGACTGGTAATTTTTCAGTCTTTCAAGCTGGCTTCACTCATTTGCAGTGATTATTTCAAAACATCATCATCATCATCATCTTGCAGTGCTGGACATTGAACCCAGGAACACTTTACCACTGAGCTACATTCCTAGCCCTTATATTTTATTTCACTAAGTTGTCCAGGCTGACCTGGAGCTTGCAATACTCTTGTCTCAGCTTTCCCAGTAGCTGGGATTCTAGGCATGAGCCACATCCCAGCTCATTCCTTTTATCTTTTTTTTTTTGCAGTCCTGGGAATTTGAACCCAGGGCCTTGTGCTTTCGAGGCAGGCACTCTACCAACTGAGCTATATCCTCAGCCCCCAAAATCATTTTTTTTTGGTGCTGGGGATCAAACACAGGGCCTTGTGCTTACAAGGCAAGCACTCTACCGACTGAGCTATCTCCCCAGCCCCTCCTTTTATCTTAAATTACTGGAGCTAATTGTGTCTGCACCTGCCCAAAGGAAGGAAGGCTCTTGGAACCAATGCTGTAGGGCAGTAGTCATGAATCAGCAGTGTTCAGGAGCTACCAGAAGACAGGGGATACTGGAATTAGAAAGATCCCTTTCTTTCTACTGCTAAGAGAGAGACATCATGTGGCAGATGTCCCTTCATCAGGTCAGTTTTCAGGCAATCAATAGAAACAGGGGGCAGGGGAGAGAAAGAAAGAAAAAAAAAAGACTTTCTATTCATTTTAACTAAAAGCTGTATCCAATTGTTTTGGGTTTTTCTGTTTTGTTTTGTTTTGTTTTGTTTTGTTTTTGGTAATGGGGATTGAACCAAGGGAAGCTTAACCATGAAGCTATATTCCCAGTCCTTTTTATTTTTTGCTACTGGGTCTTGCTAATTTGCTGAGACTGACCTTGAATTTGTGATCCTCCTTCCTCAGCCTCCTGAGTTGCTGTGATTACAGTGTGCCAGCATGACTAGCTGTTATCTGTTTTGAGTAACAGCAAAATGAACAGTGAAATGTTCCTGTTTTTGTTTAATTTGAATGAATTATTGTTACTCTCTCCTTTTACTGTTTTAAATAACAATCTGTTTCTACCCATGGTGGATAAGTCTCCTTGTAAAATTTAACTGTAAGAAGTCATGGCTGCTCAGTAATTATGGATTAATCTATTCAGAGTATCACAGAAAGTCCATTAGGGTAGAAAACTATAAGGTCAAATGAATTTGTCAACCAAGTTTAATAGTCCTTCAGTTTGGTAGGATTTTCTTTATAGTTATTTATTATTTTCCATTTTCCTTTTTCTACCAGGATCTTTTTGAATTTAATACCATTTCTAAAATTTCTTCTGAGTCTTTGGTAGATAATTCGTGTATCATATTTTCAAAATGTTTAGTTATTTTCATATAGTATCTTACAATGACTAGTAAACGTCAACATATGTAAGAAAAAATACGTCAGCTTAGTTATAACCCTTAATGATACAGAGGATGACATTTAAGAGCAGGTTTCAAACAACAAGTTTCAGAAGTGAGGAATTTGGACTGGTTGAGTCTAAGATGGGGTAAAAGCAGTGACAGGTTCCTAAGTGATTTGGAATTTCAGACTTTGGCTTTTGGTGATGAAAAACTAGTACATTATTCCCAGCAACTGTCTCAAATCAGGTGCCAAGAGTGGGAAGATGAGAACACAGAGTGGCCACATCTCCTGGGTGACTAAGCATGAGGCCAATAGAGAGGCTGACACAGTTCACGTCATACAGAAAAAAGCAACCTCAAATTCTAAAATTCTCGACTCCAGACATAAAATTAGAGTACTTAAGTGTGTTTTATTATGATATATAAGTAAAAGAGATAATATCACATGCAAGTCCCAACTGAAGAACAATGATAAGACAAATAAGTATATGCTTACCATTTAGTTTAAAAATCAGAAAATCCATTACACTTTAGTACTACACTTCCATTATAGTCCACCTTTTTTGGAGTCAATATTCTAGAAAATTTTATTTTCTTGATACTTTTGATGGTTTATACACCATACGTATGTCCTAAAAATTATACTGCTTAGTTTTTTCTGCTTTTTAATTTTATATGCTGGTAATAAATTACGCTTTTAAGTGTACCCCAGTGGCATTTTCCCCCAGATATTATTTTTTAAGTATCATCCATGTCAACACCATAATCCAATCATTTTTCAAAACTGTAGTATGTACAATTATATATAAGGTTATCTAGTCTCCTGTCCATTATTCCCACCCAGTCTTTGTCTATTTCAAATCATGTCTCTACAGATAGTTTTGTATGTTTCTCCAGAAGGACTGCAGAGAGTCTTCTCTGGCATGTTCCTTGGAACATAACTGCTGTTTGGTGCCGTCTTACTTCAGTTTTACCAAATGATGCCTAACAATTTTCCAGACAGACTGTAGCAATTTACACCCTTGCTAATACTTAATGAGTTCCTGTTCTATCCTAAGCTTTCCAATATTTGGAATTATTAATTTTTTATCATTTCATAACAATAAAATTAAACATTTTCCCTGTGTTTAATGTCTATCCATATTTCTTCTTTTGTGAAATGCCTTTTGTATTTTCCCATTTTTGTAATTTATTGTCTGCTCTTACATATTGTTTTATGGGAATTCTTTACATATTCTGAATGTGTGGTTTTCTTAGTCATATATTTTGAGACTATCTTTTCCTCTCCTACTTTATTTTTTGTCTGACTCTTTTTATGGTCTCTTTCAAGGAGCAGAAGTTCTTCATTATTTTAATGTATTAGAATATATTAATCCTTTCCTTTATGGTTTGGGCCTTATATGCCTTATTTAAGAAGGCCTTCCCACTCTGATATGTTCTATGCTATCATTAAAGTTTTTTTAAGTCTATCTCTTACATGTAAGTTTTAATCTACATAGACGTGTGTATGTATGTGTTAATGAACAGCAGAGTTCAAATTTATCTACTTTTTATGGATAAAATATTGTTCTAGTACTGTTTGTGAATAGTTCATTCCTTCCCAACTGATCAGAATTTCTTTCTGTTCTGTATCACATACTCATATATTTATAAGTCAGCCTGTTCTCTACCTGGTTCCTTAGTTTATTTTCTAAACCAGTACTATATTGTCTTAAATTTTCTTCAAAATATCTTATAAGACACTTCCTTTCTTTTCCTTACACATCCTGTTCCATGAATAGTTTAGCTACTCTAGATTCTTCTTTCATATGCATTTTAGAAAAAGCTTGTCAAATTCCAAGAAAAACTTTGTGATTTTGATTGGAATTTTATTGAACATATTAATCCATTTAGAGAGAATGGCATATTTTTTTAATCTTTCTATCCATGGTGTGTGTGTGTTTTGGGAGGGGGGGTGTACTGGGGATTGAACCCAGGGGTGCTTTACCACTGAGCAACATCTCCAGTTTTTTTTATTTTTTATTTTGAGACAGGGTCTTGCTAAATTGCTGGGGTCTCATTAAATTGCTAGGTCTGGCCTCAAATTTTGATCCTCCTGCCTCAGCTTTCCAAATCACTGGGATCACAGGCATGTTCCACAACACTTGGCCATGGTATATATTTTGATTAATAAAAATACTTAATGTCTTTCACTACAATGTTCTTTTTACTTTCTATATGTATTTATTCCTGGTTACCATATAGTTTTGGGTTTTATTATAAATGTTACCCTTGTTTAAATTTCTAACCATTTACAGACATAAAGAAATTTAATTGACTTTAATTGAACTCTGAAATTTACCATCTTCTGAGCCTTTTCTACCAAAGGAACCAGTTATTCCTCCACCTCTTCTGCTCTTCTCTCTCTCTCTCTCTCTCTCTTTTTTTTTTTTTTTTTTTTTTTTGCCTGACTAATCAGTACCTCCTCTATTGGTCCCTTACCTGGAATAATTATTTTCTGAAAGGAAGGCAGTTCTTATTTTATCAAAATTTAATTAATTTACATCCCAACACACCCTTGGGAGTCAAATCCAAATCCACACTCTAGAAGACAGCACTCACAGAAACTTGCAGACATCCTTTACTATATATCAGAAAATATATCAGAAATATGTATAGAAATGAACTATGCAGGGAAGAAAATAACTTTAGATAAATTTGAATTTGCCAGTGCCCTTCTAGAAAACCCAAATTCCAGTCATTTGCTGGATGGATTAAAACAGATTTCATTCAAAGTTGACACACAAATAAAAATGAGATTTGAGAAAATACAAACTAAGGTGGTAAGAATAATTGGAATATGCAAGTATATATAAATTGCCTTTTAAAAAGACAAATTTTTTTAGAACACATTTGTAAAATCCCATCTACACATCTTTAAAGAAACATAGCTGAAACACAAGGACACAGAAAAACTGGGTAAAGGATGCTTTATTGGTGAGGCCCGTTAGAGTCTGGAAGCAATTTCTACCACATTTGGTGTCCTGCTCTGACCCTTTTACCAGGTGGCCTGAAAAGATGCCAGCTTTCAGTGGTGCTCAGAGCAAGCGAAGACTCCTAACTAGCCAGCCTGTCATACCAATGGCTTCACAACTAGGCCTTTATAATCCAGCAGGTACAATGAGGTTGACTAACCAGGATGCCGAATGGACTAGCAGACCTATAGGAGAGTCAATATCCAGTGGAGTTATCAAGTAAAGCCAAACTCTTTATGGCGAATACCTGTGCTTTTGACAGAGCTTCTGGTTTGCTACTGGGTTCAAGTGCTAACTGAATGCTTGAACACAGTATATCAGCAGAGAGTGTAACTTGCGTTTGGTCCATATTCCCCCCCAAAAAACCTAAATACCATAAACACAAATGATGAAATTCCGAAACATCAAAAATCTCTGAAGTCCTAAATTTTATAATTCCTAAATTCTTAAATCTAAAATGCCAAAAAATCAAAATCTCAAAAATATGATTCTGGAAAATATAATTTTAAAAAATATTTAAAAGATATTTATTTACATTTTTAAAAGGGTCTTTATTTGAAAAACATGAAAACCACAACAGAATGCATCATAAGTCACTCCACATGATAAAATAGGCAGTAATAACATACAATGGTTACATACAAAGTCAGTGTGATGATGCTCTTTCAGAGTCACAAAAACTCACAAAAAATGCATGAAATGAATTAGAACTCTCTAAAAGTTATTACACAATTTAAACCTCCAGTATTTAAAATGATGTGGAGATGAAATATGTAGTATAGAAATTAAGAAAAAGAAATAATGCTAACAAAAAGATTTTTTTTTAAATAACAAAAAAGGAAAACTACAGAGAAAATTTGACACACAAAAAAGGGCATTAGAGATGGATTATGGGCAACTACTTGGAGGTAGTCCACAACAGCTGGCTGACTTTCATGATCATCAACTACCTTTTGAAGACTTGCATCACAATGAATAGCTGCTTTTACTCTTCTAGGGCATGCATCTGCATGGAGAATATATTTAAATTCATTTTCCACATGGTGCTGCTCTTTGAAATACATCTATTATTCTTCTCTATATACCAACATGAGCATTTCCTATTAAATTTTCCTGTCTTCTGTGCCATGCTCTCTGTTGTTCTGAGTGCAGAGAAATCCATTTTGCATGCACTCATACACAGAGCATAGATTTGGCAGAAACAGTACTGGCAATCAAATAGCAGCACCGTGGTATGAGTGTCACCCTCTCCTACCTGGCACATAACAATTTTCTAACCAATCAGTAACTTCACTGTCTTCTTTAGGCAAAAATGGCTTTAATTCTTTAAGGGCTTCTGGAATTTTATCAACTGGAAAGAAGCCAATGAAGACAAAAAATGCATTTTAAACTAATGTTTTCAGCATCAATATATTCTACAGACAATCTCTTTCCTAAAATATGGCTTCTATCTCATTTATATAGCTTTGCCCCTGCCCCAACCAGGGGAATTTCAGGTTTGGCGATTTGAGTTTCCAGATTTTAATCTTTCCGATTGTGATTTTCAAGATCTTAACTTTAGTGTTTTTGATTTGGGGGGATTTTAACTTTAGGGTTTTTGATCTTTGGGGATTTCAATATTCAGGATTATGGCATTTGGGATTATATCCTTTGGGATTATGATTGGCACCAATGTGACTCAACAGGGTCATCATGGATTAGATACGAGCAGATCATGTATTTATCTTATCACTAATTGAGATGTTCATCATTTCATCATTAATAAAAGTGTTTTTCAAGTTGTTTTAACTAAGAGCCACTGTAAGAAATATTATCATTAATACCATTCCCCAACACTCACACACACATTTGAAAAAAAGTGCTTTGCAAATAAACATACCATTACTGTGTATAGTGTACTATGAAATTTTATTTTATTCTATTTAATTTCCATATTCTGGTTTCAATCCACTGTTTTAAAACCCACCTAAGAGTGTTGACATGTGAGCTCTTGGCATCTCTCTGGACCTACTTGTATCTTATTGTCAAGTGCAGTCTGTGCTGTGCCCCTAAGGCAGTCCTCTATGACCAACTGATGAAGAAGAAAATACTGAGTCAAGAGCACTAGTTCTGCATGCTATGTCAATAAGCAAGCTTATTAATGAATTTCTGAAGTGGGTACAGATTCTATAATTCTTTTTACCATAATCCCAGCCCCATTTACTGTTTTAAATGGTGAAAAATCTGTTCCTTAATTATCATTTGATGTCATCTTAAAGTTACTCTGCTTTGTTGGAACTACAAACAGGAATATCAACTCTTTTTTTCAAGTAAATTACCTAGTTTTAGGAATGTCATCTTAGGTTCTTTTGCAATTAGTATTACATATCTGAAATCCTTTTAGGATTGAAATTCTTTACTACTGGAAAGAGGTCTTTAAAAATCAACTTTTAAAAATCCTCATTTCATTGATAGGAAGATAAAGGTTCAGAGAGGAAAAGTGACTTATTAAGGTCCTGTCATACTGAATAATAGAGCCAAGTGTGCAGTTCAGGTCTGCTGATGTCTCGGCTAGTACTCTTATGTACTGCTTGTGGGTTTTGCTCTTTTTGAAAAGGAAGCTTCTCATTTTCAATCAATGTTTAGCAATGGGTGTAAAAAAGCACTTAGATTCATCAAAATTTCCACAAAGGGTAAGCAAATTAGCTACAAGCAGGTTCTAATGAGATCTATTGTACAAGTACTATCCAAATCCAGAAAGAGGAAAACATTCCTGATATTGGCATATTCTTCCACATAACCCAGATCATTTAATAGCTAAAATAAAAAACACAAATATTCCTCTTAAAAAAACTTGATATAGATAGATATATGTATCTCTCTATCTATATATATGTACATATATATTTAAATAAAACAATAAGGGAAAAAGCAAAATATTAAGAATACTAAGTTAACTTTTTTGGGGGGTCGGGGTAAATGGGTAATCCAGGGGTGCTTACCACTGAGCTACATCTCCAGTCCTTTTTATTTTTTGAGACAGTTTCTCACTAAGTTGCCAAGGTCAGCCTCAAGCTTTCTATCCTACCTCAGCTTCCCAAATAGTCAGGATTACAGGCATGCACCACCATGCCCAGCTTAAGCTGACTTTCACTGTTATTGCTAGATTTTTTTTTTTGCAAAGTGTCCTTTGGAAGCCAAATGTAGCATCCTTACCCAAACTTACATGCATAATGAAATTTAAAGTATTTTAAAAGAATGAGTGCTCAAACATTATCACTATTGGAACATCCCATGAATCTCATGAATTGGTAGTCTCAGTAGAAGTAATGACAAGATAAAACTGATAAATCATGCCAGAGTGAAAGTCATACTTACACATTGTGTACTTCAGATACTTCTCCATCTTTTACTGAATGTGACCCTGCTCATCTATGCGTTTACCAGCAGGTTTACTGTCTCAACTACCGTTCTGCCAGAAATAGTAAGATGGGGAGATATTTGGCTGTTTGTAAAGGTGTGATGCAAAATGGCAGTCACCTACTTCATTTTTATTGCTTTATGCTAACCTTTATTTGCTCTTTCTGCTATTTCTTTTATTTTTCTGATTCTTTACAACTTTGTGCTCTCTTATGCAATACTAGAATTCTCCACCATTATTGAATTTAGTTTAAATATTAAATTTATCTCTGGCAAACCAAGAAACCCAGACATTGTTTTAAATAAAACAAATTTAATAACACTTGGTATTGCTGTTATGGTCATGAAAAATGCACTTTTGCTAACATGTCCAAAGACAAAAAGAATCAAGATTGGACAACATGACCTTTAATAGAATTATCAATTTCATAGTTATTATGTTAGAAGAATTCAATTAATATTACTGTTATGGTTTAGATATTAGGTGTCCCTCAAAAGCTCATGTGTAAGATGATGCAAGAAAGTTTAGAGGTGAAATTATTGGGTTATGAGCGCCTTAACCTAATCAGTGTGTTAATCCCCTGGTAGAGATTAACTGAGAGGTAACTGTAGGCAGATAGGGTGTGATGGGAGGAAGTAAGTCACTGGGGGTGTGCCTCTCAGGTATATATTTTGTCCTTGTTGAGTAGAGTTCTTTCTCCCACTCTGCTTCCTGGAGGTATGTTTCCAGCTGCTTTCCTTCACCACACTTCTGTATGAAGTCACAGTCATCCATCTGTGAACTGAGACCTCTGAAACCTCCTCCTTTAAAATTGTTTTTGTCAGGTCTTTTGGTCACAGCAGTGAAAAGGTTGACTAAAACAATCACTATTAGCTTTAAGGGCATCGGCTCAATTAATTCTTACCATCATCTCATGAGGGGGTGCCATTAGTATTCCATCTTCATTTCTCTGGATAAGGAAGCTAAGGCATAGACAGATGTAGTTTTTCACTCAACACACAGTTGCTAGTAAGAGTAGAAATAAGGCTGTGAATGCAGGTGTATTTGCCACTAGAGAATGACATATGCACTTTTACATAAATGAAAATTAGTATGTCTTAGTTTGTTCAAACTGCTATAACAAAAATACCATACATGAGTGACTTATAAACAACAAACATTTATTTCTTGTAGTGCTGAAGACTAAGAGGAACTACCACATATTTGTTCATATTTGATTTTGGTCCTACTTGACTTCTTTTTTTTTTTTTTTTTTTCAGTACTTGGTATTGAACCCAGGGTCCGGCTCATGTTAGGCTCAGTGCTCTACCACTAAGTTACATTCCCAGTCCTTTTATTTTTTTATTTGATGATCTGGATAAGTTGCTCAGGCTGGCCTTGAAGTCCACGATCCAGATGCAGTCAGATTCAACGTCTAGTGAGGGCCCATTTCTGATAGATGGTGCCTGCTAAGCTGTATCTTCACATGAAAGAAGCAGTGAACAAGCTTCTTAGGTTTCTTTTGTAAGAGTACTAATCCCCATTTATGAGGACTCTACCCTCATGATCCAACCACCTCACAAAAGTCTAACCTCTTAATATCATCTCCTTGGTGGTTAGCATTTTAACATATAAATTTTGGGTGGACACAAACATTCAGGCCATAGTGCAGGATATATAAAAGAATTTCAGTAAAGTATTTTTATTCTATTTTAATAACTTTCTTTTATTTGTTAATAAAAATGCTTCCAAAAACAAAGGCTACTTTTATACCTTATGTTCAACTGTGACCAAATATTTGATGGTTTCCCTTAGTTGTAAAGGATGAGCCTTTTCAAAAGGAGAAATGCTGCCTATTAGTTGGGAAAATGAATGTAAAATTTAAAGTAGGAATCACAAACTGAAGTAGTGGCCAACTAGATAACATTTGTGAGTGATACAGAAAGGTTAAGGATAGTGGTGACTCAAGAATGGGGATTGATCCATCCAGGGATTCATACCGTGTGGACCCATGACCTGCAGCATCAGCATCACCTGGGTACTTCTTTGGCTCCGCTCAGACCTACTGATCAGAACTCAGAGAGTGGAACCCAGCAGTCCACTAGACTAGTGGTCTAGTTAACTAGATCTCCAAGTGATTCTGACAGATGCCAAAGTTAAATATTATCACTGGTCCCAAACCAATAGGTTTGGCTATATGGATTCCCATCATTTGTTGGGGAAAAAAAAGTATAGACCCTTTGTAAAGCTTTCTGAATTTTCAAGATATGCCAGAAATATAGAATTTTATGTCAGTTTTGAAGATAATTATTTCATTGTCTTCTAGCAAAGGGGTTGCTGATAAGAAATCTGATATTAATTTAATTCTCATTCCTTATTGTTACCGTGTGTCTTTTCTCCTTTGGAATATTTTTAGAATTTTTTCCATTATTCACCCCCTTGTTCATCACCTCAGAGTTATAGATGGGATCTGACTGAGAACTTTGGATAAATGGATGATGTATGTCAAAAATCAGGGTACTGATATGTATTTGTAGGATGACTGTTTAATGATCTTCACAATGGTCCATATAAGGAAAGCTTTATATCAAGACTGGAAGGCTTTAATCATTTCATGCCTAGGTTCTTTGAAGTATTTTCTTGCCTCCTTATGTCTCCTGGGGGAATCTGCGGGGCCTTATGTTTCCCTTAGCATCTCTTGTGCATCCCAACTCTAGGAGTTGTAATCCCACTTTATTGAGAGAGAAGATTTTGAAATGTTGGCCTAAGCCAAAAGCAATCAGTGGCAGCTACGCTGAGTACACAGTCAGTTGAAGAGGGCGAGGGATGCAATTCCCTTAGGTGATCTGCAAGCAGTTAAATTAATTTCCATGGTCTAGTTCTCTTTGCATTTATTGATGCTGAGACTGGAGCTCCTTCAGGGCTCCCATGTGACTATTTGTGATTGCTCCAAATGTTTGAACTGTTTTCTTTTCTCTCTCTTCTAATTTCTCTGTCCAGAAGATCCAGAAGATCTCATCTGCTTTACCTTTTAAGGTTTCTTTATCAATGTGGTCCCATTTCTTTTCTGTCTTTAGAAATTCTTCATCATTTCTGCTCTACTGATGGAATCTTTTCATGTATGTTATACTCGCTTGCAAAATCTGGACTCAGGTATATTAGTCATGATTCTCCAGAGAAACAGAACCAATGGAACATTTATAGATAAATTGAACAAGATTTATTATGAGGAATTAGCTTCACAAGTACGGCGACTGAGCAGTCCTACAATCTGTCATTTGTAAGCTGGAGGCCAGGAAAACTGATGTAGTTTCACTCCAAAGTCAAAGGGCTTAGAACCAGAGAAGTCAATGTTATAATTCCCAGTTTGCCTCTGAAGACCCAAGAACAGGAGGTCCAATGGTATAAATCCTAATCTCAAGGTTCGAGAAACAGGAGCATCCTTGTTTGAGGGCAGGGGAAGGTGGATGACCCAGCTTAAACAGAGAGTAAATCTGTACTTCCTCTGCCATTTTGTTTTAGTCAGGTACTCAATGGATGGGATAGTGTCCACCCACATTGGTGAGGGTGATCTTCTTGGGTCAGTTCACCTATTCACATGCTAATCTCTAACGAAAACATCCTTACACATACACCCAGAAATATGTTTTACAAGTTTTCTGTGCATTCCTTAGTCCAGTCAAGTTGACATAAAATTCACCATCACATCAAGTTAATTCCACCATGCTGCTTTTAGAACAAAACAAATAATTAGAACCCTTATTCAGACTGGGTTCAGACTGGTATTATAATCTCAAAAGTTCTTGCAATGTCCTGTAAGTCTGCAGTCTGGCTCTTTCATGCTTAAATGACTGTCTCCTTTCACCCTTCTGCTCTCACTCCCTCTGTCACACTGGAACTCTAGCAGTTTCTCAGAATTGGTGAGTGTCTTCCCATAGTTTAGGCCCTTTCAGTTGTCCTACCCCATCTCAGGACTGTGTTTTCCCCAGATTTTGTTACAGATCAGTCTCTGGTATGTCGCCTTCTCAAAGGGGCCTGCTGAGAAAACCTTATCAAAGGAAGTTTCTATCCCCCCAGTCCTGTTTCATTCTTCTTGAGAGCTCCTTACTTCCTAATAGCATGCTATGTATTTATTTGTCTGCCCTGTCTACCTCTCTATGTCTAGCACATGGAACAGCACTGGGCACGAGTGGGAAGGTAATAAATACTTTTGGATTGAACAAATGAAACAGTAAAGTCCATTACAAAGCCTGACAGCAGGATATTAAATATCTGTAAGTCCAATTTTGTTATCTATTTCAGGCTAAGCAACAGAAAAAGTAAAAAAATAATATTACTGAAGATACAGTGTGTTTCTTTATTCAAACAAAAAGTATAGTAGGAGCTTTTACAATAAATTTTATAACTTTAAAATCTGAAAACATTGCTAAATGATGATTCTGTCATTGTTTCCGAAAACCCTTGTTGAGAGTTTACGGCTTAATCATTAAACACTTGGAGGTGAAGAGACCATTATGCTCCTCCCTTCTATAGTTTATGTTCTGTTCCACTTATTATTTATAGAGTGCTTATCATCATAGTATCTATGCCTTATTAGCAAAAGACAAGCACGAAAGGCAGGGACTGAAAAATTATGCCCTCTGAACCACTTACTTCAAGGCATCTACCCAAGAGAAAGAACCTCAAAATAGAGTAACTGGTGTTCTCAGTGACCATAGACTGTCACTATACCTGTCTCAGCCTCAGTTTCTTCTTTGTGAAATGACAAGTTTAAAAGCAGATGACATTTAAGGCCTCCTTTAGCTCTAACCATCCGGATAGATAACCATTCAGTAACCCTAAATCTGGATCCTCTTAAATGAATTTCTGCAATTTCACTATATTCATTTTCTGTTATAGTAATTACTAATGATATAAAGACATTTGTAAATCAATGGTAAAAATAAACACAGCATGAATATAAAACACATATAAAGAATCAGTGCCATTTCCTTCCCAGGATCTCAAACATAGCTCCCTGTCTTGTAAGATAAACATGTGGAAAGGCCTGAAATGTAACAGCTAACGTCATGGAAACTAGAGTCATTCAAATCTAGTTGGCTAGATTAAAATCCATCTTCAACCTCTAGATAATAAATTTAGACATGCTATTTAACTTCTCTGTACCTGTTTCCTTATCTTGAGAATACTTCATAATTTTACTGAGAATTAAATTATTTTAGGGAAGTCTTGAGAACATTAGTATTTAGAAAACACAAAATATTTTTCTAATATTATTTTATAATTCAAAGGGCTAACATGAGAATAAAGTGAGAAAGCACACATTAAAATAACATGATATCTAGCAGAAAGAAACCCACCAGTCTTACTATGTTTACTGAGGGCTTTCTCTATGCGAACATGAGGCTACATAATAGGGACCCAATAGTGAGTTAAACTCTCTGCTCTCCTGTGGCCTGCACCCTACTGGAGAGAGACAGAAAATGTACAAATAAAGAGAAAAAGATCATGTTCCTTGTAGAAAAAATTGAAGATAATTTTGGAAGCAAGAGTGTCTGATGTCCTATTTTATTTAAGATAGTCAATGAAGTCCTTAAGAATGATTTTTCCCCAAAGTTAAATAATAAAGTAAGTGGAACTTTACAAATGTAAAGTCAACACCAGTCTCATCAGTCTCATCATTTAATTAAAATGCTTTGTTATGAAGAAAGGTTTAAAATTAGCATATGGCTACAATTATTCTCATAAAAATCAGTATGATGGTAAGTATGTACTTTTGACATTTCACTGACACATTAAGAAAGCATGCTGTCATTTTAGTCACTTCTATACAGAAAAGACCACACAAATACTAACCCATACAATTAAGTTGCACACTATGTTTTCCCCAAAAGGAAATTCGTTATCTCACTTAGGTTCACAATTGCATGTAAAACATTTGAGAACCTGGACCAAAGTTAGCAGTAAATAATGCTACTGGTTGTTATTTTCCTGCAACTTCTCAAGCTCAATATATCTGACTACTTTACTCCCACTCTCCCACATCTCCCATCTCTGCACTCTTTATTACCTTTCTTAGCATCACCTAGGAACTGTAGCCTGAAACCTAGGAGACATCAGTGACTCCACCTGGTTCCTTATCCTCTTTCTACTTCACCACCATCATCTCTCCATTCTTGGTAGAAGTACATTAGCTCAGGTGCTCATGATTTTTTCCCCAAAACGATTGCAATGACTTCTTTCTTAATATAGAAGCATCTCCAACCTGATCCCCTTATAATTCAATACAGCTGGGGAAAGCGAGCCAGTTGTATCAATTGCCTAATTAACCATAAATACCTCACTGATCTCAGGATAAGACCCAAAGTCTTTCCACCACAGCCTCACCAGCCCAATCACATTCTCCTACTATTCGCTACCTTTATGTTGAATTTACAATAGTTCTCAGAACACTAGTATTTCTTGGGCTGTTGTACAATTCAGTCCATCTGAGAAAAACACCCCTTCCTCTTTCTTAGGCTAGGTAGCTTGCACTCTTTCATGACCTGGGTCAGGCATCAATTCTTTTGTGTTCATGGCTCTAACATCCTTGTCTTGGTAGCTGAACCTCCAGGGTTCTATGACCATATTGCCCTGGCTTATTTCCATCATGGCCTTCGTCCATTTGCACAGTGCTTAAATATTTATTAAATGCTGAAGTTCAAAGATAAATGACCAATCCATACCTTCAGTTTGCTTACCGTTCTATGGTTCAATGAGGGAGAAAACTACACAAATGATTACCATAAGCGTTCCATTAATAACAAGCCTTTAATGCTGATACAGAGACCTCACGTTTTCTTCCCCATCCCAATTTCCTCATTTCAGAAATTAACTTTTCCCTCTTCTTTGCAGAATAGCAAAATGCTTTCTGAAGTTATCCACTCTTGACAGAGTGGGCCAAGCTCCATATAAAGAGGGTTAATGGATTTTTAATTTCTCTGTTTTGACTATGTGTCTAACTAGTTTGTTTTTTCTCCCTTTCAGTTTTCACGTGCTTCTGTGTACTACCATTTCTTTCCCAGGTCCAAACTAATAACTAGGCCTTCTTTTTTTCCCCTTCCTTTACTATCTTCTTTCTTTCCTTCCAACTGTCAACGAACATTAATTGACTACATACTATGTATCATACATTCTTAGTGTGGAGTCGTTTTAGTTTTAATAGAGCTTTAGGAATCTGCCACAGGAGCCAGGTGTGGTGTCACACACCTGTAATCCCAGCTGCTCAGGAGGCTGAGGCAGGAAGATTGAAAGTTTAAAGCCAGTCATGGCAATTTAGGGAGGCCCTAAACTCAGCAAGACCCTGTCTCTAATTAAAATATTTTTAAAAAGGGTTGGGGATATGGCTCAGTGGTTAAGCATTAAGCACCCCTGGGTTTTTTGCCACAGGAGACCCCTAAAGCTCAGGAAATGATACCTACAGTTAATAAATGTGATGGCATCAAATTAAAAATCTCTGCATAGCAAAGGAAACAAGAATGTGAACAGAGGACCTATAGAATGGGAGAAAAAATCTTTGCTAGATACTCTTCTGAAGAGAATTACTATCTAGAATAAATAAAGAACTCAAAAAACAAAACACCAAAAAAAATAATAAATGGGCAAATGAATTAAAAAGACAATTCACAAAAGAATAAATACAAATGGCTAACAAATATATGAAAAAATGTTCAAAATCATTAGCAATTAGGGAAATGCAAGTCAAAACTACACTGAAATTTCATCTTATACCAGTCAGAATGGCAGTCATCAAGAATACAAACAGCTCGCAACGGCACATGCCTCCCAGCGATTTGGGAGGCTAAGATAGGAAGATTGCAAGTTCAAGACCAGCCTTAGAAACTTAGTGAGGCCCTAAACAACTTTGTGAGATTTTGTTTCAAAATAAAAAAAAGGGCTGGGGATGTGGCTCAGTGGTTAAGCACCCCTGGGTTCAATCCCCAGTACAAAAAACAAAAACAAAAAACAAATACAAACAATAAGTGCTGGAGGGGATGTGGAGAAAAAGGAGCACTTTTACACTGTCAGTGGCATTGTAAATTAGTACAACCACTAAGGAAATCGGTTTGGACGTTCCTCAAAAGACTAGGCATGGAACACCATATGACCCAGCTGTATCAGTTCTCAGTATTTATCCTGAAGATTTAAAGTATGATGACACAGGTATACCCATGTTTATAGCAGCACAATTCAAAATAGCCAAACTATGGAACCGGCCTAAAGTGTCCATCTACAAATGAAAGAAAACATGGTATATATACACAGTTGAATTTTTTTAGCCATAAAGAAAAATGAAATTATCATTTTCAGGAAAATGGATGGAACTTGAGACCATTATATTAAATGAAATAAGCCAAGTCAGCAGGTCAAGGGTCATATGTTCTCACATGGGGATGCTAGCGGGTTAAAAGGAAAAGAAAAATGGGTGGTGAGCACATGAAAAGCAAAGGGAGATCATACAACAGAGGAAAGGGACCAGGGGATAGGAGGAAGAGAGGGAACAGGGAAGCCCTGGGGAGTGATATTAGCTAAATTATATTGTTATATTTTGTGCATGTACTGATATGTAACAACAAATCCCACCATTATGTACAACTGTAATACACCAATGAGAAAGAAAAAAAAAAGAATTTACCATGAAATAAATATGAAATAAATGATTATATTATTAATTATAATACATGTAAATGTTTTAAAAAGGAAAAAATTATTTTTGCTGAAGAGATTTTTAGGAATTTAAAGTTGTGGGCAGTTTTTGACAGAATATGGCTTATGGCCTTTTTTCTAGTAGAGCTTCTGACCTGAAGTGCATTCTGGTTACAGAAAAAATTCCTAATCTGTGTTTCTCCTAATACTTTAGTTCACTTTGAGTAGTATTGGATAGAAAGCAATCTTACTAGTTGATCAAACTAACAATTTATACTCAGTACATAAATGCACACATAAAATGCAAAAGTAGTTTTAAGAATCTTTAATTTTGTTGAGCACAGTGGCACGAGCGTGTAATCCCAGTAACTCAGGAGGCTGAGACAGGAGGATCTTGAGTTCAAAGCCAGCCTCAGCAACTCAGCAAGGCCCTCAGCAACTCAGCGAGATCCTGTCTAAATAAAATACAAAAAAGGGCTGGGGTACTGAAAAAAAAAAAAGAAGCATCTTTAATTTTCATATATTAATGTTCTTTTTTCTTTATTGAAGGATAATTGACAAATACAAATTGTATTTCCAGTGTACATGATGTTTTGATATATGTGCATACACATTGTGAAATGATTGCCATAATCAAGTTAATTATAATATTCACCACCACTAATAGTCATCATCATTACATATGAGTGTGTGTTGAGAACACCTAAGATCTGCATTTTTAACCAGTTTTCATGTCCATAATCCATTATTATTGTTAACTACAGTCACCATGCTATACACTAGCTCTCTAGAACTCAGTCATCCTTTCACACTGAAACTGCTTTGACCAACATTTTCTCACCTCCCTGCCTACTTAATCTCTGGCAACCACCACTCTGCTTCTAGAGTTTGAAGTTTTTAGATCCCACGTATAAATGAGATCATGCATATTTGTCTTTCTTTCCCTGACTTCTCATAGCATAATGTGCACTAAATTGTCACAAATGACAGGTTGTCCTTTTTTTGGGGGGATGAGTAGTATTGAACTAAATATATAACACATTTTCTTTGTCTGTTTATCAGCTACAGGACATGCAGTTTGATTCTATTTCTTGATTCTTGTGAATAGTGCTGCAATGAACATATTTCAACTGCAGAGGGTTGATTTAATGACATTAATTACTGCCAGGTGTAGTGATGTTTGCCCGTAATCCCAGCAATTTAGGAGGCTGAGGCAGGAGGATCACAGGTTCAAGGCAATTTAGTGAGGCCCTTAGCAACTTAGTGAGACCCTGTCTCTAAATAAAAAGTAAAAAATAGCTGGGGATGTGACTCAGTGGGTCACGTGCCCCTGGGTCAATCACCAGTACCAAAATAAATGATAATTACTGATGTGCCCTGTCAGTGTAGGTACTGGCAACCTTCCAAAGAGAGGCATCACCTTAACTCCAGTGACTAGTTTGTGTGACCATATTTTAGTTGGTAACTAAATGTATTACAAGCATACTTTTTTGTGCATGTGAGAATCATGTAAGTTGTTACATTCTTAAGAGATGGAATAGAAAAGGGTTAGCAGGATAAACTGGGGAGTCATTCTGACTCTGGCACTTGGTGGCTTTGGGATCTATGTGTGTGTGCACTACTGGGGATTGAGCCCAGGGGAGCTTTACCAGTGAGTTATGTCCCTAGCCCTTTTTATTTTTTAAGACAGGATCTTACTAAATTGTCAAAACTGACCTTGAATTTGTGATCCTTCTGTCTCAGCCTCCCCAATTGCTGGGATTACAGGTGTGCACACTGGCACCCAGCTGGCTTTGGAATCTTGAACAAGTAATTTAACACCCTGTATTTCAATCTCTTCTCAAATACGAGATAAAATTACTAGTATAGATCTGTTGTAAGGATTAAATCTGTTGATGTACACAAAGCATTTGGCATAGTACCTGGGAGATAGAACATGCTCGATAAATGCAAAGTAAACATCCTTGTAGACTATTTTTTTCGCAAAGATAGGACCTTACCTGCTTAGACTGTGCACTGAGAACAAGAATGCAATATATTTGATACTGATATACTAGATTGTGGTAGAATAATGACCCCCTCCAGAAAAATTTAGAGCCTAATTCTGAGAACAAATTAACTTACATAGCAAAAGGAATGTAGATATGTGATTAAATTAAGGATCTTGAAATTGGAAGAGTATCCGGGAGGCCAATGTAATCAATCATAAAGGCCCTGTCTGGTAAGGGAGGCAGAGGGTCAGGGAGGAGATGTGGTGATAGAAACAGAGGTAGGGGCAATGCTATGGCTGGAAGGGGGACCATGAGCCAAGGAAGGCAGGTCACTTCTAGAAGCCAGAGAAGGCAAGAGGACACTTTGATTAAATGATTTGGGCTTCTGACCTCCATGGCTCTAAGATAACAAGTTTGTGCTCTTTTTTTCCCTCTAAGCTTGTGGTACCTTTTGATAGCACCAAAAGGAAACTAATAAACACAGATAGACCTGAGTTATTGTTTTCTGCATGAGGCAAACCATATTTCTAAAGTTAAGGTAGAATAATATAATATCATAAAATATAAAAAAGCGTAAAATTGATTTTAGTCTTCCTCACATGAGTAACTTAGAAATTTTTCTGTTCTGGCTGTCTGGTTAGACCTAGATAAACACATTACACCTTCTTTCTTGCTTATCTTCCAACTGAGCATCATGGCAACAGATAAGAAGTAGGTATTCTTGCTAAGGATTTCAAATTTTATGTTCTCTTATTTTGGTGGCAGCAGGGACAAGGGGGGTTGGTGTGCCAAGGACATAACCTGGACCTGCACATTGTAAGCATGTGCTCTACCACTGAACTGTACACCTCTAGCCCCTCAAATTTTAAATTGAACATTTTGAGCTGGGTTGGTCCAGTGATTCAAGAAGCTGAGGCAGAAGGATCACGAGTTCAAGGGCAGCCTCAGAAATGTAACTAGACCCTTTCTCACAATAAAAAATAAAAAGGGTAGGGGTGTGGCTTGGTGCTAGAGTGCCCCTGGGATCAATCCCCAGTACATATAAATAAATAAATAAATAAACAAATAAAACATTTTGGAGTACACGGACAGGTCAGAGGAATATCTATATCTATGTATCTATGTATGGATGGATCTTTATCTCCTTGAATAACAAATAAAAATAATTCACTCTACTAAAATTACTGAGTTGAATTTTTCCTAAACACTATTTAAAAAAATAAAATAAAATTTCAAAGTTCTCTTTCTTGAGTTTGATTTGCCTCTCTCTGCTGATTTAATGCTTATTGTATGTCAGGTACAATACTTTTAAAGGAGATAATATCTGGGAATGATTATTTGTGCTATAAAATAAGTCAATACAGGATTTCTTGAAATAAAAATTCCCCCAGTGGTCTCTAAATGTTTCAATTTTAGAATGTACATAACTTCTCTTGAACAGAGTTGTAAAAACTGAAGAGCATCAGTGTGCATACAGTATCTGTAACTGGGCATGTTTCCATGCATCAATTCAGTGTATGCAATTTTTTTTTTTTTTTTTTTTTTTTTTTTTTGCTGTGCTGGGGATTAAACCCAGGGCCTTGGGCTTATGAGGCAAGCACTCTACCAGCTGAGCTATATCCGCAGCCACTATAGGGTATGCATTTTAAAACATGGCATTAAAAAGCAGAGCGATTCCCTAGGTTTGTTTTGGAAGGATGAAACTATGGTCTGCTGGAGTACCAAATGTTTACTTACTAACACTTCTATCTCATGCACATTGTTTTATGCTGATGGAAGAGATAGAAAGTTTCCAGACAGAGAGGAGTATTAATCAGTTAGTAAAATGTTTTACCTTTATTTATTTGTCTAAAAGCAAAAAGGAGGGTATGGTGGCACATGCCTGTAATCCCAGCAACTCTGGAAGTTGAGGTAGGAAGATCACAAGTTCAAAACCAGCCTCTGCTACTTAGTGAGGTCCTAAGAAACTTAGTGAGACCCTGTCTCAAAATAAAAAAAACCTGGGGATGTGGCTCAGTGGTTAAGCACTCCTGGGTTCAATCCCTGGTACCTAAAACAAAAACAAACAAAAAAAACCCAGATACTCTGGTTTAAAAGGTGCTGTCTAATGCACCAATATAATGCAAATATAATGACACAAATTTTAAGATGAACTTAAAACATCCCCCTGACTTTTAAAAAATATGTTTGACACCATAGCTTCAGAAGTCAAATGCAACTGAGACTTCGGTTTCAAGAATGTGTATGGTTGTAAATCTCTAATGTTTCCACTGATTCTTTAACATCCCCTTTGCACACAGCATACTCCCTTGGCCCACAGTAATACAGACAGCTGCACAACTGCTGCAGGTTGCCAACAGCAGGGACTTGTCAGTGCTGGATAAAGACTGCATGGCACACGCCAGCGCAAACAGGGACATTTCCTCTTTCTGTTTTCCTGCTCCCAAAGGCCAGCCAATCCAAAGCAAAACCCTCAACCCTGGCACATTTGATTTAGAATCTCAATACAATGATTATACTTTCATTCCAGTGCCTCTGCAGGTGATAGAAAGTAAGCTGCCTTCTCTCCAGGAGAGCTGATGTCTCTATGTTCACAAGTGCTTTTCTTCTGTAAAGAAAAGTATTTACAATGCAGGGCACTGTTTGGGAAAATGGATAGGCAGCTACTCTTAACGCAGTGCTTATGAAGTTTAAAACCATGGATAGAAAGTAGAGAGGAACGAGGGCTCTGGCTATGGCTCTCTTAGTGGATTTCATATATAGTAAATTTAATAAACTTAGATATGTTTTTCACTTTCAAATTATTTCTCAAACATGACTTGTGTCTCTAAATCTTTAAACTTTCTGATAGAAAAACTAAATGCCAACTTCAAGGGGAAAGTCTCCAGGGAACAGATAATTGGTTTTTATTTGTACATTTAACAAACATTAAATTTGTAATAAATATTTGTGAAATGTGCAAAAGATATTAATGCGTATATTAGCTTTCTATTGTTGTGTGACAAACTACCACAAATTTAGCATCTTGAAAGAACATTAATTGCTGGGCTGATGCACTCATGTAATCACAGCTACTTGGGAGACCGAAGCAGGAGGATTGTAAATTTCAGGTTTCCCTGCTCAACTTAGCAAGACCCTGTTTCACAATTTAAAAAAAAAAATTTTTAAAGGGCTGAGTGTGTAATTCAAAGACAGAATGCTCCTGTATTAGATTCCCCAGTATCACAAAAGGAAAAAAAAAAAAAAAAAGATAAGCTCACTGGGTTCTCTGCTAAGTTTCTAAGGAGGCCAAGATCAATTGTCAAATAATTTGTCTGAGTACTCAGCTGAAAACTCTTGTGAAAAATTCTCTTCCAAATTTATTTGGGTTGTTGGTAGAATCCAGTTCCATGCACTTGTCTAAGTAAGGTCCTTGTTTTCTTTCTTACTACGGGTTGGAGATCATTTCTAGCAACTAATGGACATGCTCAGATCCTTTTTCCCAAACCCTGTTCATCTTCAAGCCAGCAATGACCTGTCAAATTCTTGTTATGCTTTAAACTCCTTCTGCTACCAGCTGGAGAAAAACCTCTGATCTTGAAGTGCTTGTGTAATTAGGTTAGGTCCATCTGCATAATCTTCCAATTTTAAGGTCAATTGATTAATAACCTTAATTACATCTACAAAATTCTGGTTGCCATGCAACATGATAATCATGGGAACAACAATGGGGGTGGAAATCATGAGGGCCATTTTACCACACTGGGTGTCTAGTTTAACACACCCTGGGTTATCACCACCTTTTATTATCTTTGAACTATTTTACAACTCTTTAGACTCTAGAAAGCTAATAATAATGCAGATGATTCTTATCCATAGAAATGCCAAGCGAAAGCTGGGTGTGGTGGCACTTGCCCATAATCCCAGCAACTCAAGGCTGAGGCAAGAGGATCCAGATCGGAAGTTCAAGGTCAGCCTGGCAAATCTGTCTCAAAATAAAATTTTAAAAGGGTGGAGATGCAGCTAGCTAGCTCAGTTAGAACACTTGCCTAGTATACATAAAGCCATGGGTTCAATTCCCAGACTAAAAAAACAAAACAAACAAACCCAGTTAAACATGTCTGAGAGAAAGTAAGTCATTATTGCCCTACAGATAGACCACTTTTATATATATTTGGAAATTCATTTCAGTGTTCCCTATTGCTTATATACATATGGTTCTTTAAATCTTTCTTTGAATTAATTTTAATATCCTACTGGTTCCCTCATAAAATAAAATATTTAATATATATTCATTTTATATTTAAATGAGTCATGATTTTATTTTTTAGAAGAATTGAACCTTTAACAATATTTACTATATGTTGGTCATTCTTGTGGCTCATTAACACACAAAGATGCAATCTTAGATAAGTTCTATAAAACTTGGTCTTTTAAAAATTGAAGCAAAAAGTAAAATTAAGTGGAAAAGATGTTACTGTTTCAGGTGTAGCTGTGTGCAGTTGCCTTCTAGAAAACATGAAAAAACTTGTAAGTCTCAATTTCAATCACTTAGGTATATATTTTGTTAGGGGGAAATATTGAATATATATGTCTAGTGATGTCAGCACAAGAATGAACTTCTTGAGCATTCTCCAAATGGAGGAAAGCCACAGGTAGGTAGACTTCCTGACTGAGAATCCAGTAAGGTAGGCATGTTGACCTCAACATGCTCATTGTTGTGGATAATATGAATGTGACTGTGAAGCTGTCCCCTTGTTGTTACCAGAGTCCTAGACCAGAGGCCTGACTCTGGGGACCCAACACATCAGGTCCAGCCACTCACTCCAGAAACAAACAGAAAAGGTGAAAAGCATGACAAGAACTTTAGTTAGTGTAGCTTCACTGGGAAGACAAAGGGACCGTGTCCTAGCCCTATATTGGAGGGATTGACAATGACACCGAGGTTTTACAGAAAGGTGAATGAGAGCAAGGGTTGGGAGTCTGTATAGTTGTTTTTTTTTTTTTTTTTTTTTTTTTTTTTTCCACAGATGTTGAAGTAGGTGATCTGGATCAGGTGTGTTCTGCCCATTATTAGCCCATGATTGGTCAGGTGGGGGCCTTGTTTCTGATATGAGAGTCGCTGTTGCCTTGGTTGGGGTGGTTTCAACTCATCACAAGATGTTTATATTGGATCAGGCCTTGTTTCTGGAATCCAAGGTGACTCAGAGCAAAGAAGATGAATGCAAAATGGAAACAGAGATACCAAGCCTTTAATTCTGCTTTTATCCACCCATGGAACATTTGCAGACAAAAGTGAAGAGCCTGAGTCCTTGTTACATCGTTACACTACATCTTTTTTTTTTTTTTTTTTTTTTTGGTACTGGGGATTAAACCCCAGGGGTGCATAAACATTGAGTCACACCCACCCCCAACCCTATTTTTATATTTTATTTAGAGACAGGGTCTCTCTGAGTTGCTTAAGGCCTTGCTAAGTTGCTGAGGCTGGCTTTGAACTCACAATCCTCCTGCCTCAGCCTCCCAAGCCACTGGGATTACAGGTGTGCACCACTGTGCCTGGCTCCATCTTATAATTTATAGCCATATGGCCTGTGACCAGTACTCAATAATTATCACAAAATTTGTAATTATATTTCACTTGATAATGGTAACATAGACAGTTGCTATCAACTCCATCACTAAGTGTTGTCTTTAGAATATGTTGCTATAATCAGTAACTAGTATGCACTAAATGTAAAGCAGACACAGGTATTTGTCTGAAATGTTGCAAAGAATGGGTCCATCAATTAACTTATTTTCTGGGTGAAAGAAAAGAAGAAGTGACTAGTATTTTTTTAGGTAATTGATTGTCCTTGCCAATTTCATTAGACTCCACGACAAGAACTTCAATTTTAGATCAATGTTTTGTTCCATTTGTTTCAGGATATCACAAACTATAATAAACTATAATGGCAAATCATAGCAAAGTATTTTTGTTTGAAAGCTCATCAGTGCCCAAAGTCAGTATTTTAGTTTGCTAAAAATAATCTAGGTGAGATTATTACATATTCTTTCTATAAGTAATGATGTAACTGTGGAAAAGAAAGAAAAGATAGTGAAATTTTTCTTTGTTCCTAATTTTATATTCAGTTATTAGATGCAGACAGTAATACACCAGATGTTTTCTAGAAAGAATGTGTTTTTAAATGTCTTAGAGTCAATGAAAAGTACTTTATTCAGTAAGAGTATCTTAGCTAAAAGCTTTGTGAAATTTAGAAGGAAAGCATAAGGCTATACTTGGCCTTCATTCTGACTGAGAAAAATAATTCTCAGAGGAAGCATCCTACCATGACTCATTTACAGTTTTGCATCCGTGAGAAAGGAAGAAGAAGCTGACACCGAAATCAGTACTAAATGGGTCAAATAAATTCATGTGATAGACTTGTGGGATTCCTCCAGCATGATGAATTAGTTGTCATTTCTAGATTCAGTGAGTAGCAAGCTCACCCTTAACCCTGCTCTTCTTGCTGTTTTATTTAAAGGCATTTGGCCAAGTAAGATCAGGCTGTTGTGTCAAAATCACAAAGTACAAAGTACTACTTCCAGACTTTCTTTACAAGTAGAATACTTCGTTTTAAGTAAATTGTATAAATTGTGTTTGTTTTGTTTCTGTTCCAATAAAACAAATGTTTGAGATATTTTCCCATTTGAAAGTGACCTAGTATGATGCAGAAAATATTGATAAATCCAAGAAACAAATAAAGTCAATGAACTCATTCCAAAAACTCAATAACCTAGCTGGAAATATTTCTTTTTTAAATATGATCTACAGCTGCGGTAAGATAGACTTGATGTATAAATATTACACCTTTCCAGGATCATTTTCCAAAGTCTTTGAACAGTGGAGCTCTCTCACCGCCACATCGAGCTGAACTTTGAATTTCTTGCTTTGATGCATTCCTGATTTTATTGCTGCTTAAAGGCAGAGTTGGGGTTTTATTTATTTTAAAAGCATTAGGGAAATATTTGCAGAATGACTGGATTTATAATAAAGCTGTCTAACAAATATATCAGTTAATAAACCAAGAGAACGGCACCCTTATGGGTTCACCTAGAGAACTGTCATAGAATTGCCTACCTGATGAGTTTTAAAGAGGAAGATATTTTTGAAGATTTAAAAAGCTTTAGAGATTTTCCATGCAAGGACAATTAGGTTTAAAATACATGCCACTGTTCTGTTAGATTTCAACAAATGCAATACTAGAAACTTGTTTAAATGTGTATCATCAAAATGAAAGCCAAAAAGATAAAGAATGGAACTTTACAGGGTCAAAATAAGCAATTAAAAGGAGAAGAATTCTGTGTGTACACATGTGGCCTACATTACGACAAGAGACTGTTGGAGCGGGTTTTTTAACTAAGTTGATACTAGGACTCAACTCAATCTTTCCTTTGGCCAGCTCCAACTTCAGATAGCTCTTCAGGTCAGCTCTGACCTCCAAAGCATTATTCGAGTTAGATTTTCTTCACAAGTCTTTCCTGACTTGTAAATTTACCTCAGTTTCTTCTCTCCAATAAACTATCATCAGTATTATATATATTTTTTTAACTTCTCTACACACTACATGTATTAGTTTCAAGGTGTGTGCCTGGGCATGTGTACCCATATATGCGTGTGTGTTTCCACGTGCATTCAAATCTTGCCTTTTAAGCAAGAGTTCACGTTCCTCAATGCAGAGAGCGTGGTTTTGTGCCTTTGGATTTCCCATACTGGTAGAGAACATGTTATTAAGCATGAAATGGTTCCACTGTAAAACTCCAGGCTGTCAAGGCCAAAAGGGTTTTTAATGGGGTACACAGGAAGTATGCAGGAGTCCATGTTTTTGCCTAGTGGGGGATTCATTTTCAACTTGGACCTAAGCTGGAATTTATTCTCCCAGCCAAAAAGCTGTAGAATATACACCCGCTCCTTCAACTGCTACAGTGCTGGCAGAACACAGGAACAGCAGACAAAGAGCACTCAGAGAAGACAGAAAGTTGCCCGGCTGCTCAGAGACAGAAGCCAGTCCCTGGATAATAAATACTGGCAGAAGTCATTTAGCTGACAGCAAGGAGCAAAACAGCCTTCATACTTAACGATATACAGTTATGAAGACTCTCTATTAAAATCTGAAAAGCAACTGTAGATAGAAACCAAGAGTTTTGTACTATTAGAAATAAGGAATTTCGTACCAAGAAGTAATTATTTCAATTTAGAAAAGTTAGGGGTGGCCAGGAGAGGTTGCACTGCCTGTAATCTCAGAGACCCTGGAGACTGAGGCAGGAGCATCACAAGTTTGAGACCAGTCTGGGCAATTTAGTGAGAACCTGTCTCAAAATAAAAAGGACTAGAGATGTAGTTTAATGGTAAAGCACCCTTGGGTTCAATCCCAGAGCCTCCCCACTCCCATCCAAAAAAAAAAAAAAAAAAAAAAAAGAAAAGAAAAACTAAGGGTGTAAAGAAGAGGAAGCATGTGACAAAGTGACTATAGATAAAAATTAATCCATGCTATACCTGAACAGACGTGACTCTCGCTAAGTTAGTAATAAAGATTTGGAAAAGAATTTTCAAACTCTATCTCCTGTAATCACAGTTTGTTATATATAATTCTCAAGTGGAAGTAAATATGCAGTCATCCTTATTTAATAATTTTTGCCTACAGCTTTGAGTTAAAGAAACTTTTTAGGTGTCATTAGTGGTAGAAATCTAAAGCTAGTAAGTGCAGGAGTGATTCTGTCCTGCATTTGGAACATACCAAGGTAGTGTTTTTTATAGAGGGCTGACGTAAGAAAGCTTATTCTTACGGGACACAGTACACTAACACTTGGCTAGCAAACACAGTTGTTCAATAAATAACCTGTGGATTTGTTTAACAACCTCAAATATCATAGGTATAGAAATTTCATCTTTTGAGTTCATCTCTAAAACAAAGTAGAATAAATCTACCAATCATCTATAGATATGTAAAAGAAAAAGTAGAATGAGGTTGGATATCTGATAACTCCAGAATTAAAAGTGGAAAACAGCTGGCTGTTAATAAGCCTTAGAGGGTGACATTTACCTTGGTTGGTTTACCTAGGCTCAGAGTTTGACACTGCAGCCAAAATAATCTTGTCAGTCACCCAGAGTCTGTGAATGTCAGGGAGGCTAACTCCTATTTTCTGAACTTATAAGAGGCTGAAATATGCCAAACTTGTTCTGTTAGAACTGTTAGTTGCAAGTGACAAAAACTCCAATGTCAAGCTAGCTTAAGCACAAAGTAAATTTATTGATTCAAATAACCAAAAAAGTTTGGAAGTTTTGCTAGCTTGATATTGAGGTTGGAATGTCACCGTAATTACCTGGTTCTCAATCTTGGATTGATTTTTTCCCCCTACATGTTGAATTCATTTGCAGACTTGATCTTTCCTCTTAGTTAAAAACTTACCACTGCAGCTCCAGATTTTATATCCAGTGTGGAAAGGATAACCTTTCTTTCCCAGTCATCCTGAATCTCCTTGTCATGGATCTCATGGGTCGTATAGCTATCCATGATCCAATCACCAGGCCAGGGAGATGGGATGTGCTGAGTCAAGTTAGCCAGGCCTGATGCTGAAGGTATCAGCTTACCTTAATTGTGTGGGCTCTGTGGAGGGATTAATAATTACCCAAAGAAAAGTCCATTCGTTGTTAAAAAGTAAGAAGGGTGCTGGCAGATGAGGGATGAGAGGAGATAGATTTCCATTTTATAATTTGAGACACAACTGAGTAAGATGTTCACCTCAGCCTAGCCAACATATTCCTTTGCTCTAAGCCAGATAGAAATGGGGATATAAATTATCAAAAATCTTCTTGGTGGACAAGGAATTAATTGAGGGAAATGAGTTATACAACTCAAAATTGTAGCAGTTACCAACTCTATTAATATTCATAGTAATTGTACGTCTATTAAGTGATCAGGACTTTGGAGTGCAGGGGGCTTCACTGTAGCTCTATTTGGCATCTGTCATATGATGACAATTCTAGATGCTTAAGCAAACTCAGTCTTAAATTTGAGACATCTAGTTTTCAACAGATTAATTTTAGGACTCTAAGAGCTCTTGTGTCTGTGCATTAGACTTCAGTGGACTCCACAGGTTGGATGATTTCTCAACAGAGCACCATTAAATGTAATTTCTCCCTCATTTTCTCGAAAGCAATATCCATTCACTAAGTGTATAACTTTAGGCAAGTAATTTAACTTTTTGGAATCTCAGACTTAACAATGGCAAATGAGACTTTGTAAATTCTGTGTATTCTTTCCACATTCTCCATGACACTGTCTCAATAAAAGAGATTTTTTTTTTCCTTAACAAGTGATTGAACCCAGGCGCACTTAACCACTGAGCAACATCCCCAGTCCCATTTTATATTTTTATTAGAGACAGGGTCACACTGAGTTGCTTAGGGTCTCCCTAAGTTGCTGAGGCTGACTTTTGAACTCGAAATCCTCCTGCTGCAGCCTCCTGAGCCACTGGAATTACAGGCGTGCACCACCACACCCAGCTAAAAGAGGTCATTAAAGTATCTCTCTTATGTATTGAAAAATTCATGTTGTACTTTTGCTGAGTTATCATGCAGTATCAAATTAACCCCAAATCTCAGTGACTTAGAGAAATGGGTTTTTCACTCATGATAAGTCAGTTCCACATCCTCTTTATTCAGGAACAAGGCTGAAGGGACAACTTCTACCCACCAAACCTCTACCCAGTGTGATAGCACAGGGAAGAGCAATGTGGAACCCAGGACCCTGTACACTTTTCCCCTTGTTCCACTGACTAAAGCAAGTCACACAGCTAAGGCAAGTGTCAATGTGGTAGGAATTAAGTTAGTTGTACTCAGAAGGGTCAGTATATGGCACAGGATATGTAATCCTCTTACAGAGAAGGCTGAAGCTCTGCTAAGTCTTCTCGTTAATTCTGAGATGCTCTAAGAAAGGACTTGGGGAAAGCAATGTACTCTTTCATGATACTAATATTGCAATGTATTTTCATGATACTTAATAGTGCAAGTATATTACAAACTTAAATTATGTTTCCCTTTATTATTTCATAGTGCCTTATTTATGTGTGATAATATGAAATTAAAAGTTCATTTTAGAGTGCTACATTTATAGTAGACTCAATGGGGTACCTAAGAACCATGGATTCACTTTGAGAAAAAATAATGTCAGTTGAGAACCACATTTTTTCAATACAAACTAATTATTGGTTGTGATTTTATACAACTCAGTAGATTTGGGGATGGTAATGAAACCTGTGGAGAGGGAAAAAAAATAAATATATGAGCCCTGGATTTGGAACTTTCCTTTTACTCTGAATTGTCTTTTTCAAATTCTGAACTTGGATGGTACCAAATAATAACTCACAACAGACTGAATATCAACTATTAACCAAGCAAGTACCTGTTACAAGATATTAGTGGATTTAGCATAAGTAAGCATCATATGAAAATGCAATATTGATGGGGCCTGAAGGATCTTGTTCTTTGGAAAGGTCACTGGGACAGTCAAATCTGTCGAGTGCAGCAGTTCTCAAGGTATGGTCCTGGAGCCAGGGAAGGAGCACTACCAGGATTTTTGTTAGAAATACCAATGTTCAGGCCCACCTTTGACTTGTGAATCAGAAACTCTGAGGCTGAGGCCCAGCTAAGTCTTCCAGTTGATTCTGAAATGCACCAGAGTTTGGAAACCCTGGGGTACAAAGAGTATTCGCAAGCCTCTGAGACTTCAAGCCTGACCAGGTGGTAGTCCTGCTTCTGAGTGGCTAATGGGGCATCAGCACCTTTTCCTGTTCACCTAACAGAATCGAGGGCTGTTTTCAATCTCCATCAGAGACTGTATCCTATATAGCCTGGTGTTCTAAAACCCCAGCTGAATCGTTGACATGGATTAGTGTGAGAAATATTTCTATATCAACACATATTTGCTATAAAAATATGTTTCAGCTATTTGCTTCAGTATGCCACTTTGACCAATGTTATGTGATCTTGAAATAAAAAACCTTGTCTTATTTTAGGGTTCTGCTTTGCCAAAAATATTTATGGCTTTCCCAGCTTTGCCAGGATAGGAAAGCTGCAGGGGTTTGGTTTATAGCAAGCCGACTTGTGTAGGTCAAGGAGGCCTGTGGAAAAATCTGAACTGTGCCTCTTTCCCAAACCAAATTCAGGCCGTGGTCCAAACAGAGGGAAATAAACACTCAGGTGAAAAATTGTTCATTTCTTCTGGAATATTTTAAAGATCTTTCCTAAGAAGACCTGTTTGGGGGTAAGACAAATTTGCAAAAATAAGGCTTTAGGGGGAATTGGTAAGTTCAAAATTTGAATTAGCTAATGCTTCATTTCCAACCTGTTTGAAATCTTCAAATCATTTTAGGATATCTCTTTAGTAATATGTATTTATTTACTTTAGTACAGTTATACATTGAACCACCAAATTGTCATTGTTATTTTGATAAGCATATCCTAATATAATTTGGGTATTTTTTGCAGATTTCTTAGGAAAAAAATTATCTGTCTTTAGGTGACATCATCATCATCATCATCTTCTTCATCATCATCATCATCGTCCTGGGGATTGAACCCAAGTTTGCTCTACCATGTGGTTACTTCTCCAGGCCTTTTTATTTTTTATTTTGAGACAGGGTATCACTGAGTTGCTGGCTTTGATCTTCCAATCCTCCTACCTCAGCTTCCCAAGTTGCTAGGATTACAGGTGTGTGCCCTTGTGCCTAGCTAGGACATATGACTTTTAAAATAAAAGGATAGCATCTATAACTGAACATTTTATGATAACTTTTATTCTATTTTTGAAGTGCTTACAATTTACAAAGGTGTATGCCCAAAGTTTTTAACAATTACTGTAATATTTTACATGATCATTTCTCTTTAGAAGAAAGTACTAATTTGGGGCAGGATACCAAAATGTGTCACTATGTTGATAATGAATGTAGAAGTGGAAAAGAGAAAGAATACCTTTTAAGGTTCATGTTTACAATCTGATTTTTCCAGGGAACATCAATGGAGTATGTAGAATCAAAGAACATGGGTCAAAATAATGAGAATGATGTAACAACTTGTTAGCAAGTGCCATAGCTGCTGCAGTTTCTCATTGCCTCATTTTTTGTCTTCCTTAGTTACCTTTCCATTTCATTTACTGACTTGGTCTCCTTTTTGCAAACAGTCTGGCTTGGGTTTCTCAAGGGCTGTTCCAGAAGACAATCCGCGTGATGTATTCTGCTTCTTGATTCTCTTCTCTCAGTGTGCCCCAATTCCAATTTAAAAAAACAATCTATCAAGTGTGTATCCCTTTCCTATTTGATATAGTGTCTGAGAGGTAAAGAGGTCACCATTTTTTGCCTATATTGTTTTTGAAAATCAGCTTTCTTATGTTATAACAAAATACCTGAGATAATAAACTTTATAAGAGAGAAGATTTATTTTGGCTCACAGTTTCAGAGGTTTCAGTCCATGATGAGTTGATTCCATTGCTTTGGACCTGCATTATGTGTCATAATGCAGCACATTATGACAAAAATATGTAGTAGAGCAAAATCATTCAACTCACAGCTAGGAAACAATGAGAAAGAAGTATGCCCAACCTAAGGGCACAGCTCCAATGACCAGAAAACCTTCCACTAGGTCCTACCTCTTAAAGGTTATGTCACCTTCCAATAGTATCAACCTGGGGACCAAACCTTCAATATATGCACATTTGGGGAACATTGAAGATCCAAACTATAGCAAATGGGTACCCAAAGTATTCTGCCATAGTTCTTCTCCTGAGGATGGTTACACCTTTCAGAAATAGACTCCTGGCCAACCCTCCCAAATGCAGTTAGAGATGAGCAAGTTTCTAATAAATGTCAGACCTTTCACTGTAACTTGGAACAACTAGAAATAGCCTTATGTTTAGGAAATGTGAAAATGTCATTTATAAAATTCAACTGATCATTATTAAAAGCCTTGTTTTGTTTTGTTTTTGGTGCTGGGGATCGAACCCAGGGCCTTAGTGCTTACAAGGCAAGCACTCTACCAACTGAGCTATCTCCCCAGCCCCACTAAGTGTGCTTTGAAAGTGTGTGGTCCCAGGGCTGTGTCATGGTAGCCTCTAACCTAATTATTGGTAACCAACTACTTTACCAGTGCAGAACAAAGTGACCAAAGTGCAGAAACCTAAGTAAGAAGGCCATAATCTAAGATGCCTGGTAGAATATTTTATTGAATGGAGACATGTATGAGGAAGGAGCCAAGGGCTACTAGTTAAAGAATGGGATTTATAGATATTAAAGAGACTGTGGGTCAAAGAGAGTTTCAGAGACAATTTCAGTTTCCTTTCCATTTCTTGAAGACTTGGAACTTCTTAGACTTTACTTTGGCTGTTATGGTGCTCTGCCCATTCGATGCATCTTTGATCAGCCCCCAATCAATCTTTTTTTCCTTTATTTTAACCATTTTTCTGTTGTCCACTAGATGCATTGCATTTGACTGTCCCTCCCTCCCGCTACTTGATGGTTGATTCTTTGGTAAATCTTCCTAAATGATTATCTACCTTCTACTAAAACACAACCTTAACTTCCAAAGTTGTTGATCTTTCCATTTTCCAATGGTTTTGTTAGCACATTCCTTCTTCTGTAGCTGGGTCACAAAAGTGTTTACAATGTGGTTTTGCATTCGTGCACCTGTGGCTAAAGAAAGATCCCAAACAGAGACACATAAGTGTTTACAGAAAGGAGCTATTGGCATTTACAGGGAAAGTGATTGCCCCTGGGTGGGGCACTAACACCATCTGCTACAGTCCACCCCTTGGACCACCCAGTCCCACTCATGCCATGCTTTAAATTAAACTGCTCTGTTACTAATTCTACAGAAGGGTAGCAAGTTTCCACCTTCCCCTGACACACACACACACACACACACACACACACACACATACACACACACACACACACACGATTTCTAAAATGAAGACAACAGAAGGATTAGTGGGATATGCTACAAGTCCAGCTATTGCAGATGGCCAGAGGTTGTAACTGATATTCACAGTTCCCTCTCCTATCACTGATTCTAGAGTTTCCTTTCCACTCCCCCAGTCACACTTCTGTTGGCCTAAGTTGTTTTCCTGGTTAGGAACATGCACCCAGATCCATGAGGGCTCTGGGCCGTAACTTGCCCTAATTTTGACAGGTCATCCCCTAGTATGAAAACACCAACAGGAACCTCATTGAATTCTCTGAGTTCCAATCATATTATTTCCTGCTTTTCTTATGGATGTGTATGAACCTAGCTCTCTCTGCAGTCAGAATAAGTTTCCAGGCAGAGACCAGCAGTAGGCAGTCACTGGTGTATACATTCTAAGGCATACAAGAGGGGAACCAATAGCATCTGCTACAGGACACTAAAATATCTGTTATAAAGGGAGGTATAAAATATGAATGTCTGACTGTAATGTGAACTGAGCATTTATGTCACATAACTTTTTCTGGATAGCTGAACTCTACTGATTTCATCAATCAAAGTATCCTTCCCTTAATTACCGTATCATTTGGACAACAAAATTTTAACATTTGGGAGAACTGAGGACAGAGAATAGGAAATAAAGCAAACCTATTACAACCTGGTATTCTCTCAGTTTTCAGGACTCTTAAATGAGGACAGAGAAAGGTGGTTATAAATGTAAGGAAGACTTGAAATATTCTCTTTCTGAGCACAACATGAGTTTTCCGCAATCAGTGGTAACAGAGAGTAGTCTGTTCTGATCCCACTTAGTTGCTGTTTGGGTGCAAGAGGAAACTTATTTTAGCTGTCAGCCCAAATATATTGGTTAAATTATTACCATTTTCATTTAAAGGCAGCTGAGAAAATACACGCCAATTACTCCCAGTGACCACTGGACTCAAGATGTCTTTTCATTCATTAATTATTAGGAATTGGGCTTTTGTAAGGAGGTGATGCTGAACTCTGTCTCTCTTCTCTTTCATTTAACACTTCCTTCATAGGGGTGTTGTGAGGATTTCTGCCTGTGTGGTAATGAATTTCAGTAGCCTGCTTGGAATTTCCCAGTGGAAAAGGTGTTATAAAATTTCAAAATAAAAAATATACTACTAATAAGAAGGATGTTGATCTTGAAATGCAATATGAAAACCAAAGACTGGAAATTTAAAATTTGTAATGAAATGCTCTAAAGCTGTGATCTCTTTAGACCTTGGGAGTTCAGCAGGGGTGGGCCCAAGGAAGACTTGGATGGAAGATGCATCAGGATGTGGTGGCGGTGATTCAGTAGGTGGCCCTCTTCCATCCCAAGGTGGTCCAGAGCCAACTCCCAACCCTGGGTTATGGAGCACTGTGCTGCAAGAGAACCATCTATTGGATGAGATGTAAGACTAGGGTTCTGACCACTTGTGCTCATTAAAAATTCCAGGGCTTTTTTATAAGGTTAAGGATATATCCTTGTGTTCTACAATCTGTTTCCAGCTGAGTAGCAATATTAGCTTCTTAGAAAGATCTAGAAAACAGAAGATGCGTGGAAATTTCAGGAACATGATTAACATTTCTGTGAAAGAAATCTCAGATCAATTAAAAATTTTATCCTGAACTCTTATTTTCTGAAGTAGCAAAACAAAACATCTGTGTGAGTTCCTATCTTACTAGGATATGAATGTATTTGTAGAAGAAAAATTCACTTTTTCAAACCTATACAATAAGGGCAAACTTAAGGAACCTCTTCAGTGTTTATATGTGGTTGTGAAATGGATTATACCTTGAAGGTTTCTTCTGGGATTTTCTCCTGTTCCTTAAATAATTGATAACTTAAAATATGAAATGAAATAAGATATATGGCAAATAATAATAATTATTTAATTTAAACAATCTGAGAACTTTCCTTAAGGTCTTTTAACTATGTGCCATCTGTAACTTCTATAATTCTTAGTTGTGTCACCTATAACTTTATATGTAATATATTAATCATAGAATAAAATTCCAATAATATCAAATTCATCCTTTTCTCTTTCCTTCCCCCCTTCCCCCTTGGTACTGGGAGTTGAACCCAGGGCACTCTACCCGAGTCCTTTTTATTTTGAGACAGGGTCTAGCTGTTTCCCAGACTGACCTTGATCTTGTGACCCTCTTGCTCAGCCTCCCTCGTTGCTAGATTACAGGTGTATACCACTGTGCCCAGTGCTCAAATTAGTTCTTTATAATAAATGGATTAAGAGTTCACATTAATGGGTCTTTAGAAAAGCAAAAGACAAATAAGGAAAAAATAAGCAACTTAAGACTGGGTCAGGAAAATGAGACTGATAACTGGCTGAGAAGGCACTCACCGGTAATCCCAGTGACTCAGGAGACTGAGGCAGGAGGATTACAGATTCGAAGTCAGCCTCAGCAATTTAGCAAGGCTGACCTAGTGAGACCCTGTCTCAAAATAAAAAACAAAAAAAGGACTGGGGATATGGTTCAGTGGTTAAGCACCCTTGGGTTCAATCCCTTGTATAAAAAAAAAAAAAAAAGGAGATTGATTAGCGAAGGAAATTTGTGCAAATCTTACATATTTTGGGGGTGGACCCTTTCCTGGGATGGCAGGACCACATTGCTTTCTTCCATGCATCACTTGCTAGTCTTACTAAGCTTAAAATGTCCCATTTCTAGATTTTTGGCTAAAGGGAATCCTTGTACCTAAGCTCTGTATGTAATTTGCCATCTCTGTGGAAAGTTACCATAGTTCTGTGGTTTCAGTAGAATGAAAAAAATGCCTCACAGTTTCAGGCAAGAACAACTCAGATTAACTAACATGAGCACTCCCTCCCAGGCCCTGAATGTGAGGTATGGGTTACACCTAGAAGCCCCGGCAGTGCTTTCTTTTCTGCACTCTGCATTAGAGAATGGAATAACAGACATTAAGCACTTTGCTTTTCACATTTGAGTGTGTCTTTAAGTATAAGTAATAGGTATTTATAGACACTGATGACTTCTTTCCTATAATTTCTATGGGTAATTATTTTTTAAATGCTGTATTTTGACACTTTTGTTCTCCTCTTACAGCATGACTGTGAGTTAAAATCAACCAGACACACTATAGTGTAAATGAGATCGTCCCTCTGGAGCTGATGCTTTGGGGGAGTTGAGTTTACAAATGATATAATATCTTAGATTATAGATCCAATGCAGTTATAAATAAAAAGGGAGCAATATACAATAACTAGTTAAGACACAGTATTCTTTAGTTACATTTATTGAAAGTATGTGTGTGTGTGTGTGTGTGTGTGTGTGTGCATCCCCACCCCACCCCCTGCTGCTGGACAACGCATATAACAGACCTAGCATCTGGTCTGAACTGTGGAGTACCTTAAGTGAATACCTGAAATATCTGTGCCTCTTTTTTTCTATTTATCCAATTGGGAAATTATCTACTCTACCTTTGTATGTGTTTCATGTTGAACAGTGTTAATAAATCATCTCTGAAAGCAAAGACTAAAAGTAAACTAAAATACTTGTAAGCATTGTCAAATTGTCAAAAGACTAACATATTTTTCATTTTTAATTATAAATTGGTAAATTATTTTAATTTATAGGATACATAGCAATTCTTCAAAATAAATTAACCAAACAAATATCAAAAGAATACCAGTATGTGAGCAGTAATAGAAAAACCAGTAATTTTTAAAATGAGAAAACTGGTAGTTTTTTAAATGACACACTTAGGCAACAAAAGAAATAATAGTAATTCCCCTTAGACTCAGAGATAATACAAATTTACTTTTTTCTTTTTTGTATTATAGATTCAAATGCAGTTGTAAGAAATAATTTAGAGAGCTTACAGGCTTTATTCAGTATTCCTAATAATAAGATCTTGAAAAGGTACATATGATTGATACAATCAAAACTCATAATAGTTTCAAAATGATATTTAAGTGGAATTGTATACTATATGATTTTGTGGAATTTTTTTTTTTTTTTTGGGGGGGGATACCAGGGATTGAACTCAGAGACACATCCCCAGCCTTATTTTTTAAATTTTCTTTAGAGACAGGGTCTCACTGAATTGCTTAGCAACTCGCTTTTGCTGAGGCTGGCTTTGAACTCAAGATCCTCCTGTCTCAGCCTCCTGAGCCACTGGGTTTACAGGTGTGTGCGGCTGGGTCCGGCTGAATTTTTTTTTTTTTTTAATAAGTAATAGTTCTTGGACATCTGTCCAAATTATTGTGTGTATCAATAGTTTTTTTTTTTTAATTGTAGAGTAGTATTCCACAAAATATACTTTAAAAACTCTAGATACTGGGAATGTTGCTTTATCTTGGGTCCTTTGTTTTTGACAAATGTGTACATTAAAAGAAACAATGTAACTAGAAAGTGATAGCTTGCTGATCCATGTTTTAAATTTGTTGTTGTTTTAATGAATTATGAGCAACAACATTAACGATGTGGAGATAGCTGGAGAACATAGAAAACATAGGTTCCTGTTACATTAACATAAATGTGTATTCATGATCAAGGGAAGCAAAACAGTAGTTTTGTTTTCTTCCATATTAGAAAAATCAGATCTAGAGTCTTTCAGAGTGATGTGGATAAGCAGGCATGAAGATTGTAAGGACTAATAACTGTGTTGTCCAATAAATTGTTGTACAAACTAGAATAAGACTTTAGAGAGACTGTGAACATTTGAAGTGCTGGTAAGTATACAAAGTAACTGTTTTATTTGTCCTTTATCCAAAAACAGAACTGGAAAATACACTGAAGAAGAGGCAGAGTTTACCTCAATGTAAGGGATACTTTATAAGATTAAGAGTCCTCCAATTCCTATCAGCTCTTAAGGTGGGAAGGGACAGGCAAGTCAATTCAATGAGAAAACAAAAATCAACTTGTTAACAAATTGTGCTGGAACAGCTAGATAATCACATGCAAAATAAATAGAATTAAATTCCCACCTTACATCACAAAAATGTTAACTTAAGGTGGATCCAAGACTGTAATCAAAACTAAATATATAAAACATATATAGTAGAAAACATAGGAATAAGACTTCATGACCTTGGATTTGGCAATGGTTTCTTAGAAGTAATACTAAAAGTACAAGCAACAGAAAAAAATACATAAATTGGGCTTCATCAAAATTTAAAACTTTTGTGCTTTATAGGATACCATCGAGAAAGTGAAAATAAACTGGGTCTAGTGGTACACACCTATAGTCTCAGTGGTTCAGGGTGCTGAGGCAGGAGGTTCACAAGTTTGAAGCCTCAACAATTTAGCAAGGTCTTAGGTGACTAAGTGAGACCCTGTCTCAAAATAAAAGAAAGAAAATATAAACCAAACAATGGGAGAAAATATTTGAAAATTATATTGAATGTGAGACTCATACCCAAAATATATAAATGATTTTATAACAGCATATCAATTCAAATGGAATTTTTAAAAAATATTCTTAGCTATAGATGGACACAATACCTTTATTTTATTTATTTATTTTTATGTGGTGCTGAGAATCGAACCCAGTGCCTCACACATGCCAGCCACTGTTCTACCACTGAGCCACATCCCCAGCTCCTCAAATGGAATATTTTTTAAGTCACAAAAAGGAGTACTAATACATGCTACGACTTGGATAAACCTTGAAAACGTGCTAAGTGAAAGAAGTCAGACACAAAAGTCACCTATTGCATAATTTTATTAATGAGAAATGTTCAGAATAGAACATTTCCATAGAGATGGGAAGTAGATTAGAGAGTGGGAGGGGTTGGGGGAGTGGCACATAAGCAGTGTCTGCTAAAGGGGGAGTTTCTTTTAGGGATAATGAAAATATTCTGGAATTAGTAGTGATGTTTCACAACTTTGTGAATATTGTATAAACACTGAAGTATATAGTCCAAAGGGGTGAATTTGTGATATATGAAGTATCTCCTAACTAAAAATTCAAAAGTAGTGATATCTTCCATTTTTGGAATTTTTTTTAGCTGTGTTAAAAAAATTGATTAGGTGAGACAGATGGTGACCTCTGAATTCTTTTAGAGTCAGATTGTATTGGGGCTACATTTTATCAATTAAAAACGAGCCTTGGAGTCAAGAATCAGAAGATTCCGTTTTGTTGTTTTTGCTGCTTCATTAGATTGAGCAAATCTCAATTTCTGTGGGTCTTGGTGTCCTTTTGTAAGAGTGGTCCACTTTATGCTTTGAATATAGTCCTTGCTGCTCTGCCCTGCAACTTATTTTTAAAAGGGACGTGTTTCTTTTTCTTGCTCTCTCTCTGCTCTTCCCTATCTCTCCCCTTTCCTAATCTTGGGAAACAGGATTACCTTTCTTCCCCAACCTAAGCAGAGTTAACCTGTCCCTGAGTACATACCCACCACAGGAATGAAGTAATTTTGACTTTGGGGATGGCACCTGAACATCTCAGAAATGATTATCTCCCAAATTAACAAGAGAATTACAGAGAACATGTAGAATGTAGCCTTTAAACCACCACCTAAAAGCCCCTGCTCCCCTTGAAAGGCAGAATCATAGCCTTTGGGACAGGAATCCATGTGTTTCTCCTTTGCTTACAAAGCAATAACACTTTTTTCCTTTTTCTCAAAACCATGTCCTTGTTACTGAATTAACTTTGGGGACAAGGATGGAGCTTTTGGTAACACTTTTGCATAAAATATGGATGATAACAAAACTTTACTGATATCACATACTCTGTAAAGATTAATTAGGATAATAAATATTACTTTAAAAGTTGCAAGCACAATACAGGATATTAGGATATTTCCAAAATTGTAAAATAAGTTCTTTTATGAACGATTTTTGAATCTATTTTCCAATTTCATTCTAACTTTTAATAGATTGTTGTTAAGGAAAAGGACAGCAGGATATGGACTATTCACCACGGGTCTACTAGTAAAATATGTTTTTTCTGTCTCCCCTTCCGTCAATTGCCTAATTCTACACTTTTGATGGTTTATTAGAATTTCCTCTAAAATTATAAAATAATCCCAAGCATTTCAGTCACCTTAGAAACACTGGGTGGGTTTCATGCAAAGGAGGATTAAATTCGTAGACCAAAGATGTTTCTGTGCTGTGTGTAAATGTTGTCCTTATGTCTTATGATTGTATACATGAAAAATAACAGTGGGAAAGCTATTATAATGTTGCAGAAAGCTCAGTCCTTGTCCCCAATGCCAATCAAATAACAAGGACATGGTTTTGAGAAAAAAGAAAAAGAAGGTTTATTGCTTTGCTAGCAAAGGAGAAACACAGGGGACTTCTGTCTCAAAGACAGGAACAGTGGCTTTTTAAAAAGATGATTCAAAAGCTGTATTCCACGTGTTCTCTGTTAGAGTTGTAATTCACTTGTTAATTTGGGAGACAGTCATTTCTGAGATTTCCTGGTACCATCCCCAAAATCTGGATTACTTGGCTCCTTTGGTGGGTGTGTACTCAGGGATAGATAACTCTGCCTTGGATGGGGAAGAAAGGTAATCCTGTTTCCCCTGAGATTAGGGAGGGGGAGATATTAAGGAGGAACAGAGAGAGAGAGGAAAAGAAAGAAACAGGTCCCTTTTAAAAAGAAGTTGCAGTGGCAGAGCAGCAAGGGTTATATTCAAAGCATAAAGTGGACTGCTGTTAAAATAACTTTCAGATGAAGTAAAAATAAACGTTAAAATTCAGTGTTTTAAAAAAAAAAAATTCAGTGTTTTTGAAATAAAAAAAAGAGTAGGCTAAACTTACATTTCCCTTTCTATCAGCTCTCAATTTGTCCAGTTGAGGAAGAGAACCATCCTTAAGTTCTAATACTGTAGAATGTCCTGCAAGTCAGTAGCAGCTGTGGAACTAACATGCATTTACCCATGGAGTCAGGAGTCAGTAGGACTCAGTCTTGCACTATTTATTTATTTAAAAATTTTTTTTGTACCAGGGATTGAACCCAGGAGTGTTTAACCACCAAACAACATCCCCAGCCCGTTTTTAGAATTTTATTAGAGACAGGATCTCACTGAGTTGCTTAGGACCTAATTTAGTTGCTAAGATTGGGTTTGAACTCGCCATCCTCCTGCCTCAGCCTTCTGAGCCACAGGGATTACAGGTGTGCACCACCTGGCCCAACCACACTATTTATCTTATCATTAATTTATTTGGCAGACATTTTCTTTCCTTTACTTACTCCAAAAAAATGGATATTTTTCATACTATTACACATATCTCTTAAAATTTAATAAAATTCATTCCTGTTCATAAAGTAGTGCTTGGAGTTTTCCTTCAGGAGAGGCCCATTTTTATAGCATAGAGGGAACATGGTGTTACGTTATGAGGTGTCCCTGCAAAAGCTCTTGTGCCAGGCAATGCAAGAAAGTTCGGAGGTGAAGTGATTGAATGATGAGGGCCTGAGCCTAAATCAGTCCATGAATCCACTGGAATAGATTAACGGGGTGGGTGGTGACTGCAGCCAGGTAAGGTGTGGCTGGAGGAGGTGAATCCTAGGGGCGTGCCTTTGGGGTTTATATTTTGTTCCCGGTGAGCAACGGCCCTCTCTGCTTCCTTGTTGTCAGGTCCTGCCCTGCACTGCTTTCCTCTGCCACACCCTTCTGCCTCATCTACCTCAACTTGGCCCAGAGCGATGGAGTTGGCTGACTATGGACTGAACGCCTCTGAAACTGTGAGCTCCAAAACAAACTTTTTCCTTCTCTAATTTTTCTTGTCGGGTCTTTTGGTCACAGCCATGAAAAAGTTAACTAAAACACATGGTTGAAGTTCATTCGCTCCTTACTGAAAATCCCTGTTCACCCATACCCAATTGCATGTTCCCTGCTCAACATTTTTCTCAGCAACACAGTGTTCCATTTCTTAATTTATTTATACGATTATCTGTACTTTTATCATAAGACTCCAACCAAAGTCTAGTGGAAGAGATTTTTTTTTTTTTTTTTTTACAAAATAAATTTAATGGCCTTATAAAGTATTACCCAAAAATGAAAATTTAGAACTCAAACTTCTGTCAATGTATTGCTTGTATTTCAAGATTAGGAATATTTTGATAGTAATTATCATTGTACAGAAGTCAGATTGCATTCCGTCTAAACCTCATCCTTCCACTGTAATTTACTTTAGCATATACACTGAAAATTAACATTCATCTCAATGGATCTGAGATCCTACAAGGTTTGAATAAACACAAATATTCAGTTAAATTTTTCATGCTTTCCTTGCTAAAGCAGAGAAATGGAATAATGCTTTTTTGGGGGGTGCGGGTAACAGGGATTGAACTCAAGAGCACTTGACCACTGAACCACATCCCCAGTCCTATTTTGTATTTTATTTAGAGACAGGGTCTCACTGAGTTGCTTAGTGCCTCAATAAGTTGCTGAGGCTGGCTTTGAACTCAGGATCTCCTGTCTCAGCCTCCTGAGCCGCTGGGATTATAGGCATGCACAACCGAGCCCTGCCTGGAATAGTGTATTTTAATAAAACTATTTAAGCTAGTAACATAAACAATTGCAAAGTTCTTATTATTACACCATTTATAATACTTTGCTATTGATATAAAAGCAGTTTTACACATAAATGCATTGTTCTCAATTCTCTTGATTCAGGTGCTCCATGTCCTGCTCTTGTGATCAGTGATTTCCTACTGCCCTTAATATCCTGTCTACTGGGATTCAAACATGGAGAGTCCAAAGAATTCTGAAAAGGAAGCATAAATTTTCACTTTCGTATTGAACTTCACCTTTTTATATACACGTTAGGCTGCTAAATGAAAGCAAGTTGATTTCACAAAAGAATTTATCATTAATTTGAAGACTTTAACAACAACAACATAATATTTGTAGTATTACACAATAATTCAGTTTTCCAAGATTTTCAATACTTGCAAGTACAGAGGAAAAGTTACTGAGGTCATCCATGGAATGAATGAGAGTTGTAGGCAAGATAGAAAACATACCAATATGTAATGTAAAGAAGATTTAGATTCTAGATTTAGATTTGTTTTACGAATAAGTGTATTTCCAGTAAATATTTTAAAATGAGATAAAAGTCATACATGTGTTATAAGTTAACTCAGGGAATTTATGGAAAAGTAATAGGAAAAAAAATGCATGATACTCTAAATATGGTAGTCAGAAAGGTACCGCAAGATCTTGGAGTTGCCTTATGTTGATTTTAATAGTCTTCTGAAGAAGCCTTTCTTTTTCATTAGTTTGTCAAACACTATGTGTCTCAAAACTATTCCCAGCTAGTATACCATAGGATATAGGTGTGCCTGAGGTTTGGATCTCCTTAGGCCCTGTGCCTGAAGACTTGTTTGCTAGAAGCTTTGTCCCTTTAACTCCATGTGGCCAACAAAATATGATCACATTCTGCAGGTGCCACAGAGAGAACAAGGTTGGGAAGCTTTGCACTTCATGTACTTCAATTTCCTTACAGACTTGTTGAGAAAGGGTGGAGCCAGTCAATAACAACCTAGGTGTGATGTAGGGAAGGTCAATTTGGTGTCCAACAATGTTAGCACACTAGACACAGATGGTGAATTGTCTTGGTCATTTGTGCTGTAGATGACTGATTTATCTGTTGCTAATAACAGGTTTGTGGTCAGAAATAGCTCTCATATCTTGCTTTTTGTCTTTAGTATTTTCATGTTTGTTCACAACTGTACATCCAAAGCTGTTACTTATTTTCTTTGGAAATTAGAAAAAGGGACCACACTTCACAGAAAGGGAAGAGAGAGAAAGAGATGATGCATCCAGAAATGCAAGATTTCTGTATTTTTTTCCTGTGTTTGTAATAATAAGTACTAATGAGGTCTATCTTGGCAAAATGTGTATTTTTTAAAAAATTTAAATACAGCACCTATAAATATGGTAGTCTACCCTATAATGGAGTCAGTTGGCATAATTGGAGACTGTCATAGATTGTGATATATAACTTTGTAGTTATTTATATTCAAATATCCCCTAATACGGATTTCTCAGATTATTTCCTACCAAGTACATAAGTTTAAATTGCATTTTCCACTGTGCCTACCAGAAAATTTCTAAGGATTATGGACATTCCATCAGTCAGTACAAAGTTTTCAAAATGTTGTCTATTGCCTATTTCTCTAATAGATGAATAATGTAAAGTGGTGATATATATATATATATATATATATATATATATATATATATTTAAAGCATCTTTCTGTAAAAGTGCTGCTTGCAAGATTTTGCTCATCAATCCATTCCAGGCAACACAATCTTTAAGGTAAGATTTAGAGGGAACTGCCTATGTGAGCAAATTAAATTTAAAAATATGTGGGATGATCTTTAACCTATGATTTTATGAAGATTGTAAAATTATTTTATTTACTCTGTCATCATTCATTCATTCATCAGGTATTAATACCACAAGTGTGTACGGAGCATCCACCATGTGCTGGGCACTATTCTGGTAATCAGAGATACATAGCAAACAAAGACATTTCTTCTGTATGGCACCTGTACCCCACTGAACAAAGATAGACAATAAACAAGAAAATAAATGAACAAGACCATTTGGGATAGTGAGTGTGATAGTGAACGTCGAAATATATATATGTACCTGAGATGTCCCATAGCTTTTTGATAAGATTGTGGGGGCTCTTTTTGGGGGTTGGGGTGTACCGGGGATTGAACTCAGGGGGCACTCAACCACTGAGCCACATCCCCAGACCTATTCTGTATTTTATTTAGAGACAGGAACTCAATGAGTTGCTTAGTGCCCTCGAATTACTGAGGCTGACTTTGAACTCAGGATCCTCCTGCCTCAGTCTCCTGAGCCGCCAGCATTACAGGCAAGCAGCACCATGTCTGTCGTGGGGGCTCTTTTTGCTGCTTAAGCACCTCCAACGTGAGTGGTGTGCAGGTTCCCTGGGAAGGGCCATTCCAGTCGGCTCTTCCCTATGTCACATTGTCCCCGCATGGGCAAGTTGACATCTGATCATGCGAAGGAACAGATTTACAAACTGACAAAGAAGTGAAGTGTCTGACTCCTTCGCAAATCATTGTGATTCTGAGGGACTCAACATGGGGATGAATAATTAACGTTTTGTGACCAGCAATAAAATCTTCAGAATCTTTAAGTCTAAAGGACTTACTCCTGATCTTCTCCAGGATCTCTACCATTTAAGAAAGCGGTTGCTGTTCGAAACATCTTGAGAGAAATAGAAAGGAAAAGGATGCTAAATTCCGCTTGATTCTCAGAGAGAGTCGATTGGTTCGATATTATAAAATCAAGAGGGTCTTTCCTCGTTGGAAATTGAGCCTGTACCCTGGTGGCATAAATTTGTGTGTGTACTCAAGCAATGAAATGATTGTTTAATTGGGGGCGGGGAACTTTTGGGGGATTGGCCTTTCTAAAAAGTAACATTTGTAGTTGGAACTGATGGAGAAGCTAGACATGTGAAAATCTATAGGTACTAGAGGTCCCCCAAAAGGGTTCTAATTTGGTAAAGAACACAAATGTGGTTTGAGATATGTGAGATGTATTCTCCATTACTGTAATCACAAGTGAGGTTATTAAAATTTAAATTAATTTAAATAAAATACAAAATTGGGCATGGTGGCATACTCCTGTAATCCCAGCAACTCCAGAGGATTGAAAGTTAGAGGACAGACTCAGCAACTTAGAGAGGCCCTAAGCAACTTAGTAATAACCTGTCTCAAAATAAAAAGTAAAAAGGACTGGAGATGTGGCTCACTGGTTAAGTACCCCTGGGTTCCATCCCTAGCTTAAATAAATAAATAATGTTACACAAATTCATTTCCCAGTGGCACTAGCTATGGTTCAAGTGCTTAACAGCCATTTGTGGTTAATGTGTGCTATATTGGTAGCACAGAGTCCATTTCTGTCACTGAAGGAAGTTCTAATATTGTAGGAAAATTGGAATAAGAAGAGAGGTCAGAGCAAGTGACTCTGGAAAGATCATGAAGGTCTTTGTGGATTGTCAGGATGACTGGATTATACAAGTGCGATAGGAAGGCTTTGGATTCTTTTAAGCAGGGGAGAGACACTATTCAACTTATATTTTTTTTACTATCATTCTGTTGCATAAGAAAATCAATTGTGAGCAGGGCAGGACCAATTAGTAATTGCAATTGTCATGACTAGAGATGATGATGGGTCTCTGGATTGGTTATTATGTGGGGGTGGTGAAAAGTAAATGGAATCAGGATGTATTGTAGAGAGATCAAGTGGATTTGCTAATAGCGTGGAAGTATTAACTAAGATAATCAGGAGAGAATCAAGGGCAATGACCTATTTTGGGGCTTGAAGTAGGTGGTTATGTTCCTTACCAGGATGAGACAACACTGAGGAGAGAGTTTGGGTGTGTAGGTGGAAGGGTTTAGAGGGAGGGAGTTGGAAATTAAGAATTTTTAGTTATATTCTTTTTTTTAGATACCCATTGGAAATAAGAGTATAGAGGTCAGGTGGGTGGTGGAGAATGAGTGAATCCGTATTAAGGGGAGTAAACTTTTAAAAATTTTACAGTACGATTACCTTAAGAGTAACTTGGCAAAGTATAAATGATTTTCAATGAAGTTGATTTCTAGATCCCTTTCACAAATTACTAATAAAACAACATTAACCAAATTTGGCTAAGTGAGAGCTCATTAAGTCAAATCTGAATTCTTTTTTCTATTGTCCATGTGTTCATTTTTTCCATGTGTATACATTTTCCTTATTCTTTGGCTGTGATGTCACTGTCTTCAAGTATTCATGTGTGACTGCTGAATGTACACTCTAGGTATCATGGCATATTTCATTAAGATGCTCTCTGCTAAATGCACATTGTGAGTCAATTTGTTCAGTTTGTACAGCCTGCAGCTTACTGTGTCTGTGTTTTTGTTTACCCGACTTCAATTTCTGGATGGTAATGGGGAGAAAAATCTACCTTCTATGCTTCTAGTGGGACAAAGAACTTCATGATTTGTTTTGAAAATGGAGGGGAAACCAGTTGTTAGGACATTGCTTCTGTCATGCTATTGAGCTGCTCCAGTGTGTCATTAACATACAGACCTAGTATTCTTGCTTTGCTGCCATTAGTTAATGGCATTTCTGTTCCTATTCTTTTTTTATTACAACTTTTAAAAAGTTGTAAAAAATCTACTTTTTTCTCTTAAAGACTTCAGATTTTGTGAAAATGTTATCTTTTCTGAAGAACTGAGATAATTATGGAGTTAGAGGACAGAGACAAGGGAAATGTTCTAAAATCCCCCTCACTGTGCTTTTTTAACCTAGATATATGCCCAGAGTTTTACAGTTTTTCAATTTGATGCCAAGAGATATTAGCATGATTTTCTAATCAAGGTTTTACACTCTGAAGTGTCCCAGGTAGGATCTGGCATATGAATCATATGTATAAAAAGGAAACTCATGGAAGTATGTGTGCATGCTAGGGGGCTCATTTGTCTTTGGCAAAGACATTGCTATTCCTGTTTCCTTAATTATTAGACAGATGGTGCCACTGCCACTGAGTAGCTGCCCAACTTGTACTCCTGCGTGGTAGCCCAGTTCTGGACACGTGACACAGAAAGCTATGTTAGCACATCCCCTTCTCTCCTTTTACATCATAATATTAATATGAATACCTGCCTCTAACTACAACAGGCAGTTTTCCATGAAGCTGAGTATAAAATTATGCCATCTTCTTCCCCTGCCCCCATGAATTAATTTTATTTCAAGTGTCTCCTCTTGGCATTTTTCACGGCTTCATCTCTACACACAAAATACAGTGGCATATTGAACCAATTATCCAAATACTCCAGGCTATAAACACACTTTAACCTGGAATGCCAACATAATTAAGACAAAATTGGTTTATTATTAATATTAGTGAGAGCAAATGACATCTGAGATAGCCATATTAAAATTGAACAAGAATGGACATTTTTAAGAAGAAACCAGTTCCTAAGGAACACTGGAGGATTTTTTTTTTTAATCCATTGAACAGCTACTGAATTATTTTTCATAAACTGCCAAAAAAGGTCAGCTGTAAAATTTTTCTTTAGTTTTTCAAATACCACATACAGTAAATGAACATGTAGTCCTGATTTTTTTTTTTTTTCCTAATAGCTTTACTCTTCATCATAGATGATATACATGTTATATTTCATTCTCTGGGTTTCTTAATTCTGTAAACTTTTTTTTTTTTTTTGGTGCTGGGAATTGAACCTAGGGCTTCAGCATGCTGGGCAAGAGCCCTACCACTGAGCTACACCCCTAGCCCTCTATGTTCCTTTTTTGAGGCTATGGGTATTAAAAGTGTAATTTTATCATTGATAGTGAACAACTGTTGATTAATATTTATACCTTGGATTTCTCTAAAGTTAGACATTTTAAAAAATGTATGACACCCCTCCCCCTTCTTTCTAATGCTATTGCGCATGGTCTAGATAACAGATTCTTCCATCATTTGAACCAAAAGGACAGGTTTGACTTCTCTGATGAAAATAGATCTCTCAGCAGGAGCAGCCAAAGCATTACAATGTCACCTGAAATTGGCTTGCCGCTGTACTTGAGAACTTACTAGCATCTTTAAATCAGACAGTAGGTGTAGGTGTCATTTTCAATGACAGTAGCAAGTATGTTGGCTCCCATCACTTGTCAAGTAGCCAAGCACAATCCTCATCCCCCACCCACTCAGTGTCCTAGAAAGCTTAGTCTCAGTGCCTGCCCCAGACCACCGCATCCGCGGGCTGCCGTGAGCTGCGCGGTGTACCGGCCAGAGCAGCACAGCAGCACAGCAGCCCCTTCTCTAGCTCGTAAGTAGTAAGGGCCCAGCTCCCGGGAAAGGAGCAGTCAAGCTGAGAGCAGCGCCTCCTCCGGGGGAGGGGCGGGAGCTCGGCTGAGAAAGCTTTCCTAGGGAGTTGCCTTAAAGAAAGAAAGCGGAATTGTCGACCACTCCAGTTGCCCGTTTTAATACAGTTTTAAGCAGTCATATCCACTCGTTTCCCTTCTGCAAAACTGCAAAATCACCATCAACCTTGTACTAAAAAGAAGGGGAGAAAAGCAAATCTCATTCTCCTTTTTCACCCTCCCTTTCCTCTCACCCTCCCTTCCTCTCCAGCTCGCTCGCTCTCCCTCCCTCCTTTCTACTGCTGCAGCCGCTAGTGTCTTGTTCTCTCTCTCTCCGACGGGACTTAGCAACTTCTTGATTATTTCTTAGCCCCTTTCCCATTTTTTTCCACTCTGCCATGAACTGGACGGACAGACGCGGAGAAGACTTTGCTTTCAGCCCCAGGGAATGGCGATTCGCGTCCCGGGGCCGTGCCGGGGAGGATCGGCCCAGGAGAAAGAAAGAGTGATAGAGAAAGAGCTGCAGGAAGAGAAGGGAGACCTCCATCAGACGCGGGCCCGGCGCGCAGCAGCGCAGCGCGGAGCTGCGCGGGGAATGGCCCCATGCTCGCCCTGCGCCCCCGGCTCCTTCAGCGTCAGCTGCCCGGGTGCGCGGGATGCATTGGGCAATTTTTAAAATCCCGAAGTAGCAAGAGCCCTTGGAAGATATAAGTCGGGGCTGGGGGTGGAGCAGAGGATTTTCAGAAGCTATTCAAAGAGCGAAAAGTCCAAGCCTGATTAACTTGAAGTCCCTTTGGAGCATCTAGCGTTCTCCGGGAGTTATTAGAAAGCTGAAACTTTCAGTGGATTGTGGGCCTGGGGAGAAGAAGGGATTCCGAGGGTGGGACTGGGAAGAGCGAGTGCGCGCTCCTGTGTTGAGGAGTGGGGGCGTCAGTGGGGGTTCGGTGAAGAAGGCACACCATGGCAGTACCCGGCGAGGCCGCCCGAGAGAGGGACACACCGGGCCACGGCGGGGTGAGTCAAGCCCCGGTAGCGGGCCGGGACTGCCACCGTCGTGCAGATTCCCCATTGCCTCAGGGCTCTGGCTGCAGCGGCTGCTGGGGAGACCTGGTGCTGCAGCCGCTCCGGCGCTCCCGGAAACTTTCCTCGGCTCTGTGCGCGGGCTCTCTGTCCTTTCTGCTGGCGCTGCTGGTGAGGCTGGTCCGCGGAGAGATCGGCGGTGAGCTGGAGCAGAGTAAGGAGGCGGCGGCAACCGAGGAGGAGGAGGAAGCGGTCCCGGGAGCCGAAGGGGGCGTCTTCCCTGGCCCTCGGGGAGGTGTTCCCGGGGGCGGCGCGCCGCTCAGCCCCTGGCTGCAGCCCTCGGCACTACTCTTCAGTCTCTTGTGTGCCTTCTTCTGGATGGGCTTGTACCTCCTGCGCGCCGGGGTGCGCCTGCCTCTGGCCGTCGCGCTGCTGGCCGCCTGCTGCGGGGGGGAAGCGCTCGTCCAGATTGGGCTGGGCGTCGGGGAGGATCACTTACTCTCGCTCCCGGCCGCGGGGGTGGTGCTCAGCTGCTTGGCCGCCGCGACATGGCTGGTGCTGAGGCTGAGACTGGGCGTCCTCATGATCGCTTTGACTAGCGCGGTCAGGACCGTGTCCCTCATTTCCTTGGAGAGGTTCAAGGTCGCCTGGAGACCTTACCTGGCATATTTGGCCGGCGTGCTGGGGCTACTCCTGGCCAGGTACGTGGAGCAGATCTTGCCGCAGTACTCGGGGGCGGCTCCGAGGGAGCATTTTGGGTCCCAGCTGGTAGCTGGGACCAAGGAAGATATCCCGGTGTTTAAGAGGAGGAGGCGGTCCAGCTCCGTGGTGTCCGCCGAGATGTCGGGCTGCAGCAGCAAGTCTCATCGAAGGACCTCCCTGCCCTGTATACCAAGGGAACAGGTAAGCAAGCGCTGGAAGCTCCTTTCTCTGCTCTCCGGGAAACTTCAAACTCTTGGGAAGCGTTGCAAAGTGAAGGGAATTCGGGCGTTGGCAATTAAAGGGAAGCTAGCCTAGGAAAGTGCTATAACTTTTTAGACTTAGTAAGAAACAAACGTTTTGAGGTTTTGTTTTTCTTTCTTTTTTCTTTGAGTATTTTATAATCTGAACAACAGAAACACGAAGTATCAAAACTAAAGGGCGTTTGCACTGTCTTTCACAGCTGGGCCAACTTTGCAGATCTGCTACACCTGGTGTTCGGCTTGCCTACAACTTTACTCTCAGTTTCCTCCTTTAGCAGAAATTTTATAATTAGTTTTTTTTTTTTTAAGCAGTGGACGATTTTTCAACACATGGGTTTTCCTAGATTTCTATTTATTTCTTATAAAATTTCTTTCTTATACAGTGACAGGTAAACATTTATACAACTAGTGAGTAAAAAGAATCGACAGCAGTCAGGCATCCTTGAAGGTGAGGTATTGATACACACTTTGCTTTTGCAGGAAGTTTTACTTGGAGATACTGCATCTGATGGTGCCCAATTTGTTTTTAAATATAATTTATTGATGTGCATTGTATCATGCTAGTGTTTTGTATTCTAAATATAAGCTTCAAATTTGGGGAATACTATCCCTGAACTTCGGAATGGTTTAAAATTGTAAATTGTGCTGTTGTTAAGTAAAAATAATATTTTTCTTGAGTATTTACATAATTAAGTGGATAGTTAGAAATTCAAATGGACTCGTGCCTGTTTTACAGGAAAGATTAATTCAGGAGAATATTTCTAAGATTGCTAGTGATCTTTAACTTTCAGAAAGGAGGAGGTGGAAGAATCTGGAATTATAAAGGTGAAGGTGAATTATAAATTCACCAATTATAAATGGTGAAGGTGCAAATAAAAGTTCAGTCAGTTTTGGAATGAATTTCCTTACTATCATTAAATGTTTTAAGAATGGAATCATTGCTATAAATGATATCGTAGAGCAAATTCCAATTTTAAATACAAATTGCACCTGAAAAGCCATACTTGTTCAATTCTCGAAGGAGATTGGACACTTGATGAAGAGAGTGGAAAGCTGGTTATGTACAGCAGATGGAAATTTATGCTTTTCAAACTTAAATTTATGACTACCTGTATGACACCATTAGGACAACTTTAGGAAGTGCAAGAATATCCTGAGATATAGTAAGCTTTTTCTTTTTAGGTTATTCTGTGGGTAATCATTTAGGTATTTCTAAGAAATAGTAGTCACCATATGGTGTGGGTGACTAGTTTGTTTCTGAAAGGGAGTTGATAATACAGATCTGTGGTTGGTTGACATTATTTAGGAAAGTGAAGGACAGCATCATAATCTCTTGTGTTTATTTTAAAACAAATGTACTTATTTAGCTTTTTGTTTAGATAAAACAAATATTTCTTGGGTTTAAGCTTACTCTAAGAGTAAAGGAAAAAAAAAAATAGGCCACTGACTGATACTTAGTTTGGGTAGAAATTTGGAGATCTTTGGAATAAAATAAGTTACCTATTTAAGGGTAAACTAATTAGAGTAAAAATGCAATTTAATTTCTTTTCACGGTTACAGGAGAAAATGTCTCTTAAATGAAGACACTGCTGGTTTAAATGGGTTTAGAACATGCTGTTTAACTTGTAGGGAAATGTGATTGTGGTCCTTGTAAAATTGAACCATAATTTCTAAGAAAAAAAATCTGGATTTAAGCATAAATAACCTGGCCCTAAATTAATATCATTTAGTCACTAAAATATTTCTGAAGTTTCTCATTAACATTTGAGGGAGTTAAGAATAGATTTAAGATAAGGTATTCAGGTGAATGGACTAGTCATGTTAATTAAGTTGAAGATTTTTATTGTTTTTTCTCGGGTTTAAATTGGCAAATGGAGAATTGGAATAATCTGCAAATTTATAAGAAAATAACAGCATGGCATTTTTAAATGTTTTGCTGATTAATGCTTTTGAAAAATGCATATTTATAATGTATTTCGATAATTTTCTTGGGTTACTGTTTTTCTCAAGCCTGTGTTTATCAACAGTGTTCTAAAATGAGAGACTATTTCTTTTAGCTGATGGAAAAACAAGATTACATTTAGCAAAAATTTAGATCCTTGAAGTTTTAATGAGGGTATGGGTGAGTGTGCCAGTTACTGAAGAGTAGTTTTTATATATGACCCATTAAAGTTGTTGCTGAGCATAATTGTGGGGAGTGGGTGGGAACTAACGTGGGATGGTATCTTATGAGGGTGATATCTCATAGTTAACTGTGTGAAAAGTTCAGGAGCTATATAGTAGATGGCTTATTTGTTTTATCATAAGGAAACAAACTTCTGATGAAGGGTGCAAAGTGTACTACTGTCATTTGCATACTTTATGAGGTTAGGATTCAAAATAATTATAAAATGAATATAAAACATTTTGCTGAATGCTACCAAATAGTTCTTTTTGGAAAGAACATCTCCTGTCAAGTCAAGACACTCATAAGCAACAAGTGAATTTTTACAAAATTTTTATTTTTTCTTTTTAGTTATACATGACAGTAGAATACATTTTGATATATTTATACAAGCATGGAATGTATCTTACCTAATTAGGTTCCCAGTGTTGTGAATGTACATGATGGTGAGATTCACTGTGGTAACAAGTGAATTTTAAAGTGTAAGGACATAAAGCACAGAGGTCTCCTGAGAATTTATTCAGACTTTGCTCATTGTGAAGTTTAAAGGTGAGAGAATTTCAGCATTTTTTTTTTCTTACTATGGATAATGGTGTATGCTTGCTTATGAATGCTCTCTCTTCAATGGCTCTTAAACTTAAAAAGGCAAAGAGAATATATGATAAAATTCTCATAAAATGAACCAATTGACAGGTATATTTTACTCCCCCCACCCCACCTTATTTCCTTCCTTCCAGAACCTTAAGTCTATAGAATGACTAAGTCTGTAGTTTAGATGTTACATGTAGAATTGAATTTTGCAGCAGTGATGATAAAAAGATGATTTCAAGCAAGGGAAATAGTAGGTCTAGTCCTTGGTCACAGAATTAATCAGGAACTGGTTGTATGTGAGGGTGCAAGTGAAAATTTCTTCACTTTCAGGAAATACGTTTATAGCATCTCTGTGACTTATAGTTAAGTCCTGCCAGACGAGTATCCTCCAGACCGAGGCTGATTTTATAGATGATTGTGTCTAACTATACTTTCTAGACGGGCAGTGTTAAGAAGGCTAGCATCCACTGTGCTGTATGTATTTTTTCTAAGTGAATTTTTACATCTGAAAGCAGGTAAGATATACCTGAGATCAAATTGCCACTATATCCCTGTAAATCTAGGTACCTAGAATTTGTTGAGTTACTAGGTATTGTGCATGATTAATAAATGTTATTTTCAATGTAAAATTTTAGTTAATGGAATATTTAACATTTGGAAACTGTATTTGAGGGGTATCTGTTCTCATTGCATCTCCTTTTATAGTTCTTCTGCAATTACTGTGACCACCTTTCTCATTCACTTTTGAAAGATTCAAAACCAAATGCAATTTTCATTACATGTTAAGAAAAATTTAATATTTTTACCTGTGGTTTTACATAAAATAAATACAAGGTATATGACTGTGTCCATGAATGCATTTAAATCACTTAGTGATAAAACTTTGTGATGGGTAAAACTTCAGCCAGAGATGTACAAATACATACTTTATATTTAATTAAAAACCCAGATTGGTTCCTGTAACTATTTACCTAGGCTCTCAATTAAACATCTTTAGCATGCATTAATGTACTATTGTAGAAATGTAAGTTGGTTTTTAGTTATCAAAAGAATCAAGTTTCAGATCTCTGATGTGGGAAAGACATTTTCAAGTAAAAAAGCAAAGAACAAAACAAAAATAGGAGAAATGGATATGGATTTTGATGACAGGCATTGGATGGTAGATACATGGTGGGCTTTATTATATCTTTGATAAAAAGTACGACTAGCTTTTATAGTATAGAAACAAACTACAGAAACTTTTCTGAACATATAGAATACATCATACTTTAAATTCCTAAATACATTTCAATATAATATAAATCTCAAATTGAATAAATTTCAGAAATAATCATGTACTTTAAACTGTAACTTCTGTCATGTTTCCATAGCAGTATTCATCTTATGGGGTTTTAAAAAGCAATGTTGATTATTTATGACTCGGTGACAGAATTGAAATTAATGCTAACTTCTGAAAATATTGAAAAGGAAAAACAAGATTTTTCTGATCTCCCAGTAAAGGTGAGGGAAAAGAATGTTTTGTTTTTCTTTGATTTTTTAAAATTGTGATTTAATTTGTGAATATGGATATTTAAGGCATACTGAAATACTTTTTTAACTGACAGAAATAGTCAGTGAATCTATATAAATTTACAGAGGTTGGAAGGAGTGAAAACAGTCATTTTACTCTTTCTGTATTGAGTCTGAAGTGTAAAATGTTAAAACTGTAGAACTGAAAGAAATGCTGTGTATGCTGGGCTGTCATGTTAATTAAATAAACAACCAGAACACTGACTCTGTGTATGAAATACATTTTGAAAAGTCAGAGGGAAGGGGGTGCAGGCAGGCAAGGGTGAGTGACATTGGCATGAAAAAACATTCATTATATCTGTGGTGACATTTGTGTGAATTTGTAGTATTCTATTAGGAAATTCAGCTCTGAAAATAATCTCTTTAGGACTCTAGTTGAATAAAAACCTCACCAAATCTAATTTCACTTCTATTTTGAATATGTTCACACTTATAACATTAAAGTAGTGTGTTATAAAGTTCCAAATAAGTATGTATTATATTTTAAGATTTTCAACTAATATGGTTTGTGTCCATAACAGTCCAGTAGAGTCTGTTGATTTCATTGAAAACTTGTGTTACTGAATCTATAAAAAGAGTGAGTGTGTTTTGGCATTAGGGTGGGAGCTACATTTTCCAGAAAACATTGTTGTGAAATGTACATCTTGGATATATGAAGATGATCAATGCAACTATTATATCATGGAGTATCCTAAGAGATTTTGACGTGCTGAAACTGTGTCTTTGCATTGGGTTATGGAGAATGTTTCTTTAGCTTTATGAAATGATGCCTAACCTTCCATGTTTATGATGACTTCCTTATTTAATTCCTGTGTGTCTCCTGATCCATGGAGTCTTCCTCCTTCCTCTTTTCTGTGTGATATTGATAATCAAATCTTCTAAAAAAGCCCTTAAATACATATTGAAAACTCAGTTTATGCTTATATGCTATATTCATGTGTTTAACAAAGTTCTATTAAATAATTGTGAAGAACTTCAGAAAGTCCAAAAATGTCCATATTTTTGTACTAAAAATGTATTCTGCTAATAGTCCAGTGAATGTTATTTCTTTATAGAGACAGTATATATATATATATATATATATACACACACACACACACACACACGTATATATACTTGAACTATCGTGCGCATTTTTAAAAATGAGGATGTGTGTGTGTGTGTAAAGTAAGGCTACCCTTGGGAAGTGTTTTAACTTTGAAATGAGAATGGAGGTTTGTGCCATTCTCAATGTACAAAGATTTGATGCTGGAGGCAAAAAATCTGAAAGACGTGTCTGAGCTGTAATTCAAAGGAAGATTTATTGGATAACCATTGCCAAAAATATTAATTGGGCCATGTGAGGTTACACACACTATAATTTTAGCTACTTAAGAGGCTGAGGCAGGAGGATAGCAAATTAGAGGCCAGCTTTAGAACTTAATGAGACCGTGTCCCCAAATTTAAAAGGACTGGGGATGTAGCTCAGAGGTAGAGTACTTGATATGCAAGGCCCTAAAGTTCAATCTCCAGTACTGCAAACCCTCCCCCAAATTAGTTTACTGTACTGGTTCATTGAAAATATGCTGTTGTTAAAAGAAGACACTACTCCTAACTAATGTCATCCATAAAGGCCTTTGGTCAGTCAATCATATGTCGAGATAACACATTTTATCTGTGTATTAGACCTTGTGCTAAATAACACAAAAATTGTACAGATAAAATACAGCATCTGTCTCTCCAGGGTTTATAGCTTAGCCAGGATAATGAGACATCCAAAGAAGAAAAGGGGAATTCACAACAAAAGATCTAAATGCCCATGGAGGCAGTAGAGGGAAAAATGCAGGTAATGACTTAGAGTGGGTATTTAACCTGCGTTCAGGACCCTTTCATTTCTTCTCTGAGAGTATTCATAAAACTTCATTTGTTCATTTTATGGAGAAATTATCTATTGTGTCATAGTTTTCTGGAAGTTTGTCCCCACACATTGGTTAAACATAAATGGTTTAGATATTGAGCAATTTGGCATGTGAAGACATAGAGAATTTTTTCTTGGTTAGTGGAAATTAATTTCATATATCTGTACTACAAATACATCCTGAACTACACGTAAACGTATTACAAGATGCTTTCTGCAACTGTATTATTCTCTTTCACTTGAGTATGCTGCTGGGGAACAGTCAAGAAGGAAGTCAGGCTGGAAGTTTGAAGCCTCAGTGTCATTTGTGATGTTTACACATGGAGCCAACTTTAAATTCTCATTCAGATTTAGGGGACTGAGTAATCAGATGGAATATCAGATGTACAGATAACAAAATGGTTTTTGCCTTTGCAATGAATCAAATAGTACCAGGCAGACTATGGAATGTATTATTCTCAACTTAGTCCTGTCAATAAATATTGATTGTGTTGAGAAGTGTAACTTTGTGGAGTCTTCATCTCATCACACAAGTCTTCAATGGCAGCCTAAATATTATTTTTTTCCATGTTAGTGTTTCAATGAATTTATTTGAAGATGATCAGGATTTCAAATTCAAGGCAAAAAATAATTCCCAAATCAGTAAAAGAGTTGTTGGCAAAAACATTTTATTATATGTGTTCACCAAAATTATTTTGCCCAGTTCCTTAGAAACCCATTAAAATGTAAGCAAATAGAATGTAATATTGTAGGAGGTCATGAAGAGCATTGCTGTTTAGAGGATAGAAAGTTCTTTGAGAAAAGTCACAAACTAAACAACCTCTGCATGTTTGATTTTATTAACTGTCACTTATTAAGGGAGTTATGAATGATTACTAATGTTTTCAAGTATAGCCAGTTTCTAATAGAGTAATACAAATACTTAAGGGAACTCGTGTCCTTCCATCCTAAGAAGATGAGTGGTTATGAATGAGGTGAACTTTGTTTTTGTGTTGGGGTATGTGCACATGTGTGTGCATGTGGGTTTTTTTTTTCCCTGCCAGGAAATTGCCTTGGTTGTATCAATTTAGTGGAGAAACAGTGTCACCCAGTGGCTTTGGTGAAAACAGCCCTGTAAACATTATCGATACCTGCTGTTCAATAGAAATTTTGTATGAACCAAAATAAATACATATTTAATTTGCATTTTCTAATATCATATAAAAAAGTAAAAACAGGTGTAATTTATAATAGTATGCTTTATATCAACTTGTAATCAGTTTTAAATATTGAGATAGTTTACATTTTTTTTTTTTTGACAAGGAATCTAAATATCTGATATGTTTTGTACTTAGAACACATTTCAATTTGTTGTAGCTGAATTTTAACTACTCACTAGACATGTGGCTAATGACTGTAATATTGGTTGATGCAGTTGTACATTTTGAATGTGGTGAAATATTTGAATAATGTCACCTTCAGTTATAGTGCAAAGTCTGGAGATTTAATGATAGCATTTAATAGTCTTTCAGAGTTTGATCTTGAGAGCTCATTTCTGTACTACTCTAATACTTGGTGAGACTATCTTCCCTTTTTCCTTCATTTCACATTATTTTACATATTTAAAAATATCATTGTAATTGAACGGGACATAGTGCAGTTGTTAATGAAGTTTTATGTTAACCTGATTTATAATACAGTATCAATATTTCCAGTTCATTATGAATTTGCCTTTCATAGTCTTGTATGTAATGGGGTTTGCTTATGCATGCAGTGTGAACACATCACATGTTCATGGTGATTAGTCTATAATTAGGTTATCTAATGTCTCTTTGGTAATGAAAGTGCTTATGTTTGTAGTGCAGGGTGTTATCTTTGTAACTTAGGAAACTAAAGTGACAAGCCTGCTTGTAACTTTAATGGATGAAAATTATAGCAGTGCCTGTGAAGGGCTGATGATTCCTCACCTTTGCTTATGTAAACACCACCTCCATAGAAGGAAGTTGAAAATGCTTCCATTTTGGGTATAGAAAGGACTGGAGATTTGGCTAGCTTGGAATTTCTCAGCTTAGAATTCAGATTAGGTGACTTTTGGAGCCATTTTCTCAGTTTAACCTATAGGCTGTGATTTCAAACTGATTCAGATGATATAGTCTGGAAATACTTAATGTCATGTACCTCCTATCATTTCTCAAACTCTATGAATTCATTATTCATAGGCATGGTTCCACTGTTAAACCAAGCACTAATGAGAAGCCGGGCTCAGTGGCATACAACTGTAATCCCAGAGACTTGGGAGACTGAGGCAGGAGGAGGGCAAACTCAGGCCAATCCCAAGGGATTTAGCGAGAAGACCCTGTCTCGTAATAAAAACATCAAAAGGACTGGTGATGTAGCTCAGGGGTAAAGCACCTGGATTCACAGTCCAGTACCTCCCCCACCCCAAAAGCAAAAGCACTTTTTATGCATGGAATGTTCTTTTATATGGATAGATACATAGGTTTTTTTTTTTTTTTTTTTTTTTTTTTTTTTTTTTTTGGGGGTACTGTGGATTGGACCCAGGGGTGGCTTACCTCTAAACTACATCTCCAGTTCTTTTATTTTTTGAAACAGAGTTTCACTAAGTTGCATAAGGTCTTGCTAAATTGCCCATGCTGGCCTTGAAGTTTTGATCCTCCTGTCTCAGTCTCCTGAGACTCTGGGATTATAGGTATATGCCACTCAACTCATAGGTTGAGTTTTTTAAAATAATGAATTTGTTTTGTGTGTAGTGGTTTTCATCTATATAGGACACTTATAGTAACTTTTGTGATAATATGTGTATTATCATTGTGTTACAGAATAAAAATAATAAGATGCATAGCTTTTCACGTATCACTTAGGAAATAATCTATAAAGTTCCAAAGGCAATAAAGTCATGTTGTACAATAAAGCACATTTGGATACAATAAAGTAATATGGACTCTGGTTCACTTCCACTGAAGCTGACTTATTTTAGACTTCTTGAAAGAGTTCACTGAAGAATAAAATGCCATTGTAACACTCAATATTACTTGAAAGAGTTTGTATTAGAATGTAACTAGTCATTTGTCCTCACTAATTTTGAAGGTGCTTTAGATTTATTGGTCTTTTAAATTTTTTTCACCCAGTCTTCTTTTCCTGTTTTCTCTCCCTCCCTCTCCTCTCCATTTCATTTCATGTTATTTTTATCTAATATATTCTGCAGAGTGTGTTCAAAAATTTAAGGAGGGTTTTTCTGTCCTCCAGAGTACCTTATAAGAATATACAAAAATTTTATGCAAGAAACCTGTGGTTAGGGGTTAATAGGATTTTTATAAAAATTTCCATCTTCTGAAGTAAGTTGAAATAACTGGATAATTATGCTGTTTCTCTGGCAAGGGATCATACCCCTCTCTAGGTATGATCCACTTCAGAAAGCCTAATGGAAGTGTGAAGTTCCGGCAATATTATTTTGGGGGATTTTTTTTTTTTTTGGACAAACTGATGTTCTGCCCTGTGGAGGGAACATCTTTGGCACATGTTTAAGCTGGCGTGAACACAAAGGAAATAGCTTTTCATTTTTATCTTAAATGTTCCAGAGGATCAAATTAAAGGTCCACTTCAGAAATGTTCCTTAGGAGGCAGTGTTTGTTCTTGCACGGGATACCCACCAAGTTTGGGAGTTAGTATTTCAGTCCTGCCTTGCCAGCATTTTCCCAAAATTTGGGCAAGGCGTGTTGAGCTGCCTATGGTGCATTGAGGATTTGCTTCCTAGGTTCCGGAACTGAAGAAATCACATTCAGATCTTGACAGTTTACTTTTTACTTTTTAAATTTTTATATATTTTTGGGTACTGGGAATTGAACTCAGGGGTACTTGCTTGTGCTGAGGCTGGCTTTAAACTCGTGATCATCCTGTCTCAGCCTCTTGAGCCACTGGGATTACGGGTGTGGGCCACTTCATGACAGTTTTCCTTACAAAAGAAATCACAGATTTTGAACCTTCTTGTTTTAGTCATTTTTTTAAAGAAAATTTTGGTCCAGTGCATTACTCTTTAGGTGCTGGCTGCCTGGCAGGATAAATGGATGGAAAGGAAATATTTATCTTCCTAGTCCCCTGATATTGCATAGTGATCGAATTGATTGAACCTATTTTGTCCCATCATCCTAGATAGGGAACACCTAAAAAATTTATATGCATAATATATGATAATTATAATATGATAACATTAAGAATTATTAATATCAATGTAATATGTATGTAAGTTCTAAATTATAATTTCCAACCTGTTTTGATGCACTTGTTTCAATTTCATTGAAATATTTTTGAATTGAAAACTTGGGATTTAATAGGTTGAGGAAATTTCTGTTTAGAGATAAAAAGAAATAGACTATCAATAAATTTGTAAAGTTAGAGTTTTAATATGACTATTTGCATATTTGTTACTTTTGAAAACATTTTTTTGTATGTATTCCATAGGGGTTGAATTTGACCTGCTCCTTAGTAGTAAGTGTTAGGCCAGATGTTAGGGGCAGTTTTGGTTCGTGGATAACTCCCAGAAAAATGCTTCGCAGACACAGGTCCCACAAGAGGAACTTTATTTTATGCAGACAAATCGCGCCCGCTGGGGAAAAGTGGAAAGGAAAAGAAGAAGATGGCGCAGGTTTTCTCAGTTATCGGAATTTCGCAGGCTGGGAGGAACCAATCGTGGAGGAGAATTATTACAGACTGACTGATGGACCAATGACATATTAGAACGTAATGTGGGAGGCAGGAAGATTACGGCAACGTAAGCCAGAAATTCCTGTAAAGGGAGAGGCGGTTGTAGGAGGCCGGGTTCCTGTAACGGGAGAGGCGGGCATAACGCAGATTGACAGGTGGGTTGGGAGGCTGGGTTCCTTACAGTAAGAAATTTCAAGTTCAACTTGAGTCCTAGATATTTATTTTTAGCTCACATCAACTGTAAATAACCAAGGCTACGAAGATCACTGTAGCATAAACTTTAGGAAGCTCTTTGAAATTAGGGTCGATTTTTTTAGTTTAAAAAAAAAAAAAAATCAGGTTTTTTTTTTTCCCACTTACCACTAATAGACTTCAGAAGAACAAACAGACTTCATATTCTCCCATCACAAAGATCTGAAGTGTTCTTTTATTATTACCATTTTACACTTTTTGTTTGAATAGTTGTTTTTCCTGAAAAGTCAAATGTAAGGTATTTTATAATTTTTATCATTTTTTTGTGCTGGAAATCAAACCTAGTACCCTTCCTCATGGTACACACTATACAGTTGAGCTACATCCTCAGCCCCTATTTTACTTTCTAATTGTGATCAGTTACAAAATATATCTTGAGATAGTTGTTCCCAGAGAAGACACTGTGAAATTGGTTTATTTAAAATATCCCATTGCAGTGTGAAGTTTGGTAGCATAGTTTCAGGTCAAGATGAACTAAAAAAAAAATCCAACAGTTTATAAGTTTTTATTGAAAAGCAAATTTTAGTTTATCTTGTCATTTTTCCTTGGGATCCTTAGTTTTTAACAGAAATTGCTTTGTTAAAATAAGAAATTTTTGGTCAAATGAAAACATTTTGTTGCTGTAGTCTTTTTCTTTCTTTTTTAATTCTTGCAGTGCTGAGGATTGAACCCAGGACTTTAGGCTTGCTAGGCAAGGCCTCTACTACTGAGCTACACAGGCTGCAGTCTTAATGAAGATCTTATCATATCTTCTCACTGAAATAAGAGACATTTCTTTTGAGTTGTTATGCAGAATGTCATGAACTTAGATCAATTACAAGGACAATGTTTAGGAAAAAAGTTCTTACTAATGTTATCTTATGGCAACAAGTTTCTTTTTGTAGATGTCTACTTACCAGTAGATTTTCAAGAAAGTTTGCTATTACTGACAAATTTGAGAGTTTGAGTTCTTTGAATAAATTATTTAAAAAAATCTAAATATGGTTTCTATTTGAAAAATAATTGACAGAGGAGTTAATTATCAATTAATTTGAAAAATCAAAATGTAACCAAGCCATTTGTGAATTTATTAGACATTTTAATAAAAAGTTTAGAAACAAAATCTTTTACATTTTTGTTTTTGGATATGGAGCTGTGTCTGTATTATCTTGAATAGTGACTGTTTCTATTCGCAGCAATTTGTTTTTGCTGTAATTGGAATTGTTTTTGTTAGATAAACAGGACCTAAATTATAGCGGTTACTGAGGCAGTAGATCTCATTTTATCTACTTCTCTTCATTCTCCTTAAAGTGAATAATAATTGAATTGACCCTTGTTAACCCTTTTAGAAAACTATAGCTAGAGCTTTTAAATGTTTTCAGTGGAACTTCTTTAAGCAATTAATTGGTCCTAATAAAAAGTGTGAGAATTAGTCTGGGAATGTTGGATAAAGATATGACTAAACACTGATAAGTTATCTAAAAGAGTGACATTCAGAAATGGAAACCCATGAAAACTTCACAAAATAAATGTTAGTGCTTTGCTTGTGTAGGAAAACTTGATCAGAATCAAATGAATAATTCTTTAGTTTTTAAAATATATTCATCATATAGTAGTTTTTTGAGGGAGCCGGCTAGGGTTGAACCCAGGGATGTTTCAAGAAGTTCTACTACTGAGTTATATCCCCAGTCCTTTTCTTGTTTTTGTAAAATTTTGGGATGGAGTCTTGCTAAGTTGCTAAGGCTAGTCTCAAACTTTTGGTCTCCTGCCTCAGCCTTCCCAGTCACCAGAATTACAGGCCTGGGCTATTGCACCCAGCTGTTGTATAGTCTTTTGGGGATGTAATGGTGGTACATTGAATCGCTGATGGATATTGGGCAGAAATTACTAAGCTTGCATTGGCAACTCAGGATTTGTCCTTAGTTAGAAAAAAGGACTCAGGTGATGCTCAATGTAAGAGCTCTTAATGGCATTCATGAACTTTTCTGACATTCAGTACTTTCCAGGAAACTGATTCTTTAGTTCCTTAGCACATTTATCACTTTGACTTATAAATGCACCCTAATGGCAATCTTATGTGAACTTTTACCTCTTATGTGCACAGAACTGATTAAACATGTCAGCAAGTAAGTGTACTTACTTAGGATCTCGGGACTGTATATTGAATATTTGCTACAGTCTAAGCATTTCAATATGTCTACATTCTTCTTTTCCCTGACTTCTCCAGTCGAGGATTGTTCTTATGTAACTATAATACTATACTAATCAAGGTGTCATTTGTGAATCATAACAGTAAATGTTTCCAATTAATAGATTAGTCAACTTCCTTTTAGATGCTTTTAAAGTTTGTGAGATTGTCTGACTTCACCTACTTATAATTACATATCATTTGGCACATTCTAAATTGAGCTACATGCGTAATTCTCAAAATTTAGTGTGAATGAAAATCATCTGGGAAACCTATTAAAATGCGGATTCCTCATCCTATTCTCAGGCTCTTTTGATTTAGTTAAGGGTAGAGTGGTTCTAGAAATTTGCAGTGTTTTTTAAGGAGTAGCCCAGATGCCTAAGTTGTGAAATACAGAGCTATGATCTTCTGTCTACTGAACTTCAGGAAGTTCTGACTTATGCAGTCTTATTCAACCAATAGTAAAGAAGTATTTGAATCAGACAGGAAGGCTTAGTATCATGGGAAAACTAATTTGCACACACTCACAAACACAAGAGCATGTGCCTGTGTACACACTACCTTCTGATTTATGAATGTATGACAGTCAAGTTTTTACTTTGGTTTCTTCATTGAGGTTACCTCATAGAATTTTTCTTTTCTTAATATCAGTTTCCTCACTTGTAAGCTAGGGATAACTTCATATGGATGTAAAAATATGTATCATAATGTATTATAAAAATATGTATTACACATATGTTAAGTAGAAACCCTGAAGCAGGCCTAGACCAAAACAGACCAAATCTTTGAAATGTGTACTGGTTTCTTAAATTTTCTGAACTTCATTTATCCAAGCTATGTCATAGTAATAATATAACCTACTTCTTCAAGTTGTGACTAGAAAATTAATGGAAATGATGAACAGGGGTTCTCGTCCATTCAGCTGAATAAGGATAGTATCTGTTCTTGCCTATTGAGGCTATGTCATTATTGAACATAGGCAAAGTATCAGCACAATGCACAAAAAATGGACTTGCAAATCTTATAAAATATGCAGATTATATAGGAGTTAATTAAGATGATGTTACAGAGATGCTCAAATTGCAGCCAAAGTCATTGACAAATGAGGAACCCTGAGTCAGGTAAGGTAACAGTGAAAGGAGAGAAAATGGCTAGGAGTGACTTCAGGTGCTTCAGAATAAGATGATGTGATTGAGAAGGATTTGGAGGTATTTAGGAAAATTGGTGGTGTCCTTGAACATTTTACACAAATGGCTGATGCTGCTATTGAGAGCCAGTTGTGCAATGTGTCACAGTCTTGATCTTTGCTTAAGATTTGCTCTGTGGTCCAGCTGCTATCATAACCTGTATTTTGTCTTGAAAAACAAGTCATTTCAGAGCTTGTTTTTTTTTTTTTTTTTTTTCCTTCAGTGCTGGGGATTAAACCTTGGGCCTCATGCATGCCAGGCAAGCATTCTACCACTGAGCTACATCCCAAGCAATTTCAGAGTTTTTAATTTTTTTCATGGGAAACTCTCAGTTAACCCTTTTTCTCATTATTTGCTAGTAGTACCGTTGTTCTCTAATAATAGGGACTTCTTGCTTATTATCAGTCATGGCCCTCAGTTAAAGGCAGTGACTGTTTATGGCATAAAAATATTCCTCAAGGTGCTACCTCCTTTTACCAGCTTTCACAGGGTCCTACTCTGGGCTTCCATCCTCAGATCACTTTTCCAGATTTTTCTACTTCTTGAATGATTCTTCAGTCTGGGCTGAGGTGGTTATTTTGGTTTAGTCTTGGCAGTAGGAAGAGTCCTGTGTTGTTTCACTCTACCACCATGGGTTTTGATAGAAATTCCTCCTGGGGTAGTTGTCTCCTTCCTAACTTGGTCATAGGAAGCCCTCTGATTTTCTCTTCCTACTGGAGGAGGTGTAGGAAAGTGAGGGAAGAGGCCAAAGACCACGGTGGCCAGAGGGTTATTGCAAAAGTATTGGTCCAAGGGAGTAGAACTTCTCCTTTGTCCTCTGACGTTTTGCTGGAATGAACTGACAACAGACCTTTTAATAGGGAAAGGTGTGAGAATTTACGGGCATGCACCGTGCAGAATGACAGTGTGATTATTCTTAACCCCATGGAGTTCAGATGCTTATATACCTTTCTTCGTAGAAGAAAAGGGAGTTGGAGGAATGCAGGTTGTGTTGAGGGGCAGCGAATGATTATTAGGGAGAATGAATAGACCCTGGGAAGAACTTGTAAATGGTTTTCTTTAGAATTTGAATGAGCCCAAGAGACAGACATTATCTTGCAACAACAGTCCCTCCTGGTGTGGTTACATTCCTCAGTCTTGTTTTCTGTGACAGATAATGAGATTTCAGGAAGGGGAATGAAGGTAATGCTGTTTTGGGTAGGTCAGTCTTAAGGGAGATAAGGGAATGTGCCTGCAGAAGAGAGAGGTGATGTGGGGGTTGGGGTGGGGGTGGGGATGAAGGGTCTGCAGGGAGGGCAGGAGAAAGGACATACAGACCTTGATTCTAGGACAGTTTTCTCCAAATCATCCTGTGGAAGTGCCACACCTGAGGTTTTTCTCCCCTCTTCCCCAAGAAAGGGTTTTGAGCAAAGAAAGAAGGTAATCAGATTCGCATGGAATGGGATCGCTCAGCCTGTTGTTTGAGAGAAGGTGTTTGAGAGTTGGATGGAAGAAGGGAGACCAGTGATTGGCACTTGGACCAAAATAGTAATGTCAATGGGAAGATTGGGATATATGCTGAAAGCACTACTAACAGGATTGTTATTAATTGGTTGAACTTCTCTTTAAGGTAGAGAGACCCCCCTACACACCCCTTAAAGGGATTGAGCCCAGGGGTGCTCTGCCACTGAGCTGTACCCCTAGACTTTATTAAATTTTGAGACAGGGTCTCTTGCTCAGTTGTCCAGGCTGGTCTCCAACTTGCCATGCTCCTGCCTCAGTCTCCTGAGTATCTGGGAATACAATAAAGTGAATTCCTTTAATGTTTTTCTTTTATTTAGGGATACTTGTTAATATATATTAAGGGATTATCTATCTTTATTTCTTACTTTTAAAATTCATTGGGTTGACTTTTTTCTCCTCAGTTTTTACTTATACCTGTGCCTTCCAGAAAATGCACAACTTGTGGTCCTGACTTTGGGGAAGTTTCAAGATTTCCTCACATGAAAATTAATTCCAATCAGGTATCTTAAATTCTCCCCCAATTTTTTGTTTGTTAGAATATTATAACATTTGGTATAATAAAGGTTAGTTTTGAAATTTTAACCTGATGTAAATGTCTTTATATTTTAAAATATAATTTTCAAACTAAATTTTCATAAATTTGTCATTCCTGTGGTCTTCCTCTTAAACAGACATTTGTAGCTGATCCTCTGATATCTTAAGCTGTGAGACAGCAAAAACATTAAACCATTCAAACAAAATTCAAGGTTCTCCCTTTGCAACTATGAATGGTCTGGCAAGTTCCATTTCTATCAAAGGCATGTGACCAATTCCTCCTATGGAGGAAACGCTTCTGTTTCATTTTCCTATTAACTGAGGCCATTTGTCACCCTGCAGAGCACTTCAGTGATAGGTGCTATATAAATACTTTAATTATGACAGCACTGTAACTTTTCAGAGTTTGTTAACTCTACACTGTGGTTAACTTTTGATTATGAAATGTTTTACATACTGCTTGGGAGCAACAACAGATAAGGGGTTTAAAATGTGTGAAATGAGTTTTTTAATCACATGGGAAAATACTTTTGATGAGTGGAAAGAGAAATCAGGAAACAAACTTGAGGCTAGGGAATATCTGGAGAACATCATGCAGAGCAGAAAAGAAACTTGTCAAAACGTTCATAGTATGGGGAGTGATGGATGATTTTTACTTGTTTTTCTGTTCCGTATTTCTGAAGTTTTCAATACTGTACACACATTTTTTCAGGAAAGCAACTTAAGATTTATAAAGAAGTGTAATCATTTGACATTTTTCCTTTGGATATGTTTCCTTTGGATATAAATTTGTTAAGACCATTTGCTTAGTAGTTGCACCTTCAGGTGCTTTTATGAATGCTAATGTTATTCTCAGTACTGGATAAAACATAGTTGGAGGTAAAATCCTGATTCTTGACCCAGATGGCTTGATTGCCTAAAAGTTTCTTGTAAGATTGCAAGTCCAGCTGGCACATGAACCTCCAGAGGTAGTTTCCTGAAACTACAGATTGGCTTCTAAACGTTTTTGTAATTTTACCTAAAGGAATAATTTTATGAAAAAAAATACATACACGTGATGAAACGGGCACATATGTTCTGAAACATGTCTCAGTTTTTACTAAAGTTTTTAGCCTATTTTTGTTCAAAAGGTGGTAACAACACTCTACTACTACAGCCATGATGTATTGACATGAGATATTGTTTAAGGGAAGAATTTTTTTTTTTATTTTTTTTATATAAAGCAGTATAAGGAATATTGAACTACCTCACTGATTACCAGGCCATTAAGATTGAAAATAAAAATTGGCTTCAAAGTGATTGTTTTTCAAAATAATGTACATATTTTTTAAAATGTTCTTTGCCGGAAAGAATTCTATATATTACAATTCTTATTAAATACATAGTGTATTTTTTCTGATAATTTGTGCATAGTCCACATTTTTATTTTACATTTTCAATTTTTATCTGTAAATCAGACAGAAATACTGTGAGTTTTTTCTCTATTTTGCTTTTTTTAATGTATCTGAGTTACACTTTATATAATATTTATTTCAGTTTTGCCTCAGCATTTTGTTGATTATTCTTTGAATCTCCTGCATCTGACTAGGAACTTTGTACATTTCCATTTGCTCTTGCTTGTTTAAATAAATGAATAGGGAAAGAAAGCAACATGTATATGATATTTTAAAAACAACTTCCACATCTGGGAATATTAACATAATTTTTTATATGAAGATCTGTAAATTTCTGCAGGAATAATTTTTAAAAATTTATTTTTACTTTTTAGTTATCTAGGACAGAGTATATTTTGACATATTTACACAAACATGGAGTACATCGTATTCTAATTAGAATCCCAGTCTTGTGGTTGTATATGATGTAGAGATTCACTATAGTGTATTCATATATGTACACAGGACAGTAAAGTCAGATTCATTGCACTGTCACGGAAATAAATTTGAGACTATTAAACCAGTTTCTGTAACTACTTGAAAAAATAGAGTATGGTCTCACATAACAAAAACAAACAAACAAAAACCTTCCAGAAGTAAGTATAATACAATCAGAGATAATAAGCAGAAAAGCAAACAAAACCCCAACTTTACTCAAGCATTCTTCCCACTTTTTACCAAGGAGAGTTCCCGGGTTAGCATGAGCTGATTGTTTGAGATGACTGAGTTGAGGTAATAGACACTGGTAATCATTTCCTTTCTGAGTGTATGTGAGGGGTTGGCACTGAAGTTAGCGTTTGGCTGGAATCCAGATCTTAGCCTTGCAGGTCAGAGATGCAATTTTTCCATAAAACCAGAGGTTATCCATTGCTCAGGCACACTACTAATAAAACTGTAACTCATCAATCAGAATGTCATGTTATTAATGTGCTCTGGGGAATTTAAGGAAGAACAGAGTGCCAGCATTTACTAATAAATACTTCTTACTTCTGTGGAAAGTCACCTTTAGCATGGTTGGCTCCTAGTATGCAGCTGGGGATCTCTGGTTTGTGGGAATACGCCTTAGAAAACTTGCTCTGTTTGCATTTTTTTTTTTTTTTTTTTTAATTCCAGAACACTTGCAAAGGGTCCACAAATGCCAGGAAGTGGGGGCCTAAGTTGTGCTTCTCCCTGAGTTTATAGTAAAGATACTGCATTAACAAATGACTACCAACAAATGACTACTGTGCCAAGTGATAAATGCTTTGAAATACACAAAGTCATGAGAACTTCGCCCTCTAGAAAGGTCATTGCTAAATTTAATGCTAGAATACCATCACCCTCTTAACATGGATTTCTGGTAAAATTCTGTCTCCTTTTCTGACTTCTCTTTTCAATTTATGCTTAACTTTCTCTTGTGTTTGTGTTCATAGGAGGTGACTGTAACCATCTTTGGTGCAATATAAAGAATGCATCTATAAAAGAATGTTTCTCTTTATTTTTCCTGTGGGCATGAGGCCCAGAGGAGAGGAGAAGGGCGAGAGTAAAAGGTTGTGGTGGAGCTGGATGCCAGGTGTGGGGAGTGCATGTCACATTCTGTACAAGGCACGTGAAACAGCCTAGATTTTTGTGGTGAGAAGAGAGGTGGGGTGGTGGGAAATTTTAAGAGATAAGATAGGGGAGGGTGGTGGGGCAGGATGAGAAATGGACTGTTAAGATTAGGCTGAGGAATTTAAAAGTTATTTTGTATGTACAAAATTTTTATTTTTTTTGTTTATAAACTGGTGAGTGAAGTAAACAGGGTAAGCATAATTTTGATAGCAATGGATCAGATAAGGACCAAACAGGGCACAGGGAGTCATGGAAGCAGCTCTAGTCAAAATCCTCTATACAGACACTGAAGTTTTTTTTTGATGTTGGGGATGAATCAGGGGGAATCTACCAGTGAGAGATACTCTCAGCCCTTTCACTATTGAGACAGGGCCAGCTTAAGTCCCTGAGGCTAGCATTGAACTTGCTGCAATGCTCAACCCTGGGAATTACTGGATTTCACAGACATGCACTGCCATGTCTGGCTGATACTGAAGATTTCTTAAGACAGTAGTGGCACAAAAGGAAAGATGATATAAGGAAAAAAAAATCAAAATGCCGTCTGTAGGAAAAAAAAAAGTTAAGAGTTGCAATTGGCAGGATTAGTCAATAATTAATGTGGAAGGTGTTAAAGGACATGAACACTGCTTAAAGTTGTGACCTTAGGAAACTAGGCAGGTGGGAATGATGATCACTGAATGGAAAGGCATCAGATCAGCTCTTGAGGTGGTTTGGGGGTGAGAGAGGCAAGACAAGTGTGTGTTTGATTCGGATGTGTTCAGTGTGCTGCTTTTGCAACCTCACGTGATTCTTGTGAGCTTGAAGGTGCCTGATTTCATTTATTCACTATATATATATATGTAATTTTAATGCCCATTCTATAAAACATATTTAAACACCTGAGTCATATTTGCTTACCCTGTTGCCCTGCTTGATATATATTTGTTTTTTAGAACTAGAAGCTGCTGTGCCGGATCTTTAACTGCAAACACAGAAAGATTGTCAACTTTGGCCATTTTAATAAGTACAAAGATTATTCTCCTATATATGATTAGATCATAAATAGGGTCCTAAATCTTCCAGGGCAGATAACTTTGTACTCTTGATGCTGGATCTTACAGAGTAAAGTTATTACTGAGTCACTACAAACTGCAGCTTTTCTGAGGAGCTCTCTGACAGTCTTCAGGGTAATAACCTGTCATAACACTGATCACATTTTAAAAGTACATAGGCAAAGTTCTTATCCTGGATCAGATGAATATTGAATTGTTGCTGAACCGCTGCCAATCTACATTCCACAGTGTTCTCTGTTGAAGTTGTAATTCATTTGTTAATTTGGGAGATAGTCACTTCTGAGATCTGGTACCATTTCCAAAGTCTGGATTACTTTGTTCTTATGGTGGGTGTGTACTCAAGGACAGATAAATCAGCCTAGGATGGGGAAGAAAATAATCCTGTTTCTCCTGAGATTAGAGAGGCGGAGAGATTAAGGAGCAGCAGAGAGAGAGACAGAGAAAAGAGAAAAACATGTCCATTTTAAAAATAAGTTGCAGTAGCAGAGCAGCAAGGGCTATATTTAAAGCATAAAGTGGAACAATGCCACCAGAATCATTTGACTAATAAAGGAATTATTTTATCGAGATAATCTATGCAGTCTAGAGCATTTAATCTTGTTATCAGATTTTCTACTTTGATTTTTTTTTTTTTTTAGTTATTCTGGGTGCTTCATATGATTTGTCTTTCTAAAAAATTGTGTGTGTGTGTGTGTGTGTGTGTGTGTGTGCTATAATCAATAATGCTAGCTAGCAAGCAGTGTGGATTATGCTTCCTTCCATAAGCATAATCTGTTATCTATTCTTTGCCTACTTAGTGAAATTTCCCATGTGGTAAAAACTTTATTGCTTTCAGTATTCTTTTTGACTTTATATATGATAGGGAATTTTTGGAGGATCTTTTTTCTTGTTTATATATGTGATATTTTTCCTGAAAAGTATCATTGCTGTTATATATACGGTGGTTACCAAAAACTTGGTCATTGTCCCCCATGCCAATCCAATAATAAGGACATGGTTTTGAGAAAAAGGAAAAAGAAGTTTTATTGCTTTTCTAGCAGAGGAAAACACAGGGACTGCTGTCCCAGAGGCTGTGATTCTACCATTGGCATGGGCTGGGTGAGCTCTAGTGGGGAGAAACAGGGGACTTTTAAAGAGGTGATACAAAGGCTGCATTCCTGGTGTTTTCTGCCCTGTTTTGTAATTCACTTATTGTCAGAGAGTCACTTCTTAGACCTTCTGGTGCTCTCCCTGAAGTCTAGATTACTTCATTCCTGTGGTGGGTGTGCTCAAGGACAGATAACTGCCTAAAATGGAGAAGAAAGGTAATCCTGTTTTCCCCAGATTAGTGAGGGGGAGAAATTAGGAAGGGAGAGAGGAAGAGAAAGAAGCATGTCCATTTTAAAAATAAGTCCCAGGAGCAGAGCAGCAAGAGCTATATTCAAAGTATAAAGTGGACCACTATTATAGGGTTGCAGGGAAATTAAAGGTTGAGCCAAATTTAGGAACTCCTTAACAAGTGATCTTCATTCATCTGCCTACTAACTGGGAGAAGGAACTAAGTTTCCTTCCATTTCATTTCTGCTCCTGATCTCTCTTCCTATCCTTTTGGATATCATGATCTTTTGAAATTGAGTAGTTTAGATGTGCTTTGACTGGGACAAAGCAGAATGTGATTATCATCTTTTGTATTAGAATAATTTATGGATCTTTTTGCAAAATCATATAAACATTGACCCTAGACCTATTTTATATCAAAATGTGTGTGAACAGGGAGGAGGATGTGTGATTTTTGTCCCATGTCTGCAGATGAACCATTAGTTTAGTAGTGAGATCTTAATACATACTAAGACTGCACTTGCTTTTTTTTTGGGTAGGGGGCGGGGGGCAGCAAAGTAATCTATATAGATTTATAGTTTTTATCAGCTAAAACTTTGAAGACCTTTGCCTGTTAACTATGCTTTATCTGAATTGTGCCTTTGGTACTTTGGACCTTCTGTTCTTATTTGGTTTAGATGAAAACAGGAAGATAGCTAAGGTTTCTGCTGTATTAAATATCTTCTAGTGATTTATGTGTAGCTAAAATAATGACAACTGGGAGGAAGAAACACTGCATAAGAAACTTGTTGTTTTTCCATTTTCTTTTTATTCAAAGTGAATCTTAATAGAAATCTGCAGTGTTGAATGATGCTTCAGGTTTTTGTAGGCACAGACCCATACATAGGAAAAGAATCAGTTTGGCAGTGTGACATTTTGCCCTTGATTTTATCCATAATATATAACAGCTATGAAAACAATTTAACAAGGTGTACCAATTACTAAAAGTTTAAAATTTATAGATCTAAAATAAAACCAGAAAAGGAAGGTTTGAGATTTGATGCACCCATTGTGGGTCCTCTTGAAAATGTTATTGGCATATGGTGGCACTGCCAATGGTGAATGAACTTTCCTAGGAGAGCGCTTTGCAATGGCAGTAACAATGACTCTTTGTCTTCTGCAAGGGTGACTGTTTCATGCTAGGCCTTTTCCAACACTAATCTGCCCTTGATTCTGATATGTTCTCTCTAGGGAGGCCTCCCAACCTCCTGAATCAATGTTGTAGTGAGCCACAGTTACTGATGTGAGTGTCATATCCATCAGGTATGTTGATGTGAGAAAAAGAAAAGTTGTACATCACAGCTCTATCAACGTGGTCCAAGAAGGGAGCAAACCTAATCTACGGGCTAAGTGAACCCTTTACTTTCCTGTACAACGTTCCTGTAAGGAGAGATTTAAATAAAGATAGCTTGGAGGAAGGGCCTTTTCAGGAGTTTCATTTAACTTTGGTGAAATCTTGCCAGAAGCAATATTTGGTTTAGTATTTTCACTGGTCACTTGGATTTAACTTTTGAGTTTAGTTACTGGTTTCCTAGTGTTGAATGGTAGACTATTTTATAATTTTTCCTTATTAAGTTACTTTCTACAGTTTATAGGTTCATGCTTATAACTTATAGGTTCATACTTGTAACTTACAGGGAAATATAAAAAATGGGACAGAGTAACTAGAACTCTAAAAGGTATCTCAGTATTAAAGGTGGCATGTATGACTTTTCATGAGTTGAGATTAAGAAGAAACCTCTTTGTGGAACTTCAGGCAGTGAAAGACGGGTTGCTTTATTTTTATTTAACATTGCAATAAAAAGGACTACTAAATTAAAGAGTTGCACTTGAAATAATTTTATCCAATTCAAACATTGATTGGCATAATAAAGGAGCTATCTGAAAAGCACTATAATAATTTTGAATTCTACATATTTTTCCAGAAGTACCCAGATTCTATTATTATAATCTTCATAGAAGAATATTTAACTTTAAAATGTGAGTAAAATAGGTTAGAACTTGCATATGTATTTCTATATACTTTTTGTTTTCAAAGTTATAAATAAATGATTGCATTGATTATTGACTGTGGTTAATTTTGCCACCAGGGAAAATTTGCTATTGTTCAAAGAATTTTTTTTTAGTTGTTAGGACTTAGGGTGTGTGTGTGCTGATTTGACATTTAGTAGCTAGAGGCCCAGAATGCTGTTAAATACCTATATTTTATAATGCAAAGAATTATTTGAACTCAAAGAATTATATGACCAAAAAATGTCAGTAGCACCAAGTTTGAGAAGAACCTTGAATATTGTACATTTTTTTTTTTAACTAATACTCTGCTTGGATGGAAAGATAAAATAAATAGTAATTTGAATGTTTCCTTATTCTAAGTGTGAAAATAGTGATAGCAAGATCTGTCAATGAATGATTCTAGCATAGTGGTTAAAATGCAGGATTTGTTATCAGCTTTGGGTTCCATTGTTCCCTCTAGCCATTTATTAGGTGTCTGGCCTTGGGTGAAATGATTAATCCCTGTGACTGAGCATATTAATTTATAATGTAGATAATACTGTCTTTTAGGTTTGCTCTGATCAATAAAATTATATTTGTAGCCTAGAAGATACTACATGTTCAGCAAGTGGACATCACTGTTACTACATTTAGAATGTAATTTGGAATTGGTAGTATAGTTTTTATAAAGTTTTATATATAGAGATGGTAGAATATTACCAGCATAAATGAATTTCTATACTGAGTCAGGAATTTCTTTTTGCATTTTGATGGGAGATGTAGTTGTGTGTGTGTGTGTGTATGTGAGAAAAAAAATATGTGATAACCTGGGGAGAGCCATGAGGATTCTACCTTGAAGATAAGAAACTAATATTAAGCCAGGTGTGGTTGGGCATGCCTGTAATCCCAGCCTCAGGAGGCTGAGGCAGGAAGATTGAGAGTTCAAAGTCAGCCTCAGCAAAAGTGAGGCTCTAAGCAACTCAGTGAGACCCTGTCTCTAAATAAAATAGAAAATAAGACTGGGGATGTGACTCAGTGGTTGAATCCACCTGAGTTTAATCATTGGTACTCCCCCCACCCCCCTCAAAAAAAGAAACTAATGTTAAAAAAAAATTGCCAGGTTGTGAATTGGCATTACCAATGAGGTTTGTAAATAAGGCGGGGGTGGGGGGGATCTTTTCCTTTTTATAGTATTCTATATTGTTATCTTATTTTTCCCTAAACACATATTTGCTTTTATGATTAAGAAAGCAAATATTACAGCAACTATAAAAACTCTCCAAGTTTTTAAATATAAATATAAAAAAATATGATTCTTATTAAAATAGTTTTATTTTTTATAGGGTATCTTTCTTACTGATTTATCTCTAGTAGTTGGTTTCCCTCTGCAGTCACCTTTCTAAAAGTGCTTAAGCTGTGGGTCCCATTAACATTTTCTTGGCATGATAAAGCTGGTCATGTTGATGCTTTTATCTCCTATGTTGGCATGTGGTGCTGTCCCTGAAGCTGGTGAAATTTGGTCTGGGTGGTGAGCAGAGGAAGAGCCCAGAAGAATATAGAAAGCCAGTACTACGTCCTTGACTGGGTCCTCTTCAAGGGTCTATTACAAACTTGAGTAAACATTAAGAGCATACTTCTTAAATTTGCAATTGACAAAAACTGAGAGATCTAGAGAATAGATGAATGACAGTTTCAAAATGTGCATAGATTTTAACGGTGGGCAAACACTAAAAGTGTTAAATTTAACATTATTATTATAATTTAACATCATTATTTTATGATTTTAGGATGAGAGAGATTGGACCAGTATGGAGTTCTCATTTAAATATAGAATAAATGTCCCTGGGTTGGATTGCTGCTTGCTCAATGAAGTGACTGCCTCTAGATTAGTTTTGACAGCAAATCCTACTTTCATGTTGGCGGCCTTGGTGACAGTTCTGCTTACCGTATTTTAAGAGGAATATTGACCACTATAAAGTGATCAGAAAGCCTGGAATTAGTTAAGTCCCTGCTCTGCCACATGTTAACTCTGTGGTTTTTAATAAATTATAATGCTTAATCTTCTATAAAAATATGTTTCTGTTTTAGGAATTGACTGAGATGATGATGATGTTAATAATAATAAACCTTGTACATTGCTTATTCTAAGCAAGGCTGAATTTGAAAAACTTCACGCTTGCAAGTACATTTAGTCCTCATTAGTTTTCTTTGAGATTGGCACTGTTGTTCCATCTTACAGCCAAGCAAACAGGTACAGCAGGATTAATGTCAATGTATTCTACTAGTAAATCATAGCTTACACTTTCTGTGCCAGGCACTGTGTCATGTGCTTTATAGACTTTGTGGCTTTGGCCAGGATTAAGGAGGATTATTTTCTTTTCCTAGCCAATAATAATTCTAGTTTTAGTTACAACTTCAAATTACATGTATAATGTATGTTTACATGAATCTAATGACACTGCAGTTTTTTCTCTTCTTTATAATGTCTGTCTCATTCTACCATCGTTCCCATCCCCACAGCCCCACCCCTCTTTTCCTCCCCTCTGCATTATCCAAAGTTCCTTCATTCTTCTCTATCCACCCCCCAATATGGATCAGCATCTGCTTATCAGAGAAAACATTGACCTTTGGATTTTGGGTATTGGCTTATTTCACTTAGCATGATATCCTCTAGTTCCATCCATTTACCTGCAAATGCCATAATTTCATTCTTTTTTTAAGACTGAGTAATATTCCACTGTATATATGTACCACATTTTCTTTATCCATTCATCTATTGAAGGGCATCTAGGTTGGTTCCATAGTTTAGCTATGATGAATTGAGCTGCTATAAACATTGATGTGACTACCTCACTGTAGTATGCTGATTTTAAGTTCTTTGTTTATAAACCGAGGAGTGGGATAACTGGGTCAAATGGTGGGTTCATTCCAAGTTTTCTGAGGAATCTCCATATTACTTTCCAAAGTGGTTACACCAATCTGCAATCCCACCAGCAATGTACGAGTGTACCTTAAGAAAGATTCTGGGCTCTGTTGTTACTTTTCAAAACTTGAAGAATTGTATTTATAGTGTATCTCAAAACCAAGTATTTTTCAATAACTCTACTAAAAGCAGTTTATCAAGTTAATATAGTAATATGTGTATGTATATACATGTTTAATATAGTAAAATATAAATGATAATATATTGTCAAGTTAATATAGCATACCCAAAATCATACATAATTGGGTTCACATAGTATGAATGATATTTCATAGTATTTCTCAAACATTATTATATTGTTCTATTTACACACAATAAAGATTTTAATTTAAAGTATAAATAATTGCCTAATAGGTATATATTTTTTAAAAGATCTATACATTATATTCATTGATTCAAAACTTATTAAAATGGGAAGTTCAGTCATAGAATCAGCTTTTTTTTTTTTTTTTTTTCCCCCTCTGAGGGACCAGGGATTCGACCTGGGGTCCTTGCACATGCTAGGTGAGCACTCTCCAACACGAGCTATTTCTTCAGCTTCTAATCAGCTCATTTTAATACCAACAAAGCTAATTATAGGATTTCTGACAAAGAGATTATAAGTTAATGAAAATAAAGGATGGATTACTTATGACAGTTTTGATTAATATGGGGAGACTTAAAACAAGTAGAGAATTTTGTTAAATACTTGTGGAATTATGTTTGATTTATAGAACTTATGTATATCTCAACGAGAATGACACACACACACACACACACAGAGTAATAGTAAAATATATATGACATAAAATGTGCCTTTTTTTTTTTTTTTTTTTTTTGGTGCTGGGGATTGATCCCAGGGCCTCGTGCTTGCAAGGCAAGCACTCTACCAACTGAGCTATCTCCCCAGCCCCAAAATGTGCCTTTTTAACCATTTTAAGCATACTGCTCTCCCTTATCTGTGGAGTAGATATACGTTCCCAAATGTCTGTTGGATGTCTGAAACCCCATCTATACCTTTATTCTATACATGCATACCTCTGATATAATGCTCACCTTGAGATTATGCCTAGTAAGAGATTAATGACAGTGAGTAGTAATAGAGCGAACGATTATAACAATGTCTTGTAGTCATGTGGGTGTGGTCTTCCTGTCTCTCCATCCTCTACTGTACTCACTCCTCTTGTGATGACACGAGTTGACAGCCTGAGTGATAAGATGACCAACGACGTAGCCGCTGTGATATTACCGTAGGCTACATGAAAGGGTTTCTTGATCACCAAAACTATAGTCCTGCAATGGTTGACCCAGGGTAACTGAACCCACAGAAAGCAAAACAACAGATAAGTTGTTAATATAGTTGCACGATATTATGTTCCTATTTTAGGGCACCCACTAACACCGTCCATTTCCAGAATATTTTCATCTTCCCAAACTATACCCATCAAATGCCCACTCTCCATTTCCTCCTCCCCCAGCTTTTGGTAACCACCCTTCTGTTTTCTGTCTCCATGAATTTAACCACTCTTGATCTTACCCTAGTGGAACAGGACAGTACTTGGTTTTTGTGACTGGCTAATTTCACTGAACATGACTTCAGTGTTCATCCGTGCTGTATCCTTTATTGGAATTGTGGAATGTCTTCCTCTTGGAGGCTGAATCATATTCCATTGGATCATTTCACTATTGTGAATAATTGCTGTGAACACGAGATACAAATAGGAAGTTTTTTCTATTGCACTGACATGGCAATAATGTTAACTTTTTATATTGAACCACTATTTTGACTGAGGAGCTTCAGCAACTGTGATGGGGAGCTTAACTGCAAACTAGGGAAGTTTTCCAAAACTGATCATGTCTATCACATTCTCATGGAAAGATAAGCGAGGACAGGAAGAGAATAAAAGACACACAGGAGACTGTTTGAGCATGTCAATCAGGACATTTAAGTTTTGTGTTACATCTGAAATTTTCCTATTTGATTGGTTATTAGTAAAGAATGGAAGGTACTAGAATTCTAGTTACCTACCAGAGAAGCAAAGAAGTCTCTTAACACGTGGCAAAAATGTGGACATAAATTACATATTTGCTTCAGGAGCATTAACATATTTGCCTTTCATTAGGTTTTTTTTTTTTTTTTTTTTTTTTCCCAACAATGAGGGGACAAAATTTTTTTTCCACCCCTTAAACCAGTATAAGCAATATCCTGAATTCATAAAACGGTTCTAAGGATGTTATAACCATCTTTGGCAAGGCATTTATACACGTTTCTTGAATATTGCTTTAAGCACTCAATTTATAACAGTTTTCCATCTCATCTTTTCAAATGAGGTGGATTTTTGTGCACCAGTGATTGGACTGGACTTAGAATTCTGAGTAAGTCCATGTTTCTAGTCACTGTAAGACCCCTCAGCTGGCATCTGCAGTTTTCTATTAGTCCAGTTCTGTGCCAGTCCAGTTTGAACCATCCAGTGGTAAATACTTCCATTCATCCTTTCTCCATTCAGAACACACATGAGATCAGCAGCCAGGGATGCAGGTGTCATTTTACCTTCTAGAGGTCTGTTTCTGTGTTCTGGCACATGTTCCAAAGACCTCTATTTTTAAAAAGAGGGAGCTGCTACTCAAAGCCAGAGGTGGGAGAATGAAAAGCCTTGAGACACAGCCAGGTGCTGTTGGGGCGAACTGTATAGCTCAGTTTTGTTCTAAAAGTCCATGTTGACTCCTTAGTATGGTTAATATTTTAACCCTCATTTTTGTATCTTGTTTGTTCTCTTCCCTGTTGCCCATTTTTCCCAACATGCTAAATAAGCATTTTACAGATAGTGCCTTGTGTTCTCTCAATAAGGTTAGAATATGCACTGTTACTCATGTCCAAAGCTCAAATCGGTTGTGTTAACTTACCCAGGATCTCATTGCTCATCAGATGCAGAACCTGGGTTTGGGTCCTGGTCAGTCTGACTGCGATGGCTTCTTTACACTAGACATCAGACGCATCACTGGAATTCATAGCATCTAACCTGTTTCAGAGGGGCAATCATTTTGGAAACTCTTCCCTTCCCTTTTCACTCTCACTGGACACATCACATTGTGCTTGAATGGGCTGTTGTGGAAGCTGCCCATCTGGTCTTCCTGCCTCCTTGCTTTGTGAATATTAATTCATTCCCTGCACCGCTATCCTACACTTCATGACATGCAACTCTAATTGTGGCAGCATTGTGGTTGAATGTTATTATAAAATCATGTCATTCCTTTTACCAAAAGCAGATTGCCATTTTTGGTTGCCTTTCAGGTAAACACCTCTGCAGCTCTTTCACCTGCCTTCCTATCCTTTCAGTCTTAAAACCACCACTTCCATTGTCAATGTAATTTTCTAGCTGATTTTAATTGCTCACACTGCTCCTTCCTTCCCTCACCCACTCCTGACGGAGATCATGGCATCTCTTGAATTCCTACTTCCATCACCTCTTCTTTGCACCCCATCTCTACTGCTCATCTCTATCTTGATCTCAAACTTGCTTAGTTTACAATTTTCCCCACTTACTGCTTCATAATGCATTTTCAAATTATCCCAATTTCTAGATCCTTTTCCCTTCTCTGGGTTCCATAACTCTGTATCACTTACGTCCTTATGACACTTATTTTCCACCTTGGATTATGAATATTTTAAAAAGTGAGAGTGAATTCCTTGAGGGGAGTTTATGTATGATTGAATTTATCTCTGCTGGGGCCTATATTGTTTACCTAACAGTACCATGTAGATGATTCATAACGTGTTTATTTTTTCCTTTCTTATTTTTGTAATGGGGATTGAACCCAGGATGCTTTACCTTTGAGCTATATCCCCAGCCCTTTCTGTGTATTCTGAGACAGGGTCTCACCACATTGCTGAGTCTAGCTTCAAACTAGAGGTCTTCCTGTCTCAACCTCCCATGTTGCTGTGGTTATAGGTATGTGTCACCACACACAGATGGTCCTTAAATGCTTTTGAGTAAATGAGATATCACCATAACTTACATGTAGACAGTACTATTGGGAATTTAGATATCTTGCCAAGCACGGTGGCATATGCATGTAATCCTAGCAGCTCCAGAGGCTGAGGCAGGAGGATCTCAAATTTAAAGCCAGCCTCAGCAACTTAGTGAGGCTCTAAGCAACTTAGTAAGACACTGTCTCAAAAAAAAAAAAAAAAAAAAAATTTAAAAAGGACTGGGGAAGTGGCTCAGTTGTTAAGTAACCCTGAGTTCAATTCCTGGTGGTGGTAATAATAACAATAAAAATAAAAATTTAGATACCTTAAAATTTTTTTTAATTAAAAAAATTTTTTTGGTGTAGATGGACAGAACACTTTTCTAAAATTTTCTTTCTCTACATCCCACCCCCCACCCCTGCTGAGGATCAAACCCAGTGCCTCAGACATGTTAACTAGGCAAGTGCTCTGCCACTGACCTACAGCCCCAGCCCCTTAGATATCTTAAGTATACATCATTCTCATTAAATCTAACATTAGTGTGGAGTTTGGTGGTTATTTCCAGTTTATAGGTAACACTCGGAAGTTAACAGAGGTAGGGGCAGGTAATGTACATGGAGCCTTGGGAATAGTTCTGGGAATTTTGGAAGAAAGGGCTACAAGATAAATTGTGTGGGGCTTACAGGACTGCCAGGTCAGTTGAATATTGGGTGTCTGATGCTCTAAAGATTTGGATTCGATGACCTGAGGTGGATCCCAGACATTGTTGTTTTTATTTTCAATGTAACAGTTTTGGAAAATATTTAGCATTTTGAATTTTGGGGAAGAAATTAATGGATAGAATTTTATGATTTTTATTAGAAACATTTGAAAATTGACAAATCATTCAGACTTTTTCTTTGTATAAAATAGAAGTTCTGTTCTCCCTTTATTTTTATAATACTGTCAATTTTTTTTTTTTGATGCTGGATTGAAAAATAAGCCTGTATCTAGTTGTAAGAGAATAGCCCTTCAGAGGCACAGGATTATGTTGATATAATCCTAGCTCTGAGCTATGAGAGTTAAATACCTCATGATGAGTACTATGTGCTGGCTTATATTTCTGTGAAATGCAAGGTTGTATACTAGTAAAGATTATATTTAAAATTAAGAAGAAAATTTAATGTATGAACGAGAAGCATTTGATGAAAGGCAGTTATAAAGGAATAGAGAAATAATATATACCTCCCACTCATTCTATAGTAATATCATATTTTTCTCTCTACTTAAGGAATGACATCACATGAATTTTTATTGTTGCTGTCAAAGCATTTAATTAGTGTTTGGGCAAGTACATAGTACACCCTAATTCTAATTAAGCACACTGACAAAAAAGGTCTGTTGTCATTTTTTATCAGGGCTTTTTCAAATCTGAGTTTCAAATAAAAACAAAAAAATGAGTACTGTCAATTACAATACATTTTTATTTAGGAATTTCTGGAACAATCAGGAATTTGCTCTAGATTATTCATACATAATATGTGTAGATTTATAAACATATATATATCTTGAGAATAGTTACATGGTAGGTTTTTGTTTTTAGTCAGCCTTTTCATTGCTGTGACTAAAGACCTGACAACAACAACAATTTTAGAGGAGGAAAAGTTTATTTGGGGTCTCACAATTTCAGAGGCCTTAGTCCATAGATAGCCCACCCCATTTCTTGGGGACCAGGTAAGGCAGAGCATCATGGCAGAGGAGTGTGGTGGATGGAAACAGAGAATAAACAAAGCTCACCAAATATGTACTCCAAAGGCAAGCCCCCAAAGACCTTGAGCTACACCCTACCAGCCTACAGTTATCACTCAGTTAATCCCTATTAGGGGATTAATTCACTGATTGGGTTATGAGTGCCTTAACACAATCATTTTACCTCCAAACCTTCTTGTGTTATCTCACAAATGAGCTATTGGGGGACACCTATATTTACATGATAACAGCATTTTCATACTGTGAAATTTAATTTAAAGTTCAATGTTAATACTCTACTTATACTTTCCAATAAATTATTTCTTTTCAAAGGCTTTTCCTGGATTTCGCCACATTTTGGCAGGTAAGTTTGCATATCTAAAGTGATTTCACTTGGCTAGATTTCAATATTTTAAAAGACAGAAAAGTGTAGGGTGACTTTTGAGGCCCTAGTGTTAAACTTGGGGAGAAACTGCAGTAGAGATGATGATCTGCCACATTGATAGGCATTTGTGTGTTTCCTTAAAACTCCTTTGACAGTTTACTAATTTGCTTCTTTCAGTAAATGAGGTTTATAGCTTTATTTCAGAGGGAAAATATTATTTCCTCTCCCTCTTTTTCTGAGTTAAATTTTACAAAAATAACTTAATTATACATTTAGAGTTTCATGCTACTTAAAACTAGTTGTGTACTCAGTAAAATCATTATGTAGGAAGTCAAGTAAATGAAAGTTAAAAAGAATGGAAAGAAACAACTTTGATAATTTCCAAGTCAAAAACATAATACCGTAAGTTCTTTCAGGTCAGGAACCACATCTCTTAATTTGTTCTTTATTCTGGATTTAACTTGGCACACTAATATGTGACAAGCACTCATTAAGTAATAAATTAGTATTGATTTATTGCTTACAAAAGAACCTACATGAATTCTAACATAGAACCTATAGGAATTCTGTGTTTTCTGTCACTGATCTGACTTTATCTATTATCTCTCTTCTGGAAATAGTGATCCCAAGAGATTCACCTCTGGGACCTGTCCACCTCAGGCCACCTTATTTGTGTATATCTAAATTATTTTCCTCAGCAAGCATGATTCACATTCCTTGAGCTTGTCAGGCACGTTGGTATTCCTCCTCTGTGTAGCTTAACAATTGTTTTTCTGGATGGGACCTGGCTCATAGATTCTTTAAAATGTGCCTCTATCTACTGGCTAATCCCTGGCCAGGAACCAATAATGCTGTTCTTTACTGCTTGCTGATTTGAACACAAAGTTTTCTGCTGACCTTACTTATTTCTTTATCCAACATTTATTCTGACCAATTGTTTTATTCAGAGGGAGAATGAATAAAAGGTCAGCCTTGCTGTGTAAAGGTTTGAATTTGGTGTGCAGGAGGGAAAAGCACTAGGGGAAATGGAAAGGGGAAATAGGGACCATGCTACTTAAATGACTGCATGGTATTAATTCTTCCTCTCTCTCCTCAACAATTTTCTCTCCATCCCTGGGAGCTGTGTTTTGTTGTTTTTGTCACGTGAGGGTTTGCTCCTAAAGTTTACCTTGGCCTCTCCCTGCTCTTATACAACCCATTTTCTGTGAACCTGCCAGGGTCCTTTGCACCTTCATCCTCTTCCAGGCCTTGGGATGACCTATTTCTCTTCTGTACTTACTAAAATTCTGTTCATCCTCATGACCTATTTCCAGACCTGTCTCATGAAACCTTCCACATCCATACAGCTCATTCTCATTTCACTGAGCTCGGTGTATGTAGAGTCCCACAGTAGAGCATTTCCTTACTCTGTTGTGTGGTCTTATTTTACTGACCACTTCATAGACTTCCCATCTTCTTCTTTTCTTCCTCCCAGCTTTATGGGGATTTATTGATAAATTAAAATTATAAATATTTATAATGTACAATGCAATGATTTGGTATAGGTTTTCATTGTGAAATGATTACCATAATCAAATTAACCCAACACATTTATCACCACATACAGCTGAGTGTGTGTGAGGACACTTAGCATCTGTTTTCTGAGTAAATTTCAAGAGAACAATACAGTACTATTAACTATAGTCGTTCCCTGTGTGTCACATCCACAGAACTTACTGATTATATGTAACCAAAAGTTGGTACCCTTGGACCAATATCTCTCCCTCTCCTGCTTCCCAGTCTTTGGCAACCACCATTCTATTCTGTTTCTAGGACTTTGACCTTTAAAATTTCACATGTAAGTGAGATCATGTGGTATTTGTCTTTCTGTGTCTACTTTATTTCACTTAGCATAATGTCCTGCAGGTTCTTCCATGTCGTTGCAAGTGGCAGGATTTCCTTCCTTTTTTTTCAGTAGCTGAGTAATATTTTGGTGTGTTTGTGTACACACACACACACACACACACACACACCACATTTTCTTCATTTGTCAGTGGATACTTAGGTTAACCCAAATCTTGGCTATTGTGAATAGTGCTGCAATGATTATGGGTGTACACATATCTCTCTGATGTTGATTTAATTTTCTTTGTATACATACCCAGTAGTGGGATTGCTGGATCACATGGTAGTTCCAGTTTTATTCTTTACTTCATTTATTTTTGCAGTGCTGGGATTAAACCGAGGGTCTTACTAGTGCTAGGCAAATGCTCTACATTGGGTTACGCTCCCAGTGTTACCACTGGGCTACACTTGCAGCCCATTAGTGCTATTTTTAATTTTTTGAGGAAACTCCATTTTTTTACATGATGACTGTTGTTAATTTACTTTCCCACCAGCAGTGTGCAAAGATTTCCTTTCTCTACACCTTATTTTTTCATGTCCCCCACACCCAACCAGGGACTCAAAAGCATTCTGACCCATGTTCTTTTGTCTTTTGAAAATTCATCCTAAGAGGTGTGCAGTGATTTTGCATTGTGCTTTTTATTTTAATTGTTCTGATGATTAGTGATGGGGAACATTTTTCTTATACCTTTTGGCTATTTGTATGTGTTCATTTCCATTCAGGTCTTTCACCATTTTAAAATCTATTGTTATGTTATTGATATCTGAGTTCCTTAAATATTTTGGATCTTAATTCCTGATCAGATGTAGGTTTGAAGATATTTTCTTCCATTCTCAGGGCTGCTCTTCCACTTTGTTGATCATTTCCTTTGTTGTGTAGAAGGTTTTAGTTTGGTGAAGTTTCATTTGTTTATCTTTGCCTTTGTTGCATATGTTTCTGGTGTTGTATCCAAACTATCATTATCAGTACTAATGTGAAGGAGCTTTTTCTCTGTTTTCTTCTGGAAGTTTTATGATTTCAGGTCTTATAATTAAGTTTGGATCCCATTGTATTGTTTTGTGGCCTGGATACTCAGTTTCCACAACACATTTATTGAAGAAATATTCTTTCCCCATTGTGTATCCTGGTGTTTTTGTTAAAGATTAGTTGACTGTATATGTGTGCAATTATTTCAGGACTCTCTAGTCTCTTCTCTTGGCCTACATGGAAGGGAAGAGGCCCAAATATTTAGGCACCAGGGGCTTCTTTGTCAGGTTCACGAAAGCAATCCTCCACCATTGAACTCCATTCTCTCAGGACTCTAATGAAGAGTAACCATTTGAATGCATGTGTAGGCAAAGGTCCCATAGACTGGCACTGGTAAACAGCCAATGCCAAACCCATTAAGTTCCCAATGAGATAGACCAAACCCTGAAGAAACTTCTGGCTTGAACTTTCTAGTATCTTGAAAGTGGCTGAAATGGCCATAAGTGCTTGAATGGGTTGCCAGGCCCATCATGCACATTGTCACAGTAGGGAGGATGGAGATAGTATTTCCTGCCATGTTCATGATGAGGAGTTCATGGAAATCTGTTTGAGGTGGCTCAAGGCCATGTCCCAGTAGTGCTTCTTCACCAGGATCCAGTCTGTCTCCTGCATGCTGATATCGGGTACTTGCTTATCCAAGTAACTGACTGGGTATACTGAATCTCCCTGGCTATTGCTACAGTCACTTTGGCCCCCGCTGCCTCTTCCAGGCCCACTCAGCTCAATGACCCACTTGACTGCTGGCCTCAGTTGGCCACCAGGTCCCCCTGGGCTGTCATGGCAATAGCGACTTCCTAAGGCAGTGTAAGTTCTCAAGCAGAATATGGCTTTTTCTTCCTCTTCTTAATGAGGACGTTTCCTATCTCCTAATGTTATTTCCTTAAGAGATTTTGCTTACAGCCTCTACCAAAGTAGTATCTATTAAAGTACCAGGCACATAGTAGGACTTAATATTATTTCCTTTTCCTCATAGGTACATGGTAGGTAGGGTTCAGAATAGATGTTCACTAAATGTTTTTTTTTTTTTTTTCCAAATCAAGCAGTTTAAATTTCTATTGAATGCCTGTTTTTAAAAAAGGCAAAAGAGGCAGAAGATTGTTTGACATGTCTTCTTGTAGGTGTTCCTGTTCTAAAAAATTGTAGCTCTAATTCAGGTATAACGTACCCTGTTGTCATATACTGGAGCTGGTTGTCAAGGTTCCCTGAGAAGGGCGGAAGCTAGTTTATTAGATTAGATTAGACTGGATAGAAGCAGAAAGGTATACCAGCACTCCCCAGATAGTTCCAATACAAAGATTCTGTGGCTTAGACTTAAAAGTTTAATTGACTGTGGAGGGCTTAAGTTTAGAGTTTCAAGTTGAGTTTTGTAAATTTATGACAGTTTATTTGAAAATTACTTCCAGTTGGCTTCTATAATATATATCTATATTCTTATTGACTATATGAAGACAAGGTACTAGTGCATAAAAAATCACTCCCCCGAACTTGGAATTCATTATGGGTCAGACTTTTCTTATACCAAAGTATAGTAAAATGTATTTTCTTTCAAGTAAAATTTTATTAGAAAATTCACATTTAACTTAATATTTTAGAAATCCATATGGGTATAGATTAAGTTGAAAAATGTGAACGTGTTATCAGTTTTCCTTAATAAAATATTACTGTAGGAACTATCTGTCTTGAATGAAAATTTATAGTTTCCTTCATAAAATATTAGTGTAGGACCTGTTTCTCTTAAATGAAAATTTACAGTTCCAAAGATTGATAGTCTTCATGATGTTGTTTATTCTGGTATACATACTGCTGTTCATGTGTTTGAAAACACTTTCTTATTAGGGGGCAACACATTTTTACATGGAAAATTGGCTCAAGCTGATTTTAATTTGCACATGGTATTCACTGAAGAGTTTCTTTTCACTAGGGTCATTTATTTTTATTTCAAAGATGAAATGCATTTATAAATAATTTTCTTACCATAGCATCTGTTCTTACTTTTTCCCTATTCAGAATTTTCTTCTCAAATATTCTGTTTATAATCTGTAAACTATATAAATGAGTTTTACAGGCAAATACAAAATCCTGGGTGATTATATAATTTATCACCATTCTTTCACTCATTATAGTTTTCATTTCATTTGACACATTTCTCAAATCTTAACAGATTTTTCTAAGTGTCATTAAATTTTTAAAGTCTGTGACAACATCAATTATGTGTGCATACATAGTTTCTGCTGCATTTCTCAAAGTATAGTGATGAAGGTCTTGAAAACTCTGAAGGAACGGCATGTGTGTTTTCTTTCCTTCCCCTCTCCTCCCATACTGTTTTCCTTCTAGAAAGGGACTATCTGTGTCAAACAAAATCCTTTGTAAACTCAGTTAATGTATAGGCTTAAACAAATTTGGTCCAGGCTTTTGAAGGCAGTGCAGGCAAACCCAGAGCTCTAGCAACTTGGAAACATCTCCACCTGAACTCCTCCTGGTGTAGGTCCTGGGTCTGATGCATCTGAAATCAGGAGCTTGAAAGTGATATTTACAAGATCTGTTCTTAATGATTATTTGGTAAGTTAGTGAAATAGCATGAAACTACATTCAGATTTATAGGTTTACTTTTTAAAAAATTCTATTTTAGGCTTTTTACCAGTTTTGATTACTTCTATAACTCCCTCCACTATTTGCATATATTTACTGTTACTTATTTGAAGATGAATCAAATGTCTTTTCCTTAAAAGAGAATAGAATTGAGAATGAGTTCCTTATAAGAAGATGAAAACAGAATTCTTACCAATACTGATGGCTCTGGGGAATATTTTCTTTTTGGAAATTACCAAGATTGCAAATGTTTGATAGATGGGAAAGATATTTATCTTGCTTCATAATGAACACTTTCAAAATGATGTTACTGCATAAGAAAAATAAGTTCATGGAATATTATAACTGGCAAGCAATGGAGAGGCAAGATAGTAAGTCTCCCACCCAGAGATGAATTTGATGCTCTAGTATTTCTGTGACATAGATTTATTTGGTCACTATTTGAATACTGGAATGAAAGAGAGCATACTGCCATCAGATGGGTACAGAGTGATGCCTATATTAGGAAGAGAAAGGTTTTGGATCAAATGCACATCAGTGCAAGTTGTGATTCTGCTACATCTTAACAATTTGATATTGGGCAAGTTGGTGAGTGTCTCTGCTTTAGTTTTTTCATCTTTTAAATTAGAATTTAAATCCCTGCTCTTCAGGTTTATGGAATACTAATATAAATAAGTGTTAGTTCACATATAAAGTTATTTTATCAAAATATTGCAATAGGATGATTGTTACATTGAGTCAAAATTGCCATTGTGACTTTGATGCCTTTTCCCTAATGTCTATTTTCTTTTTTCTCCCTAACATGTATGTCCTGTTTTGTATGCCTTTTAGGATACTCTGGTCTTCTCCCCTTGCTAACAATGTCCATTTTGCTCAATTCTCCTTTGTCTGATCTGGTTTTTGCATCTCTTAACATCTTTCCTATTCCCTGAGATGCACTTGTCCATTCTCTGTGGGATTGGACTGTACTTATTTTGTAGACTTGCTCAGGAAAGTCCCCTAGTTTGGTATGACTCACTTGTCTTTGCCATACTCAATTGGGCCCAACTGAGCAGTTCAGATTTGGATCCAGGAATTTGGTGCTGAGACCTCAGGAGGGTTAAGTCAGTCTTTCCCAAAGTGCAAAAGCTGTAGTGCTAAGGAGAAAGTCAGTTTGCAGAAAGAATGAATGGGAAGGGAGGGAGAGGGATTTCCACTCAGAATTATAGCTGTTCTTCCCTGAGGCTACCCTGTGCTCTTGCGCCTTGTTCTATGAATAACTCTGCCTTAAGCTAGCCAGAATCTAGAGTTAGTTTCTGCTATTACACCGACTATTTTCATCAAAAGACTTTGTTTTTGGAAAAAGAATGTACCCTCTAATACATGCATCGTGTGTGTTAGTCGTACTGGGTATCAAACCCAATTTTTACTTGTCAAATAGACTTCAATGAAGTTATTAAAAAAAAGATGCTGTTATTAAGAGACCATTTTAATTCAGAGTTACTCAAATACAAAATAAGTATTTTCAGATAGAAATTATTTCAAAAGTAAAGGCTAGGGCTCAGAACTGAACTGACGATTGGTTCCTCTCTCCCCTCAAAATGGTGACACTTAAATTTAAAACCAGGGTATTTCCTGCTCTGTCCACAGAGCCTTATCTGTTGTCTCCAGATGTCTAGAAAACATTTCCATTTACATGTTTCCATCAAATGTGTTTGACCATTCATAGCCTTCTCCCCTGTGGGACTGGATCCCTTTACATTATTTCCATAGCAAATATTTACCCCACCTTCTAAGCTAGTGTTCTGAGAGTAGTTTGGAATTCTTCTTTAACCATAATTCTCATCTGACATTAAATTATCTTGTATATTTTAAAATTAATTTGCTAAATTGGGATGTAGTACATATGTGTAACATAAAATTTACCACCTTCACCATTTTGAAATGTGTTTTGGTGATATTAAGTTCATTCACACTGGATGCGGCCTTCACCACTGTCCATCTCCAGAGCTCTTTTCACCTTGTACAACGGAAACTGTGCCCATTAGACAATAAACACCATTTTTCACTCTACCAAGTCCCTGGTAATTGCCTTTGTACTTTTGCCTCCATGAATTTGATGACTTTAATTACCTCATATAAGTGGAATCATACAGTGTTTGATTTTTTTTGATTGGTATTTATGACTCTGCATAATGTACTCAAGGTTCTCACCATATTGTGACGTGTGAGAATTTTGACATTTCTTAGGTTGACATTCTTATGCAACTTACTCTTTTTCTTTCATCTGTGTCTCTTGACTATCATGGAGTATAAGTCTCACTTTACACCTGAGTTACTAAAATAATGTCTTAGCAGGTCTCTGGAGAGTCTCTCCCTCCTTTACAGCCATAATCACCTTTATAAAATGACTATCTTCTGGTTGTGGACCAGAGGACTACTATGAATGGAATTCCATGGGTTCCGTGGGTTGGCACAACTTCCAGGCCCCGAATCGCCCCCTCCTTGCTAAGATCATTACACTTCCTCACCCGATATTCTCCATTTCGTCTAGCCCCTTCTACATAATTCCTAAGGGCTTCCTAATCTAGTTTGAGGCTTTTAAAAAATGACTTCGTTACTGTATGCTTAAATATATGCATCATTATTAGCCTAGGGCTTGCATAGTCATTTAATATTCTCCATGTTTACACTTCTTTTTTTGCTTTAATCCCTCTAAGATGAGAATTTCAACTTCTCATGAGCTATCCAAATACCATGGTTCAGCATAGTTCACCTTCCTCATTAAAACATCATAATTGCTATAGTCCTGTTTATAGTTTACACAGATACACTTAAACACTGGTTACAGATTTGGGTTGCACTAGTTAATACTTTGCTCAGTAGATGTCAGCTTTTTAAAAACTTTGCCTTTTTCCTGTAGTACCACCTTAGCAAACTTAGGGTAAAAATATATATTCAGTGGGGAATAAATATTTGTTATGTAGGTAGCACTTTATATTACTAGTACAATGATAGAATAAATTATGGATATACTATAAAAGTGTTCATGACACAAGTGTCCTTTCCTACCTTGCCGTTCTTTCTAAACCAACCACCCGTAATTTTTGAAGGGACTTTTCAGTTTGAAGACATTTAAGTCAATTATTACTGTTCTTTTTTCCTCCTGAGAAGCACACAGGCAGTTTTCTTGGTTCAATATATGTTTATTTAGCCTAGCATCTTGCCATCATTAAAAGTCCTCGATATATCTCTTTTTGTTTTTCAAGAAAGGGAAAAATGGACACCACCTGAATCAATAACATTGGCAACAGGACATGTGGAGTATATGTGGGGAATATTCTGTAGCCCTTTCACTTTTGATTTCTTCTGAGTTACTCAGTGTTCTTAATTCTCCTCCTTTTCTGAATGACTCGAAACTCAAGATCATTGCTGAGTGGGAAGGGCGATTCTGAGGCTTTCTTTTCTTCCAGCTCATGTGGAGGGGCTTCATCAGTCTCATTTTCTTTCTTTCTGTTAACATCGAAGAGCATCATATTAACTGTCAAAATCACAAAATCACTGTGATCCAAGTGAGGGATGCATGTTTAAAGGCTGTCGATGTATTGGCTCATTCGGTTCAATCTGACGCCTTGAAACCCAGGTCCATCCTGTGAATCAAAAGACGATCAGAATAGCACCAGCCTGCCTTTGTGGGTTTTATGGTCCAGGAGGAATATACTAAGTAGTTAGAATTCCATGAATATGATTAAAGGAATACAAAATACTCAACAAGAGATTTTACTTTTCTATGGGGAGGAGAGTGCCTTTGAGAAGGGACTCAAGGAACTAAGTAAGTAACACATGTAAGGGCCTGGGTGGAATAGCCATGCTGTTGCTTGCTGGGGAACTGAGAGGCAGGCACCTGGTAGAGCCGAGCACAGAGAAGGGTGATAGCAAACCCGAGATGACAGGCAGGGATGGGTGAGGCAGGACTACTTCTTGCACCTGTTAGGGTCTTTGAAGTGAACCCTAAAGGAAGTTATTTGAAACTTTAGCCAGGGAACTGTCATGGTTTACTTTGTGTTTTAAAGTTTGATGGTTCACCTGCATTAGGGAGCGTGAATTAGAGGCAGCCAAGATTATATTTATGTACAAATATTTGCACATAGTTGTGAGTTGTCTTTATTGTCCCACCATTCCCACAAGCTGTTTAGTGTTTTAAGTGTTCAAAGAAAAATAGTGATTTGATTAGTAAGTGGTAGACTAGGAGTCTGGACCGTGGAGGATGATGTCTTTGTCTAAGGTGGTAGAGGGAAAATAAAGTGATTTCAGAGGCTTTATTATTTTAAAAAGAACCGTGTTGCTATAGATTCTCTTCTATTTTAAGGGGTGACTAAAAGGTAGGAGGCAAAAAGAGCTTTCAGGTTTCTATCTTCAGGAGTTGGAAGATGGTGGAAAATAATGAAATATCCCCAAGACAGGCAAAATTGGCAACAGTGTAAATTTGGGGAGCTGGCCTAGGGGAATTCTATAGTGCTATTTTTTAATTAAATAAATAAATAAAGGTACAGTAATGAGAATTGTATGCACTACATTATATGTATATACATATATATATATATACACACATACATACTTTATACATATATACACATAGCATACTATACGTAATAGACCTTTGAGTTATGTGCTTTTGACATCCCTTCTTAAGATGACCAGTAAGACTGTAGAAATACACAAAATTTCTTGGGAGTTTGTAGACAAAGATGTACTCTTAGGAATCTACGTAGTTAGGAAGAAAATAGAGATGCACTTAGGGCAGATTTAGATTTAAAAGCATGTGGCAGGAATAAACCTCGTGCATCATCCAATCCAATGTCGTCAATACAGAGATGGATAGAATGAGAAGTCAGCACAAAGTGATTTTTCTCTAAGTCATGGCATAGAAAGTCTCTGAGGTCTCCCTTTCTAGTATAGGTTTTCAGAAATCTGATCAACCTCTTGCTATTTTGTTTGCCTTGAATTATAAATTGTGAAGGTATAAGAATTTTTCCCTGTGATTATAGTTAACATCATTTGATAGCAAATTTTAAGATAGCTCTAGAGTAATTGTGTTCAAGTATGAAAAACTGTACTTGGCAAAAAAGAGAATGTTTGCTGACTAAATGAAACAGACTTTTGAGACTATAAATTCTTTAAAGACAGAGACTCACATATTTGTCTTTTTCTTCTGGGCCAACTACAAATATTTTCACGTAGAAACACAATTAACGTTGAGTTACTGTTTTTCTTTCTAATCTTTTTTTGTGGTTTAAAATTAGGGCAGTTCTTGATATTTTTAAAAGTGAAAGGTTAATTTTCTTAGTTTAATACATAGGAATAATTATTAGACATAAGAATGTCAAATGTAATAAAACATTTAAAAATTTCATTACATTTTGATCCTAAGATCAGATCTTTCAGGATTGCTGAGAAAGTTAATAGCATGTTTTTTTAACTCTCCAAAATATCTTTTATTTAAAGACTTTATTAACCACAGAAGGTTGAGATAGTTATGAGCTATTTATTGCTGATTTTTCTCTATTTTTTCCCTTCTTTTTGTATCATGCCCATAGCAGCTGTTTCCCTAACCCTTACCCCAACCCACAGGCTTTCCCACGCTCCTTTTTTGGCTCCTACTTGGCATGGATCCTTAGTTTGTAGTTTGACAGATAAAACATGTGACTGTAGTATAGCCTATCTATGATCCATCAGGTTTTCCAGAGGGGTAGTTATGTTCAGTTGACTCAGAAACAAGGTGGTCCTTTTGAGATTAAGTATTCAGTTCGCTTTAAATAAATCTTTGACTTCCTCCTATTTAATTCCTTATTCCTTAGTAGCATGCATGCTGACTGATGACTCTTGAGTTCTGTAGGTTCGTTGTGAGTGAAGCTCATGGGGTATTAGAACCAGGACCAGAGACAGAGGTGCCATGTGCTTCAGTATTGGATAGAAGTGGGGTTTAGTCTAGACCTGGACATGTAAAAACTTGTGCCTTTGGTTCTAATATTCAGCTTCTATGAGTTTTAACTTCCTCCTGTATGAAATGAGGTAATAATGACCTGCCTTTTGGCACTTTGATGCAAAGGAATCATTTTGATGGAAATTATCATGATGGGACCCAGCATTATTTCATTTTGAAATAGAAAAACCAGTGCTATTAATTTTAAAGTATGCATCCATAGCTCAACCACAGCCCCAGAATAGTAATAACTTTAGTTGTAAAAGCATCTCTAAAGTTGATGTGTGGATGCATATGAAGTCCATGTAGACATCGAGTAAGTGACTTGAAAATGAAAATTCTCACTGACACCAACACCCCTGGATTAAAGGATCTGATAATGAGTGTTCTAAATTTTATTAAATAAACAAACTAGTCTTAGGTTTATTTTTCTCTGCAGCATAATTGACAACTAAATTAATTTACTTTCTTGTGAGTTGTCTTTATTGTTCCCAACAGCTGTTTAATACATTTTAAATGCTCAGGGAAGAACAAATTGTGGTTTAATCAATAAGTAAAGTAATAAATGAGTGCATTTAAGACATAAATTTAAATCATAGATTTAAAGCATAAGTGGATAAAATCCTTTGTGAGACAGGGTATGTGTGTGTGTATGAGAGAAAGGAGAGAGACCGAGACACACATTAAATGGTCACAGTGTAAAATAAGGCCAGAATTAAATCATCAAGAAACATTAAGCAGCCACTATGTGCTTTATAACTTTGTGCAGTGGTAAAGTTATTTAAATTCACATAAATGCTTCCTTAGTTTTACATTAAAAACACATAAGGTGAGATGTTGTGATTTTTTTCCCTTATAAACTTATCCTAAATAAAATAGGTTATTTTTATTTTAAAAAGATACACATTTTACAATTGATGATTCGAATTTTTTTTTTTTTTTTTTTTTTTTTTTTTTTTTTTTTTTTTTTTGATATCTGGGATTGAACTCGGGGCACTCAACCACTGAGCCACATCCTCAACCGCATTTTGTATTTTATTTAGAGACAGGGTCTCAGTGAGTTGCTTAGCTTGCTTAATGCCTTGCCGTTGCTGAGGCTGGCTTTGAATTTGAGATCCTCCTGCCTCAGCCTCCCAAGCTGCTGGGATAGCAGGTGTGTGCCACCCCACCCAGCGATGGTTGAAAATCTTAAAGTGTTAATAATGTGTATAAATGATGAGACATTTTGTTCCTGCAACTGGGATTCCTGGCTGTCGATACTCAGTAGATACGTTTAATTTAACCTCACCCACCCCTGTATTTCATAGGTCATTATTTAGCAGTTATTCATGTGACATTTATGTGGCATTCCTTAACTTTTAGAACCAGTTTACTTTTTCAAAAGGGGAGTTACAATACACAAAAGTACTGTTACAGAAAACAGTCATTCTAAGTCTGGTATTAGAATGATATTTTTTCTGTTTTAGTATGAATTTCTGAAATTGCTTCATTTGAAAATAGATTAGTAAACCACAAATTATATCTTCAGACACTTATACATTCAAGAATATTTTATAGAGCTATAGTAACACCTGAAAGATAAAACTTACACCCATTATTGATTTCTTCGGGTAGCAATTCACAAGTGAAAATTACGGTGATTGTGCTACAGCTCGGGCTGTTGTCTGGCACAAGTTGTCTAATACTTTAAGAGATATCAAGAAGTGTGAGTTCATCCACCCAGTTCCAGTCAGAACTGCTTCTTAATGGTGCTGTGGCTCTTTGAGACAATTAGAACAGTATGATTGTCCTGAGTAAAGTTTGAAAATGTGCATACGCCCTGTAAGTATTATACAGAGGAGTAATAGGGAAGATTTATAAAGCATACTTCATGTGAAAAAAAAAAGGGGGGATGGTATTTGTAGTGTTCATTATGTGATCTAGACAATTTACCTACATTGTATTTGTATTTTTTCTAAGATTAAATGAGTTAGCATAAAGCACATTTGTGCCTTGCACATACACGTTCTCTAATCATATAAATTTTTGATTTAATTCTAAATTATTATCATAAAGATGATAAAACTAATAGGTAGGAGAATCTGGATTTGAATTCTAGAGTGCTGGACTCCTAAGGCCTTTCTTCCCTGATTTTCCCATGTGAAGAATCTAGGATGGTCAAAAAAGGTACCCAGAGCCTTCCTGTAAACCATCCTTACAACAGACTTTTGAACAGGAAGAGGTGGGCTTATAACCCTTGGAATTGCCTCTCACTAGTTGTTGGTTTGATATCAAGTTATCGCAAATGCTTGGATTTCTCTTTCTGTAAACTGGGAATAATAATGACACCAATCCTAGATGTGTTGGGAGGATTCAATGAAGTGATGACTGCAGGTTGCCCAGCACAGAGCCTGCCATGTCACAGACACCCACGCACAGTTTTTTGGTGGTCTGAAGACTGAGCATTCGTGACTGACTGCATGGGTTATTGTGTTCAGCTTGTGCGTGAGTCATGTGCACTATACTTAATGATGGCGTCTGTGAACTAACCTCACTCCTGGCTGCACCTTCTGAGTATTTTTTGCTTTTCAGGTGAGACATTTTCCCTATCCTTATTTTAAACAACATTAAAAGTTTATAGCCAGGCGCTGTGGTGCATGCCTGTAATTCCAGCGGCTTGGGAGGCTGAGGCAGGAGGATTGTGAGTTCAAAGCCAGCCTCAGCAAAAGCAAGGTGTTAAGTAACTCAGTGAGACTCTGTCTTTAAATAAAATATCAAATAGGGCTGGGGATGTGACTCAGTGGTAAAGTGCCCCTGAGTTCAATCCCCATACCAAAAAAAAATTTATAGACATAGTTTTTATACTTTTTAATTTTCCATATATGATCATGTCATTTTGTGTAAGCACTTTTCTCTTATTGGGTTCATTGATTATCTCTAGGTTTTGTCATTGCCAGAAAATATTGAAATGAATATTTTTATAACTTCTTGTTTGCATTATTTTCTGATTATTGTTTCCAGATACACTTCTATATGGGGTTATAGGTGAAAGAAACTAAGAACATTGTGCTCTAAAATAATGGCTTAAAAACCAATGGTTAGAACTGGAAGAGAATTCCTTTTAAGATCTTAGAACAGTGGTTTTTGAAGTGTTCTGTGTCTGGCCTCTCCTTTGGGGCTGCTATTGAGAGGGGAGAGCTGTGCACAGAAGGGTAACCTTTCTTTTTTGTCCCTTTCTTACATCAAACTTTGTTTTTCATAACAAGGATGCATTTCAAAATGTTAGCTTTGACAAAAAAATAAAATTAATGTTGTTTAAAATAACATTAATTTAAAAATATCAAGTTACCATCTGAAATGTAATACTATCGCAATTATGCAAAATACAAAGGCATTAAACAAGTACTGGGAGAAAATTGACAAAATAGTAATAACCATTATTGTCATTTACTTTTTGCTCTTTAATGATCTTTTTAAAATATAACTACATTAAATAAAACTAAAAAGGATAGGGAAAATATCTCACCTGAAAAGCAAAAGAATACTCAGAAGGTGCAACCAGGAGTGAGGTTAGTTCACAGACGCCATCATTAAGTATAGTGCACATGACTCAGTGCTTCATATAACTAATGTTTATCAGGTGAAGAAGAGTTAATTCACCAACTCTCACTAGAAATTTTCTTAGAGAAATATGAAAAATATTTAGGTATTTGTAACCGTATGGAGAGAATACTATTCCTTATTCATTCCACTTATTCCCAGAGGGATTGGGTATCATATGGAGCTTCAGAGAAGAGGGAACATGTTTGCATTACAGAAAGAGACTCTTCTGGAATGTTCTTGGCAATGTTCAGAGGAAGAGGGGGAGGAGAAAGTCAGGGAACCAAGGGCTGCCAGGAAACTGCAGAGTGACTCTTATCTATAAATCCTCCATTTCTCCATCCTGATGAGTCAAGTTTCATTCATTCGAGAGTACTTGCTTCCACCTTTTACAGTATTTTTAAGGTATGAGAATGGTTGGAGCTTCATGCTGAGGTTTACGTGATGTGAAGTAGAGGCAACCCTGGATTAAGCTGGCATCCCGGAAGAATGAAACTTGACTGGTAATTCTAAGTAGCAGGCATCTTGGCCAAGAGTAAAGTTGGGTCAGGAACTTTTAACTTGACTGTGGAATTTGTAGATTTCGAAGGTTTGTAAGAGACAGGCAGGCCTCATGTGAATCCTTGACTACAGGATTCTTCAGGAGTCCTGCATAGGAAGCACAGTCTTTCTTTCATTGTTTTTGGGGCAGAGTTCCTGGTGTTGACTGCACAGATCTAAACGAAGTCCTCCTTGATGTACACCAGATTTGTCTCTAGAAATACAGCTTCTGAGCTGGGTGCAATGGCTCACGTCTGTAATTCCAGCACCTCTGGGTGCTGAGGCAGGAGGATTGTGAGTTTGAAGCTAGCTTTAGCAATTTAGGAAGAACCTAAGCAACTTAGCGAGACCCTGACTCAAAATAAAAAATAAAAAGGGCCGGGAATGTACTCAGTGGTTAGGTGCACCTGGGTTCAATATCCAGAATCAAAAAAACAAAACAAAAAACAAAACAAAAAGAACAAAACGAAGAAGAAATATAGTCTTATGGACACTTCTGGGTTAAAAAGAAGAAGAAATATAGTCTTATGGACACTTCTGGGTTAAAGTGTAGTCATTTCACTTTGTCACCAGATTCTAGATAAGCTATTGGGCAATAAAAGGCTGAATGTCCTGCCCTTTATTCTTATGCCCTAAATTTGACAGGCATTTGGACTGTACTTTGACTGGAATATGGGAAAGGTGGGTATGTAAGTGTTGAACTTGTTCATTTTGTTACAAGTGGAAGGACTAGGACCAACAAATAGATGCTTTTTATGATTATTGGAAGTGTATCAATATGAGCCTAAACAGTTTTGTGGGAATAAAAGAGGACATTGAAATGGTAGAACCATAATAGGGTAGATGAATTAAATAGAATAACTGTATTGGATAAATTTTTATGCTCTGTGAGTCCAGAAGTTGTTCAAGATGTCAAATTAGCCACTTAAAAATACTATGGAGTTGAATTCTAAGTATATGTTTGTGTATTTTTCCAGTTTTTTCCCACAAAAGTTGATTTTTCATTTGTTTTCCTCTTTCCGCGAAATGGTTTTGAATATTTTGATGTTCAGGAACCACTTTATACAAACAGTAGCTCTAACTTTGATGATCAAATTAGTTAATGTTTTTATACTTGCCTTTATCAGAGTTAAATCTGCGTTCACATCAGATAACTCCAGACTGTGAGACTATGCTCTTGGCTTTGAGGTTTGTTGCTTTCATTGCAAGTTAATCTGTAGAATTTAACAATTAGACCGCCATCTGTCTTGAGGGTTTATAACTGGCATAAAATAAGCAAATACTGTAAAACACTTGTACCTATGTGTGCTGCTCAGAGTTTTATTGGTAATAAAAAAAGAGAGAGAGAGAGAAAGAGAGAGGCATGCTCACTTTTGTGCTTGGGAACAGAATCCGTTTCTAACCTTTGCTATTAACAGGAAGTGGGAGAGGTGAAGTGTGGCCTGGTTTTGTGGCCGGGCTAGAGCACGCTGTGTTCCTGAGAGAGGTATTCAGGTTGCATGTCTGTCTAGCTTCTTGCTCCTGTGAATAACTGGCCTTTGAAGTCCTGAAAACATAGATTGGTAATGAGCAACATAAAGAGTGGGCAAATATTTGGAAAATCCAAATTCTGGGAATAGCCTGTCTAGGAGAATTTGGTTCAGACTGTCATAACTATTTCCTTTTCCCACCTGAATTAGACAGTTTTGCTAGTGGAATAGTATAAATCTCTCACATAACAATAATTGAAAAATCTCATCTTCATTTGTGGGCTATTGCTGTATTTATTTTCCCATATCAGGGTAGTATTAATGACCATCTAGTCTGAAATGAAAATCCAGTCCTTAAAATCTCTTTTTGTGTAATCAGATGAGTATCAGAGGAAAGAATTCTAATATAATTTTTAGGTTATGTGCTGAACCTAATATCTTTAAATAAAAATAAAACTTTTATTCTATTGCATGCTATCACTGAAGGTACCCATTAAGATATATATAGTGTGTGTTTTTAAAAATACCATTCTCTACCTGAAAAAAACATGTTTAATAAAGACTTCTTTCCACCAGGATCCTGTTCTAAAAAATATACAGAAGGACATCACGGTAACTCCATTTAGAAAAACCTACTGTTCCATCCTCCTTTCAAGGAAAAAAAAAAAAAAAAAAAAAAAGAGAAAAGTTTATAAAAATAGTTCCAAAGGAAAAATATATAGGAATATTTAAAAATATTTAATAATATGGGAATTTAAAAAGACAATCTAAGTTCTGGCATGTCTATCTCTTGCCTTAGAGACAGTTTCTTAAAACTGAAATGGTAATTCCTTAGATTTAACTGTCAGAATATAAAACATATATAGTTTCTGAAGAACATAATTTTATAATATTGAAACCTTCATACAATTTGTTATAACAATTATGTTAAAATAATTTCAGTTTCATGATAGTAAACTTGGAATACTGTAAATTGCTGAATATGTAGCCTGTGAAACCCTGGTTGATTTTAATTATTTTTGATTTATTATAATGTCACTTTCTATATTCAAGTGTCAAAAAAAGGTGTTAAGCTTATCAAAATGTATTTTTATATGTATTTACAAAAATTTTAATAAATACACATATTTTTGAGATATAGTGAGGAAATATATATAGATTTACAGGATAGCCCTATAAACCCTTATATCTTCCTAGGCATAAAAGTTAGAAAAATTATGGCAGTTAGGTTTATCTGTTAGAAAGTTAATCCCCACCCCTGCGAGTCTCTTTCTTTCAGTCTTTCTGTCTCTATTAGATACAATGTGTACTCTTATACATATGTGCTCACATCTGTCTTGGCTGACTTTTTCTTGAGACTTTAATCCTAAAATGCTTCACACTACCCTTACAGTTAAGATTAAAGTGTTCTTTTTAAGAGCACACTTTTCATAATACCTTGAACTTGTTTTTCTGTGGCAGAAGAAAACAACCTCATGCACCTGGACAAACAAAGGTGTTCCTTCAAAAACAGGCTTTCAGAATCATTAATTCTGGTTTAGAAATAATTATAAAGGTTAAGTGGACTCTCATGCATAAGTTTTTAATGCTGGTGAGATCTGGGCTTTGCTTTTTCCTTGTTTTCATCTTCTCCACGCCATCTGCATTACTGTGCCTCCTGTTAGTTTTGGTCCATTCCTTGCAAGAGCACTCAGAACAACCTTCCAGCTTCTTGCAGCCACCTGGTGGCATGCAGGGGTCAGGCTGAGATGACAGGCCCTGAGGCCCAATCACTTCCCAAGGTAAGACTAGGGATGGTACAGATGGGGCTAGAGAGTGGATTGTTTTTTGAATTGATTTGGGTGCTGGAAATGTAGAAAGAGCAGATAGTACATAAAATTAAAACTGAGTAAGAAGTAACTCAAGTGTGAGTGAAGTTATTGTGTTTTGTTTAAGGATGAAGATATCCAGGTGTCTCCCAGGGGGTGGAAGTTGGTGAGAACCATCCAGAGTAGAAGTGGAAAGTATTATATTATATTTTTGCCATTTTTAAAAGGAAAATCATAAATATAAAAATAGGCATCACACACACACACACAGTACTGGGGATTGAACTCAGAGGCACTTTACCACTTAGCTATACCATCAGTCTTTTTTATTGTATCTTTTATCTTACCAAGTTACCCAGGCTGGCATTAAACTTTCTGTCCTCCTTTGTCAGCCTCCCTAGTTTCTGGAATTTCAAAAAGGACAATTTTTAGCTTGGAATTTTAAATGTATTGTAGTACTATTATAGAGTGGCTATAAAATAAGTTGGTCAATTTTTTCACTGTTAGGAAAGGAACTGGTAGAGGTGAGAAATGAAAGAGCAGTGATTGATGCAGGGAGAAATGAACTGAAATGAAACAATTTACCCCTTTGTTGGGGGGTAATCTGTATCAGTAGACCTTTTTTTTTTTTTTTTTTTTTGCCTTTTTCTCTCCCCTTCTCTCTTTTAATAACTTCTATTAGATTACAAATTCCCATTTTAGGAGGAATATTATTTCAGTAAGTATAAATAGGTCTAGAGGAGCAATATAGGAATCACTGACAACTGCTTTGTAGGCAGAGAACTTGAACACATGCCCACGATTTTATTTCATAAAAGTATCCTATCATTGCAAATTATTAACATAAATTCACAGATGAATCAACAGCAATGGGCTCCTAGTCAAGCCAAATGAAACATTGGGAGGTGGTGTGGAATAATGTTTGTACCTGCCTTATGGATGACTTAGTGGAAGCTGCCAGGAATACCTGTCAGAATATTAACTTACTGGAAAGGCACAGAAAAATAGGCAAGTTTCTATCACTCTCATTGTAGAATAAACCAAACAGCTAATAACAAACTTTAATAATTTTAACAATGATTACAATTAAAAAACCAGTGTCTTAATGATAGACCAGTCCTCTTGAGACAGTAGTAAGTCATTATGCCAAGGCAAGAGGATTCCATGCTGAGTTCACTCATCTTGACACGTTCTGCTGTGTCTGCACACACAATGGCCATATCTCAAAGCAAGTAGGAGGTACTCTGATTCTCAGAGAATGCTAGTGACGGAATGCTTTTAGTTTTGCTGGCATGAAGCACTTAGTCATAGGCAAAACTGACAGTCTATGGAATTTTGTGTCACTCATTTGAAAGAACTAATGAACATATTTGTAGAAACTTTGGATTAACAAGAACTTATGTATTTTGCCAAAAATAGCAATTTAGACAGAGGCATGCTCTGAGTTTGATTTAGGTGACCAATAATAGGTGAAAGTGCATGGTTTTCAGAGTATTTTTTCTTCATTCATCAAATAAGGTGGGGACATACAGAAAACCAGTTGAGTTCTTTGCACCAGAGGATGGACGACTAGAGTGTTTTTTTCCTCCCAAACAGTGTTTCTGATGGTCCTGCCCCTTCAGTTCTTACCATACTTCTCTTCTAAGAAAGTGTTTCACTTTTTAGAGTAAAATCTCATTAACATTTAATTAAAAGTTTGCTTGCGCTAAGGAACTTCATAACTTATGAACATGAATTTACATGTATACATATTTGTATGACAATATACATTTATATAGGTGATACATAAAAAAAGCTTGTACTTACATTAGGCCAGACCCAAGGTTAAGCACTTTGCTGATATTAATTTTCTAAACTTTTCATCAGTTTCTTAAAGTTGCCTTCATGTTTAGGATGGAATATAATGTCATGCACAGAATATCTATGTTCTCTATCTGTGTTGTTTATCATGGTCTTTTTTCTTATTTTCTTATTTATTTAGATGTTGCGAGACCTTTATTTTATTCATTTATGCATATGTGGTGTTGAGAATCGAACCCAGTGTCTCACACATGCTAGGCAAGCGCTCTACCACTGAGCCACAAACCCAACCCAATATCATGGTCTTATTTAGTAGAACTAAGGCAAACATATAGGAATGTGAATGTGATATTTTGTTTGTTTTTAAAGTGTCTGGCACAGAGCATATTTCATCAAGTATTTATTTGGGGTAGGGAGGCAGCATGATATAATAATCATGAGCCTCAGTTTGGGAACTAGACTCCCTGGTTTTAAATTCTAGCTCTGCTTCTTATAGGCTGTGTGACTTGGGAGAGGTTAATTAAATTGCCTGTGTTTCTATTTCTTCACTTGTGAAATATGTATAATCAAATATTTACTTCAAAGAGTTGTTGTGCAGATTAAATGAATTAATATTTTAAAGTCCTTAGAACTGTGACCCGCACATTAAATTCAGCATAACAATAAAATCCATAAGTATGTATTTGAATGTTTAAGACTGCTCCAACTGAAAATAATTACTGTTGATAAATTTTAAGCAGTGAGAGTGGCAACTAGAAGAGATTTTTTAGCAAAATATGGTGGATTATCCCATGTTTGTCCTTCTTTGGGCAACAACATATCTGAGTTCTCTGCCTGTTATTGGTTACTGGCTCTGAGTGAGAACTGAATATGAAAATTTTCAGTTTTGTGAAAAACATCTGGAGGTTTTACTTGACTACAAACTTAATGAGTCAACTGTATGATGCAGCTGCTTAAAAAAAAGCCCTCAAGACTTCCTTAGGCAGTATAAATAGAAATAAGAGTGTCCACATCTTGGGAAGTAATGTCTTTGACGTACTTCACGCTGGCTGGATCACAGTTGGAATACTGTGTTCTGTCCAAGGCACCGTAATTTGAGGAAGGACATTGACAAAACGGAGTGCCAGAAGTCTGGAAATCATGTAAAAAACAGAGGAAGTGGGACTGTGTAGCCTAAAGAAGACAAGACAGTCAGGAACGAAAACACCTGTCTCTAATTATTTGCAAGGTTGACTTAAAAAAAAAATGACCACGCTTATGTATTGCTCTAGAAAACAGAAGTAGAATCACTATAGTGAAACTAACGTCACTTTTGATTCAATATTAAGAGACAAAGCTAATGGGACTAGTCATTCTCCTTAACCATGTGTACTGATACTGGGTCCTGTAAGAGGAATTCCTGAATATAATTAAAGGTTAGAGTCAGTTCACTAAAATCAAATGGACGCACTCATATCCTTATTGGGCTTGGGCAGTCAAGAAACTAGATACCTGAAAAATGCATTCAGATTTTAAGGTTGTTACCTGATTGTGTGGGTGATTACAATTTGACTTGTTGGCTTTGTTGACTCCCTGACATAATGAAAGGAGTGGAAAGTCTAAGTGATTCACTTTTATCCAGTCTCATTTTAAAATTTTATTTTGGGATGAATCAGGGAAGATGAAGTGATCAAGAGCTCCTGGGTGATAGAGCATAGGTATGGTAGAAATTCCCCTTTGTTAGCTTCATCCGGGCTTCAGAATTCTTTCTATGGATGTCAGCAAAACCAGTATGATTAAGGACTAATTGAGAATTACATGGTGTTGGAATCTGATCAGAGAAAAGCCCTGGTGCTCATTCTTGATCTCTGCTTGCTTTAATCTAAGAAGGGGAAGAATATTGTGTGTCTCTGAATATTATACATGGACAGTATTAAAAGTTCATTCTAATAGAAGAAGGTCTTGTTTTCAGGACTGTGTGAAATGGAAGTGCATTCCTGGGAAATGGAATCCAAGACACCTACCGTATGGCCTTGGGATCCAATTTTGTGTTTTATAGGTCTTTCATTCTTTTGTCTTCAAGTAAGCTTTTCTCATGGCTAGGTGTATGTGAGATCTTAGAATTTTTAAGATTTCGTCTTGTCAAAATGTAGCCTGTATTGTATTAGTATCACTAAGTTTTAGGTATTAGATGATGTCCAGTTTCAGCAATGTTTTAAAAATTTCTCTGAAGCTATGAAGTAGTCTACATCATTATGTACTTTTTTATTTCTTTAAAAATTTTTTTATTCTTTTTAGTTATATGTGACAGTAGCATGTATTTTGACGTATCATACATACATGGAGTATCACTTCACATTCTTGTGGTTGCACATGATGTGGAGTCACACTGGTTGTGTATCATTATGCATTTTTCACATGGGAGATGGATATTTTAAATCTCATTATAAATGTAACCAAATAATGTATATATTTCCATAGAAGAGATCCTATGTAACAAGTAAAGATTATCCAAATTCAGGATTTGAAAGGCTCATTCACAGTGCTTTCTTTTTCAGTGTTGGGTAATAAACACTTGTTACAATGTAGAGTATGTTGGACTCCTGAAACCATTCAAGTCAGTCATGATTTCTTAACCCATTAATTCTCAAGTTTTTCTTTCTTTTTTTTTTTTTAATACTTCTACATCAAAATTTTATTTCCAGGACATGGTGGCCGGAATGGTTTCTCATTCCAACGACAGAGAAACAGACAAACCAACAAACATGGCGTACCCCTTCTCTAAGCCATGCCAAGTATTTAATTTTGTAAATATTTGGGTGAAATTTGCACAGGCACATTAAAATAGGTTGGACATCATAATCTAGAGCATATATAATTTATTATTCATAAAAATGAATATTATCACTAATCATTCACCTATTTTGTCAAAAGGATAAAACTTGAAAAACAAATATTTACTTCAAAATTATTGTAACTGGTATATTTATTGCCCAATTTAAGAAGTTCCATGCATGGGACAACAGAACTCAATATGTCAATCATCTCTGAAACTGGAATGGATGCATCTTAGGCACTGTTCTGTATGTCCACTCAGGTTGGCTCGGTCGCACCAGTTATTGTCAGAAAGACTGGATTAGTAGGATTTGGTGATGACCTGTCCTGTCCATGTCCTCCAGATGGAGTTTTTGCTCCCAGTTATCTGTTCAATTGTGAAGAAATTTCACAGATTAAACCATGTTGTTTGAATGTTCATTATTTTAGTTTTTGATAACATACTTTTCATGCAGATGAGATGAAAGAAAGCTATCATTTATGTGTGTGTAGTGTGTATTAAGTGAAATATATACATTTTTGTACTTTATTCATTTATTTGGTACTAGGTTAGAACCAAGAGCTGCTTACCCACTGAGCCATATCCGCAGCCCTTTATTTTTTAAGTTTGAGACAGGGTCTTGCTAAATTGCTTAGGGCCTTGCAAATTTGCTGAGACTGGTCTCAATCTCACAATCCTCCTACCTCAGCCTCCTGTGTTGCTGGAATTATAGGTGTGTGCCACCGACCCCAGCTGTAGTCTTTTTAAAAATTTTCCAAAATATGGAACTGTATTTGTGCAACATTAGTGAGGTTATTATGCATCCAAATTTTCAGATTGTAAATGTTCCTTTGTACCATTACTTTAAAATTAGTAGAATGGGTGCCATCAAAACGAGTCTAATTATTGGAATATTTTCTAAAAACAACTAGTCAACCTTGTTTTAAATAATCATTTGTGAAATGAAAAGATTGTTAGGCAGATACTCTATTAGGGAGGACTTGTGGAAGATGTTGACTTTATAAAGAATTTTTTAAATAAATATACAGGATGGTAGAGTGTATTTTGACATATTATACATACATGCAGTATAACTTCCCATGCTTGTGGTTGTACATGGTGAGTTACACTGGTCATGTATTCGTATATGCACATAGGAAAGCCATGTCCAATTCATTCTACAGTCTTTCCTCTTCCCGTCCCCACTCCCTTCCCTTCATTCACCTTTGTCTAATTCAGTGAACTTCTATCCCCCACCCCATTATGTGTTAGCATCCACATATCAGAGAGAACATTTGGCCTTTGGTTTTTGGGATTGTCTTATTTCATTTAGCTTGTTATTCTCCAGTTCCATCTATTTACCAGCAAATGCCATAATTTCATTCTTCTTTATGGTTGAGTAATAGTCCACCATGTATATTCATCTGTTGAAAGGCACGTAGGTTGGTTCCATAGCTTAGCTATTGTGAATTGGGCTGCTATAAATAGTGGTGTGGCTGCATCACTATAGTATGCTGATTTTAACTCCTTCACGTATAAAACAAGGATTGGGATAACAGGGTCAAATGGTGGTTCCATTCCAAGTTTTATGAGGCATCTCCATGATGTATACTTTAAATAACATTGATGTGCGTACCATTTCCTTTTCCATTTTCATTATAATGTTGGTTTACTGCATGAATTTCCCATTAGGGTCTCTAAGGAAAGAGACTAGTTGATCAAATGAATAAGCATAAACTTAAGTTATGGTTTTGAGTATAATTGCTTAACTTTGACTTTGTGGGATATAGATTAGAAATATAGCATACATGGGTTTGACTTCTGATTTCTTTTTTCTTTGGTTGTATTACATTATGTTTAATCTTTGTCTCGAATCATCGCGTGATAGAATGCTACAACTAACATATAAATCTTTTCAAAGGGTTAAAAATATGAGGGAAAAGGGTAACATGGGCTGCCTTAGAAGAGGAATATTTTGAATGCAAGGCTGTTTAGTTGTTGTATTGGTCTCATCTGTGTTTGTGAGCTTCTATGATATGCTTTTCTAAGCCAAGAGCGGTTTTTACCCAGTTAACCCTGTGAGATGGGAAAATGACTTTAAGTAGTATAATAGGCTCATTTTAAATGAGATGGTGAATACACACTTTACTGAGCACCTACTAGATTCAGAACACATGGGAGGGGTAAGGATGATAAAAGAGAAGGTATATCTATATATGTGTATCTTGGTTTGGCCAGTGCAGTGTATTTCAATTTCTCATTTTGTGTCAAATATTTTCACATTCATGCTCCATACATCCTAGATGCTGATTCTTTGTTTTTCTTACATTCACCCAGCACCTAAATGCCAACATCTGCTACATTTTGCCGTATGCTTCCAGGCTTGAACTCCGAAATGCCCCCAAATGTTTTCAAAATTTATTTGTGTACATTTTCAAAATAACCTTCCTTTGAGATCTCAGTTTTATGTGAACTGTAGTTAAACTCTTTTTTCCATGACTTGTAGCATATGGTATTTAACTATTTGCTAGTGTCGTTTTCTCAAGTAAACATATTTGTTCAGAGGCACTTTAAGAGAGCAGTGCACTTAAATCGGAGAGGAACTCCTCCAAGGTGACTCTGTTGCTTAAACATGGTTTAAAGATGTAAATATACATGGTTTAGCACACTGTTTTATTGTCTTTCAGAGTTTACTAAAATATCTGACTCTTGCAAAGCAAATTTAAAAATTTTGAAGGCATATACTGACAACCTTTTTAACTTTTATCTGGAAGTGTCTATCCCTAAGAGAAGAAACTCAAATCAATTGGCATTGCAGTCAGCCAGCATTGACTCTGAAGTTTTAAAAACCATCTATTGCATGTGGTTTGAGACAAACATAAATGTGGGACTGGAATTTTCTGACCTAAGAGAGTACAAATTGCTTTCCATAAATTGTGCCCATTGAAACATTTTTCATTTTTTTAAAAAATAAACCACTGAATTTCTCACATCTCTTACCTCACCCAGATCATCACAAAGAAAGGGCATTTAGCATTTTCCAATTCTGTTAGCCTTGCAACAACAAATTCATACTAATATTGGAACACATATTCACTATTCTAATTGTAGCTTCTGAGAGTGCAATTGTGTGGAGCGTTCGATGTGTTATCTGAATCAAAACACAGCTGCAAACATTTAGAAAGTGATTACAGCTGTCATTTGTAAATCAAACATGTTTGTCACAGGATAGTTTGGAGACTTGCTCCAAATCCTACCGATAATCAATAGCCCAGGCTTGATCATTGCCCAGATTTTCTAGTGCTGTGGATTAATGTTTTCCTAGGAAATCAGGTGATCAGACCCTATGTGGAATAATAAAACAAGTTTGCAAACTCTGATTTTTTTCAGCCACAAAACACTATAAAATAAAAATTTCAAAATTTGGAAAATGATAAAGGCCATAAAAAACTATGAAATAATTTCAAAATTTGGAGAATTATAAAGTGCTCAAGCGTAATGTTTGTGTTTATAAGACCAGTAGCAAAATGATATGTGTCTCCAGAGTTGGATTTTGTGTGGGTTTTGGATCTAGACTAAACTGGACTCAATCTTGGCCCTACTAATTACTAAAATTGTGGACTTTGGTGAGTCATTTTAGACTCCCCAAACTCTGGATTCGTCATCTATAAAATGTATGATAGTTACAATGTTACTGCAATGTTTGGTGAGAATTAGAGATGCTGTATTAAAAGCACAGTGCATCAATGTAAGAAGCATGATTTTCAGCAAGTTTTGAAAAGATTGAGTATCTCTTATCTGAAATGCTTAGGTCCAGAAGTATTTGTGTCCTTTTTTGTTGTTGTTGTTTGTTTTTTTTTGTTTTGGATTTTGAAATATTTTCATATACATAATGAGATATCATAAAGGTGGGACCTAAGTCTAAACATGAAATTCATTTGTATTTCATATACACCTAATACATATAACCTGAAGATTATTTTGTGCACTATTTTTAGTGTGTCTGTGCTTTGAAAATGATCCATCATGTGAGGTCAGGTGGGGAATTTTCCACTTTTGGCTTCATGTTGATATTCAAAGTTTTGGGTTTTGGAACATATTCGATTTTCAAATTAAGGGTACCTGACCTGTACCAACAACTTCTCCTGAAAGGGTAAGAGGAAGTGATTTTTTAAAAATCATCTTATTATTTTATGTCTTTTGTTAATGTCCTGCTAAAATTGTGAGTATAGGCATCTATGACAATGAGATTTCTTTAGGAAATTTCTTAGTTCTTTGGCTATTTATTTCTACATGGAGCAACTTTTGCCTCCAGGAAAATGACAAAAACATAAAACTAAATATTAATAAAACATTTGCACAAAAGTATAGTGTGTTTCATTTTGAGATCTTTAAACAGTTCCTTGGTATTAACAAGATTCATTTTTTTTTTTTTTTTTTTCCTAAATGGAAATGTTTGTCATGTTTACGAAGATGTTCTTTGGCTTATGCACAAGTTAAATGCCTTTAGTAAAAGGCTACTACTAATTCCTTTGGAAGAGGAATCGAGCATTTAGTCTTCAATGCAAAGTCTGAATTCAGGGTTGGAAAGCAGAACACAAATAAATTATTTCAAGTGGGGAAAAGTTACTAGTTTGAGAAATTTGTTTTCTGAATGCTTAAGCATTTCACATGAGATGAACTACTTAATAATATTGAAGAAAGTAAGTTTTAGATTCCCAGATTTCAACTCACACCTATTCCTTCATCACTCTGGATTTCTTCTGTGCAGGCTTGTATGTCATCTCATGTGGTTGGTTGCATTAGCTTTCATAGTTTGGGAAGCAATAAGTGCTGCCAGGAAACTGGCAGTGGACACCAGTATAAATTGCTGGAGAGCAATTTGTATTATGCTGCTTTCAGAAGAACAGGTGTCCCAACGTCTATGTCCTAATGGAGATTAATGTGCACACATGTCTCCAGGCTGTGCAGGGATTCGGTGATCTACAGGGGCTTTGCAAATCAAGATCCCAGTAGCTTGAAGCATTGAATGCCTTACGTTCATATTCTGGGATCCCTTGCATTTCCTACCAGTGGTTCATCTGAATACCATGGGCCTTGAAACTAACGGTCCCTGTAGCTCCCTCTATTGGGCCTGGCAGATATTGCAGCCATGGATATTTCTGTGTCTGTCTCAGAGATAAACAGTAACTGGGCCTGTAATTGAGAGTATGCTTAACTGCCAAGCACTCTTTACCCGTGCGTTTGTTCCATCTTCATGAAAAGAAAGAAAATTATCTGAAAAGAAGCAAAGATCCCACATGTACTTTAAAGGATTGTGAAAAGACAATGGGAGGATTTGGGGGCCCCTCATTGCTTTGATGCTGGGGAATTTGACTCATGAGGTTAAACTCCATCATTGATGTGATGTGGTTAATCTCTTACCTTGGCACAAGTTCTGAGAGACTGCTTTAAATATATAAAGTAGCAGGAGAAAATTTAGAAGATGGAATTCATACCAATGATTAATGAATAATAAAAAGAAAAAAAATTTGGAAAACTTATTACTAACTAAGTGCTATACTGAGAAGATTTGTTTGTGTTCGTGTTTATTTCTGCATCTCCTGATGCATCAGTATCCAAGCTCATATATGCAGAGATCCCTGCAAATATACCTGCATTCAATGGAATTTTTCATGTAACAAATACATAATCTGTTCCTTTCTTCATCAAGAGGTGGTTCTTCTATGGAGAAAGGAAGAACTCAGGGTTCTTGGTATAGCACACTCAAACTATGGCCCTTCAAAATTTATTTGTTTTCATCAACAAATTTTTGGCTAATATTAACAACTTGATACTGGTTGAATATCTTAAATCTGAAGTGCTCCAAAATCTAAAACTTCTAGAGCATTTTTTTCAGTAGTCAAAAAGTTTGGATTTCAGAGCATTTAGGATTTTGGATTTTTTGGATTAGGAATGTTCAACTGGTAAAATCTGTGCAAATATTCCCAAATCCGAACAATTCCAAAATCTGAAATACTGTGGGTCCCAAGCACTTTGGAAAGGGAGACTCGCCCTGCATAGTGGCCTACTTATAAACACTGTGCCTCTGTATTCTAGCAATTTTTTCCTGTCTGAAGGAAAATTAACCATTTGTTTTTGAAATGAATTATCCCAAATTTTTATTCGCTGCTTTGGGGGCAGTGTGCATTATTTGCTTTTGGAGAACAAATGTAAAATGTAGCACTGGGCAAGTCTGCAAAACCACAGAAGTGAGCCAAGTTGGGAAGGGCTACTGTATAGACACTTAGCATTTTATTCTCAAAAACTGCGTCTTTCCATGAATCATTCCCTGTTGTGTATATAAACATTGGCTGCTGCTGCGTCCCTGAGCTCCGGTCCCTGCTTTTAACATCTAAACACATTTCACCAAACTAGAACGAATGGTGTTGGAGTGAAAATAACATTCATGGCCTCTGAGGAGAAGTGTAGTGTGAGAACTACCTGGAATCCAAGCTGATGAGGGCATCTGCTGATTCCTCAACTCCAGGCAGGTCACTCTTTCTGGGCTGTTGTTACAGCCACAGTACATAAATAGTCTAACTCTGCTGGAATATGGGTTTTACATCTCTATCCTTCTAGTCTGTGAGAGTAATACCTCAGGTATCTCATTTGTGGGAGGAAACATTATCTGTTCATCTTTATCATTACCCCAGTATCAAGTTTGCATATTTATTTGTTTGTCATCTATAATTTTATCTGAAACAGGTTGATTTCATGTTTTAGAAATAAAAGATACAGAATGAGATGGGACTACAGGAAGAAAGGAGGAAAGAACTGAATGGATTTTTGTGACTTTTAATATCTGCAGTTTCTCCCTAAAGGTTGAGATGATTTTGTTGTTGTTGTTGTCAACGGAAGTGTTATACTGCCACGTGGTTTCATGTGTGGAGGGAAAGTCCGCATAGTTGAAGAGCAGGAGAAAACTGTACATAATTTATGTCATATTGAAGATGACAGATAGTGGTGATGCTTTTACTAACTTTGTGACCCTAAGGTAATTTATGTAGCTGCCTTTGTGAGACTGTTTGCTTAAGTTTAAAGTGGGAACATTGAGTTGCTGCGAGGATTAAATTAAATCAGATGAGTTAAGTGTTAGGACAGGGGGTCTGTCAAATAATGAAGAGTCAGGAAACATATACCACTGCCATTTAGATATGCATGTAACTATAAGATGTCTTAGTTTTCATGGTGTTAAGTTGTATTTCAATTTTTGAAATTCAGTTAAAAGTGTAAAATAACAGCTAGGCACAGTGGTGCACGCCTGTAATCCCTGTGGCTCAGGAGGCTGAGACATTGGAGGATTGTGAGTTCAAAGCCAGCCTCAGCAACTTAGCAAGGCCCTAAGCAACTTAGTGAGAACCTGTCTCAAAATATAAGAAGGACTAGAGATGTGGCTAGGTAGTTATGCACCCCTACGTTTAATCCCCAGCACTCAAAAAAAAAAAAAAAAAAAAAAAAGGTACAGTAACAGAAGGCATGAAATCAAAGATAATGTACATGCCTTATCTTCTCAATGGTGTATAAACCTTTGAGAGAGAATGTATTCATTTGATACATTAGTTAACAATACATTTTACAATCTCTAGAAGGTTCATAACTCTGCAGAGAAAATGAGATTTAGTGGCCTAGTGAGTTGACTGCACTTACTAATGTCTGAGCATGTTTAAAGTGCACACTTAGCAGCATGGTTTCTTTTATCTTTACAAATTTTTTTTTTGCCACAAAAATTGTCAATGTACCAATGATGATGAAATATTTGAATTAGGAAAGATGTTTATATTTACAGATGAACGAGTTAGATTTTTTAAAAACATTTGTTTAATTTTTTTATTGGTTCCGTAGGATCTGTTTTGACATAATTATACAAGCATGGAAAGGCCTACTGTGTTTACACAATTCGTTCAAAGTCGCACTGAGGTGACTGTATTTGATTTTCCAGGTCACCAGGTATCTAGGTACAAGAAGCAAAAAAATTTTACTCTGTAATTATTATTGAATTACAGTGTATTTATAGGGTTTCATAAGATGCTGAAAAATGTCTTTCAAAAATGGAAGAGGGGGAAGTGGAGAGGTATTAGCCAATGGGGTATGGTGTTGAAAGATGTTATAAGATGGTGTTATAAGTCCCAGAGGTCTGTTTTATGGCACAGTTTCTCTGCTTAACAGATTCATAGTGGTTATACTTAAAATTTTGTTAAGAGGATAGATCTTATTTTAAGTATTCTTACTGCAAGAAAATAGTAAGATGGGAGGAAACTTTGGAGGCGCTGGGTAAGTTTATAGTCTAGATTCTGGTGATGATCTCACAGGTGTATACTTACCTCTAAACCCATCAAGTCTCATACATCAACTACGTATAGCTTTCTGTGTGTGTCAATCATACCTCAATAAAGTGGTTAAAAAATAAAGAGATTTAAAGTATTTTTCCCTTTTTTCATTATCTTCATGAAAATCCAGAGGGAAGATTTCTTAGTTTAGTTAGCCTCCTTTCTGTACCATATATTTTTTAAACCTGCATTATATTTGGAAAGTACCCATCAATTTAGTGCCGTATTTAAACTGTCGAAAATTTAGGTGAATGATTACTAAGTAATGAAATGTACCTTTCAGTATGTTTTATGCACAGGGAAAATACCCAACTTGAAAAGGATATACAAGTTAATAGTGGCTCACAAATGGAAGTCTGGAAGGTCACAGGGTTGATGTCATCAGGGAATTCAGGCTTCATTTTTCCCAGAATTCTCTCGATTCCACCCTCCTCCAGTGGGTAATGATGGAGGTGAAGTACTTACCAGTAGTAGATGGAGTAGTAGAACTTTCCCAGCAGCCTTCAGAAATTCTCTTGTCTTATGGGCCTAAATCTTTTTATCTGAACTGTTCCTGCACAAGTCTGTGGGTTTATTCCCTGATTGGACTAACCTATGGTGGGAGGCAGCAGGCCTGTGACTCTGGATTACATCGAAGAGTAGACACCCCAACAAATTGGGATTGTTTTAAGAAGGAAGAAAAGGCAAATGATCCCTTAGAAAAACTGAAAATGTTATGATCCTGATATTAGAAAGTATTATGATCCTGATATTAGAAAGTATAAGTACATCTCTGAGGATCCATCATGATGTTTTAAAAAAAATCAAAATAAATAGGATACCTGAGTGGCACATAGCCTTGGAAATTACATCAAGTGGCGGTGATATATATTGTTTCTGTATTTTGCTTGGGTCTCTATATGCAGGATGACTTTTTTTTTAAATTAATGAATTAAAAAATATGAAAAGTTTGAAAAACACTTAACATTAGTTTCTCATGCCTGCTACTTGTTTATTTCCAATTTATGTAGCCTGCAATTTATTTTTATTTATTTACTTATTTTGATTCATTGTACACAAATGGGGTACAACTGTTGTTTCTCTGGTTGTGAAGTAGAGTCGCACCATTTGTGTAACCATACATGTACATAGGGTGATGATGTTTGTCTCATTCTGGCAATTTGTTTTTTAATAAATCTAAAACCAATAAGTAAAGCTTATAAATATGATACCATATTCAACTATTAGAAAAAATTTAAAATTACACAATTTCTATGAGATTGAGAAAAGGATGTGCTACTGGAAGGATTTTTTTTTTTTTAATTTTCTTTTTTCTTTTTTTTTTTTTTGGAAGGATGTTTTGTATCTAAAAAGATCAAGTATGCTTTCTCTTAGATTTTTTTTTTTTGCCTGCAAAGTCTTTTTCTCTGTTTATAGACTTCAGTTCTCACTGATGGACTGTGGAGAAGGAGCATGCACAGATGAAATTCCTAGATAGTTCCAGTGTTATAATATGGTTGTTTGCCTCCATTCCTACCACTATTGAATGAGAATTTCTAGTAAAAGAAAGTGGGAAATTAATTATTTTTCCACTCTGAGATGTATTCTCATTTCACTTGAATTTTGATTTGTCTTTCCTCAGACTCAATTTTCTGATGCAGTTGGTATGAGACTCATATATTGTTAGAAAATAAAAAGGTTGGTTTGTTAAATCAAGATGAATATTGAAGGTAAATTTTTTCTTTTTTAGCAAGTCATCTGGATTTCTGTCTCCTGCTATAGCCTTGACTATTACCTGTTTTTGCTCTTGACTTCCTTTCTTTGACCATCACCTGTGCCCCAGATCATCCATGGACCAGGATGGGAATACGCATTCCCATTGTTGTAAACTCAGAATTTATTTTGTTGACATTCTCCAATGGTTTTGAATTTGTGTAGTGTATTGTACCTCCCTAAGAGCTATTGAAGAAACTTCTTATCTTTCTTCATGTGAATGTAGAGCCAGAGAGGCAGTTTAGAATTAAATATTCTTTAGAGAGCATTTTCTGGGTTTTAACAACCCCTAGACCTGGTAAGGACATACCAGACAGATGTAGTGGATCCATGTGTGAACAAAAGCAGCCCCATCCCTGAGCAGATGGGGAGTATGTCTAGTAGCTGGGACAGGTAAAGCAATACATGTAACATTATGTGACATCTAAGAAAGGGAGGTACATGGGACTAAGGGAAACCTATAATACACCTATTCTTAAAATGTTGATTGAACTAAGATCTGCAGGGAAATCAGAAGTTAAAGGTCCACAACATCATGAAGGGCAGACTTGAAATAGGTGTGAGCCACTGGCTGTCATTCTTTTATTTGAGTCAACATGATATTTGTGTAGAGTGGAATTTGTTGCATTGAGAATATATTTTTCAGACACTAGTCAGTTTGTAAAGAGCAAAGTGTCTCTAGTCCTCCAAAGCATTAACAGTTCTAAATCATCTTCTGAACCATGATAATGTGAAAAAGAATCCACCTATTAAGAGAGAATGAAGGTTCACATTTAGACATGTTTTAGTAATTAATCACATTGTGTATTGTTATTAGAAGACTTTATAGTTCATTTGATTTAAAAAATATTTTTGGAGCACCTTCTCTATATCAGGCATTTTTCTGGTGCTAGTCTAGAGCACCAAGCAAAACAGAACAGCCTGGGGAGTCCAGAATTCAGCCTCCAGAAAGTCTTTCTTTTCTTTGAGAATAGCATGGACAGGAGCTACTTGTCATATCTCACCTTCACAGGGAATCCTATGGCATTCCTTGTCACTGTGAAGTCACTAGGAGATTCTTGATTGTGGAGTATTTTCACCTAATTACTGACGTTGATGATTGTGACTGGCATTTGTATTCAGCTTGATTAAAGATATCTCTCTGCTGTTGAATCACAACTTGAAAATTTCCAAATCTTCTATTTAGTTATGTCATCCAACAGAATTTACGTGTCTTCTAGATTTAAAAAAATCATTTAGGGTGTAGGATGCAGTGTGTATTGAAATAGTGAATCCCCATAACCCCATAATGCCATCATTATGTGCGTTTTTTTTTTTCTTTTTTCTTTTTCTTTTTCTTTTTTTTTTTTTTGCTTCTGGTTGTACAATTGCTGGAACAATAGTGTAAAGTATTATCAGAGGTTTGTTTGGGAGGTACGGGAGATGGGTGAGGTGAAGGTCACTGGTATAGACTTTAGACTTGGGGTTCCTTGATTTGACTTCTGCTATTTAGTAGGCCATGCACACGATGCTTAACTTGGTAAGTCTCTTCTTTTCTAAAATAGTAATTACATCTGCTCTGCTCAGCTCGAGGGTAATCTAAGGATCATGTGAGAAATGCACAGACCCTTATATACTGTAGTATAAACCCAAAGCTAGGGATGATCAAATTTTAGAGACACGTGGGCTAACTATTCTTACTGCCATGGTGTCAGATTTGGGCAAAACAAATTATAACAGGGAAACTGGACTTACTTTTCTGCCCCTATCTCTTTTTTTTCCTTTTATGTTTCTGATTATTATAGTAGGTGGGCAAGATTGAAATTTTTGATGAGTGAGAAATTTTTGTGGTGTCCCTGAAATTAAATTATATGGTAAATATGTAATAATAATATGGATAATCTATGGATTAGGTCCTTGCTTCAAAGGTTCATGGGTGAGCAACATTCACACTACCTGGGAGCAGCTAGAGATGCTGAATCGCAGGCTCTACTCCAGACAACACAATACAAAACCTGCATTTTAGCACCCACTCCCATTGCATGCAGATTTTCCAAAGCATTAGGGTAGACAGACTTCTAAGACTACCTTGTTCACTGCAAATAAAACAAAACATACCTCTTGAAGAAATTACAGAACTATGATAGAAGCTGTTATATGCAGTTCAGCACCACCTGGGAGAATGGAAGAAGGAAGAAATTTCTACTGAAAAAACATGTTGCTTTCTGTTCCCAAGAACCATTTTAGGGGTGAAAGGTTCATATTCCATTATCAGTCCCCTGAGCCCACCAGTGTTCAAAAATGTTTTTTTTCCCAAGACTTTTATGGAGCTTAAGTCAGACTTCTCATATTGGAATAACAGACCAAAAATGACTGACAGTTATAGTGTCTGGGATCAAGGAGGGAAATATTTAGTCAGAGGAACTGGGAATTTATCAGGAGATATGTATGATTTCATCTCCAGGATTCTGGTTTCTAGTCACCTTTGCTCTCTGAAGTCTGCTTCGCTCTGCCTGTTCCAAGTTCCATGAGACAGACGTTCTCAGGGGCTTGGGTGCTCTATAAAATACATCATGCTCTTTTTCTCTTGTGGAGGAAACTAGAGACCACGAGAGGTTTAAATTCTCAATAAGAATCTTTTTGGAAAATTGGGACTAGTTCTTCAGATACAGAGACCTTTTCTATGTAATTGCAAATTAACTCTTCCCTTCCTGGCCTTAGCAAGGTTTAAGGTTAAATGTTATCATGCTTAGAGTAGAGCTTTTCTTTGCAAGATAGTGAAGCTTATTTCTATTCATTCCTTCTCTGTGGAATGAATACTTATGACTTTTCTTCTCTGTCCCTTTTTTTCTTTCCCTCCTATCTGGGTCCTGAGTAAAACTTAAGATGGTTTGTTGAGCTTTTGCTGTTCCCTCTGCCCATCTGGACTATGCTCCTTAAAACTTGAGAATGTTGGGTGAGGGAGAGATAAATCAACTTTGAGACTTGCGATGGTGGCTCATTACAGTTTCCAGCCTTCTTTGCCCAGTTGTGTTACAAATTAGTGAAAACCTTATGTCCATCATTTGGGATCTAGTGTTATCCCTGACTTCAACCTTCACTTACTTATTCAGTAATGTGGATAGTGTCCCCTTCTGTGGTTCTAGGTATAGCATAGGAGTTGGGCTAGAGTAGAAAGTAGACTTATGCTCACACACCTTACATTCTGTTGGGATAGACTTCCTTTTGATCCCAAAGTTCAAAGGTTTGAAATGAAACTAAGTTGAGGGTTAATAGCAGGTTGCTCATGTTAAAACATTTTTTTTTAGCATTATGTTGCTACTGCTGATGCTCCCTTTTTTATGGTTGTGAGGTTGCCTTTGTCTGCTAGGCAAGCGCCCTACCACTGAAAGATATATTCCCCAGCCCCATACTTCTTTTTGTTGTTGTTGTTGTATAGGGGATTGAACCCAGTGATGCTTAAATGCATCCCCATCCCTTTTGATATTTAATATAGAGAGAGGGTCTCGCTGAGTTGCTTAGAGCTTCCTCAGTTGCTGAGACTGGCTTTGAACTTGTGATCCTCCTCCTTCAGCCTCCCAAACCACTGAGATTAAAGGCCTGTGCCACTGTGTCCAGGTCCTATGCTTCTTTTTGTATAAAGAAAAAGGATTACTTTTCCCAATGAGACTACCAGTCAAATCAGGAAATCCTTTGGTTAAAATTGTTTTCCAAAGCAGGTGGTTGCTAATGGTCAGCCTTCCTTGGGGTCTCCTGTAGTATAAAGAAATCTTGTTCTTGGATGCAGTGTTGTTGCTAGGAAAAACTAGTCGCATTTCTCCAGCGTATGACAACTTACTCCTATTTCTTTTTAAAGGAATCTCCTAACGATTCTCAGGTGTTCAGACTCCTAAAATTTCTCTTTGTTTTCAGTACAACCAGTTTTTTGGTGTTTAGTGTGGGACTTTAGCCATCTAGTGATTCCCCACTTAACCAAGTCTGCTGGTTAGAATGTTAAGGTTGAATTGTCACGACTGTTAGGCTGTATCGTAAGCAAAAGATGTTTCTCATCATTCCAAGTCATGTGAATGCACAGAATAATTATATTCAGATGTTGACATTACGTTAGTGATTTAGCAATATGAGAAAATATGATTCAAAAGTCACTCACCTAAAAAGTAATGCAGAATATAGTTGGGTCAAACATGGTGTGCGTTCAGACACATACCATGATGGAGAGAGACTGGAGTGACTGAACTTGCTGTCGTGACATCTTCATCTCATAGGGTAGGAACTGTGCTGTGTCTGAGTTAGCCTGTTTCCTGTGGTGTGGCTACAGTCCAGAGATGCTTACTTCCAGTCAAATAACTGCTTTGAGTCACTGAACCCAGACCAGTGATTCTTGGATTCTCTTGTCTCTTAATAGTGTTGTCTTTAAGTCAGTTTCAAAAGTTAAAAAATTCAAGTCTTTGCTTAATTTCAAATTATGATTTTTCTACAGTTGTTCTCAAAATGACAACGTAACTTTAAAAACTCTCAGCTTTGAAAGGAAGGCAGTTAAAGCAATAAGGAGATTTAATTGTTGGAGAGACCAAGACTGTTAAAATGAAGTTGTCTATTTTGATCCTAACATTCGTCTATGACTTTCCATATACATTGTGTCTATTCATATCAACTTATCTTCCAGGCAACATAGAAAAAGGAGAAACATGAATGAGTTTTTATTATACTTTGATTCATTTATCAAAGGAGAATTGTTTCTTACTAGTCTTTAAATTGTACCGTAACATTTGAAGAAAATCAAATAAAATCTTCATTTGATGTAGGACTTAATTCCACTTGAAATTATAAAGGTCACTAAGTATTGCTGACTACTTATCTTGCTAGGCAAAATACTCTGATTTTACAGTATTATTCATACTATGGGCAAATGAGGTATCTCTTAAGTCTTTACTTTCATATTCATATTTCTGGGTTTAAAAAAAATTTTTTTTAGTTGTAACTGGAAACAATACCTTTATTCATTTTTTGTGGTGCTGAGGATCTGAATCCAGTGTCTCACACATGTAAGGCAAGCACTCTACCACTGAGCCACGATCCCAGCCTCATTTTTCTGTTTTTACCTTGGAATCTTGTAATGCATAAAATCAAAATATTTGGAAAATACAAGAAGTTTATTGTTTAACTATCTGTTTCAAATTATAACTTTAAAAAGAAAATGGGACACCCTTCCCAACCTTACCCCCAGAGACACTTTTTCCATGACAGAATAGTTTTAAACATCAGGATGTTGCATAAGTCAGCCTGAAAAAAGTAGGACCAGATAGCTAGCACTACCTAATAGAGCTTTGCTTTTGTGACATTTTTTTGTTTTTTTGTGCTTTGTTTTTTTGCCAAATGAACTATCCATAAGTGATAATGTCCTACTTATTTATCATATATTCTCAAAATCAGTAATTTTTTTGCTGACTTTTTTTTCTGATTGATTTCATTTGGGCACTGTAGAACAAGGGAAAAAAATTAAAATCATTCATTGGTGTGAGATCCAAAACCAGCTAATAATTAAGTTTTGACCCTAATAACTATGAAAAAACCTCTGCCAGGGATGTTTGAAAGAGTTAACATTTGTGATGAGCTACAGAGAGCTATGAAAAAGTTAGTGATGTACTCTGTCTAGAATATTGTTCTGTTTTGTTTTACAAGCAGTGGTTGGGATTTAATTTTTAAGTTTTAGACTCGAAAAGACTTACATTCCAAATAATTTATAAGGGCAAAGAATTGGGATGGCTCTGTGATCCCACAGGATTGCTTGGGACCAGCTCCAGAAGCAAGTTCGGAAGGAAGAGATGAAAGGTCAAAGTCTATTTCAGAGTAGTTGGTGAGCTAGAACTGTTCTCTAAGTCCCTTTTAATTTTGTTTGATCACTTAACCTAAGAAACCTAGGCTGGGCCAAGTGTTTTTCAGGTTACAAAGATCAAACTGCTGGTCCTGTTGCTTTTTAAGTGCGAAGCTGTTTCTCAACAAGTCGCATCCCTTACACAACACTTTTTCCCTGTGCTTGTTTACTGCAGACAAAGGGTATCAAGGAACACTAGGTTTGTTTGGTGGTGGAGTCTGGGGAGAAATCAAACTGTTTTCAACAGCCAGTTGTTTACAGGGATCCTTATCTGCCTTGTGACATCTTTATGGCTCTGGGAGTGAAGAATGTTATCTGACCAATTGTGGGAGATTAGCTTTCTTCCCTTTCTGCTCCTGGAATGCAGGAGCCAGGAGTTTTCTATCAGACACTGTAAATTTTCCTTTGGGATTTGCCATCCATATGACAAACCTTTCATTATTTATATGCCACAGGACTAAGAAAACGACCAGCTTTGTGAAATAGTTGTTTCTGATGCTTTTTGAAAAAGAACACAGAATACGTTATATCAATGAATTATAATAAAATAATTTGTTAGAAATGCATCTAATTCCTTGAATTATTCAAGTGTAGATGAATAAATTCAAGGCTTTACAACCAAGTGCTACTGGGAGCATAAGTGAATAAATAAGAAGTCATACTGGCTGAAGAAAGCAGAAAATGGTTGAAAAAGCAAAACATGCAAATAATGCAGAAATCAGTGCCATGAAGCAGTTAGAGTTTATGTTATAGTTCAGAATTGAAAAATTATTTCCTGGGACATAGAGCATTCAGAGAAGTCTTCATGGATTTGACAGTATTTGAGTCAGATCCTGAATTGAGGGTGGAATTTGACAGGTGGAGGTGAGGAAAAGACAAGTCAAAGATAACATCACTGGTAGAGGAAGAATGAAAAAAATATGGTATCAAAGGAGAATGGCTTATTTATGTCATTCGTCATAAAATGCACTGAGTTGACAAGTGAACTCTCACTGAGAGCCATGTACTTTGCTAAAATAGTCATTTTACATCTATTACTTATTCTTTACAATTAACCCAAAAGGTAGGAACTTACAGTTATCCAGAATATCGTACAACTAATAAATGAAAGAAGCTACAGCTTGGAATCAGAATGCCGCCTTGACCACTAACTTCTGTTCCCTGATGTTGGAGAACAGTTGGTCCCATTGGGAATGATGTATGTACATTTGATTCTGTAAACTATGATCACTCATGGGATCTTTGAGCAGGATGAGTAATGTGTTGTTCCCAGTTACTCTAAGATCTCTCTTACTCACCTTCTATTCTGACGAATCCTTCTCTTCAACCCTGCCTTTAGATTACAGAGAGAGATCTGTGGGGAATGCAGATCTGATTGCGTAGTACATCTGCTCACAATCTTAGTGTTCCCAGGATCTTCAGCATACATTTGTATGTGTTCCCGTGGTATACATGGCCTTCTTCATTTGGAACCACATTTCATTTTCCGAAATCCCCTTGTCATTTTTCTTTCTTTTCTGCAGAGATCGAACCCATGACCTTGCACATGCTAACCCTGAGCTACACCCCTAGTCCTCCTCATCTTATTTTTCTACTTTTCCTAGATTAGTGTCTCTTTCTGGATGATTCTTTTCCCCAGACCCTAATTTCCTACTCTACTGTTCTCATGTAGTGTTAAATATTGAACTGCTTTTTTCATGCAAAGTTTGAAAAATCTTTTTCTAGACATGTAGTTCTACACCAAAATGAAATTAAATCATGATAGTCATTGACACCACATATTACATATTAAAATGACCTTTAAGATTTTTTTTTTCGTATTTCTCATGTGACAGATAATTACAACTAGATATGTGTATTAGCTAGTTAGACTGTAGTAATAATGAACTACATGAATGTTAGTGCTTTATAATAAAAAAAGATTTCCTTCCTGTCTGTGTGGGTTGGGAGTAAGACCCTCTTCTCATAGTTACTTCTGAGGAAACCTCTACTTGACAGGTACTTCCACAATCAAATTGAATGGTGGAAAAAATGGTAAATTCTGCATGGCTCTTGGAACTTCTGACTGGTCGTGATGCATGTAACCTGTACATACCTCCCTTGGTTTCACATGGCTTCACTAAAGATCAAGGAGAGAGGGAAGGGTACTCCTACCACCTGGCTGCAAGTGGGAGACAAATGGAAATAGTCAACAGAATGGCCACGTGTTAAAAATCTAAAGTTGTAGGGCAGTTCTTTTGAAATTTGTTAGTAGTTTGTAAAAATGCAGTCAAATCTAGCAAGCTGGAATGCTTGAATGTTAAGGTGCTTGAATGCTGAAGCATATGTTTAATCTTACTAAATGTAAGTATTTAATGGGCGGGGGCACAAACGTGTGTTAAAACTGTCATGTCCACCGTCAGTGTTGAACAAGAGGGAGGGAAACAGCACCTGCCGAGTCCTCCTTGGAGATGTGTATCATGCTTGAAGGATTCTATTTTGTGGTGATGTCATGATCATCTTTCATAATTCATCAGTCTGGGTAATAAGCAGAGTGTGAATGAATCAGAATTCCATATGGAGGCACTCCTTTAGAGGTGTGTTTATTTCCATAAAAACAATATTTTTCATAATATTTATTGCCCTTTGGTTTAGTTTTGTCAACACTAATTGCTGATTTTTATTTCTTTTTGCAAGAAGGTATATAGAAATTGATTTGAGGGACATTGTTATGATTTGAATGTGAGATGTTCCCTGAAAAGCTCACGTGTTAATGCAGGAACGTTCAGAGGTGAAATGATTATGTTATAAGAGCTGCAACCTCATCAGTGGATTAATCTATTTGGTGGATTAATGATTTGAATGGACTACTGGGTGATGACTGTTATGACTGGAAGAAGTAGGTCACTGGGTGGTATGCCCTTGACTTGTCCCTGGCTCTCATCCCACATGCCCTCACCCTCCCACCCTGTCCCACCTCTGTGCTTCCTGGCTGTCATAAGCTGAGCAGCTTTCCTCCACCATGACGTTCTGCCTTATCTTGGGTCCAGAGCAATGGAGTCAGCCAACCTCTGAAACCATGAGCACCTCGAAGTTGTTTTTGCCAGGTATTTTGGTCAAAGGGAGGAAAAGCTGACTAACACATAACTTAACTTAATATAAATATAACATTAGAGAGAAAATTTTATTCTTTTCCAGCTATAGATATTTTTAAACTGTGTTGCTAGTTGGTTCTCCCTGCTAACTTGCATATAGGAACTGAGGACGTGGGTGACAGGAGAAATTACAAATAGTTATTCCAGAACGACTTGCTGATACAAACTGTTTAGGATAACCATGCTTACCATGCTATGGAATGAATAATGAATGTCAGTTGGTCAAGTATCAGATATAAAATGAGGAAATGTGAAAGAAAAATATCTAAAAATTTGTGATCTAAAAATTGTGATCTAAAAATTTGACCAGTAATTGTTTTTTCCTATGTCCTTTTAATTGCACAACAAGGATATCTTCTTCCATTTTCTGTGTGCAAGTTAAATATATCAGAATAGGTCTGTTTGCTTTCTCTTGTCTCATATAATTTTCTTGCTGAAAATTATGAAGAGATACATTAAATAATTAATTAATTAAAGATTCAATATGGAAGCCACACAAAAATTACCATTCCATGAAAATAAAATTTGTTTTTAAGAAGAAAAATAGGTATTTATTGCTGGTGTGCCCTTTGTATTTAGCAAGTTCCCCAAATTGTTCAAAACTCCACACTATATGATTCTACTTCTGTAACCAATGGAAAGAGTGGCTAATTGTGTAGGTGTTTGTCTCTATTTAAAGGCAGGCCCTTTTGTTTAGCTTCTTTGTGACAATAGGAGCGAAGGAAGTGCAGGGAGGCCTTGCAAAGCTGGTTATGTAGAGGAAAGTTAAAGGAGCATGAGAACTTTGCAATTACTGTGTGGAACCAGGTTCCTTTCCTTGGCCATGTGGGGCACATGGAGGAGTTTCCAAAGATGATACAGCACTTGGTTCCTTTCACCTCTATTGCATAATCATGGACAAATATTTATTATGTACCTGTTAGTTAAAAGTACCTGTGGCTTTTACACTTCTCTTCTACTTTCCTTTTTCCTTCTCCTCTAGTTCTCAACTGGGAGATCCATCAAGAATGTCAATTTTCCATGTGCATTAAATCTGTCTTCCCTCTTAATTATCTTTCACATTGCCCACTTTTTCGTTCTGGCACTGAATACACATGAACAACAACAACAAAAAATAGGAATGTTTCTTAAACTCACAAACCTGGGCAGTGTGGAAAGAGGGGAAGACAAAAGAAAATTGGTTGTATTTTTTTTTTTTTTCCTGAGAAGTATAGTCAATCATGTAAGTTTGTTACTATGATTCTAAATCTATTGACTTTTATCCATTATTTACTCTTTTCCTATATGTAGCAGTTGATTTAAGAATATCATTGAGGTGATAGTAAATTATTGACATTTATAAGCACAAAAGTTAGCTTCCAGGTTTTTGAAATTCAAGAAGTGAAAGCATTAATTCTCTGATCTGAACAATTCAAGAAGCAGCCTTGCTTCTTATAGGTCAGGCTGTGGAGGAAGTGAGTAGGGTGATGTTTCTGGGGAATTAAAACCAAACTTGATTTCAGCAGATGAAGGGAAAGGGCAAGCCTTAAATTGTCTGCCTCGGAAATGATGAGAAGACTTAGTAATGGAAGCAGGAAGTGTTTACTGTGAAACCTCAGTGTAATCAAAATAAATTAGTTTCTGTTATGGAATTCAGCCTCCAAGATTTGAGTCTGTGAATCTGTAGATTTTGCACTAGAATATATCTAATGTCAAGCCCTTGAAAACACCTTGAATTCAACCCAGCTGTCATCAAACTCATCACCACTGTTAGTAGAATAACTCTGAAAGCAAATCAAGCTGGCAGAAATTGCACAAGTGCATGGGTCACAAAAGAGCAAAATGGGTAACTTTTAGAGCGTCATTTCTGTTGGGGCCCACATTAGACTGCTTGCTTTAGAGACAAATAGAAATCTAGAGGTGAACCCTGGCATTAAACTCTCTAGTGATGCAGGAATAAGTGCTAACAGCTGGGTTTGGATGCTTTTTCTCTTTCTTGTCCTGACAATATTTCACCATTTATGAGAAACAGACTATACACCTTGGGGAAAATATTTCTTTATTGAATTGCACAGGTCTGTGTAAATCCCATTTCCCTCCCTTTTTGGAGTTAAGTCACATAAGTAATTGGAAGACTTTTTCCAAATGCTTTTTTTAAGACTGAAAAACATTTCCCAAAGACTTATGGTGCATCCAAGTGGTTGCGGAGTATAGCCAACTATATGTATGTGCATATGGAATGAAGCTGATTTTTAAAATGTGGATGGCAGTGTCTCTAACCCGGACTTGGGATGCTTCAACCCAGTAGCAGAAAATGGCAGATGATCAACTTGAAATGCTTTAAAAACAGATGGGAATTTGGAAAGACCAAGGAAAATAGGAATATAGCTTCACCTTTTATTTTTCACTGATGCCACAAATGTCTCCCTGGCTGTGTTGTTTATTGTTTCTTTCAGATGATCTTTGCATACCCGGTCCTTGGAGTATAGAGTCATTGCCCTGTGCTCTTTTTTTCCTTCCTGGAGATATAAATAGACTGATGACGCCCTATGCTCTCTGCAGCCTGTGCATCATTCATACCCTGCATCTCCTTTCTAGGTCACAAAGCTTTTTTAAAAAAAATCAACATTCGCAGCATGTGAGAAGATGAGCACATGACTCCTCCCTCTCACCTCCGAGCGAGCTTTTGATAGTATCCAGACAACAGTGCATGGAAACATGACATTTGGGTGGTGCAAGAATATCAGAGGGAAAAATAGCCATTCTTACCAAATAACTTAAAAATAGCATAGTCTGAGTATTTTTCCCTCCACCCTTTCTCCCCACATGCCTGAAATGCAGCCCTTCCCATGCAAAGCATAGCTAGGAATTTGTGTTTTGTGAGAATCTGAAGAGTCAACCTCTCTTTCTATAGCAGTCTTCTCCCTTTGTCCAGTTGAATAAGCTCAAGTCATGAGAAAATGCAATCTCCCTTATTCCTCTTACCTCTCTGAAGTAAAATGGTCTTGTATCCAGGCAGTCATTTATTATTGAGTGTGTACTAGTAGCATGGGGAACAGAGTATTGAGTGTTTTGAGATGGGTTGAGAGAAGAGCATTATTTCTCTGCTCTCCTCCAGCTTTCTCATGACACTTTATATTTCATGATATCTTATCCAACACTTCCCAAGAAACTTTAATTCTCAGAGGTAATGTCACATTTGGGTAAGCCTGTGTACTAATCAGTTTTCAGTCACTATAACAAATATCAAAGAGAATGAGTTTATAACAAGAAAGATTTATTTTGACTCACAGTTTTGGAGACTTCAGTCCATGATTGGGTTGGCTCCATTGTTTTTGGGCCTGTGGTGGGGCAACACATCAAGGCAGGAGTGCACTTTGGAGCAAAATCATTTACCTCATGACTGGGGAGCAAAAAGAAGAGAAAGGGACTGGGGTCCCACAATTCCCTTTAAGGACATGTTCCCAATGACCTAAAGACCTCTCACTAGGCCCCACCTCCCAACAAAGCCAGCTTGGGAAGCAGGCTTTTACCAGGTGGGCTTTGGAGGACACTTAAGATCAAAATAAGGTTAGCATCAGTGACAGAGCTCTTGGAGTCATTTGAGTTTGTTCTCTAAATCCCAGGTTTCCATCACATTCTTTTCTTGATCCGTCAGTACTTCTAAGGGACTATTGTTATGGTAAATATATATGGAGAGTCTACTGTGTCAGACTCGATCTTAAACATTTGTAACAGATAAATCTATCCATTTTATATTGCTTTCTAACAATTATCAGGTGGAATAAACGCTCCAAAGAAAAATAAAGCAGTTCCAGGTAAGGATGGGATCTTTATACTGCCTTATATAGTTGATGAGGGAAGATTGAACTGATAAAGGGAAAATTGTTTCTCTCTCTCTCTCTTTTTTTTTTTTTTGGTATCGGGGATTGAACTCAGGGGTGCTTTGCCCCTGAGTCACATCCTCAGCCCTTTTTATATTTTATTTTGAGGCAGAGTCTTGCTAAGTTGCTTGTAGCTTCACAAAATTGCTGAGGCTGATCTTGAACTTGCCATCTTTCTGCCTCAGCCTCCCAATTTGCTGGGATTTGCAGACATGCACCACCATGCCTGGTGGCAATTGCTTTTTGAAAAGAGAAAGATAGTGAGGCATCTGGATGTCTGGGGGAAATGCATTCCAGGCAGAAAAATAGCAAGTGTAAATCTCACAGGCGAGGGCATTGCAGAAGAGCAAGGGCAGGGTGCCTTGACAAAAGGCCATAGAGGTGGCACATGGGAGGCACACCATGGAGGCCCCTTTATTGAGGACTTTGGATATCATTCTTACCAAGATAGGACATTGCAGAGGAATGGCATGATTTGATTTGCTCGATTATGGAGGGCTAAGGTCGGAGCATGACCCAGGGCTCTCTCTTGCAGACTGTTCAGATGGCTGATAGTGGTGGCTAGGAGGTGAAGGGGGGGTGGGGAGATATTCTGAAGGCAGAGCCAACTGAATTTTCTAATTGTGGCATTGCAAAATATGTATTTGGTCTTAACCTCAGTTTCCTTTTATATAGTTTCTAAAATCCTCAATCTCTGGAGAGTGACTAGTGGCTGACTTTTCCCTAGTTAACTTAAAGATGAGGGTTGGCCACCAGAAAGATGGAAGCAAGATTAGAGTATTGGGACTTTCAATCCCACCTCCCAACCTCCAGAGAGGGAAGAAGGATTGAATGTTGAGTTGATCACCAGTGGCCAATCATGCCTACTTAGCAAAGTCTTCTTAAAAACCCAAAAGGATATGGTTCAGAGCAACTCTGGATAGCTGTACACCTGGAGATGCCAGGTGGGTGGTATACCCGAGAGGGCATGGAAGCTCTACACTTCTTCTCCAAACTTCACCCTAGGGATCTTCCATTAAGGCGCTCATCTGTATCTTTTGTGATAGCCTTTGTGATATAAGGGTAAACATAAGTAAGGTGTTTCTCTGAGTACTTTGAGCTTCTCCAGAAAATTAATTGAAACTAAGAAGGGATTCATGGGAACTCTGATTTGTAGCTGGTTAGTCAGAAGGTCATAATCTAAGACTCGTAACTGCCATAAGAAGTGGGAGGCAGACTTGTGGAAATGAGCCCTTAGTGAGGATTCTGTCCCCAGGTAATATCTGAATTGAACTAAATAGAGACTCAGCTGGTGTCTTGTGGAGAATCTGGTGTCATAAGTGTTGAGTGGTTGTGGGAGTAGGAGAAACACTTTTGGTTTTTCCTGCATCCTTTTATACTAATAGATTTGTGTTTCGAGAGCCTGAAAGGACAGACCTGTTGTTTACTGAGATGGGGAGACATGAAGAGAACCTATTTAGCCATGTATTATAACTCCATTAATAATAGTAAGGCCAACAGTTCCAGGAAACTGGTAGCCATTTTTTCAAAGTGGACTAGTAAGCTTCCACATAAGTCAAAACAATATTGGGAAGAAGACAGTATTGTAACTTACAAAAATTCTTAAGTGGGTATTTCACTTTTGTTAAAGGACTTTTCTGAATAAAGTACTTTAGGAACTTGGAGTCAAGATTATCCATTATCTCTTGGTTTCCCTGATCTGAGTGGTTTCAACTCCTTTTCATGAATGTGGAGATGAACACAGGTACTTTCTCAATACCGTTAGTAGTATCTCAACTTCGCTGAAAACATCTTTGATTATTAGGGCAATCCTCTCTCTGTCTTCAAGAGGCAAAGGACAGTGTACAAAGGTTTCCATGCATTAAAAAAAAAATGTTATTTGGTAATATGATTCAATTATTTTTTCTCTCTGAATGGAGTTAATTCATTCATTGAGGCTCATTATCCATTTTAACATGTTTTTATCACCTACTGGAATGCTAAGTATGCTTTCCTTTATAAAAGCAATGCTCTAGCTAAGAAGCTGAATTTATGGGGTAATAGCTAATGTGATTTAGCTGTTCAACATTGTATTTTAATAGTGGTGTAGTCCAGACCATACTAGTGAAAAGATTTTCTCCCTAAGACCTGTGGAAAGGGAAGATGAAAGTATATAGGAATCATCTCCTAGTCTTTCTGCCCTTTGCATAAGTAATAACCTGTATTATTCCAATTCTTTTTAATGATAACCTTTAATTCATTTTTAGTAGTTGCTGCAGTAAACAAAGTTTTATAAGGCAAAATATAGGTACCATTGCAACATCACATTCTTCTTTCTCCAATCAAAAAATTTGTTTCATTCATAAACCTGAACAATTTTGATGCTTAATTTTGTTGAGTTTATTGTATTACTCATTCAGCTGCCTATTTTGAGTGTCTACTAGAATTGCCAAGTTACCAAAGATTGTGCCAGATACTGGGGAACCAGCAGCGAATGAGACCTAGTTGTTGCCATCCAGGGCCAGCATGCCAGGGGGCATGAATTAGCCCTTCCTCCTGCCTTTTGGAATTCTAATTTTAAATGAGAGGCAGAGGAGTAAATGCCATATTCTTCATTTCTTTATCCAACCAAGTAAAAATAAATTTACATATATTTCTATTGAACCAGCTGGACACCAACGTACTTTGAGCTGTGTTTAATTAAAATGGAAAAATTCTTCATTTTGCAGTTGTCTTTTAGAAAAAGACAAAGGGAAAAACAGATTCACAGAATATTATAAAAGGTGTGTGTTGGACTTATGAATCTGCAGGATAATATAAAATGATGCATGACTCTTTACATGGTATTTTAACATTTAGGAGAATGCTATCTAAATGCAGAATTGTACAGATGTGTTAGAAGAACACGGTCCCAACCTAAGTTTGGCTGTACCCTGATATATCAAAGATGTTTGATGGGTGTGTGTTCATATTTAGATGAATTTATCGCATACATTTTCATTACAAGTGAAGATGCATGTTTGAATTTTGAGCTGATAAACCCTCACTAGCAGTAAGAAATATACTGTAACAGCAAGTGGGTGCTAAAGAAAGATCTAGTGCTAACTTGGGCACATAAGAACTGTCTTCTGATGGGGAGGACAGGTTCAAGGCAGGAGGGAGTTCTTAACTGAGCTGAGACAGGGAAGGGTGAGTAAGAGCACAGCCCGGCCACTTGTAGAAGTGTCTTTCAGTTTTACAAGGCTTGCTGTTTCAATCTAACAGTTAAACTTTAATTCCTTTGGATGTATCAACAGAAAGTGTAGTATTTGGATGCTTTGATCACATGGGAAAGACTGGGGAGGACTGAAGTCATTGTAAAATGTCAGGTATTCCAGATCGTTGTTCAAACTTCTAATCCAGAAAAGTTTCAAACCTCAGTGTTAATGTGTGACATTTTTGGATAAGACAGGGATCCCAAAGCAAAAGGGGTTGATTTTTCCTACATTCTTTTGGGGGGGTAGGTGGGTAGGTGGTACTGGGGCGTGAACTCAGGAGCACTCAGCCACTGAGCCACACTCTATTTTATTTAGAGACAGAGTCTCTCGATTTTGCTAAGGCTGACTTTGAACTTGCAATTCCCCTGCCTTAGCCTCCCAAGCCTCTGGGATTACAGGCACACACCACTATGCCTGACTTTGATTTTCTACCTTTAATACTAAACCATTGCATGGCACTCTAGGGTCTAGAAGAATTTTCTCATGTAGGAGATGAGAACCCTGCACTTCTTTTGGAAATAGCCAGATTTTAGATGTATTTAGAGATATTTGGACCTATATCATGGTGCACTGGCACATACCAGACAGCTGTTCGTGTGTTTAACTTTGTGTTTCACACCGTCCTATGTGCCACTCTTACTACCTTTCTTTTTGTGACATTGCTTCTACTTGATTCTCTGGGCCCTCCACGTGCTCAGCCTGACTTTGTTCTGTGTTTGAACAATCTTCTTTCTCTTATTGCCTGACCAAAATGCACAGCTTAGATATTACTTCCTCTTGGAATGCTTCCCTGAACAATGCTTCCCTCATTCCCAGGCCCAAGTTAAGTATTAGTGCTGTGCAATCATGGCCTCCCCTGTGCTTGCCAGACTAGTTCTCATAATGCCTCATGTAGACTAAGTTATGAGAGGGCAAGAATGTTCTCCTCTTGTTTATTGGTCTTGTTCTTAACACCTCATTCACATATGGAACATAGCAGTCAATCAATAAATGCCTGATCCATGTAATTGAAACAGAATAAATTTTTAAAAATTTGGATGTCAATTGTTTTAATATGTAATTTCCCCCCTTTCTTCATCATCAGTATTAGATCAGAAGTTGTCTTTGATCATCTACTATTCCCCCTTACCCATTCGTTAAGATGGTTACAAAGCTTTTACGATTTTCCCCTTGTAGTGTTTTCTAAATGGCCGTCCACTTCCTATTGTCCTAATTAAGGTCTTTTTTTTTTTTTTTTTTTTTTTTTTTTTTTTTTTTTTTGGTGGTGGTGGTGGAGGGAGCCTAATGGTAGAGTAAGTTTGGGAAATGCTGGTTAAGCAGTTCATAGTTTAATTGCCGCAGGCTTGACAAAACTTTTAATGGAGGAGCATTATAAATGTTGTACAGACAGTGTAGGATCAAGCCTTTCCCGTACTTGGTCAGAGTACTTTTTCCATCTCAGAGCACCTTATGTGGTTCATGATCTGCCACACCCAGGTGTCTGAGATGGTGCAATCACCACCCGTCGTTGTGGGCTGAGCACTTTCAGGCTTTAATTTAGTGATTGACATCAGCCTTGGACAGCAACCACATAGAAAGGGAGCCTGTCAGATCCGTGACACTACCTCCCTTGGCAGTGTTGCATCAGTTTACCGTTATTAGGTGGCAGGGCCTGGAGAGGGGGATGCATGCATCTTGTTCACCTGCTAACGACACTGCTGTTTCTTCTCACAGTGGCAGGCTGCCTGCTTTCCTTGATGCTGTTTTTAAAGGATTGACAGCCTCTTTCTTCCAACAGATGCCTTCAGAAAGAATACCCTGGTGCTTTTCTTCAATGCCTGCCTATACCACTCGTGCAGGGATTTCACAGTCAGTTCCATGGAACTTGGGTGGCAAGCTACTGAACTTTTTACCAGATTTATGACTTAATTGATTTTAGATGACAAATTTGCTATTATCCATGCATCTTTATGATGGACTCTGCTCCTTTGCTGAGATAAAGATATAGAAGTAGCAACAAAGGGAAGAGAGAATCATGATAGAGTATCTGAGAATTAAGTAAAATAAGTTCAGGAAGACGGTCCATACAATGTTAGCTGTAATTTGTCCTTTGAATACAGAGGAATCATATTGAGGAAATCATGTTATTAACACACTGATTATCTTGTTATACTTTTCTGATTGCTCAGGCACAGATTTTGGAGTCATTTTCCCCAGCTTGTTGCACCTACATCCCACATTTGATTTATCTGCAAATTCGATTCCGCCAAACTTTAGAATGTGTCACGTGCCACCACATTTTACTCCAGTCACAGTTGCCACCTTTTTTGGGTCACCATCCTCTGTTGCCTCATCTATTTCAGTAGGCTTCTAAAAGGTTTTCCCTGTTTCCACCCTTACTTTCTTCTAGTTAATTTATTACTCTGCAACAGAGCTCATCCTCTGAGAGTCCGATCATGTCACTCTCCTGCGATCTTGAGATAGCTCCACTTCTCTTTCAGAATAAAATTCAAAGTTTTTGACACTACCAGTGAATGCAGCATAACCGATTTACCTTTTAAATCTTTTACCTTAGCTTCTGACACATTCCCTGTTGTTCACTTCGGTCCCATCAGCTCATGGCTCTTGTTTGAACCTGCCTTTTGCATTTAGGGTTTCCTCTGCCTGGAATATACTTCTTGTCATGGACACCAATATATATGCTTTTTTTCATTTCCTTGCAGTCTCTGCCCCAGTTTTCCTCATCGACAGAGTGTGCCCTGTAAACCTTATTTAAAGCAATTCATGCCCCACTACCACATCTTTACCTTACTCTTTCTGCATAATCCATATCACAACCTGACATACATTGTTTTTTGTATTTTCCAACCACAATGCAAGCTCAATCAGAGGAGGATTTTTGTTTATCTTATTCATTTTTAAGAATGGTGCTTATAACAGAGTTCCTGGCTTATAGTAGTGTGTAATATGTGCATGTCAAATAAATAATGATAAAAGAATGTATAAGCAAGCCTTCTTGTTTGTTGCAGTATTCCGTATTTGGTAAGAAACAGTATAATGCTTTTCCATACTCTCTGGCATCTCTATATGTTAATGCTAACCCAAGTAAGCTTTCTAATTATTGCTGTATAGATAAAAATCATATTAATTGTGGCTTTCCTAATTTTTTTTTTTCTTTTTCTCTTGTAGCACATGGCAGACAAGTATTTATAAGTGTTGAAAATATTGAGAGAAAGGGCCAAGAGACGGAAAGTGGAATAGTAGATTCAGTCAACTCTTAAATCTGCCTGTGCAGATTTGAGGGTCTGTGACTATGTGATTTATCTGCAGCCTTCCTACATCAAAGCACCATAGACCCCTGGAACATAGCTATCTGTAACATTTTCAAGGATAAAGAAATTGATGTTTGACCACAAAAAAAGGATATTTTTTCTTGGTGAAAATTACATTAAGGAAAATACTAAAAATTGTGGGGTGACTAAAATTTAACTGCCTGTTTGAACATTTATACCCAGGACATCTTGACAAACCAATGAAGGTTCCCCAGTGTTATGGTTTGGATCTGGAAAGTTCCTCAAAGGCTCTGTGCTGAAGGCTCTGTCCCAGTGCAGCAGTGTCCAGAGTTGGGGGTTTTAGGAAGTTGTTGGATCATGAGGGCTTTAATATCATCAAATGATTAATCCATCCTGGCTGAATGGACTTTGGGGAAGAGGTGCACACTCTAGTGATAGTTTAAGGGAGTAAGTCCTTGGGGGCATGCTCTTGGAGACTATATCTTGTCTCTGCCATCCTTCCTCCCTTGCTTTTTCTGCTTTCTGGCTGCACCCAGGAGAGCAGCTTTCCTCTGCCAAATCCTTTTGCCATGATGTTTTGCCTCTCCTCCAACCCAAGGCAATGGAACCAGCTTACCACGGACTGAAAGCGTGAGCCAAAATAAATCTTTCCTCCTCTAAGTAGTTCTTGTTAGATATTTTGGTCACATCAATGAAAGCAGACCAACACACCTTGTGAAGTATTTCTGAACAGAGAAGTGAAGGCACTTACTACTATGTTCTATTCTAAATAACTTTGCTAGTAACAGGAGTAAGTCATATAACCAAGTTCACAAAAATTCGGAGGCAGGTAGGATATTGTTTACTATTTATTTATTGTGGTACTTGGGATGAAACCTTCACATATGCTAGACAAATGCTTAACTACTGAGTTACATCCCCAGCTCTGGTAGAATTTTAAAACACTGAACTTGGTAGTGTTCTCTGGGACTTCTTTGGGAGATAATGTGACATACCATGTCACCAAAAGAGATACTATATAAGCAAATTTGGGGAGGAGTTAGCAAAACATTAGCATTTCACAGTTGATGAAATTAAGGCATTTGCAGGAAAATGGATAGAACTAAAGACCATCATGTTAAGCAAAATAAGTCAGATTCAGAAGGTTAAGGGTTGTGTGTTTTCTCTCATATGCAGAAGATAGAGAGGAAAACGAAAAACAAAAGTGGGGATGGATCTCCTAAAAATCAAAGGGAGATCAGTAGAGGAAATGGACCAAGGGCAGGGAGCCCAGAAGTGCTGAGGAGTTATATTGACCAAATTTCATTATTATATTTTGTACATGTCTGAGTATGTAACAACAAAACCCTTTCACAAGTACAACTATACTGCACCAATAATAAAAGGTGGAAAAATTTCACATTTAAACCGTATGCTTTTAAGTTGACTTCTTAGGAAGTTATGTTCCCCAAATGTTGATGAAAACGTGTCTTTGCTGCATGGTGAACCAAAACCACATAACTTAAATTGATAGCTACAAAATCAAACTAATTCATAATAATAGGCCAAAGCAGGAATAGTTAAAAACATGAACTCAGGAAAATACTTTTGATAAACTGATAATAAAGAATCCTTACCAAAAAATTGACTGAAAATCCAATTAGATATATGTGTGTCTAGGGCAGAAAGTTGTCAGACATTGCAGGGTAGCTGAAAAACTAATGGTTGGGTTACTTCAGTTTATTAATATGGAATTTTCATAATGTTTTATAGCTCCTCCCTTTCTTTATGGGGTAGCACTTTTAATCACAGGTAATAAGAATTGAAATTGCAGACTTGCCCACAAAAGTAAAGCAAACGACTCTTGATTTGGGTTGTTTGCCAGCTGAGGACGATTCTGGGAACAGCTGTTTTCTCTGACTAAGCATGGAGATGCTTTTGTCAACTAACCTTCATTTTTCCTTTGTCCTCCCTTGGTCTGAGTTATACCAAAATCTCCTACCTAGGAAATTTTTAATCCGCTTTCATACAAGTCTAATAAATCCTTTCAGTTCCAAGGTTGCCTCCATTTTTAACAAAATCATTAAAAAAAAACCCTGAAAATTCACTTAAGAAACAAAATTTCAAGCAAAATCTGAGAATGGATGGTTGAGTGGAGAAGTGGTTGTCTTCCTAATGTCGTCCTTCCTTCCTTCCTTCCTTCCTTCCTTCCTTCCTTGCTTTCTTGCTTTCTTGCTTGCTTGCTTGCTTTCTTGCTTTCTTGCTTTCTTGCTTGCTTGCTTGCTTTCTTGCTTTCTTGCTTGCTTGCTTGCTTGTATTGAACCCAGGGGCAATTTACCACTGAACTATAGTCCCAGCTTTTTTTATATTTTAAATTTTGTTTTGGGGCATTCATTTTGTTTTAATATTGACACTTTTATGCTTAGGCATTATGCTTATAAAGGTAAACTAGATTTCTATAAGACTCTCAAGAGTATTATACTTGTAGTCTTTCACTTATAGAGAAAATCAGTTACCTGAATGAAGATACATACACATAACACAAGCATATGTACATACCTGAATTCATGTATGTTTTATCTTTTTATAAAATATTTTAACTGCAATTCTAGATACACATTTTATATATAAGCTATTAAATAACTTAGTCTTATCTAAGTTGATTCAGGTTAGAATTCAGGTTCTTATCCTGGTTGATTCAGGATAGAATACAAGTTCCTATTCTCTTCACTGGTGGAAAAGGGAATAATGAAGGGTATAATGTTTCTACTCAAGGGTATTTAAGGATTAACCTACTTCTGACAGATTACAAGTCAGAATATTTTCTTATCAGAGTTGTTATAGCTGTTAAAAAATAACTCGCAGTATGATTAAATTTGTCATAGATATTTTATAGCAATGCAATAAAGCATTTAAAACAAAAACACCTGAAATATGGCCTGATTAAATTAATAAACATGTCAGATAGATTGCCAGTTGGAAAGCTTATTTCATTTCCCTGGAATTTCTATCTCTTGAGCTTGTCTTCTCTCTAAGTTTCATAATTGTCTTTATAGATTTATAGATTTTGGTTTTTCTAGTCATTTCATTAGATACTAATTAGCTAACTAGCCCAGAATAGTCTTGGACATCTTTTCCTTCAAATATATTTCCAGGTTTTTTCTTCTACATTTCAGGAACTTGGGAGTTACTGGGTTTCCACCTTTCTGTGTGTGCTCATCTTCACATGATGTATTTATTATTTACAAACCAGTTAGCTCTGCTGCCTGTCACGAAAATACAAAGACCAGTGCTGGGTGACTTTGTCCCTTTTTGTCAAGGTTACTAATATGTTTCCTGAGAGTATTGATTGCTTCACATGTGGACATTCTGCCTGCTGTTTCCATTTCTTTTTAATGTGGTATTGAATTTGGCACCACTATTTCCAACTTTTCAGTAACTGCCCTTTTAGTTATCCTAAATTTTATTAAATTGTATAAATATTAATTTCCAGAAAACTATTTTGGGATGAATATCTAATGTTGAGAAAATCTTTTTGCATAGATTTAAGAGAGAGCTGGGTTCTAGTGGAGGAATGGCCTTTGGTCATTAGTTCCCTTCCACTTCCTTCCTAACGTGCACTAGAAACACAGGGAAACATACATGCTGAAATCTGCAAGTGGGCATTCAGCCTGTTCCTCAATCTGGGTGGAGTTTCAGCACTATAAGCAGATAAACCTGGAATGAAACCTGTAATCAGTCCCTAGTCTTGCCATACTGGTTTGAAAGAAAATAGGCAGATAAGTTGTATTTTCTGCAGTTCAGAAACACAGACTTATTCCAGGAAAAAGGAACAATACAGGTTGGAACGCTGTCCATCTATTGCATGACTTCAGCATTTTGAGGCCATCAAAACATTGTCTACTCCTATATTAGATAGTCAAGAACGTGGTTGATAGTGTGATTGAAAAATGTTATGGAAAAATGTTTGGATCTTGAAACAGTAATATATAAGAAAATATTTAAGTGAACATGAATGGTTAGAAGTGTAGAGGAACTGTGCACAGTGTTCAGAGTATTTCTTTGTCAGATATGAATGTTACAGGTGACTTTTCTCCCACAGTGTAATGTTTGTATTTTCAAATTTTTTAATTTAAGTAAGCATCAGCTATTTGTAATTTGAGCAGGTATACAGTTGCTCTAAACAAAAGAATAGGTGGAATGCAATTTGTGGCTTTGAGCAGGTATACAGTTGCTCTAAATGAAAGAATAGGTGGAATGCTTACGGGCATTTTTAGCATCCATGATTTGTAAAATTCTCAACATACCTCAAGGCAGACTTTTTTCTCAGCAGTGTGCAGTTATGAAGTGGTCCTTTTACCATACTTTGTCACAAAAAGGAAATTATCTTGATGTAGACTTCAAAGATAGAAATTATACTAAAAGATACTTGGTTGAGTAAAAAGTTTAAAGACATTTTTGAAGTTATTAGTATAATTTCTATTTAAAAAATCTGCATGTACATTTTCATTTTTTTTATCAAAATAACTGAAGAATTAGGAAAATAATAAATGAAGAAGAAAAGTATGTGATGTTCAAGACCATCAATTTGACCTGTTTAACATTTTAGAGTATGTTCTTTGTATTTGTATATTCAAGCAAATATTCACAGGTTTTGGAACTTCATCCTGAACTAGTCACAACTTTCTAATTTAATGCCAGAAAAGATAGGAAGAAAAAATATTTTGGATTTATGCTGGTGTTATGGTCTAACAGTAGTGCTCACTCAGAGAGAACCCACTGATAGAAGCAGCAGGATATTCAATGAAAGGAACAGGGTCGAAGATAACAGACAGATGGAGGTGCAAAAGGGAGAAGGGGTTATTATCCACAGATCAGAAAGCTCTTTCCACTCAGGGCTAGAGGCTGCGAAATTGCATTTGATGTCAAGTTGCTGGAGGCGTTGCTGCTTCTGCTGCCACTGTAGTAGGGAGGCTGTGCTAATGTTGCAGAGTACTCACTCAGGAGCCAACTCTGGAAATATTTTTCAAACCAGGAAGCTCTTCAGTTGCCCCCAGTGGTTCTGATTAGCCCTCTGCTAGTGATGGCTTTGCTGGAAACAGAAAACAAGAAAAACCTTCCCACCTTTCCTTTCTCCCTTCCAATTTTGAGTCTAACTAGTCCCTCCTTTGGCACAACCTGACATGAAGCCAGCTGGGAAGGACTATGAAAAACGTGAATTAGAGTCTTCCAGCCCCCTGTAAATCAGAAAAACAGGCATGGAGTTGATAGCCAATGAACAATCTACACAGGTTTGTCCATTTACTCATTTTAGTAATTTCCTTCTTTTATGCTGCTTGTTTTAATAACTGACTTGTGAGTAATAATCCACAATAATGACAATTCATTTGCTGAATATATATACTCTAATTTATTAAAAGCATAATATTGTTAGGAAGTTAATGGTTTCAGAAGTAGGATGGCAGCAAGAAAGATATGCAGTTTTCTGAGCATCTCATACATAATGTATAAGAATAATGCAATATAAAATAGCATCCTAGTAAATTAGTTTTAGTATTTTTTTATTTTATTTTATTTTTTTTTAGCTACTGGGGATTGAACCCAAGGGTACTTAAACACTGAGTCACATCCCCAGCCCTTTTCTTATATTTTATTTAGAGACAGGGTCTCACTGAGTTGCTAAGTACCTCACTAGGTTGCTGAGGCTGGCTTTGAACTTATGATCCTCCTGCCTCAGCCTCCTGAGTTGCTGGGATTACAGGCATGAGCCACCACATCCAACTATAAATTAGATCTTTAAGCATTTGTAGGAATATAAAAATTGTATCCATTATTGATGTGTAGAATTCTTATAACTAATTGGTTAGAACAAAGACAATATTATTTTATTCATATGGGCAATAATTTTTGTAGTCTTCTAAGAATTATTAGCAACACTTCTTTAAAGCATTTGTGTGTGTATGCATGCGCATGCTGCTGGGGATTGAACCCAGGGCCTTGTGCATGCAAGGCACACACTCTACAAACTGAGCTATGTCTCCCGAGCATTTGATTTTGGAAAAGATGGCTTAAGCCCAATGTTTCTGAAGGCTGTATTGTTCATCAAGTTAAGTAGTGAAGTGGAAGAGGTGTTTTGCAGTGTCTCCTCCACCCACTTTTGGCTCACTGTTCCCATGTTCTGTCAAACACTATACTTCCTCCGTCATTCAGATCACCAATGAATGCCATTATGGTTTTAGCTTAACCACCATCATTCTTGATAAAATATAACTTTTTTACTTCAGTAATGTGTGTATATATAGTGCTTCTTGAAACATGGAGTCCCTTTCAGTGCTGGTAGAAAAGATGACTTTAGATGCAACCAGAAATGCTTGTAGATAATTACTTGCTTTTCAGTACATTCTAATCTTTCTGTAAAGTAAGGGGAGCAGAAATCAATTTGGTGTTACTATACTTCCAAAACTTACTGATCACCTTTTGCAAAAAAGACAACAGGACTCAGGCCTAGACTTTGTAAAGAAATGCAGGGTCTTGCTAATATATAATACCCTTTGCATTGTTTGTTATCGAATTTAGTTTTATCGTCATTTCTATTTGTATAAAGCATTGCCAACTGATATAAAACTTTAAGAAATAAATTCAATGGAAGAAAATTCCAACTTAAATACACTAAGTGTATGATATTATGGGTGGTGGGTCTACAATATGGTAGAAATCACAAAGGTAATTGCCATATGAAATACTAAAAATTTGACAACAGTGAAATGTAGCACATTACTTCTACCTTATTTCTAGTTACTATTAAAAGTAAAAAGGGATGATGACGATTGATTTTTGTTTTTTTTTTTTTTTTAAATCAGTAGATTTTGATCATTTCTATGAAAGTGATTGCAAATTTTCATGAATTTTGGCCACTTGGTTCACCAAATGCACAAAAGACAGATATGAGTTAAAAATTTTGATGTACAAGTTTCCAGTTACTCATATTCTAAAAATGTTTTGTTATTTGTCTATAGTATGCCTAAATATAGATAGTGTCAGATTTTTTTTTTTTTTACATGTCATTTAGACCAGAAATAAAAGGAATACTAAATTTAGGAAGAGAGATGAAGTACTTTTTTGTGTGCCTTGTTACTGTGCTTTCTACTTTGGGGCTCCCCATAGTTGGCACCACCAAACAAACATGATTACCAGTCCTGGATCTCACTTATAATTTTAGGTAGTAGATACACGAAAGCTGTTATTATTTTGACAAGTACTTAACTTCAGTATTTCCAGATCAGTTTTAAATATTGGGAAGACTAAAAAATAAACTACTGATTGGTGGTTTGTGAAGATCAAGGTTAGTATTAGGTCTCCTAACAAAATTGATTCCTTCTCTTTGGGTGTTGCTTTATACAGCCCTCTAATTTGTCTTATTCACTTTTAATTTTAGTTTTATTTGTTTGGACTTTTAAATGATATTTTCTTTGTTTTTCTACTATTGGAAATTGTGGTATATTTTCAATGCTTGATAGCTATCTAGCAATTGTATTTCTTATGTTATGTGTTTGTATTTGTTATGTATTTGCACATCATGTAAGAAATACAATTGCTATATTGCTATCAAACATTGAAAATAAACCTAAATTTCTAACAGTAGAAAGTCCTAACTTAAAAGGAATACCATTTTTAACATTGAAAATATTATTGTTAATATCCAAAGTTTTCCTTTTGTTCTCAATTTTCTTTAAGCTTTCTTGAAGCAGTTTGATATTCACTAGTTAAAAAGCCCTTGTAAAGTACTAGCATACATTAGGAGAATCAAATCTGTACTCTGCTTATGCTCAAGATAAATATTCTTATCTATAGCAAATTTTCTACATCTGCCTAAAAATAGCAACAAGAATAGTTGTTGTTTCCAATCAGGCTCTTTGAGAATAAATGTGAAAATAGTCTACATATAACTTAAGTTTCAGGCATCCAAACTGATCTGATATATGCAGGGCAACAGACTATGGGTCAGAAGACTTGTAGCTTAGCAGTGGCAGAGCCAAATGTAAATATGTAGCTCCATTTCTTCATCTGTAAATGACAATAATTACTTTTTACTTTCCTACCTCAGTATATTATTTGCAGGAGTATGTTTTTAAGTAACCTGTATTTTAAATTTCAGACTCCACATAAATAACGCTATACTTGTTATTTGATGCTCACTCAAATCTTAATGCTCTCCCTTATGTCTGAGCAGACTGCAATTTATTCCTAGATGAGGAATCATCTAAGCCTATGATACATGTATCAAGAGGTAGTGTTTCATTTATAACTCAGCAAACAATTTCTCTTGATCTACAAGGATATACATTTTTAAGTGCAAAACAGTGTATATTTTGAGAGATGACTGACTTTCTGCTTGTTTTTGTTTCTCATATTTGTTTTAGTATTCTCCCAGAGTATTTAAAAATGTTCATTTTCTAATTAGAAGAGCAGTATGTATTCTTCAAAGAAAAGGCAGAAAAGCTTCGTGGAGAGAACAGAGCATCTTGCTTAACCCCACTACTGAGGCTGGGACTCTGTTCATATTATGGCTGACATTGCTGTTGATCTTCTAGTTCCTTCATTTTATGTGTGTGTGACTCTCTTTCTGTATCATATATGTGTGGAGTAGTTGTCTTTTTTGGATTCTACCAAATAAAGATTGTACTATAGTAGTATGTGTATTTTTATAATTTGATTTTTCACCTGATTTGTTTTGCCCCTGAAGAATTAAAAAAAAAATTTCCTTCCTAGTTTATGTTGCTAATGGTATATTTGCTCATGATACTAAACTGTTAATTTGATGTCATAATTGTCATTCTGCACTTGCCACTAGATGGCTTTGCTCTTGGAGTGACTTTTTTCCTAGGAAGTGTTCTCCATCTTCTGTTGAAATGATGGGAGATTTATTGACTTTATGATAACAATATTGAAAAATACACAATATGATTGCATAATAATTCAGTGAATAGGTATGAGATATTTTAAAATGTATTTCAGGAGATCCATAAGTTATAGTGTACTCCTTCAGTATGCAGGTTATATCCTTCAGAAAACCACATGTTCACCTAACAAGGTCCACCACACCAATTATTAAACCAATACCTGAGTAACTTTTCCAGCTTTTTTTTCTTGCTTTTAAAGTTATACCTATGATATTGAGTATATCATTTTGTCTGTTAATGAACTACTTTTAATCACAAATCTCTCTTGGGCACTTTATTATGATCATAGTGTCATTGTCAAGAACCATTAGGTATATTTTATGTATTTATGTAAGATTTTATTATGGATAGTTGTGAAGATGTTTTACTGAATCAGAATGAATCAGGCTGAATCAGAATTACTTTCAAAGCATGTATATCTTTTTTTTTAATGACCAGGATAATGTGTGACGTAAGTTTTCTTTTTCCTTGAAGACTACAAGACTGTGAATGACCGAGAAAACTTCTGATGAAACGAGACACAAGGATACTGACATTAGTTTCACATGGTAGAATAAGTTTTGTTCTTTGAAATGGTTTATGCAAAGCTTTTGGGGCATACCAACTAGTTACCATTAAATTGTATCTTACAAAGAGAAAATGAAGTATTTTAGGAGAAACACTCCCTTATAAACCTATAAAATATCACTAAGCAAATTTCAGTATTATAAATTAAGAAGCACTAAATAACTTATGAGAATATAAAAGTATTCTGAAGATGAAATTAGAAGCTTAGCCATTGTGTATAATTGTTTACTTCTGTGTTTTAGTTTCATAGTCTCCTATTTATTATTATTTTTAGAAACATGAAGCTCCATATAACTTGTTAACAATTCTGGGTATGTTTTCAGTTCATCATACTTTCCTTTCTGAGGATAAAAGTTAATGAAACAGGAAGTTGTTCTATGGAATTTCTTTCCTGTATTAGTACATCATTTTTTTTTTCATTTCTGCAGCATATATATTCCAAGAAGAGAATAGCCCTATTAGTTCATATGCAGTTGTTAGATTACCCATGCTCACAACTCTGATATTGTACCAACTTTATAGCAAGTCCTAAAGCAAAGTGCTATGTGTTCTAGAATGTTAAAGGTATTAGGTACCATTTGTGTGTGTGTGTGTGTGTGTGTGTGTGTGTACCGGGACTGAACTTGGGGCTACTCAACCATTGTACCACATCCCACATCCCCAGTCCCAATTTTTTTTTTTTTTGGTGCTGGAGATTGAACCCAGGGCCTTGTGCATGCAAGGCAAGCACTCTACTCACTGATCTATATCCCCAGCCCCCCTGCCCTATTTTGTATTTTATTTAGAGACAGGTTCTCACTTGGTTAGTGCCTCACTTTTGCTGAAATCGAGATCCTCCTGTCTCAGTTTCCCTAGCCACTGGGATTACAGGTGTGCACCATCACACCTGATGGCCATCTTAGGTACTTTTATTTAAAATTCTTAAAATGTGTAGCATGTCCTGAATAAAATAGAAAATATCCTAATTGGAAGTCCTAGGGATGAATGGAATGGGGAAAGCAGATAGGACAAACAGTTCCTATTTCTTAGAACTTGAGAGACTATATTTAAAAGAATGTTCCAGAAGTGGGAAGCATTATAAATAATACAAATTTGTGCCAAAAAGTATTACTCATCTTAGAGTTCCATCTTCGTGATTTTGGATCAATAAGGAACCATGTTTAAACGGAAGTGGTGCTGAGAGGCCACTGCTGAGTGTGAGGAGCCAGTGAACTAAGTCAGCAGGTTAAAACCTGACCCTCTGGCCCATTTATTTTTCTCTCTTTGGACTCTTGAAAAACATAATCCCTGGAGATCTATCCAAACAGTCCCTGAGAGTTCTGGGCCCATCCTTTGTGCAGTATGCTGAACTCTTATGCAACATGGAAATTATTCCCATTCCTGGTCCTGATAGCCTCGCTCTTGGAAGTCAAGTGAGGAAACGGGATGCTTTTGTGAAGCACAGACACCTCTCACTGTCAGCCTTGAACTGTGAATGGAACTATTTTTTTTTTCTATGAACAAATGATTTTTAAATTTTATTCGTGTTTTATTTTTTGGGTTCTGGGGATTGAACCCCTGGCCTGCACGTGGTAATCACCTGCTCTACCACTGAGCTACACCCCCAGCCCAAACAAATGTGTTTTTTTAAAAAAATCTGAATGTTATAAAACATACCAACAACAAAAAAGTGCTTGACTAATTAAGAATTCTTCCTTGATGGGAAACAACCGTTCTCCTGTGACTCAGTAAGATACAGAGGTAGCGAATGAGGTAGGAAGGTGCCATGGTGGACCATCTAACAGCATGCACTGAGCTGTGTTTAAGCGATTATGTGATACAGTATAAATATGAATGCTTTTTGTTTTTGGTGTACATTTCAAGAAAAATTATTTAAGAACAAAATACGAACTAGATGTTATTTAAAATGTCTCATATCAAAGGTTATTTTATCTATTTGGGGGTTCCAGCTCAGTTAGCATAGTTGTTTTGGATGTATTCAATTTGAATATAAAAATGACTGACTCCATTAATAAGTATGGTTACCTGAATGTGGTTTTGTGGGTTCCAGATGAAGTCTGAGTTTTAGGCTAAATTCTTCTGCCTTTCTCCTTACCCATCACCACCTCCTCCAGTTATAAAAGGTACCTGGCTCCTCTCATCACCAATTTTTGGCCTTAGGTATATGCTTCCCATTCTGTGGTTATGAGGGTAGGAAATAATATGTCATTGAAACCTGAGTTAACTGCAAAAGCTGTGGAAATAAGCACAGATTTCATTAACTTTTTGGAGATGGCTTTGTTTTTCTAATTGTTGGGTGGGCGGTCTTTGCTAAGTGTGCCTTCCAAAGTTTTTCCTTGGTTGTTGAACTACTTGACTTATGTGTTATTTTAATAAGAACACTCAACTTTTATCTAATTGGGAGTAAAAGAAGACAGCTGTTAAACATAAAGTCAGAGTTATTGGTTGTTTTCATCTTTTAAAAAATTCTAATTTGCGGACTAGCAGATAGGCTTAGTTAAAATGATAGATTATAAATATGTGAAATGTCTGACAACAATTCCTTAAGGAAGAAGATAAAAGAACTGTGATAATGCCATTCTTCTTTAATTCTGAAATGACATAAAGACCGGCTAACCAACCTCACTTAAAGTGGGTGAGGATATCTATGCCCTTGAAGTAAGTGGTTTCCTATAGTCTTGCCTGATAATCTTTCCAGTATCCCATAACCTAAATGTCTCCATTAAATGGTTTAAAAAAAAAAAAAAAAAGATTACTACTCTGGTTATATAAAATTATTCTTTTCTCATTTTAATTTTTTCCCTAAGTGTATGATACTCTTAAATGTATTGAATATAGGCCTTCTGGCATATTTTACTAAGATTTTTTTATTCCTCACATTGTTAAGATATTCAATTTAATCTGAATATTTGAGCCAAACAGTGGAATAATGGTCAATGCGTATTTCGTAAAACACGTACTTAAATTAATAGCAATTCTGTCTTTTGTAGCCAGCTTTGTGACTTTTGTCTCTTATGCTCAAACAAGTAAATTGCATTGTTTAGGTTTTAAAATAGCAACATTGTTCTACAAGGATTGAATTCATAAATTCATTATGGCATTTATTTTTCCATTTGCAATTGATTTCTGAATATTCCCTTTATGCTTTGGATGTCTCAGAATCTTTCTTTCATTTTAATAATATTTTGCATATTGCACATTTTACATTTGTATCTGTTGCTTATTATCATTAGGCTTTTGTCTGGAAATTAGAATGACGGATGATTAAAGTCTGTAGTAACCTGTGGTCTTGAGCAAGGTATTTAATCTCAGGGGATCTCATGTTGTCATTTGTAAAATCACCCCAATAATGTAGGACCTGCAAGATTAATTGCAAAGATGAAATGAAATGATAAAGATGAATTGCCTGATGTGGTATCAGAATCCTAGTAAATTTTCTTTACTTGTGATTATGTAAAGAATTGGGAGGACATTCACAGAGCCTCTCAGCCCTTAATCAGTGCTCATGTTGCCTTCAGAGTTCCTTTCCTCACACACATATCTGCAGGCTACATATTCAGCACAGAAACTGACCTACTCTTTCTGAGTTTGAGAAATTCATTCAGATTCTGCTCTGTTGATAATAACTATTTAGGAAATATTTTGGTTTATAGACACCTCAAATTCCATTCCAATAACCACAGATGCTTTTACATGCCTAATTGAGAACACATTATATACCAAATGATGTCTAGAAAAGTATAATATATTGGGGACATTATATAGTCTTTGATGATATCTAAAAGAAAATACATCGGGTGATTAGGGAAATGCTACTTACATGGAAAGCAAAACTAGAGAGTAAATTATTTAACACAGCTTGCAGTGTCGCAATGGTAACTTCAGATCGAAGTTAAAGGTCAGTGTGCAGAATTAAGGCAGGCAGAAGAGAATAGTTAGGACACTATCTATGTGCTTTCAGGAGACTCCAGTAACATTCTGTGCCAATAATGACTTTGGAAAATTCTATCTCCTTGTTTTTTGAATTTGCTTCCATCTCTACCTCTTCTTGGAAATGACACCTTATGTTTATCTGCCCCCCCCCCCCCATTTTTGTTAACATGTGTTAACAAAACTCAAGGTTGTTTTCTTGTGACTTGATTAGCAGTAATTGTTCAGGATCATCTGTTATTTACTTAATTTTTAGAGTTTTTAAATGCCCAAATTTTGGCTTAGGAAAGAAATAATTTTGTTGATGAACTCTTATTTATAAAAATGGAATTGTAAAAGTAGGGATGGAAAATAGGTTTCATCTTAAGAGTCGATCCTACTTGAACTGGAATATGGTGTTAAGAAGGACTCTGAGGCTATATCTGAGCTCAGTGGCAAAAAAGCAAAGTAAGAATTTGTGATGACTGACCTAGGCACCTATTTAGGGATTGGTGTCCCAAGGACCTTCCTTGGTCTCACATTTAACTCCTGTTCTTAAAGGTTTGATCCTAGAACCATCTGATTGCAGAACTTAAATTCTTAAAAAGCTAATCTTGACTGCCTTTTATAATAAAGTATTAGATCAGGAAAGTATGTTATTATGACATGTTTTTTCACTTGAAATATTTTAGACATGAGTGGGGACATATTAAGGATGTGAATGTGAAAGCGGGGGGGGGATGAGTTTTATCTCCTCCCTAAAAGGAATAATTTAATGTGGGTTTTTTTTTTTTTTTTTTTTTTTTTGGTGCTGGGCATTGAACCCAGAGTCTTGTGCATGTGAGGCAAGCACTCTACCAACTGAGATATATCCCCAGCCCAATTTCTGATTTTTGAATCTTAAGTATGAGGCTTCACTGGGCACCAAGATTATTCTGAGACTTTTAAGATACAGTGCTGGACTGGGGGTGTGATTACTAACAGAGTGCCTGCCTAGCATGAGCAAGGCCTTGGGTTTGATCTCTAGCACTGTGGGGAGGTGGGGCTACAGTGCAGCAGCTGAGCACCGTACCCCTGTCCCCGCAACATGTCCCATTTGGTAGTAGTGGCTATGGTAGCTGTGATTGTATTGGCAGAGGGATCATTGGGAAGTAATTAGTTTTAGATATATAATGAGGGTGTAACAGTCATGCTGGGATTAGCGCTTTTATGAGAATCAGAGTTTGAGTTTGCTCTGTTTCTCTACCATGTGAAGACACATGAGAAGCTGCTGTCTGTAATTCAAGGAGAGAGCCCCAAGCAGAAACTGGCTGTGTTGGCACCTTGATCTTGGACTTCGGTTTCTATAACTGTGAAACAAAAAATGACTATTTTTTAAGTTACCCAGTCTGTGTTATTTTGTTATTGCAGCTTGAGCTGACCAATACATACACATCTCCAGGTTTTATACTGGAGATTGATTTAATAGGTCTAGAGAATAGTCTGGCATATGAACTATTACAAATCTATAGGATTTTGTAGTATACATTTAGGGTGAGGAACAGTATAGTTTTTTTTAATTTGTCTACCATAGGTTTCAATTCTATCTGCACATAAAAATCTCCTTTGGCACTTTAAAATATGACTTATGCAAGGTTCCATCCCAAATGAGTTAAAATTAGGAAAAGCCAGAGGCACTAGTGGTTTTTTAAAAGAGTTCTTCAGCTGAGTTTTAATATGCAGAGAACTCTAAAGCAATACTTTTCCTCTGTGCTTCTGCTCTGTAATTCCAAGTGTCTAGAGAAGGTGACCCTAACCACATTCTCCCTTTTCTGATTTTACTTTCCACAGTTTAGATGAACAGTACTATTTTTTGCTGAACAGCAATTGTACTGTTTTAAAACAATCTTTTTTTCTATTTCCTCAAGTTTTTCAGTAATTCCAATTTCAGAATAAGGACTGAATTTTTTTTAAATGCAGATTTTCTAGGTTTTTGGATTCTGGACAAATTGATATTTATTTTAAATTCCATATTTCAAAGAAGTGCTTGAATGTTAGATTTTATGTCAAAATAATATTTGATATATAATAATATCCACTCGATGTTATTTTTCTGGTTTTCTTCAACAAGTATTTATTGAATACTGGCTACTGTATTTGGTATTCTTGTTTGTTTTGTTTATTTTTGCAGTACTAGAGATTGAACTTGGGGCTTGCACATTCTAGGCAAGAGCTCTACCCCTGAGCAGTTTGGTACTCTGGATATAATGGTGAAAATAACAGAATTTTTTTATTTTTTATTTTTTATTTTTATCATGCATGACACAGACATGGATGATTAGAAAGGATGCAGATCAGAGCCTTATGTTCATATTGGTGTATATTGGCCCTGAATTTAACACTGAAACAGACAGGTCCAACCCTGTCACAGGTCTATAGTCTTAAATTTGAATGTATATGGACATGGTCTCTTTCTCTAGTGACACCTCCATTGGTTCTAATGCAGGAGATCAGAGTAGAGAATCGGGAATCTGCATTTTTAACATATTTCCTGGGAGGCTGGATGAGAAAAAGACAACCAAGTTGGTATTCCCAGTTGTTCCATAAATCAATTTATAGTGTCTTTAACAAGCTCCATGCATTTTTGTCTTGCTCCTTTCAGGCTTTTTAGTGGAAAATCTCTATCAGCTGATAGTTGGCATCCTTAGAGTTGGTTTTATGGAGTTAGCTCTTGTACATTCCTGTAACTTCAGCTCTTCCTTTCACCCAACTGCAGACCCCCATTAGAAAGAAATTCCGGAAAGTTGAAGACAGATACCTTTCCCCCTCCCCCTGAAAGGTACAATTGTTGAGTTATAAAATCCCACACTTTTTGGTTGTTAAATCTCTCTGAATCTAGTCATCCCTGGGGTTTCATTAATCTAAATGACCACATTAGCACAGCTGCAACTCATCTTGAAAACTATTTCTTGGAAAAACAGTAGCTAGTGATTCTCTGTATGCTGAGAAAAAAAATAAAGAACAGTTTAAATTATAAATCTTATCAGGGTTTCCTCTGAAATGTTTTTTAAATGTTGGAATGTGTAGTTTTTAATCTTATATTGGGGAATTTTTAAATTTGGCGTGCACCAACGGGTCAAATATTTGGGAACCATAAACAGCTTAAGATCTAAAGACATTAAAGAGTGCATGTTTTCAGATTCACATTTTATTTTAAAGTTTTTTTATTGTATTTATTTGTTTGTTTTTTCAGTACTAGAGATTGAACCCAGGGGTGCTTTCCTTTGAGCTACAACCCAGCTCTTTGTATTTACTATTTTGAGACAGTGTCTTGCTAAGTTGCTAAGGCTGGCCTCAAACTTGCAGTTCTCCTACCTCAGCCTCCTGTGTTGCTTGAGTTATATGCATGTGCCATCATGTTCTGCTATGTTTTGAGAAAATGTTTTCCTTTCTCCACAGCATGAAGTCCTTAAAATCTAATGTTCCATTTTTTTCTACTTTTTAAGTCAAATTAAATGCAAGGTTTATTAAGGACTTCAAATTACATATTTCACATTTCTGGAATGGAATAGAACCCTTCTAGAACTGGAGAAATGGTATAGTTGAACACCAACATCCACTGGAACTTCAATTTTATAAGGAAAACAATTCCTCTGCAAGCCACATCGCCATTATATAACGGGACGAAACACTATCTACCTCTTCCCTTGGACAACAGCTATTTCCTAAAGGATTGAAAAGGAAATAATGATTTTGCTATTTTTTTTAAGTTCATTAAACATGGGATTCTGTCTTTAAAGAGAAAAGTTTAGAGTTCAGAAAAAGGCTGTGTATAGAAGACCCATGGTTACAAAGAAAAACCAAAGATATTTAATAAGGCAGAATTGTTATAAAAAAGAGGGAAAAACTATTTCAATTGGTTAAGGATTCCCAATTAAAATTTCAGGAGAGGAATTGATAGTACTACATACATAACAAAATTTATTTCCATTTCAAGAAGTGTTCATTGGAACCTTTTTCAGTATTACTTGATACTAATTTTTAAAAAAATATTTTATTTAGTTGTAGGTCGGACACAGTACCTTTATTTGATGTATTTATGTTTTACATGGTGCTGAGGGTTGAACCTAGTGCCTCACAGGTGCAAGGTAAGCGCTCTACCACTGAGGCCCAGCCCCTTGATACTAAATTTTTAACAAGGAAGTTGTATCATTACTTCTAAAAATGAACTCAATGAAATTTTAAGAACTAGAATTCTAGACCATCCTCAGATTATAATCCAATTAGTATACTCTCCTAGTCAAAAAGGTAAATCCCAAACAATTAATAGTAATTGACCTGAGATATTTTAAATGTGACTCTACTGTCTCAAACTGAATGACATTTTTCCTCCCCAAAATGGTCTTATATCTACCTTTTTTTTTTTCTTTTTTAAACCAGGGATTGAACCTAAGAGCACTTAACCATGGAGTTGCATCCCCAACCTTTTCTTTTCTTTTTAAGTCTTTTTTACAGTCTTGCTAAATTGCTGAGGCTGGCTTCGAACCTGTGGTTCTCCTGTCTTAGCCTCTCCAGGCACAGGGATTACAGGCCTGTGCCACTTGCCTAGCTCTTATTTCTACTTTTGTCCTTTCTAAATCTATAGCATTTACTATAATATGGTTATCTAAAATATCTAAATAAATTTTTAGGTCTTTGGAAGTACATCATCCATCCATGTCTACTAAAATAGGAGCTGCACAAAGATCTGAAGTGTTATCTCTAGCCCAGATCTAAAGCAGCAGTCCTTAACCTTTGCTTTCCAGTTCAATTACAAAGTCTGATGTGAATAACATGCTGACAATCACACTTATGGTCCAAATAGGCCCCAAAGATTTTACTAATATTGAGAAACATTTTATGAGATTTACATCAATATACCTTAACATCTCTGAGGTAGTTAATGAAGAAGTACTACTATCCAGTTAAGCCCAGAGTAAACAGTAGTATGGTTGAAATAGCTTGTCATGTGGCTAAATTTGTCTTTTGCCAAGAAGAGGATAGAGTGTCCTGCTTCACCTCTGCTTGCGCTGTGCTGGGTTTTGGTCCTTTTTTGAGTCATAGCCTAGATCATTTTCCTCCTCCTCATCTTCTCCTTTGTGATCACCTTCATTACAGTTATCACCATCGTCATCAGTAGATTCTCCAGCAAAGTGTAACAGTGATCTTTGGATTTTGTGCCCATACACAAAGTGGTCCATTTTTTTTTTTTTTTTTTGTGGTGCTGGGGATTGAACTCAGGGCCTTGTGCTTGCAAGGCGAGCACTCTACCAACTGAGCTATATCCCCAGCCCCAACGTGGTCCATTTTAATGTCTGTAGCAAGGATAGCTTCAGCAGCAGCATCTGGATCTTCATCTGTAGGAATTTCAGGAGGAGTTAAAAAAAAAAAAAAAAAGAAGAAAAGGTCACTGGAGACACATTTTAGTCATTGTGGTACAAAGTATCCCATGTCCCTTGTTTTTGCTTCTGCTTAATGATTTCCAAAGTGACTTTGTTTCCTGTTTTCCAGTCTTTCTAGCATCCTATACAACTCATAATTTCTGGTCCATTAGAAGAAAAGGGATTCTAATCACCTGGTTTTGACCTTATGTTACATATCTTTGTCAACATTTCATTTGTGAAATACTCATCGGGTTCAACATGAAATTCTAAGACATAATTCATAGCAACACCTGAAAATTTCACTTTAATATCTTTAAGTGCTTCAAATAGGTTTGTTATTTTCCTGAACTGTATCATTGTGCAATTTATCATTCTATAAAACAGTCAAAATTGAGAAATTTCTTTGTGTTCTTCTTTTTCTTCATCCTTTTTCTTATCTTTAATCATGACCTCTTCTTTCAGTTCCTCTGACATTTCTTGCTTCCCTGGTTTCCATTCATATTTTTCTTCTGTGGATTCATAAATTGCATTCGTGATCTCAAATCACTTTCAAATAGAGGCTGAGAGAAAGCTGCTTAGGTCCTTTTGACATCATAGAAGTTCCTCAGAATTTGGTTTCTCTTTGTGTACTTTGAACTTGAGGTTTTTGGAGAGCATTCATTCATCTCTTAACTTCTGTAGGCAAGGTTCTTGTATCCCTTTGGTGTTTCTACAAGACCATCATGTGTGGAAGGGCTGCAAGAATCAGAGGGTTTTTGCATCATCTGTACATTGAGCAGATGCTCCTTGATTTCTGTCTCTTCAACAGTTTATTCTGCTTTATTGTCCTCCAAGACTGGTCTTTGTGTCTGCCATGTAAGAGCTTTAAAATCAACAGCCAGTACCAGGAGCCAGGTAGGTAGAGGTGTGCAGACGATGACTCAGGGCAGCAGCAGGAGGAACGGGCATCAGTGTGTGAGCAGATGGCACCCAAAAAGCTAGTTTTTCTGTTTTTGAACAGTAAAATATTTGAATCACACTGGGTTTGTTCTTCCATGACTTTTTTTCATTCAGTAATTTTTTGAAATTCAATCCTGTTGATGTATATAACTATAGATCATTCATTATTCTGTTGAATATTAATCATCATATAAATGGTACCATAACATTTTTCCATTTTAGTATTGATGGACCTTTGGGTTTTTCCAATATATTTTGGAATTTACTGTGTAAAAACATGAGTACAATTGGATGTGACTTCTGCTGAACGTATATAAGTATTCCCCACCATTTAGCATACTGGGGAGTGAGATGGTTGGGTTATAAGGTATGTCCATGTTAAGCTTTCTAGGATAAAATCAAATCACACCCAAAGTGGTTACAACAATATACCCCGTCCCCAGGAGAATGTGCAAATTCTAGTTGTTCTACATACTAACAAATGTGGTGAGTGTGAAATGAAATTTACTATGATTTTAACTTTCTTGTCCATGATTGATGATGAGGTTCATTCTGTTTTTGTATGTCCAGGAGACATTAATGAATTACTTTGTATTTTTTTCCCTTTTTATTCTTATGTGGTTTGTCTTATTATTTCATAAGAACTTTTTGTATATTTTGGGTAGGTATCTTTTGTCAACCGTATCTACTTAGAGTGTGTTTTCTTGAATTTTCCTTCTCTAAGATGATTCCGATTATTAAAAACTATTTTTTTCAATTTTAATGGTGGCATGTTCATTTCCTATGACTTTTATACCATTATTACAAACTCAGTGGCTGAAAACCACACATTTGTTCTCTTCCAGTTTTGGAGGTCAGAAGTATGAAGTCAGTTCCACTGGGCTGAAGTCAAGGTGTCTGCAGAGCCTTCTTCCTCAGGAGACTGGGAGAAAATTAGTATTCTTTCCTTTTTGAACTTCTAGAACTGCATTCTTTGCATTCTGGGGCTCTTGGACTCTTCCTTCATCTTCAAAACTACTAATCTACTATATTGTTTCAGTTTTGACATTGCCTTCTGTCTCTTCAGTCCTTAAGCCTCCCTCTACTACCTCTTTCTTCTATGGACACTAGAGGTTACATTTAGGACCCACCCAGATTATCCAGGATTATCTTCCAATTCCAAAATCTTTTATTTAGTTGCACCTGCAAAATCACTTTTTCTGTATAAAACAGTCACAGATTCCAGAGATGAGGAAGTGGATATCTTTGGAAACATCATTCTTCCCATCACAGCAGATAAACTTTTCTTTTGCTATTTTGTTATTGCTGTAGTTGTTGTTGTTGTTGGTGGTGGTGGCTTAGACCTGAGAGGATGCTTTGATGGTTGAATCTTCACAGATTATCCAAATCATTTGCTAAGTAATCTTGAGATCACCTTTGATCAGAATAAGTTTCTGCCCCTTAAAGATGAGGAACATTCTTTTTTCTTTACCACCCTTTTCTTCTACTACTTACATCAAATATGGGGGCATATATGCATACATATATTTCAAACTTCTGAGCTCTTGTCCTCTTTCCCACTTTGAAGTATGTCCAAATCCTTCAGCCAACTCCCTTCAATAAGCCCACTCTTACTTTTCCATGGGGTCTCTGTTTTATGGCAAAAATCTTAAGGGTTAAAAACCTGACAAAGGCCTTTTGAAACCCTTTTGCCCAAACGATTTGTTAACTTTAAGTATGCTTGATAGTTAGAGCAAAGGATTGCCTGTTGGTTTTGTGTTTATGGAAATAAATTGGAATTTCAGTGGGAAATTGAAACCATCATTGGAGGAAATGAAAGAGGCTTATAATTTATCTAGAATCTCTCTGGACTGAAAAATAGTGTGTGCATAATATCTTTGCCAGGTGGAGAAGAGGAGGATACCTATGTGGTATTTCCGATGTGCTGTGTAATACTTGATTTTATGATTCTTGAGTTTTGGGATATATTTGATGGATGTAATAATCATGATAAATAGAGATTGCCAACTCTTTTGAGTGGACTAGAAAAATAATAGATAAAAAAAAATTTCAGGACTCTTGAATAAAACAAACAAGTCAATAATATTTCTGCCCTAAAGATGGGAACTTGAAGTCTCAGGTCCCTAGCCTGTCTCCATCATTGCCAGCTCTATTCCATTCTGTGGTATCATGCATACTCTAAGCCTATTTCAGGAGAATACAGTTGACATTGAAGGGAAATTAATTTTATGTGATTATCTAAATTATCCGAGACTGAGCTATGATGAGTCCCTTGAACATATGCTTGACTCTACAGGAATCCAAACCAACGCCTGGGGGTTTAGATGCAAAGTCCTTCCCCAAAGAGCAAGAGGATGCGACAACAAAATTACAACCCCTGGCAAATTCCATCAAACTGTTTTGAATATGTGGGCTGAAAATGTCAGTACTCATTAAACTATACATTAAAAATTATTAAGAATAGAATTGCTGAATGTCCTCTATTTCTTTCTGTCATTAGCAGTGAAGCGGCAGCTGAGCATTCATCTGTCTGGTTTAACAGGATCACTGTTGATTATGAATAAAAAAAGTAGAGTGTTAGGCAATTGCCTCGTCTCCTACTAATATGTTTGGGAATTTGGTGCAGATGGGTTAAGCCTCATTCCATCCGTACCCGTGCTGCTGAGCCACATTGTCAGATCAGTCCCCTCTCCAGCAAACACATGGGCGGCACTTCCTCAGCACTAGGGTACACACAAGGAAAGACACTTTCCTGAGATTTTCAAATATTTCAAAGTCCATTGAATAATCTGCGGGAGGAAAGAAGTAGTATAAATTTGATTAGGATTATCTGTGAAATCTGAAGGTGCTAAGAAGAAATATATGAATTAATATTTTACCATAAGTAGCTCTTTTCCCCATTTTTAAAAATACCAAAGCAAAACCCAAACAAAAAAAATCACAAAAACCTGAACACAAAAATGACAACAAAAAACAACAAGAAACTATGTACAAGTAAATTTATACCTCCAAATGTTATACATTTTCCTCCAGAAAGATGGAATTCCTGGAATTGGAGTTGTAGCTCATTGGTGGAGCGCTTGCCTAGTATGTATGAGGCACTGGGTTCAATCCTCAGCACCACATAAAACTAAATAAATAAAGGTTTAAAAAAAGACGGAATTCCAGCCTTCTCCCAATTTTTGATCTACTGTCATGAATACTGCTCTATTGTTAAGCAAATATATATTTATATATTATACATGCAAATATTTAAATATATAAAGTACATATATATATTTATACAAAAAATATATATATAATATACACACATACCCGGGATTGAACCCAGAGGCACTTAACCACTGAGCCATTTCCTCAAGCCTTTTTATTTTTTTTGTTTTGAGACAGGGTCTTGCTAATTTGCTTAGGGCCTTGCTAAATTGCTGAGGTTGACTCTGAACTGGGGATCCTTCTTTCTCAGCCTCCTAAGCTGGTAGGCTTACAGGTATGTGTCACTGTGTCCACGAAATAAATATTTTTATAGAGACACAAAGTATAACACTTTAGCTAAGATGCAAATTATTAAGGTCAGAAGTCAAAGGAATAATTCAATATCTAGCTAGGCTAGCAAAATTTAAAAGATGACCCCAAGTTTTTGCTAAAATCTTTTTTCTTTGACATAATACAAGAGAGGGTATCTGCCTGCTGACCTGCTTTTGGAGAAAACTGCAGTTGGAGATGTGATTTTGAGAGTTCGAAATTAATGGTCTCCTTCCTAAAAATTAATGCATAAGATGCAAAGAATCACTTTTTCTGTAATCCATTCAAATCCAGAAAAAATTCAAAAACTGACTGACATGATATTCTACATCATGGGAGAAAGGAAAGTAACTTTTAATTTCATTTGTATGATTCATGCATTAGCCAAAGAACTTAGGCCTTCTCTGTTTTTGCCAAAAGTCCAAATATCTTGGTAACACCTTCCAAGCATTATTTTCGACATGAAGAGGAAGGCAGATTAATTTCCACTATTCCTTTATGTACAATTGAACCTTAGAATTTCTCATGATTCAGAAAGTTTCAATGAACTATGATGAGTACTCATGTTTCCTTTGATTTGTATATGAAAAATTTCAAACAACTTAAAAAGTTGCAAGGACTTTACTTTGAACACCTATACATGTACCAGCTACTTTCCACCATGGACATTTTCAAATATCATATCATCTATCCATCCATCTCACCGATCCTTTATCCATTTACTGATGAATCCAAACATTTTGCAGACATGAAATTTGTTAAGTTTTGGACTGACCTGTTCTGCAACTGCTTGGTGGAGAACTACTTGTGGGGAGTTAAAAGCTGCCCAAAGTAGGAGCTATTGAGAATTGGCTGGGAAGGAGCAGTTTTTATCTTGAAATAGCAATGGCTTTTAGTCATTGACACCATGTTTTGCATTTTCAGTATACTATTTGATTTGATCCAAACACAAGCCTATAAACTTGTATTCTTACCTTCAATTTACTCATAAGGAAATGGAGATTGGTAGAGGTTAAATTATTTGACCAAGGTATCAGGACTGGAATTGACTTGTCATTTCTTTCTTTTAAACTGGCATCTTGATCTTGTATTTTAGGTTTATGAAAAAATTTTTTAAAATATATCATGTTTTTAGAATTGCCCAGCAAAAATCTACCTTTTTTTTTCCCTGTTGTGTGTTAAATGTTTTAAACACAGGTTTATTCATTCTGAAGTATAAATAGAAATAATAGTATGCTGAATTAACTTGCCATTTAGTTTTTTGTCTAAAGCTGGTACCAAAATTATTGATATTACATATTATTGATTATTTTAATTGATTTAAATATTAAATCAATATCAAATTATTAATTTAAATATTAAATTGATATTCTGTTAGAAACCTGAAAGTCAACTCTTAGAGGAATTATTTCTAGTATAGAATTTATTGTTCAGAATTATACTCATTTCTAAAGTTTTTCTAATCTTAATATTTTCCTCTTTGTATTATTGTGATGTTAGGTTTAGTGAGATAAATTATTACTATAAATATTAAGTATGTATCCATTTTTGTAGTCATAAGTATTCCTAAGCAAAACACTGCTTATGTAATGTCTATATTTTGCTGTTGTTATTTGGTTTGATTTGATATGGGCAATTGAACCCTGCAGCATTTAACCACTGAGCCCCATCCCCAGCCATTTTTATTTTTTATTTTGAAATAGGGTCTTGCTAAGTTACTTAAGGCCTTGCTAAATTCCTGAGGCTGGTCTTGAACTTTTGATCTTCCTGCCCCAGCCTCCTGAGTCGCTGGGGTCACAGGTGTGTGCCACCATGCCCGGCTAGATTTTTCATTTTTTTTGTTTTTTGTTTTGTTTTTTTAATTGGTATTTCCTTTATTTGGCTCTGAGGATGTAGAGGAGGAACAATGTACTTTTTACTGGGGGAATTAATTTTATATGTAAGTTTTATATCATCAAATTTTCTCAAAGATGCTTCTAAAAAAGTTTAAAGTCTTTTAAACTTTTTCCTGGAGGTGGGTAGAATGGATGCTAATTCTAACATAGTAATATGTAATTATGATTGTTGGGCTAATGTTCCTCTAACATGTTATAAATGAGCTCGACAGATTAAGTAGTGTCAACTAAATCCTGTGCAAAGAGATGGTATACATTATTGAGTTGACCAAGTCCTCTATTTTAATATTTTCCAAGAATACACAAGCATGAGTTTTGTGGCTTACATAGGGAATGTATATTTCTTTGTTCTGAAGCCTACCCTACCTTAGAGCCACTGCCTATATCATAATTTATAGTCTCTTTGCAGATCTGTTTGTCATTCCACTTGTAATGTAAGAAGCTAGAAGGAGTTAAAGGCAGCAGAGGTTTTTTAAAGTAATTAAAATTTTAATGCATTTTAAAGAAATTAAAATCTTCTTGTTTTAAAGGAAACACCATTGTTATAAGAAGAAGAAAAAATGATTCCATTTTCTCTGTCATTGAGTGTGTTAACTTTGGGAGTGAGATCCTTAAAGAATAAATAGATGCTCACCCCCACTACCCCCAGTTGTAGATGGGTGCACTACCTTTATTTTATTAATATTTTTATGTGGTGCTGAGGATGGAACCCAGTGCCTCTACCACTGAGTCACAACCCCAGCCCCACTAAATGCATTTTGAAAAAACATCCCACATACCCCCATCCCATGCCTCACTTTCCTTTATAACAACCAAAAATGGAGCTTGAAAAGTCTTTTCATGACTCATCTGCTCCAACAGCTTGCCTTTCTCCTTGTCACCAGAGTAAGCAGTTCTCTCCAGATCTAATCTTCTGCCAGAAGCCACAAGTTTGGCTTCTTGAAATCTCAGAAGTGCTCATTTCTCAAGTAATTAATTAAAACAAATAAATAAAATCTGTAAGCCTTTAAGGTTCTGAAGATGACTCCTGTTCTTCCAAAATAATCTGTCAACACTCTCGGTATTCATAATAATGATTGTGAGAGAGGGATAATTAACTTTAGGGATTGTTCTTCATCTGAAGTTTCCTTCTAAAGTGCTCTTAGGAATAAGGTTAGTTTGCTCCTATTGACAGCTTGGCTCATGTGGAATAAATAGGGGAGCTATGTTCAGAGACAGCATGTTAAATTGGAAGGTGCAATGATTCACAAGAGGATAGTAAGAGAATAAATACACTGATAATTGTAATCAGACATGGACTCTCTGGGCATCCATTTGCATTTTATATACTCCCATCAAATAAAGCTTCTGGAAATAGCAAGTTATGTTACATAATTTATAACTGCAAGATTTAGAACCTGCAGCTCCAGCCTTTATGATGCTTAGTCCTTTCGGTTTTGTTATTTTCAGTACCTACCTGGCACATTATTTCACCTTCAATAAGGGTTCAATAAGTATTGGGCATATTCAACAAAACTAAGAAATGATTATAAAGGCAATTATCAAAATGTTTATTGAAATATAAAAATTTCTAAGAAATAGCACTCATGTAGATGTATTACATATTTTGAAATAAACTTTAAATGACTTCCTTTCTTTATAAGAAGAACTTGTTTTAATATTATAAAATCATTCTTTAAACCAGGATAGTTTCAGTATTTTATGGACTATATTTTAATATTAATAATTTTAATGTAAAAGAGTATCTTTTTTACTATGTGTGGCAAATCAATTCCATGTCAAAATTTTGGCACATGCATTTTTACATAGATTTCTGGAGACTTGAAAGTCTACCAGCCTTCCGAACTATGTCATGAGTTTTCATTATCATCTTGATAAAGGAACTGAAAGTAATTAGAACATGTCTACTTTTGACATTTCAACATTATTAAAACCCATAATTTCACAGGCCAGCTTTGTTATCTACACTTTTACTGAGAAAGCGACAGTGAGCTGGGACTGACCAGTGATTTTGCAGGTGGTCCTGTGATATTTCTCTGGAGTTATTGCTGAGCAATGATATCTGTTACTTCTACATGTTCTTTCTTCTTAAAATTGTTTTAGTTATTCTTTTTAAAAATAATTGACACAGTAGAAATTGAAAAACACTGAATAAGTAATTTTCCTTTATACTATAGTTTAAAAGGTACCATCAGGGCTAAAGGTCCATTGCAGTGGGTACTGTGGTCTGCTCTCAGTTTTTGGATATACATGTGGTTGCTAATTATCAAGGTTCAGGTTCTAATTTTTTTACTTGGTGTATAAGGGTTCTCTAGAGGAACAGAATCAATAGGAAGTATGATTATAAAAAAGAGATTTATTAGATTGGCTTACAGGACCAGATGCTAGAAAGTCTACAATGGCCATCTACAGTCTGGACAGCTGGAAGAACCAGCAACTGCACAGTCCAAGAGGCAGAAGCCCCAGAACAAGAAGGATCAACAGTGCTACCATAGTCTGAGACCAAGGCTTCTGGAAACTATGTGGAGAATCACTGGCAGAGTCCACTTTGGAAGAGTGAAGGCACAAGAGTTCAGAATCCTCAGATGACTAAAGTAGCAATCAAGAACCTGTTCAAGAAGAGTCCAGCTTCCATCTGCATCTGCTTCCTTGTTCTTCCAACTTTTATTCCATCCAAGCCACCATCCTACTGGGCAGTGCTGCCCATGCTTAGGGAGGGTCTCCACTTCAGTTCACTCTTCCACATTCCAGTCATTCCTAGACACACCTCATTGACACACCCAGAAGCCTCTTCATCATCTGCATCTCTTAATCCAATCAAGCTGACAATTCAAATTAACTATTACAGTGGGTAAGCTGTATGTTTCAGTAGGAACTTACTCTGAATTTTGATCTCTTCCCAGGCTAGCAATATGCAGCACTGTCATTGCGAGGCTGAACTGTATTAGTCACAGCTTCCTGTTGGCTATGCGATTCCAGTGGTGCCAGTTCTCTCCAGTGCACTGTTCCTCATCTATTCTGTAGTTTAGGTGTAGTAAATGCATTTTTATCTTACAATATTTTCAAATTACATTGTGTTTATTGGGATGTAACCCAGTTGTAAGCTGAGGAGCATCTGTGGTGCAATTGCATAGGTAAGCCCAGGGGACTTATGTACCTTCATACCTAAATTCCCTTCATTTGTTATCCTGTGCTATACTGTGACCCTCTTACGTCTCTGTTGTTAGGGCTAGAATTAGTAAACTACTCCTGGTTGGAAATTAAAAGGAAGTAAAATAAAAGGAGTCTCACTGTAGAAAAATATTTTGATTAATCATTATATTATCTCCATCTTGCTCCTTTGAGTTTATGATCAAGCAAAAGTATATTTGTCAGATGCTTTCCTGGGCCTAGTTTTGCAAAAACTGTGGTTGGAAGTGCTTCGTTTTACGTTGTGAACGCTTGGACCAGAGACTTCTGCAGCTGCAGTTGCTTAGAGTTTCACCCTTGCTTGAAATATTTTGTGCACGTTCACACCGTGAAACATTAATAGTTGAACACTGTATAACAACCTTAAATTGATTTTAAGTAGACAGGTTCAGCAAAGCATGGTAGGCATTCAAAAGTGCAAAACTAAGAAGTTTGATGATCTAGAAGCTATTTCATTAAGCTTATAAAAGTATCAGAGGACTGTGAAGAGAAAAATATTTGAGTTACTTTTTTGGGTATTGGAGATTGAACCAGGGGCACTTAATACTGAGCCACATTCCGAGCCCTCTTTTGTATTTTATTTAGTGTCAGGGTCTCACTAATTTGCTTAGGGTCTTGCTAAGTTGCTGAGGCAGGCTTTTAACTCGCCATTCTCCTGCCTCAACCTCTTGAACTACAGGGATTACATGTGTGTGCACTGTACCCAGCATGAATAATTTTTTCTATCATTATTTCGTAAAGATAAGTTCTAGAGAGAGAAACTTCAAAACTGTCATTGACAGAGAAGGCAGAACATAATTCAGGTCCTGAAAGGTAACCGTAGGAAAAATTGTCTTTGTTGACTTGGCGGTAACCAGCTTACCTGATTAGTACTCTCTAGTTTCTATTAAAAAATAGTGACTTGTGATCCTCCATTGAGTTTGTTTCTTCACCTATTTTAACACTTACCTTACTTCTGTAGTTGCATAATTTAATTACAATTTATATAAACAGCTGAAATATAAGAATAAAATTGTTGCGGATCTGTGAAAACTTGGTCGAATGCTTTCTCTGAAAGGTTTAATGAGGGTAAAGAGAACATTTATTTTAACTTAGGTGTGAAATATGGAGGTAAACTCTAAAGATCATAGCACTCTGCTGCAATCTATACATTTAAATTACCTTCCTGTTAAAGGTGACATGGAATACCCTGTAGAACTAAACCTTGAAAGGTGAATGAATGTATCAATAATGGGAATTTCACATTAAAATTGTGTTTGTTATATGTACATTAAACTTTTTTAAGGAATTCTTTGCTTTAAGAGACACTTTAAACTGCATTTATTGTTGGTTGTTGTTTTGTTGTTTGTTAACCAACTACTAATCCTGGTCACCTAAACAGGAAGATTTATGTTAATCAAATCTGGGGGAGCCTGGGTCCTCCCCTTTGCCAGTTGTATATAAAGCGACCCAATGAAGTAGACAAAAACAATAAAAGAAGCATTTTGACATTTATTTGTATCTCTTCAAGGGCAATAAAATGAACCCATTTATTGCTCAGGGCAGATCTTCTCGAATCCCCTGAACTCTGCCCATTTTCCCAGTTTGAACAATTGATTCAGATTCACTAGGGATGTGACCTGGTAAATAGATTTTTTATCATGTTCCTCAACGATTTTTCTCTGGCAAGTATGGAAAGACCTAGATAGTTTCTCCTTGTTGGTTTGACTCTTAATGACTGCATAATTGATTATTTAACTGGAAAATGAAAAATGTTTTAGTGACAGAAATTATTCATTGTGCACGTGCATTCCTTTTTCAGCACAGTGAAGAAAGCTGATGCAGGAGAATGTTTTGAATCCAGATTGAAACACAAATATTTTTCTAAAATTACTGACCAGAAAGCCATAGTATAGAGAAATTGTCTCTATTCCTGTAAGGGTGTGTGTGTGTGTGTTTCCCCCTTTAAATGAGCTTTACTTAAATGCTTTAATTGGGAGCCTATGGGAATGAAAAAAAGCATGTGTAAGTTGAGGGGGGAAAAAAAAACTGAATTTGAGATGAAGAAAGACATTCTGGCACATGGAGTTGAAAAATGCATTAAAGCATATTAAAGCACAGTAATGCACCAAGCTGGCCTAGATGTAATACACATTAAAATAAAGTAAAAATTGTTTCTCAAAGGACAAAATTGGAGCTGTGTCTGAGTGTTTCAGAGACAAGCACTTCTCAACTTCTGGTGTTAAAAAGAGAAACTGGTGTTTATGAAAAAGAATCTGTGGAAAAGCTATATGGGACTGTTTCTAATACCCATTTAATCTAATGTCACTATGTTTTTTAATGTTTTGTAGTTTGATGCAGAAAATGTACTTTTATTTCTTCAGCAGCTGTCCTTTTTAAATGGGTGCAGCTGTACTACAGATTTAATTGGCAACCATTGCTTAATCTTTAGTCAGTCGCTTCCAGTCTTTCAAAAGCCATGTTTCATGTTTCTCTGATTTCTTTTTCCTAGAAAGTGTAAAGTACGATACAAAGAAGAAATTAGGCAAATGAAAGTTTCTGCTTGAGTTTCTTAGCCTTACTTTGCCTAGATACCTTTTTCCACACCACTTTAATGAGATTTTGATGTCTGCCCACCAAAGTCTTCATCTCAAAACTTCCAAAACCCTGTATGCCAGAACAAAATCTGGCAAGTGTTTTGGAATAAAGGGGAAAAAAATCACAGCCATTTATTTGACATGCTATCTGCTTTGAGAATAAACCGGTATCATGTATTAGTTGCTTGAATTAAAACTTTGACTTTGTGATACATAGAGATACTGGTATTTTGATGTTTTTCATTAATTAAAATATTCTTTTCCTACCATAACATTTAAGAATTTACTTTCCTGCTTTGTTGCTCTGGGGCATTCATCATTCTGCATATTTTATTTTCAATTTTTTTCAAGTCTAGAAGTAAAATTTTGCCAGAAAAGGCAAATATCAATAGTATAGCATGTAGTATGTATCCCAGTCTCAACATCTTTTACATTCTCTTTATACTTTCATCCTCCAGATGAAACTGTAAATATAGATGTAGGAAAATTTCAAACCCGAGTTTAAAAATGAGTAACATGCTGAATTGTCTTCATGACAAGACTTAACCAAGCCAGCTCTGAATGTGTAAGCATGTTGAATGGAACTTCCTAGGTTAACTTGTTTCTTTACTTACCAGCTATAGTTTAGCAGTGAGTTTCTTTTAATTTATGTCTTTGGCATTTTCAGTGCTAACCCATCTCTTATAAACTGAGTTAGATATTGTAAATATCTTTACCAAAGACCAGTGAATAGATCTCTCTCTCTCTCTCTTTCTCATCTTTTTTGGGTAAGGGAAAATGTGATTTCTGAGATACCTCTGAACTCTGCAGAAAAAACATTTCTCTGTATAACTCAATGTGCCTTTTCTGTCTCACTTTAACATTGTTATATATTAATGGATATAGAGTTCCATTAAATTTGATAAACATTTTAGGGAACTCTTGAGTTGAATTTTATTTAAACTTTCTGCTTTGTCTTTAACCTTTTATTTTTTATTACCCCATTCTATTTTTGTGATATCTACATGAACTAGATCAAACTTAAACTTTGAATTGTACTTGAAATTTATAAGCATAGCAGAAAAGTGTGCAAGTGGAGTTCATTGACTTCATTAATATTAATTATAGGTGATCAGAAGCATCATAATTTATGTTTAAACAGATCACTATACCACCTCCAAAGACTTTTTTTCCCTCCTCCTGGTGTGTGTGTGTGTGTGTGTGTGTGTGTGTGTGTGTGTGAATGGAGGGTGAGCTGGGAAGAAAGAAATGAGTGTTGAGAAATGTCTTGGTTATTGATGGTGAATGTGAGTAAAGAATGGCCGTGTTTTATTTAGCACATGATATTGAGATCATAAGTAGCATGTGGAATTAGACAATGAAATGTCTTGAGTGAATTCTTGTGTTAGTTTTCTGGGGATGATTACCAAAGTACCACCAATAAGGTGGCTTACCAATAGTGCCAATTTTGGAAGTTGGAAGTTGAGATCAAGAAGTTGGCTTTCTCTGAGGGTTTCGAGGTGAAGGATGGGTTCCAGGCCTTTCCCCTAGCCACTGGTGGATCAGGCATTTCTCTGTGTGTGGATGACATTTTCCCTATGTCTTCCCTCTCACTTTTTTTTTTTTTTTAAGTAGTTCTGGCGGTTGACCACAGGCCTGTGCACATGCCAGGCAAGCACTCTAACACTGAGCCACATCCTACATTTTCCAGCCCCTGTCACTTGTGTCATTGTCTGTCCACATTTCTTCATTTTATAAAGATGATCATGTTGGATCCTAATCTTAACTAATTGTCAAAGAACCTATTTTCAAATGTTTGAGTTTATAGGCAGTGGGGGCCAGGGCTTCCGTGTTTAGGGGACACAATTCAACCCATTGCAATTCTGAAACATTTTGTCCCTCTGTGAATGATTTTAATAAGCTTTCAGGTTACCTTTTATTTCTATTTTATGTGCTTAGAATAAGACAAAATAATATAATAATTTTATTCAATATATCAATTTATTAGATGTCATAATACTATATAATGAAGTAATCCATCTTTTGTTGTTTCTGGTCATGTTGGCATTTATGAAAGTACTAAATTTTAAGGATTCACTTATCTATAATTTGCTTGAAATCAATGCTCTTATATCATTGCTCTTATAATATTTATGTTTGTGTGTTTATTTTAAATATTGTTACTATATTACATACATTTGTGTTCTTTTTGGATGAATAGCAGGCCATGGAATACATAGATTTATTTTTTTGGGGTTTTGTAAAAAGCAAAATGAAACTATAAGAATTTAGATGAGCTTTTGGGTGACTTCATCAACCAGATTAAGAACTGTGCTTCAGCTGAACCTGTTGGCACATGCCTGTAATGCCATCAACTTGGGAGGCTGAAGTAGAAGAATCCAAGTTTGAGGCCAGCCTCAACAATTTAGTAAGGTCATAAGCAATTTAACAAGACCCTGTCTCAGAATAAAAATATAAAAAAGGCTGGGGATGTGGCTTACAGGTAGAGTGCCCCTGGGTGCAATCCCCACTACAAAAAAAAAAAAAAAAAAAAAAAAAAAAAAAAGAAAAAGAAAAAGAAAGAAAAATTGTGTTTCACTAGAATATTACTGCTTGAGGTTTTAGAGGTATTCACTGATTCTCCAAATAAAAAATAGGGATTTTTTATTTCCTATAATATCTAAATTCTTGTTTAGTCTTATTTTATCTTATTTCTGGTAGGCCTTTAAAAATATTTTGTCTTGATGTTTTATTGATAGAATGGTGAATGCATGGGGATCAACAATTCTTAGGTCCTATTGTGTATCTTCCTCACATTTATAAAAATGAAAATGTGATAGGTATGATGTTTTAGAAGCTGGTTGCTTTTGAATGGTTTAAGTCCAGAAATTAAAAACATGTTTGAGAGCTAGATATAGGTATGAGACTTAAAGAATCACTTTATTTTTTCTAAACTGTTTCAAACTTTTCCCTCGCTATTTATTGAAATAATTCATGCATATTGAATAAATTTGGGGGAATAAAAAAATATGGAAAAATTATTTACAATCAAAGCAGTATATAATTTTAAATTTTTGATGTATTTGTAAACACATGTCTATCAGTAGAGCTAAAAGATGATTTTTTAAAAATTACTTTGTGACTGTTATATGAAAATAAAATGAATGCCAAAGATTTTAACTGATTAATTATTGAAACCAGTAAGAAATTACACTTCATTCAAATGAGTAGTGGAAATATCACACATAGTTGAAGTTAGAAGAATGCTGAGATAAATTTACAAAAGAGGCCTAATTGGGATAAATATCCATTGGGCAGTAATCTGTTGTGTTCCAATGAACACAACATACATTTCTGTGACTGTCAGATTTCTGACAGTAAATTGCATGCATGTCAGTTTTCTATTATAGAAATGTAAATTGGCTCAGAACTGGTCAGAGTACCCAGTAATTGGTCTGCTTTGTCCATTTCAAAGTCTTTCCCAAATTTTTCATGCAGCTTAGGTTGATATGGAATTATGTTTCCACATTTTTCCACCTAAAATGAATATATTGAAAAACCATAATGTACATTCTTCCTGATCCATGTTGACACTGTCTGCATACTTAGCTGGGAACATTATGAAATGTGGAAGCCAATCTACACATATAAATAAAATGGGAATGATTTTCACTTTCCTCATGATTTTCACTTTCTCGACTCTTAGTTGCCTTTTTTACTTTCATACACCATACCCCATGTCCCTTCCTGTGAGCCCAATCCTGACTCTGGAGTTTGGTCTTCTTGATTCAGATGATGATGCAGTTATACCATTTGAGACAGGCATGCAAGCATCTTGGTTGGCATTGGTGAACATAAAAACTTAACATTCACCTTTGAAGATTCTGCTTAAATGCTAAAGAGCTTTGCCATTGTAGTCTTATCTACACTCACCTTTTTAAAAAGTTCATCTATAAGTTCCTATGAGACCAAAGTCTCATTTTTTAAATGAACAGGCTTGTAGGAGAATTAGCTTCTTCAGCATTGAATGCACCATTCCATTCTGAATTTTATTATGTTAATTTGACAGGAGTATGCACATTAAACCTGAAATTTTTTTATTTTAGCAAATATTTAAATTGATAATTCCATAGGAATAAACTAACAATTATTCTTGAATTAATTATTTGGAAATCATTAAGAAGGTACTGTTCCAAATACAATATTCCAAATTCACTAATACTATGATTCCAAATATGACTGTTTTTAAAATGAGCCACTTTGTTTTTTAAGTACAGATTTTTATTCATAGTTATTTTCTTGTAGGTGTTTCTTTCCTTTGTTAAGAACTTTTGTATTTTGTTTTCATTTGCGTGTGTGAGCTAGAGAAGAAATGTGTTCATTTTATCTTTTCTAGAAGTTAACATAGAAGATCTAGTTGGCTGTGATTTACAAATCAAGGTAATATAGCTGCAGCCTTGACAGTCTGTCTTTGATGATATGAACAAGCCTCACAGTGGGCTTGAAAAATGATGGCTTTCCTTAAGCCAGAGCCTTATTACCGTCTTGATTTATGAAATGTTGCTTTGGTTGTACGTAAACTACTGCAAGCATAAAAATAAGACAAAATAACCATTTATTTGATCACAATGTATATTCCACAGATTCATATGGAAGAATGAAAAATTAGTCACTACTAATATCTATAGAGAAAGGAAAATAAAAACATATATTAACGTTTAACTAAACTGATTCGTATATGATATGTGATCACGATATATCGTTTACTCAAAATTTATACTTAATTCCAATTCTTGCCTCCCCAACAGACTAAATAGCTTTATTCTAGTGTTATCAGGTCTGAAAATAATGTTAACTGATTTAGATGCTGATGACAGATGGGTTTTATGCCAGGATAACCGCTATGGCTGGGAGACATTGATTGTTAACATTTATGCTCCAATAATGAATGACCTGGATTTTCCGCACATGTTTGCCCAGGAAATACAGGACTGTGCAGGTCTTGACGTCATAGAGGCAGAAGGATTTGGGGCTATAGCATATTTGCTGCTGGCAGTCATTCATTAGTAAATCCTCAGTGAGACGTTGGATTTGAGTGACATCTGGAGGCTTTCTGTGCCTAGAGGTGGAAGGATTCTGGGTTTGTGTTCTCCCCCCTCCCCCTTCTTTTTTCTCTTTCTGGTGAGCTGGATTTGGCTTTAGGAAATACCACATATGTGATTGATGGATTTAACATTTCACAGTGAGAGGGAGTTTAAGATTGAAAGAATTTAAGGAGGAGGATGAATCTTTTATGATTACTTCCCTTGAATGAACTTGGCTAATTTAATGTTAGCTGCTAGTATAAAATGTTGCTTGAACTATGTAGTCATCAGGGTTACATGTCTGTTGTTAGTTAAAAATGATTAAAATTCCCTTTACCTCTGAAGAACAAGGATCACAATAGTTGTCCTTTAATATTTGGAAAGGAATCATTCCAAAATCTGTAGCTAAGGCAAACTTTTTAATATTGAATTGCATTTTCTTGCTGGAGGCAAGTATTCCATTATACTGTGGAAACTTGCTGTGAGCACTGAAGAAGTGTGAAAATACTGTCTTTATTGTTTGGAAAAGGAGAAGACAAGGCTTCTCCACCGTATTGGGTGGTGACCGACTCTGCAGATGGACTGCCTGGGTTTGAATCCTGTCTCTGATACTTTTGGAGACACAGTCACAGCAGGAAATGGATAATGTGATCAAAGGGGTCACTGAGGACTTTGAGGAAGGAACCAGTTATGGAAGTATTAAGAGAATGAATGATGAGGGTGCCTGATTTAGGAAGATGGGAAAGCTACTATTACTATCACTCAAAGGCCCAAGAAGGGGAAGCTGTTAGGGAAATCCAATGAGAGAGTATCACCCATGGGAAAGGGTTTCTGCACGGGAGCCATGGTCATGAGCACAGAAGTGCATGGCCTTCAATCACTGCATGGTATTGAGTAGGTGGGCCAGGTAGCAGGGATGGTTATGAATATTTTCACTGCTACCTCTTTTCTTCCATTCCACATCCTCTGACTGAACAAAATGGAATCTATGACTATGGAATCCAGGTGTTATAATTTGTGGAAATCAACCTCTCTATGGTAGAGAAAAAAAGGAGAAGTTAGTGATGGACAGCAAACGTAGCATTTCAAGCAAAAATAAATATTAGCTGTTTGAACTAAGCCATGTTATTTACAAATTACTCTGTGCTTCAATTTCCTTATTGATGGAGAGAATAATAGAACTAGTAATACATGGTTACTGTGAGGCTTAAATGAGTTAAGTACAAAGTGTATGGATGACTCCCATATCTATAGGAATTGTCAGCAACTATTAATAGTATCATTCATACTTTATGAATTAAATTTACATGTACTCTACAGGAATTTGACATTTTAGCAATCTATCTTGCTCACCTTCCTTTCTCTCTATATGTATCTATACATATGTACATCTATACAAACACATACACTTTCACTTCACTTCTGTTTCTGCACATGTTCACACTTACACATTTTATTTTTTAATAGCTTCAGGGTAGTCCATTATGTGGATACACCATAACACATTTAGACTTTTAGATGGAGATTGGGACTATTTCCAGTGCTTCATTATTAGGCATAATGCTGTATGAACATTTGATCTTTTAACTCCTGATTTTGGGTGAGAGAGAGAGCAAATGAGTTCTGTATACTTTGAATCATTGAGGATGAATCATCTTCAGATCACTCTGATGAGAAGGAATATAAATGAGTGCTATTGGTACCACTGTTTAAAAAGGGCTGAACCTTTTCTTTTTCTAGGTCCTAACGCCATTTAGTTTTATAGAGAAACAAGAGATGTATAGATTTTTTTCCAATGACCTTTAACTTTATTGAAGGAAAGCTGTTTAAATACTTTCCCAGTATCATGATATGCCATGTAGTACTAGATTCATATTTTTTATAAAAATACTCATGTAATGAAATTAAAGTCAAAGTGTTCATTATAATAAGGTCAAAGACATACAATTATTGGTAATTGTCTGCAATTTCATGCTACACATAAGTAATTTTTTTAAAAAAATGGAATAATGAATCCTGTGATTACATTTGTTTTATATATATTATTTTGGCCTACAATAATTTTTCCCTCCCATGATGAATTATGAAGTCAGTCCTCCCTTTACTATGTAGTAAATTTGTATGAAATTCATTTAACCAACTGAAACAAGTGACATTTTTATCTCTCCTACTTCTGTGCAGAATTGAGATAGAAAGCAATACATGTCATTCTGTCTTGAAGCAGTTAAGAATATTTTTCCCTGTAGTGAAACACTTGAGGGGGAGTAAAAGGTTTCCATCTAGCCTGTGTTGCAGATAGATGAAAAAGAATTGAAGAAAATAATGTTTAAATGAATCTGTGTGAAAATTTATATTTAGGTGGTAATGATAACCACCTGTCTTAACACAGAACTACTGTTTCATCAAATAAGTGATTTTGCAGAAATGTGATTGATACAAAAATTTCTATAACCTTATTTAAGCATGTCTTGTGTATGAAATCATTCAATTTGAGAATTCTTCCATATGGATAGTGCATAGAGTACATTTCATGAATTTTCTTTTGTTACCTTTTATCCTTGTGTCTGTCTGTCTGAAATGTATTCATTCAGAGCACTTGGAATTCTGCTCCCCTCCTCCTTAGAATAACAATCAAAAACTTAAAATGCTTACAATATACCAATCTTTGAATCTCTTTTTTTTTTTACCTTACAACCACGAACTTAATGTTTTGAAAGTTAGGGTAATACAAAGAAGACAAGTAACAAAATCAAACTCTTATGATTCTAAGATTAGCAGCTAACATTTTGTGTATTTCATTGTTTTATACATTTTACATAGAACAATATAGTAATTTTGAACATTCCCTTTAATCTTGTCTATTTTACAAGCATTTTTCTTTGTATTAAGTGTTCAAAAATGATTTGAATTGTCATGTGCCAGTTTGTTCTATAGCTGTAGCATTAATTATTTTACTAGCCATTAGTTTCATTTGGTTATTTTCCCTGTTACAAATAACAAAGACATAAAAATTTGTATACAAAACTTCATGTTACAACATTATAAAATACATAAAAATATATAAAATAAATACATAAACATAAGTATATAAAATATTATAAAATGTTTTTATATTGTAAAATATTCCTAGAAGTGGAATCAGTAGGCCAAGTCATATGAATACTTTTAAGCCTCCCGTACTTACTGCCAAACTGCTTTTCAAGAAAATTGTATCAATTTACATTCCGACCAGTGTAGGAGGGTGCCTGGCAACTGTTTAATTGGATTTATTTCTATAGGAAGATAAGAAGACAACATTTAACTGATCATTAGACAAAGATGAGAGTTGGTTGAATTTGTTACTGTGCTAAAGGAATTCTGCATGTTGTATTACATAGTTTTTATCCTAAGTGATCACACTACAACAATACTTTGAATTTGATTCATATTTCTTCCTCTTTGTTATTCTTGATGTCAATAGAAATAAGGTTAAAGACTACTGTGCCAGCATTCTGACCCCTTTCCTTTGCACCGGCTTCAGAGGTAAGAAGTGAGGACTGATTCTGTTAGTTACTCAAGACATCATGAACTGTACTGGCCCCCAATATCACCTCTTGAGTGGGAAGGGAAGTGAAGCTGAGCACCCAACAGTGAGTTCTCAATGCTTGAAGGATGAATAGATGCATGCTTGCATGTATGGTGAATAAATGAGGTGTTGGAACTCAAAATGCTGATATTTAAAGACCAGAGCCATCCTGTTATTTAGTAAAGTTCCCTATTATAAATAATAATGAAATTAAAATCCATGTATAAAAAAGCTCAAGTTGCAAGAGATCTCTTTAGAAAATATTATAGGGGTATTTATACATTCACAAGTTACAGCATTTCTATCTTGGATGGGTAGCCCCTTTAGCGAAAGGTGTGTTTGGCTAGTTAGAATTTAGCTTTTTAGAATGTATTCTAGTGATCTTTGAGGTCACTGTGGTGGAACCACCCCCCTAACAAACCAAACCTAGTCCTCAGATCTAACATGTTGGCTCTGATTCCTGAAGACCTCAGGAACTTGGGCGCCCACATATTTTTTCTCTAACACTTCAGGGGCCAAAGCCTATGTTTATCAATGCTAATTTATTTTGGTCCTTCTTAATTAGGTATCTACATTCAGTTGTTGAAATTCATCTAAAAATTAAATACCAGACTTTAAGGCATCAGAAGGGTCCTTTTTTATCTTTTGATTTGCTTTGCTGTATTGAACAGGAGGGGTATTAGTTCTGAAAATTAGCTTTTGTCTCTCATGGAGTTGAATTTCATGCTCATAAGGAAAAGTCTGCAACCATGGTACAGGACTTTAAAAATATAGGTCATATAAATATAAGTTGTATATGAAAGTGACAGAAGTTTGGAAGGGTTCCAGAAGAAAATCATTATACTACTTATGCCTTCAGCAATGGGGTGGTCTAGGAAATGTTAGAGAAGCAAAGTTCCATAAAGAAGTGTTGTGCTTGAATTCTACTGACCATATTATCTGAAAGATTCAGTCTTATCATGGTTGTTTAGTGACCTGTTGAAGTTCTCTAATGAAAACTGTGGTTTCGTCTTCCTCTCACAGACCTATCAGGTCACTCTACTGGAATGTAAATGGTAGTTTGATGAAGAAGATGAACTTATTTAGGAAATACCCTCATAAGATTTTAAACAATTAAGATTTTAATTGTGATTTTTATACAGTTGATTACATACTTTATAACTGCCAATTCCAGAAATACAACTTAATTGAAAAAAGCATGCATGTTATAGTTTGGATTTTCAGTGTCTCTCAGGATTCCTGTGGTGAAAACTTGCTTTCTAGTTTGGTGCTATGGAGAGCTGAAGGAAGCTTTGGCAGGTATGGTCTGGTGGGAAGTTTTCAGATCCTTGGAGACCCTGAAAGGGGATACTGGAACCTGAGGCCCTCCTTCCCCTCTCCATTTCACTTCCAAGTCATGAGTTGAGCAGTTTTGCATCACCAAATACTGCTTCTGTTGTGTGGTTCCTTACCACAGCCCTAAAAGTGGGGAACCAAGCAATCATGGACTAAAACTCCAATACTATAAGCCAAAATAAGCCTTTTCATTAATTAATTTTCTCAAATATTTGTTAAAGTAATGGAAAGCAGACTAATATAATGTATATAATATACAATAATTATAATGTATGTAATTATTAAGAAATTATTATAAGAATTCAGAATAAATTAGAATAAATTTTATAAATAAACTGATTAAACTGTAAGCATTCTTTGAAGTATCTTAACTGGAAAATGATTCTATTCTGTGTCTCTTCTATTTCAGTGTGTACCTGTAAAGCCATGAAAGGGCATTTCTCTTTAATGTGTTATGAGTTCCTGAAGAGTGTATATTCTACAGATTGTGCTCTAAGATAAACCAGATCTGAGAAATATAGACTTGAGACAGGTTATTCAAAACCTGTGTTCTGGCACAGTAGTGCACACCTGTAGTCCTAGTCACTCAGGAGACTCGCTGAGGCTCACGGAGGATCTCAAGTTCAAGGATAGCCTTGACCTGTGTCAAAATAAAAAGTTCTGGTGATGTAGCTCAGTAGTAAAGTGCCCCCAGGTTCAATCCCCAATACCAAAACAATCAAAACCCCACAAAAATAAAAACCTAAACCTGTGGAACTTTGTAATCAGAGTACTAACAAATAATACTAGCTCTAAATCAAACACTTGTGACGCTAGAAATACGTGTTAGTACAAATGAATATTATAATAAATATAAACCTCATTTCAAAGAAAAAGTCAGGGTAGTTTATCAGGAAGAATCAAGACTTCAGAGATGAGGCAGCAGGAACTGAGTGCATGAAAATCAGGAAGACGACGCACTGTGTGCTTTCTGGAGAGACTCCTTTATCAGACATCATATATTACTCCATGTCTTGATTTGTTTAGTTGAGCTAATATGCTTTATGTTCTGCTGATGTAATGTGGTGATTAAATGTTAACCATCTTGTAAAAACTGGCCATAAGCCAATACCTCTTTTGCTACCGCTATCACTGTTACCACTATTTAGCAGTTCTTATGAGCTAACTAACTATGCAGAGGCACATGTTATAAAAGAAAAGATTTATTGGAGTTTTAGGGTATGTTAAAGTGAACAATGGGCCAAAAAATAATCATAACCTATGTCCTGTAGGTTTTCCATTTATTTATGTTAAGCATTTCCCACTAATATGTTATGTAAGATGACCTATGCTGTTAAAGGAAAATTTACCCTAACATGAAATAACATAAAAGCCCAAGGCTCATAGATTTGTGGGCATTAGTAGGTAGATTTAAATATAAGTTTCCTTTGACTGAAGGAAATTGGAATTCTGCATTCTCTGTTTTATCTAAAATTATTTCGAAATAAGGTATTTTCTAATATAAGACTTTTACTTGACTCCTTTTTCTATTAAGTTTTCTTTGTTTGAACCTATAAAATTGGATTTTGTATCCTTAATGTGGAATATAGTGATAGAAAGAATATTTTCCTCTCCTTGACATCTCTTTACTCCTCCTCCTGGTTATCTTCCTCCTCTTTCCTTCCTCTCTGTATCTCTCTATTATCTAAAGTGACTGATTGCTGCCTGACCTTAAGACATCAAGGAAAAAGGACCAAAAAGCACGTGTATTAGACTTTGATGGAAAATTGGCACATGCATGTGTTTTTGCACATTGGGCCCCGTGGAATGTAATGATCAAAATCACAGCCTGTAGGGATTCTCTTCCAGGCTGGAACGATTGACTGTGACCTTGTTCAACATAATCTAACCGTTCTGCAGTTTCACATTTATCTATAGATTGAGAACCATACTTCTTTAGAAGTGTTGGGATGATTGTAAAAGGAGATACTTACAAAATGTGTAAAACTGTGCTTATAATGTAGTAAGTAGCTTCTCATTAGTTAGGCTGGTTTGAAGTTCTTAATCACTAGTCATCTTTGATAATGTCATTTCAATGGACTTTTAAAAAAAGGTTGGAGATAAGCAATGAATAGAGAGACTTCTCCAAGGATGGTAATTGTAATTGTGGAATATTCCTGAAAATTTTCCTTATGTTGGTTCAGAATTCACAATGTCCAAAAATGAGATGAACCCGATGGTTTGTAATAAATATATAGAATAGATTTAAAGAGTCAACTGTTAGCATTCATGTAATCAGGTTAATAATGAAAAGACAGGTTTTCAAACAAATCACTCTTATTAACCTTGTTCAGTTTAATAGATCAGTTTGTCTGTAATGTCTTCTCTCTGTCCACCCTGTTCTCCTACCTTCCTTTAATTTAGTTATTTTGAGGTACAATTAGTATGCAGTAAGATGCATAGATCCTAGGTACACAGCCCAATGAGTTTGACAAATGAAACCTGCGTGTATCACTAGTTCCTTTATTGTCATTAACAGCATAGAACACATACTGAAAGATAGCCAACATCAAGTATATGTGAAGCATTTGACCTATGTACTTACCAGCCTTACCTAATCCCATCTGTTCCACAACACTAGTATTCTCAATTTTCTTACAAGAAGTCAGTTTAGAAAGACTAAGTAACTTTCCCAAGGTTCCTTTGCGCCTGGTAAGTTGCAAAGTCTACCTTCAAACACAAGTTCAGGCCTTTAACCACCATAGTACTCTGTCTTCATCACTACTGCAGAAGCAAGAGTTGAGGCTTTCTGGGAGGTTTAACTTCTGTTCCTTCTGATGACATGGACAATGTTTTCTTAGGCAAACTTCTCATTCTGCTTGAGAGTATTTAAGTCAATGTGGAATCCAAGGCAGTAAGTATAGAGGGATATTTGAGAGCTTTCCTGTAAATGAAGTGACTCTTAAAAACAGAATACAGAAACCATATATATGGTATATAATAAAATGCATCATAAGCACAATATTCTAAGTAGAATTTAGTGTATTTCAACTCATGTCAATGTCTGATTTTTTTTTTTTAAAGTGGTGACCATATATTTTGATACTGAAATAGGAAGAAGCCAAATTTTTTTTTTTTTTTTTTTTTTTTTGGTCCTGGGGATTGAACCAGGTGGTGCTTTACCACTGAGCTACATCCTGAGCCCTTTTTATTTTTTATTTCGAGACAGTAACTTCCTAAATTGCTGAGGGCCTCCCTAAGTTGCTTAGGCTGGTCTCAAACTAGTCTTCTCCTGCCTCAGCTTTATGAGTTGCTAGGATCACAGGTGTGCACCACTGTACCCTACTATGAAGAAGTAGTTTTAATATATTGTTTGGAAGAAGAAAGTAGTTTATTTTCTAAAGAGAATACTTGCCTATATTATTGAAAAGCAAACTGTAACTATAAGCTTGGGTCCTTACCACTTTTTTATTTTGATCCCAAATCTTTTCTCTGTGTGATAGGGTCTAAAATTCTTTCTTCCTTTAGGAATTTCTTTTTCTGTTTGTGATTTAGACTATTCAGTCAGCTTACTAAGCAGAAATCTGTAATGGAGTTGTTTTTTCAAATGGGTTTACTCATATTCTTTCAAAAATACGTACATTATATCTTATTAAAAGGCTTTACTTTTCTAATTTTTAAAAAGATTTTTATCAAAGTGTAAAAGGCTTTAGTTTTTAACCTCAAAGAATTTGTAAGTGTTACAGGTAAAACAAAATATTAACATAAAATCATGACTCAAGCATAGGAATTTTCTCCTTAATACTATTTTCACAGTTCTGTGAACAAGAAGTATGTACGTCTCTCTTTGGACTAATGAACATTTTGAAACACTAAGGTAGAATAATCAAATCATAAATCATTTTGAGTCAAAAGTAATATTTTCTTCGTTTATTTGAAGATAAGTCTATATTACCATAATCTGTGTAACCTCAACATTAGGTTAGTTTGGTTTTTTGCCTAGAATGTACAAAGTAAATATTTGTAAAATTAAATTAATGAAGGCATCAGTGATTTTGCATTTTAACCAGTTATGTACACGATTACTATTCTAAGTACATACAAAATTATTTCCACACTGTTTACAACAACTTTTTGGCTATTTAAACGAAATAAGAATTTCTGTTTAGTTCCATAAAAGTGATTCGAAGTTATTTATAGTCTGAAGTAACTAAAATTTATTATTCTTTTTGCCTAGCAAATTTTGCCTAGAGAATTACTTTCTATTCTTCTATGAGCCCTTATGAAAATGAAACTATTTTTGTAGTGATATTAAATATTATAAGTGATCCTTTCTGACTCTTTACAAAATCCAAGTTAGTTGGATACCTTTTTGAAAAAGAATTCTAGGTTTCAAGTACATATGGTAATAGAAACATTTGCCTTATTACTTTTGGTATATGCAATTTAGTGCATTAAGCTATTGTTATCCCAGTCTAACAATTCACTTAATTTTATGTAGTTCATTCCTATATTGTATGAATATGTAGACTCTATCCTGAAGAATATATAAAGTGTGTAATTGTTGCATTTTCTAATTTGTATGAAATGAACTTTGAAACACTGGGGAATACAAATAATTGTTCATTAGTTTGTAAATGATATTTCACAAAAAATAATATTAATCCAAAAGATTTTCTTCAGATATACCTGGTAAGAATATATATGAGACTGATGCCATATATGTATTGTAAGAATTAGTATTGGTTCTTTGGTAACTTCTTTCTGAGTCTACATGGGAATCTTTATGTCCAAATGGTAAATTTTCAGTTTATAATTTGGAGGGTCTAGGAAATAGTAGGAGTCAGCTGAATGCTACTCATCATGTCCAACTTTTAAAAAGTCATCTTAAATACATCACTTGAAGTGGGAGTTCATGAGTCCATAGAGAAACCACCATCAGTGGAAAGGAGGCTGAACCTGTTGGACTTTGAAGAAGTCATTTGACTCAGCCTTCTTTCCAAGAAACTCATCCCCTCAGCTGTACCTATGGCTTAGCCTCTCATTTTATTTATGTCACAGTTCAAGTGCCCAATTACCCAAAATACCTTCCCTAAGGTAGGTTAAACCAAAAATGACATCTTGTCTGTCATCCTCACTAGAATGAGATTGAGCCTGGGACTTTTTCTGCCTTGTTTGCTGTGGTACCCCTAGGACCTAGAGCGGGTCTGGCAAATAGAATATATCTACACAATTAATGACTGACAGAATGAATGAACTGCAGAGATGAAAACAACTTTTCCCCTCATCTAATCTAGCTTTTTCTAATTTATATAGAGGAAACTGAAACTGTCTATACTCAGTTAGTTAGATACTAATAGTTAGTTGATTACTTAAATATTCTATAGGAAATGAGGAAATGACGGAATCTCAGTGCATTATTCTATTTTGTAACATTGAGTTCTGCCTATAGGAGGTGGTTTAGAAGATGGTTTAGAGCTGATGTTTAGGATCTAGACTGGGCGCTGATCGAAGTTCAAATCTTAGATCTAGCACTTACTAGCTATGTGACTTTGTATATGATATTTAGGCTTACTAAGCCATTTTTCTCAACTGTAGATAGAAACAGTGCCTGTCTTATTGGTGACTCTGATGATTAATTGAGATGGTGTGTCACAAATCCCAGAACAAAGCAAACTACTATTCTCATGGACATCTCCATATCATACTTAGTCAATATCACATAAATTTGTAGCCTTTTTATCTACTATTTCCTATAATATTATTACAGTATCTTTCCTGAATTTGAGATTACTAAGTTTATCACGGGATACAAAAGTTTAGGAGGTTGGTATACTCATTTAGAATGGTAATAATTAGTATGAAATTAAGTGTCTACACTAGTTTACAATACAAACTCATATTGTGTTCATCAGTCTACTGTTTCTGAATCCTGGGGCTTGAATATATATTCCACAGAAAGACCATTCTTTTATCTTGAATAGATCTTAGAATAAGCAGGATATAAATTTAGCTCTAGAGATTGTGGAAAAAAGTGCCATTGTTTCCTTGTTATCAATTTCCTATCCAAAATAGAAACATTTCCATCAGTGAGGAACCAATCAGAAGATATAGGTAATATTTTAGACTGAGATCAATGTTACAGGTAACTTCTTTATCATTTCTTAATGTGTAATCTAATTTTAATTTCTATTTTTTGAGATTAGAATCATGTGTAATAATTCATATTATTAACAGATCAGGTTTTCCAGGCACATATTCTTATGTCATAACCAGCATATCAATCAATTCTGGGTATTGTAGCTTTGTTGATTTCAACTTTTAATTTTAAAATTGAAATCACTTTTATATTTATTAGAATATATATACCATTCTAAGATCTATCTTTAAATTTTGGTTCAACTTTAATATAATCTGTTACTTTTTGTTACCATTAGAAACTATGAGTAAGTTCTTCAGCTGAAAATTTTTGTTCAAGAAGAAAATGCCATGACAGCTAGTCATCTTCAGAAGTGGTCTGGGGCTGATTGATCCACAAGCTAAATATAGGAACCATTCATACCAGAATTTTAGGGGAAAGACTTCAAGTTGCTTCCACTTTATTAAGCAAGAGAAGTGCTAGTTGGAACTGAGAAAGGAAACTGAGCTACTGTTTCCTCACTTGTACAATTGGCTTAAGTAATTTCTAAAATTTCTTCTCCTTTTTCTTTCTCTTACTTTATTGACATTCTGCATATTACTGAGCATTTTTGTAACCACAAGTGACATGAATATACAAACCAGTTCATACATGTGAAAGAGCTGTTCTTTCACTCCTGACTGTCAAGAGCACATCATAATCTTCTTTCAATCTCCACTTCTAGAACCCAGCACATTTTAGACTTTTAGTGAATATTCTTGAATGAATTTCTTTCTTTCTTTTTTTTTATAGACTGCATGTTGATTCATTGTACACAAATGGGGTACAACTTTTCATTTCTATGTTTGTACACAATGTAGATTCATACCATTCATGTAATCATATATATACATAGGGTAATACTGTTCTTGAATGAATTTGAAAACATTTTCATTTATGAAGCAATTATGTCCTTGTGAGTAGTTTTCTCTTGCTACTATAACAAATTGCCTAGAGTTAATGGTATTAAACAACACATTTATTATTTTATAGTTGTGTAGGTCAGAAGTCACACTGGATTGAAAAAGCATTGTCAGGGTTGCCTTCTTTTCTACAGTGTCTTCTGTGAAGGCTGTTTCCTTGCCTTCTCCAGCCCAGTTTCCTTGGCTTGTGACCCCGCTTCCTCCACTGTTAAAGGTAGTACAGATCAATTGAGTCCTCGCATTAATCACTAACCTCTTCCATCTTCATATCTGCTCTGCAGACTCTGATCTTCCTACCTTCTTCTTGGCGTTGGATCCGTGTGATTATATATCAGACCTGCTCTGATAATCGAGGCTAACTTTCCTACCTCAAAGTCCTTAATCACATCTGTAAAGTCACTTTTGCAATGTAAGGTTAAATAGACAGGTTCTGAGGATTAGGGCACGGACATCTTTAGGAACTATTATTCTGCCTAACACGGTGTTGGACTGTGGCTTTTCATTGTAATTATACAGAGAAATTATTTCTTGGTTAGCAAATGTAAGTCCTTTGGCCAAGCCTATTTGAGACCTAAGCTCAAGGTTGTTTTTTTTTTTTTTTTTTTTTTTTTTAAATGAGAAATGAACTTTTTTGGCAAAATGAACTCATTGAGAGTATTTACAAAGTAAGCAGTGAAGGATAAGAACCTGGTGTGTTTATTCTGATCAGAGTACATTTATCACTGAATTAAACCAGCAGGAAAAAACAGAATGAAAAAGAACACCTCTAGCTTTTTTCTGTACATTTTCCTGTCTTGCAAATCCCATCATTTCTCAGAGAGGGAACATACATGCAAACCGTGTCTTTCTCCTTCATTAATGATAACCTGCAGATTAAATCCTTTGGAGCTAGGAGCTGACATTTTCCAAAGCAGCCTGCGAAGCTCAAGGGCAGGACCCCATCGTAGGGCATCCCACCCTGTGAGGTGATCATGGAAATGTACTCTAGATAAACTGAAAGCTACCAAATGGAAGACTACAGCATGACATATTATTGCAATTGCATTGTATGAAAAAGCAAGTGACTTTCTACATAGGATGGATCATGTTCACATGCAGATGTCATCTGCTCGATGTTGGAAGTGTGCATTGATAGAAGAGCTCCATTCTTTAAGTTTAGATTTTATTTCAAATGTGTGACCACCTATTATTTTCTGTAGTTCTATATTTATTGCCTACAACTCAAGTTCCCAAAACAGTAAATTCATAACACATCAGTTACAATTGATAGGGCTCTATATGGTGTATGGCTAATTTCATGGAACTTGACCTGGTTGTTGCTTTCCTCTCCTTCCGCTAACTTTGCAAATCTGTGTGAATAGGTCCCCCCCCCACATCACACTTCATTTGCTTACCTACAAATTATATATGATAACTCAATTTATCTTACTCAAGTCCCAGAAATAATAAGGTCATAATGAAAAATCATCTATAAAATGGAGAGCGCTCTTTCTACATATATGAGATTTCTCTAGGTCTTATTTAAGGAACTTCTCATTCCAAAGGCTTTGATTTACTTTATTGTAAATATGCATCATGGTGAATCTTTGCACATTACTGAAAATAAGTCAGTGTTTTGTGAAATGTGATACCTGCTATAAATGTTAAAGTTTTCTGGTTAATTATACAAGGAGTTTTTTTTTTTTTTTTTTTTTTTTTTTTTTTTTTTTTTTTAAATCTTGTTCCTTCTTTTGGAATACTAAAATTATTTGAGAGGTATGTTGATGTTCCCTCTTTTATTTCTATAGTTTGGTTACATAAGTGTGACATGTTGATTCCACAATATTTCTAAATATGTTTTTAATTAGAATGTCTTCAGGGTAGTGGTCTTCCAACCTTGTGACAGAGCTGTATATTGGGTGGGGATATTTAGTACAAATATATATGCAGCTATTCTGAATAGGAAGGCGAGAGGTACCAAGTCCATTGGTTAGTGCCCCCCCATTCCAGTGTTAGCTAGATACCTCCAGAGGGTGCCAGTGAAGAGTGTTCATTTGTTTAAAAAATTTTATTAAGTACAAAATATATGTAATAATTAGACGTAGATCGTGGAGCTATGGGGACTAAAAGTGTATGTGTGTGTATACACCACAGGTTAAACAATTAGGAATTCTCTGAAAATTGATTTTTGTAAATGCTAATGCTAAGACAGTATTTGTTCTGAGTTAACTCCTATGAAACCACAGCCCATGTGTAAATTCTCATTTAAAATTTTTTTCTTGCAATTTATGTTGTAAATTCGTGAAATAGGTATTTATACATTTATGCGTGTTATACATACAGTATTTTATTCTAATATAGCATTCTGTGTTGTTTTAAAAATTATTTTTGTATCTGTTCACCACAGGGAAAATAATATTATAGTGTTAACCATTTAATGTATAAAAGAGAACAGGAAACATTTTGTTAATTATCTTGTCAGAAGAAAATCCCATAAGAATTTTTGTCACAGTAACATAAAAATATTTAGATTAGTTTGTAATAAAAAATCTCATTCTATTTTTCTCAAAAATAGTATAGATGTAGTCAATTTTATGATTTCATGGCAGAATTTATCATTTGGCTTTTAAACTCTTCAGAAATGGCATTATAAATTTTGCCTAATTATCTGAGATCTGCCACTTGGGTACTTAGGAACCTATTTGAAAAGTACAAGAAACTTTTAGAGCCAAGTATTTGGAAATAGACAACTTTGTTTTTGAAAAATTATGGCATCAAACGAAGAAGCCATGATTTCTGTGTTCTGTTTTTGAGAAATAGCTATTCTAAATATGTACATACAGTTTTGCTCATGTTTGGCATCAAAATAAAATGTCTTCTAAGAAAAAAGGTAATTTTTCAAACAGATCACTTACTTGCTTAGGAAAAATAAAACTAAAATATTTTAAATATTTTATTTGAAATTCTGAAAGAATTCTTCTATTTTCATTCTTTCTTTATAAAAGGTCACCAAATTCAGGATTAAACTTCATATTGCAGGCATGATGGTGCAGTACTGCATCTACTTTTTGGATTCTCTTTTCACCCTTTATCTCAGTGAGAATTATGCTACATTTCTGTTTGCATTAGGCTTTGGAGAGATTATATAGCCAATGGAAAAACCTTTTAATGAGTCCACTCATTGTCCTGCTTTAAAATTCATTGACATCAAGGAAGTTGGTTAACTATAGGGAGTTGCTTAGACTTTTGAAATTTAATGTACTAGTCCCTAAAACGTTCCAGTACATAAAAAAAGGTAATTTATAAGAATGAAATGACATAGCGTATGTGAAATTGTATGATGTGGTTCATAGCACATGTTTAGTGATCAATGAATGCTTTATGTCCTTTGCTTTATGTCCTATGTTAACTAGAAAGTAAATATCAGACTGATGAATCCTAAATTTTTATCTCCAGCTTGGGCCCCTCTCCTGAATTCCACACTCATTTATCCAACTATCATTACTGACGTCTTGATTTGGCTATCCAACAAGTATCTTGAAGTCCATGTGTCAAACATAACTTCAAATCATTGTCTCCAAAGCTGTACCACCAGCAGCCTTCCTCATGACTGGTGACAACTCCAGCCATTCAGATACTCTGTTTAAGATTTTGATGAAGTCATCTGTCTCTGTCTTTCTCGTGCACCCAAGGCCTTGCACATGGTAAAAAAGTGCTCTACCACTGAGCTGAATCTCCAAACCAACTTTGCTTTCTCTCTTTCCATCATGTCCAATCTACAGGCAAATCCCATTGGTTCTACTTGTAAAATAATCCAGAATCTGCCAACTTTTCATCACCTTGCTGCTACAACACTAGTGAAGTTAACACTAGTTGACTTAGCTTTGATTATTACAGAAACTTCTCAGCAGTTTTCTCTCTGTCTACTTTTCCTTCCTTGCTGTCTATTCTCAACAGAGGAGCCTGAATGATCCTTTGAGAAGCTGGTCAGTTAATGTCACTCTTTTGCTCAAAGCCCTCCAGTGATTTGCCATATCCGAGTCAAAGACCTTTTAACTTCCTCTGGGGCTGTGTAATTGGGCTCCTTTATCTCTGCCATTGCCTCATATCTTGTTACCTTTCTCCTTAGTTTCTGCCCTGCAGCTGCATTTACCCTTGTTATTCTGCGTGCATGCCAGGCACACACTTCTTGCACGGGCTGCATTCTTAGCCTGGACCACTTTGTCCCCACATCTTTTAGCTTATTTCCTTTCGGCTTGTGTCTTCATTTTTGATCAAATGCACCTTCTTAGGTGGCTTACCCTGAGCCCAAATTCCATTTTAAATTGAAATTCCACCCCCTCTGCTACCAATTCTCTGTATCATACTCTTTCTTCTTCTGAAGTGCTTATATTGCCTAGAATATAAATAGAATACACTCAGCATGTATTTTTTGTCCCACTGGAGTTTGAACTCTATAATGGGAGCCACTGTTTTCAATTCTGTTCACTGATGTTCCCAAATATGAAAAAGTCTCTGGCACTTGGGAGGCATTCAGTACATGTTTGTGGATTGAGTTGGATAAACAACAATCATATCAGAAAAATGTGTACCTAGAGTCCGTTATGTTTTACCCAGTGCTATTTGTCTAAGAGGAATCCATGTGGAATGTGTATCCTTTAGAGTAGCCAATTTACCATTGAGGAAACAATTTGGAAATAACCTATACTAAAGCAAATGAAGTACGACAGTAGTTTTGGGATTAAGTCCTTGTCCACTACGTACAAAGCTCAGTGGTTTGATCAATTATACTTCTTTTTGTCATTCTGAGTACCAGAAATAACTGCCCACGTTGTGGATACTTGTTTTAAAAATAAGAAAAATCTTCATTTCTTCATTTTCTCCCCTGGTGCCTGTTTTTCTTAAGCATTAAATATCCATAAATGTGGTTTTACCTTTTATCCAAAAGGTTTTACCTTTTGAAAAGCCTTTCTTTCAAAATAAAGGGTTATATCTTTAATCAGAAACACAAAATTCCATCATAATTTGTTTGCATATGTTTCTCTCATCCATAGCCAGCGTTTTTCATTCACTAACACACACATGTCTTCTGTCACCAGATCTCAAACTGCCCTTCTTATGTTGGATTTGTGACATTGTGCGTCAGCAGCTGCTGTTCTCAAAAACACAGATTCAATTATGTCTAACGATCAGGCCAAATATCTAATCTGCCACCATTAAAGCTATATTAACCTTCTATCCAGAGGGGCCTTGGCTGGAACCTCGAGGGAAACGACATCTGTGTCCGCAGCTGCTTCCTTTTTAGCAGGACCATAGCAATAACATTCTGGATGAGGGCCTTTTAAAGAGTCTGTGGGTAGGACTGGGGTTGTGGCTCAGTGGTAGAGTGCTTGCCTAGCATGTGTGAGGCACTGGGTTCGATCCTCAGCTCCACATATAAATAAATACATGAAATAAAGGTCCATCAACAACCAAAAAATTAAAAAAAAAAAAGACTCTGTGGGTAAAACAGCTTTAGGTACCCGGCAGAACCTGTCTTTAGTGTTGAGACCTCTGGTTTGCCTCCAGTTTTCTCCTTACGAAGTGTCCACTTTGTCTCTTTTGGGGACTTACTGCATAACCTTCTATTTCCCTTATTCAAACCTCCTTTCCAAAAATAATCCATCATTGAGGGCTCAGTGTCAACTAGTATTTGCTTTTATAGTTGAATTTTCAATTAAATAAAGTCTTTGTCATTAAAAATGTATATAAATATCTTGATAGAAGTGTTTTCAGGAATTGACATAAAAATCTTAACATATATCTCACTCCTTTGTTTTGTAATGTCCAGGTCTGAATTCTCTTATATTTCATTCTTTAATGACTTTCAATGTTTTGCTCCCGATTATTAAATGTCTTTTCTTCTTTTTACCATAGCTTCGGACACTTAGAAACAAACAAAAGTGAAAATCATACCACTCTCTAGAAACCATTGCTAGAGCTGGTCTTAATCCATAGTCCCTAGCATTAGGAGATACACTTGAATTATAAATTTGATAGGTGAAAAAAAAAAAAAAAACAGCTCCTTTAGTATAAATGAAGCTATTTATGTTGCTAAGTCACATGTACTTTGCCTCATAAATTTTGTGTTCATTGACATTTTAAATATAAAGATTTACTCATTTTAAGAGATGCTGAAACATTTCAAATGCATTGCTTGATTTAATATTTATTTAGTATATTTTCAAAATGCAAATTTTTAATCATTTTATGCTTAGACATTATTCCATTTAAAAAAATTCTGAAATGGCCTTTCTTGATTCAGATAACATCCACATTTATCAATATTTTTTCCTAATTTTTTTGGTTTAACTGATTTTAATGTAGTTCCTGACTACTTTGAAAATTCAGTTATTTGATTGGTAGTTTGCAATAATAAGTGAACTTTGAGATTTTGTCTAAATTACTATACAAATTTGTCAGCCAGTTTAACTGAATAACATATGCCTTTTCTGCTCATTTGTGATATGTTAGGTCAATCAAAATAAATCATAAAAGTGAACTTATTGGAATTAGCAAATTAGATTGAAACCTACTATGTTTTATTAATGATTTGGAGATGGAGAGTAGGGTTGAGAAATCAATGGGAGGTGAGGATATGGACAAATCTGATTGAAGTTATTTTCTTTCAAGGTGTACTGGGCTATGAAGATAAATATAGAAAGAAATAACTGGAAAGTAGTTTTAGATTCTGAGAGTGAAGAAGAAAATCTTAGATGTCATTTGTACATGTACTCCTTCATTCATTGCTCAACAAGTGATATGGAAATTTGCATATGCCACACCCTCTTCCAGGATTAGAAAAAGTGACCAAAACCAAAGTGCATAGTGGAGTGCCTAAAGCTAGTTCAGTCATGAGTCAAACAGCCAGTCATATAAAGAAGTGGATTTTGTTATTTGTACCTTGCAACATCTAAAGCACCCTCAATTCAAGAGTGCAATAGTCCTGACTCAGGTTTGGCAGTTCAGGGAGAGAAACATTTCAGTTTGGTTGATGACATCAAAATGCAAAAGGTTTAACATTGATACAGAAAGATGAAACCAGGGCTAATATATACACAAGTATTTCCTTGCTCTAAATACTGGAGTGCTCATTGCTACACTCAATTGTACTGAGATCTTGATTTCTAATACCATCCCAAATGAAAGGAACCTGGGCTCCTTGAAAAAGTGGTTTATTCTTAGACTGAGTCAGAGAATACACAAGACAAACCTGGAGCAACTTTTAGTTACCTATAAATTGGGATGTCCCTCTGACCCAAACATAAAAATTGAAAGAGGTATGTCAATTGGACACAGGATTCAACTGAAAGAGTTTCTAGTGGTTAAAACTGAGACAATCTGAGAAACAAAATGAATAATGTACTATTAGATAATAACTGAGATTATAAAATAAATTGTTATGGTTTGGATATGAAGTGTCCCCCAGAAGCTCCTGTTAATGCAGGAATGGTCAGAGGTAAAATGGTTGGATTGTGAGACCTGTAACCTAATTAATTAGTCCATCCTAGTTTGAATGGACTGACTGGGTGGTAACTGTCGAAAGGTAGGGCATGGCTGGTGGAGAGGGGTCACTGGGGGTGTGCCCTGGAAGGGTGCATCCTCATGAGCTGAGCAGATTTTCTTCAGTGGACCCTTTCTCCATGATGTGCTGCCTCACCTTGGGCCTAGAGCAAGGGAGTGATTTTCTGTGGACTGAGACCAATTAAACTGTGAGCCCCAAATAGACTTTTCCTTCTCTAATTGTTCTTGTCAGATGTTTTGGTCACAGCAACATAGAAGCTTATTAAAACATAAATATTCATAAGTTCAGACAGATACAAATGATAAACAAGTGAATGGACAGACTGATTAAGTCTGTCTTCCATGCAAAAGAATCCCAGATATTGTGGGATATTCCCCCACAGTAGGATTAAGCAAACCCCCTACCTCTTAATTGTGTCTTTGGAGAAACTGCAAAACTACCTTAGGCATGTGGTCCAGGTAGATATTAACAGTGGTATCATGTTGATCGAATATCCCCAGAATATGATGGGAGAAGAATACAAGTTAACTTACATGGTCTTCTTCCCCTAAACTTGTGATTCTGTCTTATCATGAGAAAAACATCAGATAAACCCCTGTTGAAGGATACTTTATAAAATACATGACCAGCACCCAAACTGTCAAAGTCATCAAAAAGAAGTGGTTGGTTATAGCTAAGAGGAGCCTAGGAAATATGAAAAAGTTTAGGAAGCTTCTTTGTCTCCCAGAAGGGCTGAATGAGCTTCTTTTTTGACTATAATACAAAAAAAAATTAAGTATTTTGCAGAATACTGCACATTTTGCATGATAAATGAAACACTTTTCCAGAAGTGTCTGGCCATGTGAGGGACTACATTTTCCATTATCAGAGGCACCAGAGTACTCTGTAGTGCATGGCAAATCCATCATATTAGGTAGTTTCCTACAACTTCAAGAGTCATGATAGATTCAGAAGTGCCACGCTGAATGGAAATTTTTCATTGGGAGGTAAATACTTGGTGTAACACATATTAATTATCCTCACCGTGGCTTCACCTGTCATTATGTAAATATGTCCATTTAAATCTGTAGCTTTACTCTTAGTCGGAGTCACTGGATTCTTATTCATTTAGACCTCTTTTAAATAAAAGGATTTTGTTCTTTTTGCAGCACTAAGTGCACAAAATTATTTCTACCTTGATTGAAGACCTCATCCTGTCTATATGTTGCTGTTTTAATATATATGCCCTTCAGTAGTTTTCCTTAATCTTTCATGTCTTACCACTTACTATTTCGAAAAGTCTATTGTAAATCAAACTGTGCTTATAGTCACTCAGTGCATATGTATTTTATATTTAGGGTAAACTTATACAATTTAATCAGTAAACTCTGTTCACATTGTATGTTAGAAATAGTTAAAGGAGGTAAGACTAGAGAAATTAGGGGATGTCATGAAGTATTTAGTGTCTGTGAAATATTTAGTGCCTATTGCCTAACATGAATGGAAATTACAGTTTAGTATGCAATGGAAAGAAATGGCAAAAGAAAGCAAGTAACATGAGAGGATTGAAAGAAAAATGATTTGTTTTTTAAAAGGATATATAAGCATCCTTTGTGTGCCACCTACATACACCATTCACTCAGTCCTGTGCCCTTGTGGTAGGAATGGTTTTGGGAGAGATTTTAAAATATCATTTCTTTTTCCATATACCAATTTAGTAGTTTCTGGGAGTCAATTAATAACAACAGAGACCCTTTACACTAAGAACATTTGTCATGTTAACTGAGACACATTTATATATTTGTTTCTGTATTTTTGAGTTTTTTTTTTTTTTTTTTTTTTTTTTTTTTGTGGTGCTGGGGATTGAACCCAGGGCCTTGTGCATGCAAGGCAAGCACTCTACCGACTGAGCTATCTCCCCAGCCCTGTTTCTGTATTTTTCATGCAAAAATTCCTGGTAGGAATCTAAAAGAGCTAAAACCTTGTCATCTTTGCATTGTTTAACATTATTTTTTATGCTTAAATGTTTAATCAAGCCAAACTCAAACAGACTAAATTTTATAATAAGTTTTGGATTGTGCCCTCAAGCTGCTCATAACTTAGTAAGGACCTCAATACCTAAGTAGATGATTACAAATTTTTTAAATATAATAGTAAAGGTAAACATGTGGTGTTTGAATAGGAGAGGGCCTCATAGCATTTTTAAGGAACCGAAAGTGACAATGCTTTGAATTGTGTCCTTACAAAGGTAGCGAGGTGGGAATGTATTTTAGCAATGAGGAGCAAGGAAATATTTTAGGTAGAAACAGCAAGAATCAAGAAAAAATGAAATTGCGGGGAAAGTGCATTGTTTGTTGTTCCCAAATCCTCAGTTGCTAAGGAAAGTGAGGTTGCAGAAAGATGCAAGGCCAGGTCATGGAAGGTTTTCCATAGTACCTTTAAGATCCATTATCCTGTTATGGAGAAGCATGCTGTGTCAAAGACAAAGGTGTGTTTCTAAGCTAGGAGATCATTTTGGTTCTTGTCAATCACTGACTTAGGAATCATTAAGAACCACAAATTTGAGATGAGAGTTTGGAGGTTGGAAAATCATTGGAACATAATTGACATAAACCAGGGGATTGAGGATGAGTCCTCAGCTGCTGGAGTGGGAATGGTAATAGAGTGATTAGCTCTAGAGGAGATGATTGATGGAGGACCTGAAGATGGGATCTAAGTTACAGATTTAGAGGCTGGACGACCAGGAGGGATGTGCAAGAAATAATTTAAAGGAACAGAGACAAGTGTGACAGGAGTGGTTGAGGAGTTTGGAAAGATGATAAATTCATTTTGAAGTCTAGCTTAAGGTTATAAGGGACATGGGTAGAGAAGTTCAGCCACAAAATCTGAAGTCGAAGATGGAGGTCTTTCAGCTTTAGAAAATAATGAGAAACATGGAAGGCAACATCTACTTTCTCTACAGGGTTCTCCACTTTTTCTTTACAGCATCATTGTATGAGGTCAGTTATTAATTTTACAAAAAATGTTTCAAGAGCTTATATTTGTAATTTCTTTCAAGTTAAAATATGAAATAATAGATTCTTTTTTGCTAGTCATCTTATATAGCTAAAACAAAATATCAAATACTCATAAAATATTGTTTTTCCCACTGAAGTATAATTATGAATATGGAGACTATTCTTCCTATATTAAGATATATTTTCAAAAGTTAAAATTATAGTTCATAAAAACAGAAAATGAACATATGTCCAAGAGTTTGTTTAACTCATTAATTATTGAGGGAAACAAATGAGAATTTGACTTCTCAATCAGACATTTGATTTTCATTACTCTAAACAGGAATCATTTACATTTCAATGGACAGAAAACCTTTGCATTGTTAAATTTAGGGTTTGTAAAAAATTGTAAAATAGTCTAATCAAAAGCAATCACAGATGTACATTCTTACATATAATCTCCAGAGGAATCACTAGAATTTCCCAGGCATCCTGTTGAGAAGACACTGGTTAATCTCTTTTGCCCATTTCCTGATATTATAATGAGCAACCAGGAAAACTTTTGAAATAGGACATATTTATGATCATGAGAAACCATTTTTTTTTTTTTTAAAAAAACCTTTTTTTAAGTGTTGATGTTGCAACATATCTAATGAGATAATCTTTGGATGACAGAAAATAAACTATTAGTAATGCCTGCTTACAATTTTTTAACGGCTAAAAATGTCATCAGTGATATTATTTGCTTTGCTTGGAAAAGGAATCTGCTTTTGGAATTGTCAAAAAGAGATTTTTGTATTGCTTTCCTTAAATTACAAACTGTTGGATATAATTTTCCTGATTATATTGGTTTCTTATGGAATTGACAGAAATAAACACTAAAAAATTACTTTAGGTCTTTAATGTTCCCATTTTTGGTGACTTTCTTATCTGTCTTCTATCTTAGGAGATAAACTCAGATAGGACTAAGCAGAGCAGTTTTGGCACATCAGTTACAGATTCTATTGGAATTTCACTGAGACAGTTTAAACAATTGAGACCAACATTAACTTATCAGTCAATAGGATTCTAAATAACAGTTAAATGAGGTAAAATATTTCTGAATCATCTCAGTCCTCTTTCTACCCATTTATAGTTATGCAATCTCAAAAAGTCTCTTTAAACATTCTTGTATGCAGCATTGGTTGGTTGATTCTCAGTTTCTAGGTCTATCATTGTTAGTTTAGCTTTTCAGTTATAGGTTTATTTAGTTGCTCACTTCATTTGTATGCCTTATAACCTATTGACAGCTAAGCATATTGATAAAACTGGAGAATCAGTGAAACATAGTGGAAAGAAAGTGATTTTTGGAAGTGAACTTCTACTCTTCATTCATTGTCTGTCTTACTAGCTGTATGACTTTGGCATTTGACCTCTTGAGTTTGTGTAAAATGGTTTCCACATTACCTATCTTAGTCATTATTGTAAAGATTTAATGAGACTATATGTTATGAGTCTTCTACATTGTCTGGCACATAGTAGATGTCAATGAAAGTTAATGATTTTAATGTTTATACCCCTGATGTGTTAAAAGTGCCTTTGAATTGTAGCTTCAGACTGCTTGTCAAATATGTGATACATTGCTTGGTTTTCAGGAAACCAAGTGTTGATGGATATGGATATGTTAAGACTCTTATCTTTTATATCTCCATAGGAAGTAATTGGGAAATTTCTAGTGTACACCAATACTTTGTGTTAGATAATCACAGTTTGACATTGTAGCCCTCTGGGCACCTCAGCTATAACCCTGAGAATTAGTTTGCCTTGAAAAGAATCCAAAGTAAAGTGACCTTCCACTGGATACTTGGAGTGTTCAAGCTAACTTACGAATCCTAAGTAGACAACACTTTCCCTAACCTCCTTGGTGGTATGGAATCCCTGTTTGTTGTAGAACATGGCTTGCTTGCTGTTCTCTGGGCAAGAGTCCATCCAAGGAATCTTTTAAACCTCTGCTCAGAGAAGGTAATGGTTAAAGTGATAAGTATCATATCATGGAAATTGAAGAAAGCCTCTGTTATTTATTTAGTTAGTTCTAGTTGGATACAATACCTTTATTTTTTTATTATTCATTTTAACGTGGTGTGAGGATTGAACCCAGTGCCTTACACGTGCTAGGCAATTGCTTTTCCACTGAGCTACAACCCCAGACCCTGTTATTTATTTATTTTTTTATTCATGGATTTTTATTCCAATCTTAGAAAAAGGATGAATATTGAGTATTCTGTTAGCATTAATAGTCATTTTAGTGCAGTATCTGACTTTACTAAATAGTAATACCCACAGTGTTTGCTTTATGTGAGTTCAGTTAGTAGGTTATTGATGAAATTTTATTTATTTCTTGTCCAGTAGGATAGCATGTAATGTAAGTGGAAATATAAAAATGAACTATGATTCACTTGATGTGTAGCTTTCAAAGTGTTAGTGAAACGATCATTTAATGTACACTGCTGTTACTTATTCCAGTGTCTCTCAAGTGTGTTCTAATTAATATAATCATTCCCTGGCTTGTAAAATACCTCGATATATACCTATGTAGAAAAGGTAAGTCTCAAATGTCTTTGGATTTCATGGGATCAGTTCTTTTAGCACTAGAGATTCTCAATTTATTTTCTAATGAGGTTTCTTTTTATTTTTCAAGTTGCCTCCACCGTGATTAATTTAATAGTGAAAATGTTTATGAATCAAGTGTTCTATTTTCTAAGTTGCTATGCTTTATGTTAATTAAACTTTTCCCTGAATGAATAAACTAAGAATTAGCTCATTTTAACAACTCCAGGGGACACTACGGGAAGCTTTCTAATCCTTAGAATACCAGTGACTGGGTTTTTAGAAAGTTCAGAGATAAAACTTTGAGAATGTTGAATATTGGGGGAAAAACAAAAAGTGGGGATCCATTTGGGTGAACTCCAAAATAACTATGAAAATAACTGAAAAAACAAAAAGTAAAAGCAATAGAGAGCATGGATAGAGGATTGCTTTTAAAATTAAGTATTCTATTATTAAGAAAATCTTTCTAATATGGGTTGGAATATTTCCATGTTTGTAAACCAAGATTAACTGATGTTTTGAATCCAAAGGTTTTTTTTTTTTTTTTTTTTTTTTTTGTGTCTATCTTTTTACTTTTCTTTCTTTTTCATATAATAGATACTGGTGACCAATTATTGTTGGTACCAGAGAGTCAATAACCGAATTAATAATGGATTTAAGTAAACAGAGAGGTATAATCACATTTTTAAAAAACAGATTTTCATTTTAATTCACTAGATGCAACACTGTTTAATAGAATTTTCTGTGATGATGGAAATGTTTTTTGTGGGGCTATTGAACATGTGAACTGTGCTAGTGCAAATGAACTCAATTTTTAATTTCAATTAATGTCAGTTGCCACGTGTGGTACATGAATACTGTATTGGCCTGGGTTGCGCTAGGAGGAGGTGTAAGTGGACGTTTTCTATAACTTCAGGAGTAGTAGCTTTCATCTTTTTGAGAGTAGAAAGCTGTATGATTGCTTAGTGTGATAGGTCCTGGCCCTACAGTGTGATTCTAGATATTTTATAGATTAGTCCTTTGACTTTATCACAGTTACAAAGATGGTTATTATTTTTCTCCCTATTTCATTTTGAAAGGCTCTCTTTAACACGAGTAAATTTTGTAGAGTGTAGTGACCTATTCCACACCACTGGGAATGGCCAAATTATGAATGGCACCCCCTGGAGTTATGTCAGCAGCAGACCTGGCTCTGCCAGCTGTGCCCTCAAGGCAATGCCACATTCGTCCTTGTGTCTACAGTGCCTGCTCCGCGATAGATTCCTGATAAATCTGTTAAATTACATAAGGAATGTGTATCTCAGTTTTAAAGAGCTGCAGTAATGAGGAAGTGATTGATTTTTTAAAATTGTCTTTTGCCATGTGATTATAGACCCAATTGTAGAAATTTTCCCTTTGACCTCTGAATTCATTAAATTGTTCTACATTTATACTTTGTGTCAAGTATTACTTTAATTATTTGGAAATGCAAACACAGTGTAAGTTCCTTTACAAGTTTACTACTGATTAAGGAAAAAGAAAAAGAAAATATAAATAACTGGGCTGCAGTGCAGAAAAAGGATGAATGTAATAATAAGTTTGTAGGCAAGGCATAGTTTAAAATTTTCTGAGTATAAATTGCAAAGGAAAAAGAAGTGATTTTTCTCTAATTGAGTGATTTTCTTGTCCCTCTGGCAAAAAGGAGGGAGTGCAGGCAAGGAAAACCACATAAGGAAAGACTTTTATGGGGCATTTTAAATTAAAATGATTTTCATTACCATACTAATTGCCCATATTAATGGGGTTCAGTATGATATCCCCATACAGGCACTGTGTAGTATGCACTGATCTAATCTAACTCCAGCTTTCCATCTTCCTTTCCCCCACACACTTCCCAATCACAAGTAATAACTATTCCACTTTGAGGTCACCAATTTTTTAGCTTCCACTTATGAGGCAACATGTGGTACTTATCTTTCTGTGTCTGGCTTTTGTCATTTAACATATCTTCCAGTTCCTTCCACCTTGATGCAAATGGCATGATTTCATTCTTTATGTCTGAATAATCTTCTATTGTGGATGTAGACTACATTTCCTATGTTCTCTTGTCTGTTGCTGCACACCTAGACTGAATTCATACCTTACTTGTTATGAATAGAGCTATAGTAAACAGAAATGCATGCATTCCTTGGTAGGATGAATCCAAGGACTTTTGGGGCAGGATTTAAAGATGACTGGGAGGTGGCCTAGCTGTGGGTGAGGAAGGTAAGGCCTTCTGTGTGCCATGTGGCTTAGAACTTTAGAGCGATCACGTCGCTCCCCATGTTCTCCATACGCCTATATCAGGTACATATACTTGGATCTTTGTTTTAGTTATAGTGTGGCTAAGGTTCAGAATTTAGGAAGCTTGCTCAAAATAACTATTATTGCCCAGGGTGTTATTCATGGAGGCCTCCTACGTTTGAACCTTAATGTCAAAGCCACTACATAGCACCGTGTCATTGGTATCAGTGACGAACAAGCCCATGTTTTTGGAGAATTAAAGTAGCAGTGTCTCTGACACATAGGATATAAAGAGAAGTGACTGAAGAGGTAGAGAAGAGAGAGGCATGAGATCATGTAAAGCCATGTGTGCTACAGTAAATACTTTGAAATTTTTTGTGTAAGTAATGGGAAGCCCTGAATGGGTGAGATTTAGTTTAGGCAATGACATCATGATTCCCAAAGAAATTCAGGAGCAAAAATCAACAGATTGAACTAATTGTTTGATTTGAATTTGTATTTGAATTGGCTTTATTTTTCCTGAATTCACAGTTGCTGGGAAGTGGTTGAGTTCTACCCTGGTGTGTGCTGGCTATCAGCCAACCTAGGAATAAACATTCACCATGATAGTCAGCCAAAACACACATGAAGATGCTTAAGAAATATTTATAATTTCTTTTCTTATGCCTGCCAGTGGAATGGGAAGTCTTTGCTATATTATGTGTTTTGATTGTTGAGTTGTCATAAGGTTTATGAAAACATAAAATAATAGATCAACAGATACTTGATCAAGTTGCCAAATTATGTCTAGGATGTAGCCTAAGGTTTGAGGATCCCTCTGCTGTTTCCTGGCTGTTTGTACTCAAAAGCACCCACCATCAGCACTTGGCCCTGTGGCAAATGAGGAATGGGGTCACAGTCAGGCAAGCAGAAACCCAGGCCAGTTCTGAGAAATCCTAACATGTGTTTTGTGCAATGAGGAGATTTCTGTTTCTGCTTGACAATTCACATGAGACTCATTCTATAAGGTGGGGGTAGTGGTGGCGTGGGAATCAGGGATCACAGAATTACAGAGGAACGGAACCAGAGGGGAGAACTTGACTGATGTCATGTCCCCTTTCCTTTCTCTCTCATGGATTATTCTTCATGTCCACCTACAAGTTGGACTAAAGAATGGCCTCCACTTCTCTTGGGGACGAAAAAAAATTTTCTCCCAAGTGGAGTTCCTTTTGTTTGTTGTATTCCTTCCCATTGTGCCTCACATACATATATTCCTGACCCATCTCCTGGTCGTCTCTCTGGGAGTTTTCTCCTTTCCTTGGGTATATAAACATCGAGTTAATATGCAAGCATCTAGCTGGAAACCTGGATAGGAATGAAATTGGTAGACATAGTTTTTAATCCATACCCTTTTTTTTTGGAACTTGGAACCGCTGCACCATCTAGTTGCTGTGGGATAAGAATTAGTGTTAGGAAAGAGGAGTGGCGACACGAGTTACAGAGAAAAAAATTTTAAAAGTCCAGGAAATGATTAATGTTAGGAATGCCATGAGACAGTTTAGTCATTTTGAGAGGTATGTTCAAATAAATTGGATACTCAGTTGTGTATTTTTGATTATTAAATGTGTATACCTTCTTGATTAATGGTGCATTTAATAATGTGATTTCCACATTTCCAGATGTGTAGCACATTTTAAAAAGATGTAAGTTAGATTTGTGCTTTGTTTTGGAAATGTTTTGAGATAAATTACTTAGAAACTGATACCCATGAAAATGCCTATTAAAATAAAACAGGTTTATTCCAAAATTTTTCATTCATTTGTTCAACTGGTACTGTTCAGCGTCTGCCTTGTGCTTCAGGCCAGGTGCTCAGAATGCAGTGACCCTTCTCTCAAGGAGCATATATTCTGTAGGATAGTGTTGTTCAAAGTATGCCCCCCCCTTGACCAGTAATATCAGAATTATCTGGGAATTGCTACAAATGCCAGTTCTCAGGCTTCAGCCCAGACCTGGTGAATCAGAAACTCTGATGGTCGGGTCTGTCAGTCTGTCTTTTAACAAGATCTTCAGGTGTTGTGAGTTTGAGAACTGCTGTAAAAACACAATAAACAAATGGACTATGCTAGGAAATCCTGAGTGCTTTGAAGAAAATTAAGAAGAGAAGGAAGATAGTCAAAGCAGGAGGGTACAGTTTTATGTTGCATGGTATCAGATGCCTCTTTGGAGTGTTGTCTGAGTACGTGAATAATGTGAGATTATCTGGTGGGAAGGTTTTGCAGTGATCTAGGTGAGAGGTTTTAGTGAGTTGAGGTATGATTGGAATCATGATGTGCTTTGAAGGCAGAATCTTCAGAATATGCTGTTGAATTGGAAGTATGGAATAAGTGTGTGGGGTGACTATAAGGTTGTGATCCCTCACTGTGTAGTGTGATGGGAAGCAATGAACTGGGATGAGTCAAGGAAAAGCAGTTTGAAGGGAAGAGTAACATATGATTCTAGAAACAGCCCCTTACCCATCTGTGAAACTGTGTGTGAGTCTGCCACTCAGGAAAGGTTGGGGCTGGACTTTGTCATTTTTTAAAAATATCTTTTTAAGTTGTCCTTGGACCTTTGTTTTTTTATTTATGTGTGGGGCTGAGAATCAAACCCAGTGCCTCACACATGCTAGGCAAGTGCTCTACCACTGAACTGCAGCCCCAGCCCTGTCGTCTGTTTTTTGTTTCAAGGATGAGATCGCTGTGGGAATGAGTGCATGTAAAGGCAGACGGTAGTCTGAAGAAAATGTCCTGGTGGCTGCCAACAGAGCGCGGTGAATATGTTGCCGTGTTTATTTGGGAGCAGTATGCTAACATGGCAGCACCCTTCCCATTCTCACGTTTTGTGAGGTTCAGCCATGTTTGTCTGGGTGCCCTTGGTGCTGTGGTGTCCTTTACTCTCATAGCCCAGGACGTTTGCCTTACAGTTAGGTGTTGTCTTCCTAATTCTCGAGATGGAGACTCCCAGCTCCCTCTGCTGTCTGCTGTTGGCTGTCCTGGGAACTTTGGGATCACATGTACAGACACAGACTTCTGCTTGGAGGGAGACTTCTCCTTTTCCTTTTGTCTCAGTTGCCATCTGCAGTTTTCTTCCTCTAATTTTGTTTTCCTCTCTTGGACATTCAACATTAAAAATCGGTTGGTCCCTGGAGCTAATACAAAAATAATGCATTTTTTGGCCTTGATTTGTTTGTAAGTTAATAGTACATGGATCACTTTGATAGTTGACTAATTTAGTACCACTTACACCAGAGGTCTTAATGTTGATTTTCAGTGTGCTAGAACATGATGTTTTTGGATGTAATCATTTGCATTCCCTGAGCTATGGACCAAAGCAATTTATATTCATAAATGGGCATACAATTCTTGGGATGTAGTTCAAAAAACAATAGTTCTATGATGGAGGAGTATATTGCCTAAAGTTTTTTTTTTAAAAAGACTTTAAAATTTGAATAATGAAAATATACTGTAAACAGTAGATGATTCCCTTTGTAGAAAAGTTCTTTAAAATGATTAATCATTTTTTTCTTGTTTTGGTGGTTCTGGGGATTGATCCCAGGACCTTGTGCTTGTGAGGCAAACACTCTACCAACTGAACCATATCCCCAGCCATGATTAGCCACATTCTAATGGTATTGTTTAAATGTTTTTTGAATTGTGCACACACCTTGAGGAATATATATGTTATATATATCATATTATTTTATAAGTATGTATCATTAGTACAAGATGCTTTTATATGTTTAATAAAACAAATTTGTGAAGAGAATTAAGTTTAAATGAGTTAAGCAAGGTCCCATACCTATTTCATGGGCATGTTCATTTTTTATCAATGTGACAAAATATCAGAGAAAAACAACATAAAGGAGGAAAGATCTGTTTGGCTCATGGTTTTGGTCTGTGGTTGGCTGCCTCCATTGCTATGGCCTGTAGTGAGGCAGAGCATCATGGCACAGAGGGCATGTTGTAGCAGAGCTGCTCAGCCCATGGGGGTTCAAAAGCAGGCAGGGGAACCGGGACAAGTTATAGTCCCCCAAGGACCCACTGTCTAAGTTAGGTCACACTTTCTACAGATTTATCCCCTCTCAATAATGTAATCCTATTAAGAATCCTTGGATGGAATAGTCTGTGGATGAGATCAAAGCCCTCATGACCCCTTCACTGCCCTGAAGCCCCACCTCTGAACATTGGCGCATCAGGCACCAAACCTTTGGGGGACATTCCAGATCCAAAGCATAACAATGGGGAATCAAGTCTCGAACCCAGATTTCCTGTTGTCATGTTTACTTGTGGAGATGTCCATCACAGTCCCTGGGGGGCAATTTAAGGGGAGCCCCAATAAGAGACATACTTTGGGGATTGAGCCTTCATCACTACTGCTGGTGTAGCTAATTCTGATATTACCCACAGTGTTTAGATATAAGTGACAGGTTTTCTTAGCATTTGGAATTTCATTCAGTTCCTCACAGTCTGAGAATTCTAAGGCAGGAAGGATCATTTACCCAATTTCTTTGTTTTTGAATGAGGAAGTTATAGACTCTAGTGGTTATTCTCAAACTGTATTTCTTAGAAGAGAGGGGCTGCTGGGCATGGTGGCTCATGCCTATAATCTCAGCTACTTAGGGGACTGAGTCAGAAGGATGTCAAGTTCAAGGCCAGCATGGGCAACTTAGCCAGACCCTGTCTCAAAATAAGAAAGGGCTGGGGATGTACCTCAGTGGTATAGCATGTGCAAGACCCTGGATTTAATTCCCAGTAACTGACTGACTGATTGACAGACAGATTGATACACACACACACACACACACACACACACACACACACACATAAGCCTTTTGGAATGGAATATTCTGATCTCTCAAACTTTTTGACATCATCTATTTCATTTTATCCCTGTGTACCTTCAACATGTTCTTAAATTGTTCTATTGAAGCAACATGAAAAAAAATTAAGCAAAGACTCTCCAGTGTCAAAGTCATTATTTCAGAACAATGCCAGTCTGTCTATATGACTTAACTCTTAATAAGATCTTGTTATTCTGCTATGTAATAATAGTGTTGTCTGATTGCATTTTAATTCAGTGAAGTGTTGTCATAACTTTCTGTCATTGGGACCCAAGATATTTAGCTTAAAAAAAAGGAAAGATTTATTTTGGCTTATAGTTTCCAAGGTTTCAGTGTTTCAACCAGGGTTCCTTGGGTTGTGGAAGCACAATACATTATGACAGGAGTCCATCATGGAGGAGGCTTCTCATCTCATGGTGGGGAGGTGAAGAGAGAGGCAACAAGGCCCGCAATATCACCTTCAAGGGTGCACCCCCCAATGACCTAACTTCCTTCCACTAGGCCCCACCTCCTAAAGGCTCCATCACTGTGCAGTAACACTAGTGTGATGACTTTCTAGATCCAAACTATTTCAAGTGTGATATTAAAACTTGACAGACTTTGCAAAATATTACTTTGTGGGGTTTTTGTTGTTGAGAGTTTGTTTTTGAGTTGGGGAACTTTGGAAACACTTCTAAGAGTATGCAAGGACAAATGATTAGAAGACATTTGAGAGCAGAGTTGGAAAATCAAGACTGTCAAACAAGAGAATGAGTAACCCCTTAACTGCTCCCTTAACTTGGGAGCCAAAGAAAAATTTCCTACTTCAAGAAATTTGCTCTTTCTCTTTCTCTGGGTATTTATAAATAAGGATATAAAACAATAAAATGTTTTCCAAGAAAAATATTGTTAAATTCTCGGGCTTTGGTTCGGAATTGGTGAAGCCTTGGATGCTGGTACAAATTGAGAGACAAAGGTACTTACCAATAAGATAATTTGAAGCTCTTGATGCCAGTTTTTCTTCTCTCAGCACCAGGATGATTGCTGGAGATCTCTGTTGTGACAGGAACCACACTATGATTGGCACATACCTTCATCTCTTTTACACACTGACTTAGACACCTGGTAGAACTTTTTCACCTTCTGTTCAGTGGCTGCTGTTTTTCCCATAAGATTATTATTCTCCTTACTAGTATTATTTTCTAGCTGACTTTTAGCCAGCAACTCTGTAGGCCTCTGTCTGTTGGCTTTCAGATTCTGTATTTTAACGAACCAGCAATATTTCTTATTTATTGAGATTGCAGTGGATCTTGTAAAAAATTCATTTGTTGTGATTAAGTTTTTAAGTTGTATCCAGGACCTATAAACTCACTTGAAGATTCACCTTCCTATCAAATTGGGTTTACAAAACATTTTGCAATTAGCTCAAGTCAACAAACGAAAATAAAGTAATACGGGCATGTATAATGTGCCATTTAAACCTCTAAGCATCTGGAAGCAGAGATCCATGTTCTGTGAATGATCTACAAATCTACTTAATGAGTTCATAACAAGGCAAGTGGTACTTGAGGGTAGAGAAGACCCAGTAAAAGCTATCATCCATTCAGTTTTTGAAAACATTTAATGCCATTTACTATAGTGCTAGTCCTTAAAGTGACTGAATGTTTTTATTTGCTGAATCTCATTTTATGTCAACATAAATTTATATTAATAATGCAATATTTGTAATTGATGATGTATCCAAGCCTCTTTGTGAAGTAAACTATGATGGTAATCATCATATATTGTCATATTGTAAGGCTATTAGGAAACTTTTTTACTCTGTATTTTTAACATGATAAATATGACAGCAGAATTGTAATTAGCTATCAAACATGTGAAATGATGAATGCATCCCCCTTCCTAATAGATAGCCAGGAGAGTTATTTAAGCATTTCCTATCTTATATTTGATGATAATGTTTATGTAACCTAATAGTTGCCCCCTGTCCTCTTTCTCTCTTCCTTAATAATAAAAACATTGCTTCTGGCATGAAACCAGTGCCAGATAATCAGAAAGCCTGATGGGCTGTTTCTTATCTTTTTCCTGGGTCCTCCCAGCTCCCACCCTGCATTTCTTGGCTTCTTTCCTTTCTCTACTTGTTAAGAGTTCTGACTGACGTAAAAGACTTGCAGAGAGTGACCCCCATGGCAAACCTGTAAAACATTATACAACATGAATAAGAACTTAAAAAAAAAAAAATCTGCAGCTGGCCGGGTGCAGACATATGGCAGCAAGGATGTTTTGGAAGAAAGGCATTGCTGGACAAAGAATCTAGTCTCCTGAATAAAGGTTTACACTGGCACTCCTTGATGTTTATCAGACCTTCTGCCAGGGGCAAGACTTATTCCACCCTTGCATTGTTATTTGGGTGTTGAAACCCCATCTTTTCATGTGTTGAGGTGGGTAGTACGTAGAAGCAGACATTTTACGTGTGTCTGTATAATTTAAAAGGGGTTAAAAAAAAATCAAAACCCACAAACTTTCTCAGGCTTTCTCTACCCAGCTGGAAGTGCTTGATTCTCTGAGGCCCTGACTCAGATGGAGAGTGAGGGAGTTAGTGAGATTGGACCCAATCTTTTAAGCAGGATTTAAAACGATGATCAAAGGGTACATAGGCTTTCGAATGCCCTGACAACTTTAATGGCCTTTCTGGGTCAATTGTTGTTTTTCTTTTTATTGGGAATCTTAAGTCTCAGTTGGTAAAATATCAGGCTGGGAAGAATTTGCAGCCTAGGAGTTTTTCATGCTGATTTACATTTCATTTGCTGGTTCTCCATCTTTTTGGTGCAGTTCTGCTTTTATTTCATTCCTTTTCTCACACCCCAGTTTCTAGTGTTCTAAAGAACAAAGCTGTATTTTGTGATCTGTAGTAGCACACTGGTGTTGAATAATATATTGAACCACATCTTGATGGTGGCAGTTGGGTAGATACCTCAGGAGGAATGATAACATTTTGAATCAGGAGCACTGCCGCAGACAAGGGAAATCTAGTCTGTAGCCCAGGTAAATGAGTGAAAGCATCTGTTTCTATGGAGATTATCCACCTCCTTTACTTATGGATTCTTTGTAATCTGGATGATGTTTTATAGTTTTCAGACTCTTCAATGTGGCCATTACATTCCTAGTTCTTACTGAATCTATAATAATTTATTAATCTAAGTTATTGCCAAATTGGGCATGCTTGTGCATTCCTGTGGAGCCATTGTTAACATACCCATTTGACAACTGAGGCAGGGGGAGGTGCCTGACCTTCCAGGGCACTCATCATGACAATGCAGGCTGAGCTGGGATTATAACACCTAGCAAAGAGGTGCTCCCCAAAACTGGTATGAACAATGATTTACCTAAGCAGTACCATGAGGTGTATATTTAGAATAGAAAAATACTGTATAGAGAATAAACATTGTTTTAGAGAAATTAAAGAGCATCAGTGAAAGTGTTAATAAGAATGTATTTGAGCCGGGCATGGTGGTGCAGGCCTGTAATCCCAATGACTCGGGAGATTGAGGCAGGAGGACTGCAAGTTCAAAGCCAGCCTCAGCAAAAGTGAGGCTCGCTAAGCAACTCAGTGTGACCCTGTCTCTAAATAAAATACAAAATAGGTCTGGGATGTGGCTCAGTGGTCAAATGCCCCTGAGTTCAGTCCCAGGTATCCCCCACGCCCCCAAAAAATGTATGTATATATTTGAAGGACTCCAAGCATGCACTTTTTCTGATTTTTAGGGTTTCATGTTAGAATTTCTTGGACAGTACAGATAGGTCTGATTTAATTCTGCTCATCTGTATAAGACGAATTCTTAAAATGTGTTCTATAATTATGAAAGCAGATGACTATGAAGTTCTTGGAGATTATCTAATCAAGGAGTCTGAAATCGACAAATTGAATCTATCAGATGAATCATAGGGTCAGTTTGCATACATTAAAGATTCCACTCTGGATTTCCTAAAATGTTCGGAAGGCAGCACACTTCCTACCAGGATTTTTCACTTAGCAAGGTGCCAACAGAGCCTTCTCACCAAGTATATCTTTTATGTTGAGAAAATGAAAATTGCTCCACTGGTAATTGATTGAGAACCCCTTCAGGTAGTTGAGCAAAACTCAGATTTATATGTTACAGGTTGACTATGGCCCCCCAAAATGATGTTTGGAGGTTCTAATCTTCAGACCTCAGAATGTGGCCTTATTTGGAAATAGCATCTTCTTTATTGAGGTAATCAAATTAAAATGAGATTGCTAAGGTAGACCCTCATCCAACATGACAAGTATCATGAAATTAGGACATAGGAGACAGATGGAGGGAAGACAGCTATGGGGTCGGGTGGGGAATCCAGATGTTACATCTATAAATCAAGCCATGCCACGAATTGCCAGTACTAGGTGCTAGGGAGAGGAAAGGAAGGAGTCTTCCTGACAGGTTTTAGAGGGAGCATTTCCCTACCAACACATCGATTTCAGACTTCTCCAAAACTGTGAGATGATAAATCACTGTAGTTGTAAGTCATTCAATTGTGCTATCTTGTTACTGAAGCCCTAGCAAACTAATACATCTTAGGTACTGCTGCTGATGGTTTTGTGGAGAGAGATTAAGGTGTTCAAGTCTGGAATACAGTTTGATTACCGGGTTCAGTGCTTAGTGCCTGCCTCTAGAAATTAAAAGTTTTATTTTTTACTTTTAAAGAAAAATGTATCATATTTTACATATATGTATCAAAAATTGCTATGAGGAACTATCATCCTAGTATTGCCCTTTTTATTGTTTTACTTATGTTTGGATATGAATTATTTCATTTATTACAAGTATCTCCAACCTAATTTCAGTCACAGACTTTTTTTTATTAAAATAAATAAACGAGATAAAATTTATTCAGTTTTTTTTTCTTTTACTTTGTACAATTGATCAATGAAATGTACTTTAACACTATACACTAACTTTTTTTTTTTTCTTAGTGTGAACACTCAAAGTAAACTTTCAAACTGTCAGAATCCATGGTAGTCAAGGAATTGGTCAACCTTGGCCTTTGGCCTTGCTTTTCTTTTCTTTTTCTTTCTTTTCTTTTTTTTTTTTTTTTTAGGTGATACTGGGGATTTAACTCAGGGTTGCTTTACCACTGATCTTAGCTATATACCCAGATCTTTTAATTATTGTTATTATTTTTATTATATTTTAATTTGAGGCAGGGTATTACTGAAGTTGCTTAGGGCCTTGCTAAGTTGCTGACGTTGACCCTGAACTTGGGCTCCTTCTGCCTCAGCCTCCTGAGTTGCTGGGATTATAGGCATATTCCATAACCTCCTGCAAACCTGGCCTTTTTACTATATCACCTGGGCACACTTCTCCAGATAGCAGATATAATAATCACTGCATTTCTTGAGATAAATCAAATGTGAATGCCAAATAATAGTTTCAATAATAATTTTTCGAGGATTGAGTATGTATCTACAAATCCATATTTATGACTATAAGATGAATCTTATTAAGAATTGGCATTATGGAAAAAATCTTGTTTAAAGTATTACTGTGTTTTTAAGTTAAAATTAATTAGTAAGTGAAAAAAGAAATGTGCATGCCTCACTAAGCTCAACAAATTAAAAACTAGAACAAGGAATCAATCAAGTCCTCCCCCAGGCATTTTGATTTGTGTACATTAATTGGAATAATGCTATGTTCATTTTGTAGAAAGTAATCTGTTTGTTTTGTTTATGGTTTTTGTTTTTTCTTGTGCTGGGGATTGAACTCAGGCATGCTCCACCACTGAGCTATACCCCAAGTCCTTTTATTTTTTTTTTTATTTTGAGGGACTCACTAAGTTGCACAAGTTGATTTCCAACTTGCCATTCGTTCTCCTGCCTCGGTCTCCTGAGTTGCTGCAACTGCACTGCTGCACCACCACACCTGGCTTTGATAACCATGTTTTTAAACACCTCCATGAAATGTAAATTCTGACTTTGTTTTAGTAAAACCTTATGTTAAATCAGGTTTGGGATCATGAGAATGAAGACAGATTTGTTGCTGTCTGGTTCAGATTTCAGCTAAGAAAAACACGCTTCCTTATGATGATCCAGAGGTTAGCTCCTTGAAATGTCAACCCAAACCAGGCTGCTTGTGGTTCCCAGGCCAACAGTGCTCTCCTTATTGGGACGTGTTTCTGATACCTACACAACTTTCTTCCTAGCTTCATCCTGTTTGACCAGTTTCTACTTATTTTGCTATGCTAAGATAAATCTTTACCTCAAGCAAGCAGTACTCTTGTGTTCAAGAAACTGTCTCTGTGAATACATTTCCCATAGTTGTTCTTGCCACATCATCTATAATGTATGAAAAGTAATAATCTTAAAATGAAAGATTTATGTATATTTATATATGCATGTTATGTATCAATATATATTTATACACATACTTCTTTTTAAAGTACTGGTTATTGAACCCAGGATTACTTTATAGTAATCCTGGGTTCAATAAGACCTTTCTTCCTCTCTTTCTCCCTCCTTCCTTTCCTTTCCTTCCTTCCTTCCTTCCTTCCTTCCCTCCCTCCCTCCCTCCCTCCCTTTTCTCAGGGTTTCCCTGTTTCCCAGGCTCACCTCAAACTTGCAATCCTCCTGCCTCAGGCTTTGAAGTTGCTGGAATTATAGGTGTGCACCAACAACCCACCTAACTTCTATAGTTTTGATGCCTAAACTCATACTAAATTCATAAAATGTGTAGTCATTGATTTTAAAAAACGTTTCACAATTTAAGTAGATTTCTTCTCATAATCATTACATCATATTGGAAAGCACTTTTGCTTTTTTTTTCCCCTCCATCTCTCATTTTGCTTTTTCATAAAATTCCTAGGAAATGGATAAGTCAAACAGTGTCCCCCTTACACTTAGAAACTGAAGATCAGAGAGGTTAAAGAGTTTCTGAAATTTGTTTACATAGTAGAATCTACACTTAAGCCTTAGTGTAAAATTTATTCAATTGGGGAAAAATTTTCACTTTAACTTTATTTTTTGCATTCATTTGAACTTTGGGAGATATGAACTCATTAGGGAATTGTAGTGTCATTAAGACACTGTACACCTATTAATTAAATGTTACTACTATTTGAACAAAAGTAGCAGTGTCTAAACTACCTAGGAAGTTAATTGAACACTCAGAGTGATTGACTATTCTCAGAGGATTTGTTTACATTGAAAATTCTGTTATTCTTTATTGCCTCTTTAAGACTTATTTTTTAAATTCAATTTTAAGAACTCTTAAGAGTTCATTTGTAAAAATATATCATATTCCATGCCAATGTCTAATAGATACTTCTTGTGGCTACGAAATGGATACATTTATATTTGTAATTCCCAACTTCTGCCCTACAAGTGGTAAACTGCAATAAATGAAATAAATGCATTGGAACTTTTGAGGAACTTCATTTTTAATTAGTTCATGTTCATTGACTAACACATTTCATGAATACAAAATAATTATACACTTAAAGTCATCTTTGCTAATAGTTAAATAAAGAGGCAAACTGGCAAAACCTGAGATAAATATAAAGATATGGATACTGCCATTTTTTACGTATGTAATTAGTGGGCATATTGTATAGGAATAAGAAAATATTTTAATTTTTACTTTGGAAATTATGTTAAATCATTAGCAGCTGCATTTATTAGGGACTTAACAGTGATTTGTGTGTGTGTGTGTGTGTGTGTGTGTGTGTGTGTGTATGTATAAAATGAGTTAGTCTCTTAAGGCCTACATTTACAGGCTAACATTGACAGTATGGATGTGGTTAGACCTGACAAGCAAATGACCAGCATTCAATGCAAGTATTAGTGATCCTGACATGAGACACAACAGCTGGGTTGAATAGGCACTTTTATGACAAGTTTCTGTGTATTAGTTTCTTTTTGTGGATCTTACTTAGCACCGTGTATAGGAACATTTTAAGGGTTCCATGTTATTTTGGGGAAACTTCCTAACCTAGGGACTGGGAATGTAGTTCAGTGGTAAAGTTGTGTCTAACATAGTATGCATGAGGTCCTGGGTTCCATTCTTAGCACTAGCCAAAAAAAAAAAAAAGCAATTATGGTACTAACAACTTAATATATCAAAAATATATTTGTTCCATTACACAAATAGGTTACAACTTTTCATTTCTATGGTTGTACACAATGTATATTCAGGCCATTCATGTAATCATACGCACACGTGCACATACACACACACACACACACACACACACACACACACATATATATATATATATATATATATATATACATGTATATGTATAGGGTAATAGTGTCTGTTTCATTCTACTGTATTTCTTTCCCCACCCCCTCCCACCCCTTTTCCCTCTACATCATCCAAAGTTCCTTCATTCTTGAAAAAAAAAAAAAAAAAAAGTATTATATATATATATATGTGTGTGTGTGTGTGTGTGTGTGTTCCAGTGTTTTGACTGGATCATTACGTGTTTGTCCATGTTCTATCATCAGTTCAACTTTTCAGTTTTTTTGTATTCAATTAAATAGATTGTTGTTTTTGGAGCTCTTACCTGGTACCGGTCAGGGCTAGGCTAGGGGTATGGCAGGATAGTAGTTTGCATTTTTTCAGGTAGGTATTTATAGTACAGTGTGTAATATCTTCTTCCTTATGAGACTGCCCTGTTTATAATATAGAATTCCACTTGAGGAATATCTCCCCACCTCTTCCATTCCTATTGTCTTTGCCTGCACTCAGGTCCTGCTTTCGCCTCAGGCTGTAGAATTGTTCCTTAACAGTTCTTTCTGCTGGCAGGCTCCCACCTAAAACAGACTCCCCCATCAATTATACCCTTTTTTTCTTTTTTTTTTTTGTCGGTAGTGTCTTCCTAAAGAACAAATCTGAACAAAGCAGTGACCAGTGGTAAATGAGTGGTAACAATTTTCCAAGCTCTCCATCTGCCTTGTCAAGCCCTTTAAAATTTGAATTCCAAATTTGCCACCCCTCTTTTCCTGAATCCCAAGTGTAGGTTGTTAATGAACTAACTGGTTTTCTTTTCTAAACAGATTACTTTCTCATCCCAAGCATTGGCCTGTGGTATTCTTCCACTTGCATTGGTCCACCAAGGCCCTCTACCTCCCTCCATTTCTCTGATAAAACCATGTTCAGCTTGTGAACCACATATTCAATGGTTTATGTAGCCTTGTCATTGAAAAACCTTTCTTGACACAGCATTATAAAATACTGTAGTTCTTCATTTATGTGTTTTGTTGCCCTCTAGAGAATGAGAGTTCCTTAGGGTGGAAACTCACTCAGCTTTTTATCTCTTTCACATAACCTGAGTCAGGCAGATTGTAAGTGCTCAATAATTACTGAACTAATGAATGATGATGTTTGTATGATATGCCTCTCCTCATCAAAGAATGTCTGCCCTTGACTTTCCAAAGGCCTTCACTGTGTGCTGCTTCAACTCTGTTTTTGGTCCTTTCCAGTTTTAGACGTGGGTGTGATTTACCTGTAATGGGTAGCGATGGTCCTATTGGCAAAGCATCTATATTGATCCCCTTGAAAGGATGTATGTCATGAGATTAATCTTCTGATCCATATTTACAGTTATACTTTCAGGGCAGTGTTCTGAGTGAGACAATCCCTCCCGCTAATCTGTGTAATTAAAAAAATGGAAATGCGAGTGCTTGGCAACCACTCTAGACCTTTGGACGGATTTTCTGTCTTAGGGATCCTTTAAGGAGGATCAGGCTGCAGTTGAGATTCGAATTACCTATTGAATTGAAAAAAAGAATAAGATCTCCCCCCACCCCTTGCATTGCCAATCCTCTCCTTTAGCTGGATTCTCTTATTTGTTAGACTTTGCATTTCTTTGGTTAATTATACCTGTTGACACTGTTGCAACCTCATGCAAATACACCAATGAGATCATGAATATTTTATGGCATTAATCACTGATTGTGAAAAGATAAGAAGTTTGTATCCCAACTCAAATGTGTCTTGAATTGACTAGGTTTTTCCTTGTGGGAATCATAAGGTAAGGAGGATGAAATTAAATAAGAAAGGTGTTATTTTGACTCTACATTTAGAAGAGTTCTTCTAAAGTGATTTTGCATCCATTTCCTTTTCACAGTTTCCTATCAGACAAACAAGCTGCTGCTGTAATAGTAGACTTGTCTTTCTAAAACACAACTAATAATTTGAAATATTTTGGTACATCTTCTGGTGTCTTTAAAATATATTCTGAACTTCTTAACTTCATCTGCAAGGTTCTATACACCTTGACCCCAGTCTTTCTAGAATTCTCCCATATCCCTGGTAGTTTCCTGTTCATACCTTAACACCCAACTCAAGCAGCACATTGTTTTTTTTAAGCAGCACTGGGGATTGAACCCAGGAGTGCTCTACTGCTGAACCCAGCCCTTTTTATCTTTTGAAACAAGGTCGCACTAAGTTGCCACAGTTTTTCTTGGACTTGTGATCCTCCTGCCTCAGCCTCCCAAGTTCTTAGAATTAAGGAGTATGCCACCGCACCAGGCATCACAGCTTAATTTTTAGGTTTGCTTTCACCAATGTCTTTCACTCTCAATGAATTCATTATTTCTTTATTTGTGATTTAATAGCACCTATTCGTTCATACATGGGGGAATAAAATGCAGAGGGTAAGTACTAGTATTTCAAAGGCACACCCTGCTATATGCAGTTGTCTCTGTGAGACCCTTGTCAGATTCCAAAGAGAAGAGTTCTCTGTCACAGTTACACCATTTATGAGAGAGGGTGCTCTAGAGTGCTATTTTAGGGGATTTTAAAAAAATAATGCATAGAAAATATTTAGTGTATGCCTAGCACACAGTAAGTCCTCAACCACTGACAGGAAAAATATTCTGTGTGCTTACATTTTATTTTAATTTGCTTATGTATCTCTTTCCTCCTTTAAGATGAGATGGCCAGAACATTTTCTTCAATGTGTAGGCTGCATCGAACAGCTCTTGACATGTCACATTGGTGGATGTGATTATTATTGTTAATACATTTGAAAGGTCATGTGTTGGTCAGAATTTTAATTGAAACACTACTAGAAGGTTATTAAAATAAATTTTAAATACCTACCTCAGTGCTGAAATTGACACTCAACTATGGGAGGGTGCTTTGCTAAGGGAGAAAAGGAAAACGAAAGCTACTGTGAGACCCACATTTGTTAAGATAACAAATCAAAAAATGTCAGATATTGTATCTCTTCAGTGGAGAATTATTCCTGGAGCCAATTCAGAAATATAAACAATGTAAGTACTTGACCAAATCTCTCTTTGGCTCAGACTTGGCAGGTGGAAATAGTATAAGTGGAAAAATTCCTAAATAATTCCAGACTAGCTAGTGATAGGAATAACGATCACCATGTATGTACTTTTAAAGTTCTGTTAGGAATAACCCATGTTTATATGCAGTGTTTAATACTAGTACAATAATTTACACATAATTACTATAATTCTCTATTTCACAGTGTTTTCAACAGCACTTTCCATATTTGAAGAGACAGATCTAACATTTACTGGTTCTTCTTTAAGGAACTCCTTTAGTGTGAGATGTGTATACATAAAGGTATCACTGAAATATGATTCACATACCTTAATGGTTTCCCAACGAAAGCATACAGCTCAGTGGTTTTCAGAGTTGTATGACCATCATCATGACTGATTCAAGACACTTGTATTCCTTCAAGTAAGCCCCATGCTCATTTGCTTCACTGTCTGTTCTCAGTTGCCTCCCTACTACGTTCAGCTCAGGTGAATCCACGACCTGCTCTCTGTATAGATTTCCCTATTCTGAACTTCTCTTATAATAGTAATCAAACTATTTGTGGTCTTCTGTGATTGGACTCTTTCACTTAGCATGTGCTTTTGAAGGTTTATCCATGTTGTAGCGTATCAGTACTTCATTCCTTATTCCTTTTTATTGCCAATATTTCATTGCATGGAATACTCAGTTTTCTTTGCTACAGATTAGTTAATGGACTTTTGAGTTGTTTCTAGTTTGTTTGTTTTTTTTTTTTTTTTTGGCCTTTTTGGCTATTATTAATAATCCTTGCTCTGGATACTTATTTTCATATGTTTATGGTATATTTTCATTGCTCTTGGGTATGTATATACTCAGCAGCAAAATTGCTAGATCATATGGTACTTCCATATTCAACATTTGGAGAAGCTGCCAAATGGTTTTCCAAAGCGTCTAAACTTCTTCCCAATTCCACTAGCAAAGTATGAGGTCTAATTCTCCACATTCTCACCAATGAACACGTGATTTTCTGTTTGTGTATTTTCAACATATTATTGTACCTATCCTAGTAGGTATGGTGTCTCATTGTGACTTTGATTTGATCTTCCTCAGTAACTTAATGATGTTGGAACATCTTTTCATGTGCTTGGTGATCATTTGTATACCTTCATTAGAGAAATAGCTATTCAATCTTTTACCCATTTATTTGTATATTAATTAATTAATTTTTATTGGGGCACTAGAGATTTAACTAAAGGGTTCTTTAGCACTCAGCTATATTTTCAGTCCCTGCCCTTTGGGAGTGGGGAGACAGGGTCTTGTTAAATGATGAGGCAGGCCTCAAACTTGGAATCCTTCTGTTTCAGTCTTCCAAGCTGCTGGGGTTACGGGTATTTGCCACTGCACCCAACTGCATTTTAGAATATTTTCATTATATTATTAAAGTGTTAAAGAGTTCTGGATTCTTCATACAAGTATTCTATTCTAGATAAAAATTCTTTATTATGTTTTACAAGGTTTTACAAGGTCCCCCCCCCCCCCTATTTTCTGGCTTGTCTTTTTACTTCCCTGATACCTTGGCTGTTCTATGTTTATTTTAGAAATGAAACTTAGTCAAGTTGTTCTAAGGCTAGATTTTAAGATTAGTGTTTATTACCATGATTATTTGAGCAGTGCTTGTTTTGTATTCTCTTAAATTCTTCATCTTTAAAATTAAAGATGTAAAATTTTACGTAACAATTCTTAGTTTCATTGTTCCTCACACTGTGCTTAATGGTACATAACATGCTGCATGATAAATTTAATTTCTAAAAATATATTTTAGGAATATCTTTTGCTTTCTTTTTTTCTCTAAGGTCACAATATTGAAGGCATGTGACATTCTGATGAAGAATAATTCTGTCCAACTGAACATTTCCAAAGTCCTTTCCCCTTGAAAACAATCTCAATACCAGATTCTGTAATATGTATCAAACTAATATCGTAAGCTGTTTTTTCTTTATACCAATTAGTTAGTATGTTATGCTTTGGCTTCCTAATGAATCCATAGTCAGTTAATGTGTGTAGATCTGTTTCTATCTTCAGACACTGCTGGTATGTTTTTGTTGCCAGCTTTTACTGCTACTGTTCCCTTAGAAATTGTGTGTGTTTGTATGCGTGTGTGTATTTGCATTTGCACATGTCTGCTCACATAGAACTCAATGATGACATTTTCATGGCTTCAGGATCTTTGCCTCATGATCACTTTGGTCATTGCTTCATCTCCAGAGTCCTGTATTGCTTCCAGGCAGGAAGAATGGGAGGACAGGAAGGCTAAGGAGAGACGCTAGCCATTTTTTTCCCCCTTTTAAAGAGTTTTCTTGGAAACTTCACATAGGGACAACTTCTTTTATCTCATAACCAGGACTGTGTCCCATGACCTCCTGATCTGTAAGGGAACTGAGGCTGGGAAATGGAGAGATTCTTAGCTGGGCACATTGACATCTCTATAAAAACTGGGGTTCTGTGAGTAAGGAGGAACAAAATGTGTGCATGGTCTGTGCAACTAGCAGTGTTTCTCACCAAGGAAAGGGATAACAGGTGGAAAGTTCTCAGTTCAAATGAGGGGCAAAGCCTCTTTTTTACTTGAGTCCTCTTGTTTGCATCCCTGAACTTGCCACTCCTCAGATTTTCAACATTTACATCAAGAGTTACCACAGGATTTTAAAACAATGGATCTTTATTTTGTTATAATTTTACAAACATATTTTACAAACTGCTTTTCCATAGCAAGAGAATCGGCTGAATGAAATTGAGGTCCAAAAAGTGTTTTCACAACAGTGGAACTTTTTATCAACTCCTCAGTATTTAAAGTCCAAACTTCTTGACTTTCCTTATTGAATTTCCTCCTGGACAGATCAGTCAATCATTCTCTAAATATGTATTTTGACCCTTAACTTGTGCCAGTCACAATACACACAACAAAGACCAAAGAGGTTTCTGCTGTCCTGAAATTTTTTAAATGAGAGACAATCAAAAGCAAGCAATAAACTAATTAGGATCATTTTGTATTGCAATAAGTGCAGGAAACAGACATGGTCATATGTGAAAAGTAATGAGGAAAAGAGGAGCTTGTATTGGACTGCGTTTGCTCCCTATCCACCTGTAGCACAAAGCCTGGTGCAGGGCAAGTTTTCATTTCATGGTCATTGATATTAGATGAATGGATTGTTATATAGATGGATAATCAGTCAGTTGTGGGGAGTGTCTCTGAGGAGATATTAGCGGAAATGAAAACTGAATATTGCAAATGAGCCTACAGTACTAAGAAATGGGAAAATTCATTCTAGGGTCAGGGTGAAGAGCATTCAGTCTTTGTAGTTTATAGTGGTAAGTTCAAATCTAATTCCAAAACAAGGGAAAAGTCTTTGAACAGTCTTAACATGGATTATTCCATTTGTGTTTCATAAAGACTTTGTGCTTCATAAACAGTATGTAAAGTAGATAATCTATTATATCATCTCTAATGTATAAATGAGCAAACTGAACCTAGAAATAATAGAGTAGCTTATCCTGATCCATAAAGTCAGTTAAAATGAAGTTGAAATTCAATTCAAGAAATTCAACTCCAGAATCTACCCTTAAGCACTGTGAAGGATTATGAAGACTCAATAAATGTTTTGTGGTATATACAGTAACTCACGCAACAGGATGTGAATTGTTAAATCAGCCAAAAAAGAGAGTCACTTGAATGAAATAAGATCTCCACCAATTTAATGAAGTCAATTTTTATTTTCAGCTGTTACACATGTTTATTTGGGACAAACCTACAAGAGTGGGAGGCAGTGAATAAATTCAATTTTTAAAACATTTTCTAATAGCAACTTATGAATCAAGTAGCAGAATCTCTCAAGAAAATACTCTTTCAAAAACAAAACTGTCTATATATAAGAAATTATTATCTGAATTATTCCAAGAGGTCCTGATTTTCATTCTAATGAGTACATGGAATTTGCAAAAAAAAAAAAAAAAAAAATTCAACTTAGAGTAATAATAGTGGGTAAAATTTGTACATTTAAAGTTGTTAACTGAGCTGTGGCATGACAAACTCAGGGCCTCATGCATGTTAGGGAAGATTTCTACCACTGAGGTAAATCTACCTGATCCACCTAAACTGCCCTGATTATTTTTTAATTCTTTAATTCTAATTCTTAAATCTCTCAACAAAGGAAAAGAAACTCAAGAATTTTCTGTGTTAATTTTATTAGAGAATTTTGACTATGACATGACAATTACTATGTATTTTGTTATGCTCCACCCGAACCCCATTTATAGAATATGTGAATATAGTGAACCATGTTTTGTTGTGAAACATTTAATACTCCAAATCACAGAAGCCAAGAAAATATGCTTAATCGACTTTTAAAAAGGTGTGTACTTTAAGATTCTACTCTCTTGAAAATAATCCAGAGTTTTCAATTTAGATATACAATCAAATAAGCCCAGAATTCTATCCACTGTGTATGATTGATTCAAATTGACAAGATCAAAGGCAAATCAGTACATCAGTATTGTCCTCTCTCATATAAACCTGAATAATGTTTTTAAATAGCCATCATTATGTTAGCTGTTTTCCTAGTTCCTTGCATTTCTTCTCTGAAGATTCGCTTTTGGATTCTTATCACCCCTACTCACCCCCCCCCTTTTTTTCCCTTTCCTTTATTTGTGTTTTGCTTCAGTATAGGTTTTGATACATGATAGTTGCTTATGGGGGAAAAAAAGTGAATAAGTCTCTCAGTTCTATTACGTGATATAAGAACAAAGACAGAGAAGTGCATGGCAATTTTTTTTTTTTATCTTTAGTTCTACCCACCATAGTTAATTAAATACATACAATTTTAACTCCTGTTCTTTCCTTCCTTTCTTCCTTTTCTAATTTGCCATGTTGTCCTTTATTCCATTTCCTTTTTCTTCATCCTTAATTATTGGAATAATAAAGGAGAGAATTGAGGGTCAAATCAAATTTGGGAGTGTAGATACATGCTAACCCTGGTCTAAAGAAATATCTTCAGGTCTTATATAATAATTTCCAGCAATATTTAAAAATCTGGGCAGAAATGCACATGGCTTGCTAAAATGTACTAATTGTAGAGAATGAAACTCAAAGTAATATTGGTAATAACAAGCTCAGAGGTAAAAAAGAAACTCGGGCATGTAATGGGGGAGGCATAGAGTGTTCTCTGCCACTTAAGCAATCTTTTTAAAAATTTAGTTCTAATTAGTTATACATGACAGTGGAATGCATTTTGATATATCATACATAAATGGAGTATAACTTCTCATTCTTCTGGTTCTATGTGATGTAAAATTACACCAGTCATGTAGTCATATATGCACATAGGGTAATAATGTCTGATTCATTCTATTCTTCCTACCCCCCACACCCTCTCCCCTCCCTTCACTCCCCTCTGTCTAATCCAACATACCTCAGTTCTTCCCTTGGCAACACTCCCACCCTTATTGTGAATTAGCATCCTTATATCCGAGAAAACATTTGGTCTTTGGTTCTTTGGGATTGGCTTACTTTGTTAAGCTATCTTTTTATCAACAACCCCATCACCAAAGTGAAGTTGTTTGGGAAAGAGGAAATAACATGGAGAGCATTTGGAATATTATCTTTTTGCTGAAGGTTTTTTGGCACTGATGAAAAATGTGGCTAAGCTTTGAATGAAATAAGACTTTAAAAAGTTTGCAAAAAGCATTTTTGGAAAAATATAACTTTCAGATTAAGAGAAATTGTTTAAAAACGTATTCAGTGTTTTGTCATTTATAAGAGTTAAAATGAGTTCAATATTTTAAGTCACATGAATTATTGAGATTTATTTTAAAAAGTTGCATCGCTTTATTTTTAAGACCATTTCTAAAAAGAATGTTTCACATAGAGAATTTTCTTTTGATTTACTTGGTTTTGTTGCAACATGTAACAGCTTAGAAGCTAAGTAGTCATATATAAGTGTGTGTGTGTGTGTGTGTGGTGTGTGTGTATGTGTGTGTGTGTATATATATTTATATATATATATAATTTAGATGTAAAATATATAGTTATGTGTACATAAATATGTGTATGTGTGGATATATATGTCCACAAATGTAAACTCTTTGGGGATCAAAGCAATTTTCTGCTTTGCAACACACATCATCCATTTTAATGCTACAGTCAAGGAAATTGTATTGTTTACAAAAAATGCAGTAAATCAGAATATTTGATAAAAGAGAAAAACAAAATGTTATCCAAATGCAAGACCTTATAAATTTTGTTGGGTTAAAACTTTTGCCCCAACTGAGGCTATGTCTGGATTTCATTATTTTCTCTAGGACTTCCAGTTTTTTTTTTTTTTTTAAACCAGGAAAAGAGATCAATTTTATAGATTAGTTTCATAAAGTTTCCCCCAGTGGGTCTGGCTGAGTTTTAATAATTTTCTGGAGAAAATAGACTTGAATGAGTCCTTTGATGGGACCTTATATAAATGGAATCTAAATACATAGGGGCACAAGACTATTAGCGTGATTCTGTATGAAAATAACAGGTGAAGAGCTTGAAATAATACACAAGGCCTTTATTGCTATTGTGATTTTTATGTTTCCAATTCAGTTACTCAAATTGGAAGGAATAATACAAGAGTTTAACATACTGTAAAGCATAAACTTATAGCCACATTCTGATGCTCACAGGTTTGGGTTTTACTTGAAGAGAAGTTCATAGAGTTAATAAATTAAAGCCATAATGCCTTCATATTTCATAAGAAAATCACACTTTGTCCTTAAAACTTTTTTATTGTATTATTTTAAAATCATTTCCATGGAATTTTGAGGTTTTTTTATTTTTGTGTTTTGTTTTGTTTGCTTGTGATTTTAGACCTATCAATTGCATTGGATATTTGATTGTGTTTCCAACCATACAAGGTAAAAAAAAGGTCCCTTCCATATTGAACAGGCTTTCGTAGCTCTTGACCTAGTTGACTTTCTTATTTGGAACTGAGCCTTTCTTAATCTTATTAAACCATTCCATTGCCTCCCATCACCAAGGGGATCCAGTAATGTTAACATGTGGATTTTCCAATTGTCATACAGAAAGTCAGTCTGATTCTGATTCAGTAGATTTCGTAGACTCCATGGTAATGCACACGTGTTACATAATGATGCATGATTTTTTAAATTATAAATTTGTTCAAATTTTATAAACTGTGTATTGATGTGGTCAATGTATCAATTTTTTTCCCATTCTAGTTTACTAGAGTGTAACCATATGTCATCTTAATTATGATATTTTCAAAGAATTAAAATGTAGTAACCCCTAAATAACATGTATTTATTAATAAAGATAAAGATAATAGCTAACATTTAATGAGTCTTAACTACGCACCAAGATGGTGTAACTGGTGAGAATAAACTAGTCAGTTTGACCTATGGTGCTCACAGCTTGACCAATGGGTTGTACTTTATTAATGATACAGAAGCCCATGGTGACTCTGAATTGGCAACTTAAACATTTGTTGTGCTTAGAGAACATGAAGCTAGAAATGTATACTCAATAAACATTTGTTGAAAGAGTGTATGAATGAATGAATGAGTGAAGTTAGCAATGAATAATTTGTACTAATGAGATGGGATAGCTAAACACCTGATCATATAATTTACTATAGGTTTTAAGGTAATTCTATATCCAACATTTAAAAATTTGACTAGTTTATGCATTTACAGAGGATTTTCAGAGACATTAAATTTTGCTTGTATTCCATAATTTTAAAGAAGGTGGAAACTAGGTAGTGGAAAATGGAGAGAAATAAAGCCATCACATTAACAACAGCCTGGAGTTCCATGAAAGATAATGAAATTTGATGTCTTTTTCTCTTTCCTCACCAACATACTCCAGTGCCAAAGACCTAATGCTTAGTTTGGACTCAATAGTTATTTACTATTAAAAGTTGTACAACTGGACAAAATTCACGATTTGCAACCATTCAACCTAAGTTTTAATCAATGTTTAACCACTAGCTAGTTATGTTACTGTTTTACCTCTCTGAATCCATTTCCATATCCATAAAATAGGGATCATATGTACCTGTGACTTTTTTTAATGTAACAAAAGAAAATAAAGTGAAAGAAAAGTATTTAGAAAATTGCAAAATATAGTTTCAAAAGTGTTCCATGGAAAACTATTACTCTGTCTTTAAACAAAAAGGTTCTCTGATCAAATGTTTCCAGAAATGTTTGAATTAATTTCCTTTCCCTTAAGACTTTGCCAGATGTTAATGTACCAGGGTATATTGGGAACATATATTGGTGAATTACATTAGGTATGCAGAATTTCAGAAGCTTACTCTACTTTACTGTCATTTCTTCATAAAAATACCTCACAAGAAAATTATTTAGGCACTGTCGAGACCGATGTGATTGTATTATTAGTAGTAGTACCCAGGACAAAAATTAGCAATGAAAGTTACAAAAATTCCATGTACTCAAGATAGGCAAGATGTATTAAGTGAAAGTAATGAAGCTTTGTAGGAGTAGCAGCAGCATACAGGATCAGGGTATTGATGGTCATTGTGGGTAGGAACAGAAATAGAATTATGAAAACATTTTAGTCCTGAGTGTGGGAACATCATTATCAGCCTTATCAGAATTAGAGAACTCTGAATTTCACTCTTTCTAGAGCCTCCTTACTCTCCAGTTTGGATGAAATTTATACAGGCCACTAGATCAGAATTGCCAGAGTTAAGATCAGGGATTTAGTATTTTCCAACTGAATGAAATTCAGGCAGTTATCACCAACTATAAAACAAACAAAAATTTTTGTTAAATTTAGTCTAACGTCATGATGTTTTCAGGTTCTCAGTGGTTTCTAAGAATGGTCAGTTCTAAATGATCCTGTTTGCCTGCTTATTTGTCTGAAGACTGAAGATGTGAAAGCTAAATTATAGTTGGAAACAATAAGAAATTTAGATTTTGAGTCAGATCTGAAGGTAGGAAGGGCTGGGACCAGTAAGTTGAAAGAGACTCTCTTTCCTTGTCCCATCCAGGAAGTGAGAGCTGACAAACAAACAAGAAACCTTCGTGAAGCTCTGAGATATGCAGTGCATATTTTCACAGCTCTTTGCTACAGTCTGTATAATATAACAATGCCTCTGTCCCTCCATGGAATCGTGGATAAAATCAGCCTCACTTGGAAATGCCCTTAGACGTGGGAGTGGTTTGGGTGCTGTGAATGTGAAGTAGCTGTAATGAAGCAGTTGATCAGACTGGTTGCCAGTCATATCTTATTTACCCAGAGAAGGTTCATGTTGTGTTCTAACTAGTTTGTAAATTAGTTTACAAAGGAGGGTCAATCTTTTTCAGCCCCATCTGTATTAGGCATGTCTGCATCAGAACCCAAACCCCAATGTAGAACCTGGAGTGCTGTGTGACAGTGCCTGGGAGTTACAGCTGTGCAGTGATCATCTTAGCTTTTCTAGTCTAACCCCCAAACAAAAGCAGACTTCCAGTGTCCCTTTTCTGAAGAGCACAATGTAGTCTTGCCCTTCTTATTGGGTTGACAAGGGTCCAAGGAAAGGAACACCAAGGAATAAGATCGATTTCCTGAAAAGACTAGGCAAGGGTTGGGCTGTCCTGAATGTTCTGTCACAGATCTGCCCAGTCCAGGGGCTGGCCTCTGGGAGAATCTGTGGGCACGGGTAGGCCCATCTTCTCTCATGGAGTTCTGGAGGGAGGAAACATAGATATGGAGAAATTAAAGAAAAATGTATGCCAAGAGAAGCATCCACAGCAACACGCCAATGCTGAAGAATTTTTAATTCACTTATCAAATTGAAAACTCAATGCCCATGATACTAAATATACAGGTTAAAGTACTTGTTCTTAGGCATTTTATGTTTTTATTTGGCTGTTCTTGGAATCAAACCCAGGACCTTATTTCATGCTAGCACTCTGTCACTGAGCTCCATCCCCAGTTCGCATTTTATGACTCATGAGAGACCAAACATATAAAGGAATAATAAAATTATGCTATTTATTATGATTAATATAAAGTTGCTTTTGTGCACAATTGTGCATGGTCTGTAAACTCTTGTTGTATTGAGTGGAATTAAGAGGTTGGTGAATGGAGAATCCTTGTTACCTCCATTTTTGTCTCAAGAATATTCCCTGGAGCTAATGATCAAATTTTGTATTGATTTATGAATTCAGCAGAGTAAGTGTCAGATACATGATTTGTGATTGCAAAGATCTGACCTCTTTATGAATTGTTAAGATATACTTTGCTTCTGTTCCAATCTTTGGTTCTGCCTCAGAGTCTGCATGTGTTGATCGTTCTGTCCCGCATCCTGTGTGTCTGGCTCTCTGTCTTAATCCGGATCTCTGGTAAAATGTCTTTTTCTCAGAGAGGATTTCCCCGATATGCTTATGAAAATGGAGTTCTGCTCCCAGCCCCTACCTGTCATTCCACACTTCTTCATCCTTTCTCTGCATTCTGAGCTTCTTTATACCTGCATTATCACCTGGTAGATGTACGTTTGTGGTGCATCTTCCCATGTTCCTTCACTAGAAGAAGCACCAGGGGAGCAGAGGGCATCGTTCACTGATTTATAAGTTTGATTTATAAGTTATGTGCTTTGCACATAATAAGCATACAGTAAATATTCAATGAATAAATGAAGTCAAAGTAAGTTGTTTGGTAACTTTGGCTTCTTTAGATGTATATTATTTTTATGCTTTTTAAAGTACATTTTAGTAATTTTCAACAAGTCAAAGAGAGTGGTTTTCTTGAAAGTGGTGCAAAAGCAAAGTGTGACTGTTCCTCTCCGTCATGACCTTTTATTTCATATCTCAAAACTCCTTGCCCTTTTTAAGTACACACAGTGGATAGTTTCTTCTTTCCCATCTTGTCACGGTTCTCCTGCAGCTTTCAGACCCTCAGTAGCTGGCATGGTGATGTTTTCTCCCAGGAAGCCCCTAAAAAAAGGCATTGATTTTTTTTATATGAACAATAAGAGAAAGTATAGCTGGGAAGAACAGATAAACATTAAATGAAAATGTTTTACCTACAGAAATGTACTTTTGACTGTCTGCATTTCTCATGCTATTATTAAAATATCTCTGCTTGGATAGAACCTTTTTGTTTCCATGCTGACTACTTTGCTGCGCCTGTGAACTTTTTAAATCCTGTGTTTGGCAGCAGTTGTGTTTTCCTTGGAACTTGGTGCTGTGCAACATACTGCTAGCTGAGGACTGTGATGTAGAAATTTATTATTAAAAATAAAATAGAGGGAAGAATTTATTCCATAAGGATGAAAATGTCTCAGTGTCAAGAAGCTAGGATTTGCAAAGTGCTTTATATAACAGATTGTGTTTCTTGTCGAGGGAGCATTGCTAGGACTGAATTGTAAGGGGAGGTCTTTATTTTGACTGTCCTTGGTTCATGAATGCTAAAGGAACAGGAAGCCTACTCTTTTTTCTCTTTCTTTCTCTCTCTCTCCCCCCCTTTTTTTTTCTTTAAAGGATTTCTTCATCCGATGGAAAGATTTTTGTTTGTCATGTGTAGGCATAACCTTTGACAGTATGTCCCTAGACCTCCTGGTAAGAAGCTTATTAAAATGTTCCTTCCCAGAGAACTAATCACAGTTCAGTAGCCATGAGGGTATTCCTTTATATGGATGGTGAGAGACAAACATTTTTTTCTTCCTGAATTAAGTGGCCATATAATCTTATCAACAAGAATGTTTTCATTTCCTACATTTTTATTGACTTTTCCAGTGCCAGTCTCTTTCCCTTTTTCATATTTCTAGTATCCTATGTAACTAATCTTAAAATCATGATCATTCTTCTTCCCCAGAGAGTATTGTATCATGTTAATAAACTCTTGGACTTTCCCAGAATTGCATAGGTATCATGCTGCTATTCCTTTTTTTTAAAGGTTTAGTCCACTTGAACTAAATTGCAAAAAGGAAAAAATTTCAGCATCTACTTCTGTTCCTCATTGTCTGGGACCCATTAATGTCTTTTATATAATCCTGTGAACATGTGTAATGACTACTTTGGTCATTGGCAAATTAACAAAAATACATTTGTTTGATTGAAAGGAGGTTTTGACTTCCTCATTGATATAACATCAACATTGGCTTGCACTTAATTAGGAATTTCACTGATTTCATTCTGCAAGTTGTCTTGTTTACTATTTATTGTGATTAACAGATAGTTTTTTTAATTGTAATTAATAGTCTGAAGAGTAGGGATAGGGAAACGTCTGCGTAGTAGTTTGTGAAACATTTAGCCCTATGGTTCTGCTATAACAAGAATGTTTTCCACTGAAAGATTGCTCAGGTTAAATGGTCTGTAGTATTTAGTAAGTCATTTCATCACATTATGGTTGACTTTTTAAAAAGTAATAATGAAAACATCCTGTTTATTCTTTGCTCCATGATCTGAGGATAGTGTTCTTATGATACAAAAATCAAGTTTTGCAGAATAAAACTTTGTATGTTATTATGTGCTATTTATTATAAGATACAGCTTATTTTCCTTCTGCCCCAATCCCCCATCAAGTACCCAGTGTGCTTTACCCATGGAGAGAGGTGTAGCCTTGACACCCTATCCAGGTCTCATCCCCCGCTGCCTCTTTCTCTGTATTAAAGAAGAAAATGACAGAGCAGAGGACACCACAATAAATTCTATACATTCAAATAATAAATGCTAAATTTTGGTTCAGATTATTTTAATTAAAAATAGAATTCTAATGGTAAAATCTTTATGTGATTTTCTCAAGTCCAAAGGGGAAACTATTCTGTTAATTTCCTTTAATGCTCTTCTTATTAACTGGAGAATATCCTCGCATCTCATTTATCACATGTAGAGTTAATTCCCTGTTTACAATATTTTACCTAGCATGTAGCTTTCTTTTTAAAAAAAAAAGACATTTTTTTTTTTAGTTGTAGGTGGTCACAAATACCTTTATTTTATTTATTTATATGTGGTGCTGAGGATCGAACCCAGTATCTCACATGTGCTAGGTGAGCACTCTACCGCTGAGCCACAACCCCAGCCCCTGGCATGTAGATTTCTATAACTTTATTACTTGGGAAAAAAAAAAAGTACCAATTGTGTACATTTTAAACTCATACAAAAAAGAATGTTCAACTCAGAATCTTCAAATGCAATAGTATATAGTAAAAATGCATAAGAATAGGATAAAATAGAATTTCTTTATGCTTTAAAATTAGTCTATTATATAATGCTAGAAAATAACTGAAACTTATGATTTTCTCTTCATGACCCAAATGAATATACATTCTGAATGTTTTTTGTTCTTTTAATAACATGGGCTCCTTAATGGTAGAGAGCAGTGAATTTTGTGCTCTTGACTTCTTGACATATTGTTATTGTCAAATATTCTTTTTTAAATCAATATATTGTAGATTATAATTTGCATTTAATATTTAGTTCTTTTTACTGTGATATCCATGCAGAGTAGACTTTACTAAGTTATTCCAACCCTGAGAGTTTAAACTCATCCATAACAGCCAGCCTTTTATAAAATGTTCTTTTCAGAAGATCATGATAAACCATTTCACTTGCAGCTCAGTGCTCAAGTTTATTTTATCTTTAAAGTTGCCAAAAACAAGCATCTAGTCTTCCTGTTATGAATGCAGTATATTCCCAAGTCCTTAATAAGGCAAATGATTGAAATGGGCCAAGAAGTGCTTTTGATAGTTCTAATTAACAACTAATTAAATGTTTTATATGTTTCTAAATCATACTGTTTCTTTAATTGATTAGTGTTTGTGAACCTTATTACAATCAACTTTTAATTAGTATTAATGGTTATTCATTAGCAGTAGTAATGACAATAAGTTAAAAATTTTAAAAAGTGAAAGCATTATCAATTATATAATCATCTAATTTTATATAATGATCATCTGAGTTAAGTTTTCCAGAATTGTGTGCTAACCAAACTATTAATGAATCATCAAAGAAATTTCAAAGCTTACAGTGATTGGCTATATCTTATCCAAAATTAGTAGGTTAAAATTATTTAGGTATATTTTTGACTTACTAAACTGTGTTTCTCGTGCTTTTTTTTTTCTTTTTTTTTTCGTTGGGAGACAGGTACTAAGGATTGTAAACAGGATCACAGAGCTATATCCCTAGTCCTTTTTATTTTAAGAAGGAGTCTTGTTAAGTTGCTGAGGCTGGCCTCAAACTTGCTGTCCTCCTGCTTCAGCAGTTGAATTCAGGAGTTGAATTGCTAGAATTACAGGTGTACACCACCACAGGGGCATAATGTTTTTGTAATGGCTTTGAAAGTCTAATTTTAATTGCTGTATAACATTCTTTGGCATACTATCATTTCTTGGATAATTTCTCATTTGTTGGATAACACAGGAATTAACACATTATAATTACTGTATTTTTACCTTTGGACTTACTAGTTCAAAGGGTATGAATTTTTAAGGCTATTGGGTATGTATAATTATATCCATGTCTTATAAATGTTTGTAAATATACTATATACATTATGTAAGTGTACATATATATGCTATAAACTAGCAATGTAAATGTTTACTTTTCCCCCTAACGCATCCAATTCACATCATGATTAATTTCCTAATTTAATAGGCAGCAGTACTATCTTATTGTTTATAATGAATTTCTTTCATTTCCAATAAAAACTTTTCCATAAATGAATTAAATATTGATTTTTCTTCTGTAATTGTTCCTATCCTTCTCTATGAGGGTTGTGCTTTTTTGAAATTATTCAGCATTCTTAATGTGCTTAAAACATTATCTTTTACCTATTATTTACCACAGGTATTTAGCAATGTCAAATTTGTAAAGATGTTTAAAATTTTTATACAACCAGATCAATTGATCCTATTTTGTGATTTAGAAGGAAGAAAAGAGATCTTTAAGGAAATGATTTAAGGCCGGGGCTGTAGCACAGTGATACATCCTAGCACGGATGAGGCCCTGGGTTCAGTTGCCAGCACTGGAGGGGGTTGGAGAGAAGAACCGGGGAATGTAGAGAAAGGAAAGGAGGAAGGAAGGAAAGAAGTTCACATTTGTTTCAAGTTTGTTTTTTTTTTTCCCCCAAGGCAGGTTAATATTTACCTAGATTTTATTCTACTTTATACTTACAGTTTTCTTTTTTAAAATAAATCAAATCTTTCAAATGTAGAATGAATATTAGTGTTTGTTATAAGGTTAAACTTTAAATGTTTTTCCTCAAAAAGGCTATTTCTTTTGTTCATTTTTGGAACAAACATTTTCTTTTTCATTATTTTGGTGCAAGATATACCTGTGTGTGTTTCTAACTCTCCACTATGTTTCATTCATTTCTATCTTGATTATCCACACTGGAGGTTAAGTTTTAGAAAATGTTTTCATAACCAGGAGGCTGTTTCTATGCTTTGTACTGTTTTCTAAGTGATGCTTTTCCTAGGGTATAGATGTAAGCTATACATCATTGTGTTTTGATATACAGACACATAGTGAGGTAATCAGTATAGTTAAGAAAATGCACATGCCATCATCTCACCTCCCCCCACCTTCTTTCTCTGTTTATTTTCCTTTTTTGTGTGTGGGTATGTTAACAGTGGCTAGCATTTACTCTCAACAAATTTCTAGTGTGCAATAAATATCACTACCTTTAGTTCTTATGCTGTACATTAGATCTCTAGTCTTAATCACTCTGTATAACTGATTCTTCAATGTTCCCTCAGGTACAATTTACATTTGGGGGTTTAAAAATATTTTTATTTAAAAGTATTCTATTGGCTGTTGTATAGTTCCTCAGTAAAGATTAACCTTTTTCTACATATCATGATAGAAGATTTCTTAATAATGTTCAGATGATTTTTTAAATTGTTTTTTTTTTTTTTTTTTTTTTTTTTTTTTTTTGCGGTGCTGGGGATTGAACCCAGGGCCTTGTGCTTGCAAGGCAGGCGCTCTACCAACTGAGCCATATCCCCAGCCCCTTAAATTGTTTTATCATGAAAAACTTACTTATATCTACTAAGAAACCATTACTAAAAAGTAAATGACGTATAATTACATTTATAGCCCACCTTGGGGGCACAGAAGTTTATTGTAAATAGTTCTTCAGTTCTTGTGAGTAGTGAGTGTGTTGGGTAGACGAATGAATTTCAGTTCCCTCAGTTGATATCTTTTCTTTAATATTCTTCCTATAAATATTATTTTTTCTTTCTTCTTGTGTGGGAGAGGAGGGTACTGGGGATTGAACTTGGTCTCATGCGTGGTCAACAAGCCCTCTACCACTGAGCTATATCCTAGCGCTTTTTAATTTTATTTTGGGCCAGGGTCTTGCTTAGTTGCCCAGGCTAGTCTCAAACTTGACATCCTCCTGCCTCAGCTTCCTGAGTAGCTGAGATTGCATGTATGCACCACCATGTCCAGCTCTTCTCTAAATGCTTTTCTAATAAATAAATAACCTGTGTTGTAGGTAGAACAGCTCAGACTATTTTAACAATGGAAATAACTTGATATTTTATAGTCTTTGTTAAGAAAAAATTAAATATTGTGATGTTAGAGGTTTATTTCACACTAAATAATACTTTTAATTTTTGGTCCTCTCATGTTTTGGTGATATTACCAGAATAGAATGAAAAATTATTGAAATATGTTGGCCTTCTGGTTCTTATTTGTGGCAGTGGGTTAGACTACACTATTAGATTACTCAGCATATTTTCCTACTTGTCTGGAAACATAATGCTATGCCAATAAAGCTTTACAGGATTTGACATCTATCTAGGATGTTCTGGCAAAGAACAGTAAAGTTATACCTTTGTGGATTCTTTTTGTCACCTACTGATATGTACCTCAAAATAACTAGAGGTTGAAACACTTGTTATCAAACCCCAAGTTTATTTCTTCAGGTGTGTTGATCTATTCACAATGATTATTTAATGCATCCCTATTAGAACACGGATTTCAATAATTTAATTGTTCTTCAAAAGAAAGAATTAAAAGATTTGTTATGTCACATAATCATTTAATTGACCATAGTTGTAATATTATTATCCTTACAGCTCCTGGGACACTCGGAATGGGACCACAAACGAGGGCCACGGGGGTCACAGGTACGTGCGTTGGCCTTTTCTTTTCCCCATTTTGTTTCTGAATGCTTGGAGCCATGAGTTTTCTGAAACTCAAGGAATGACAGTAAGTAGAGAAGGAAGAGGCACCATAATCATGCCATTTGTTTTTATTTAAGTTAGCTGTAATTAAAGCCTGGATTTCAGTCCCCAAAGGCGGAGGCCGGTATATTCCTCCAAGGAGCTTTCTGGCATTCCTGATTGCTTGTGTTTACGTAAAGGGAGATTTTATATTCATCTTGTCTCTGCAGAATACATTTTGATCAGCAACCCACTCTCTTGATTTTAATTCACTTCCTTTGATAATTTTTCCATGTATTTTCTTTTTTTCCCTCTGTCTATCTTCCTGTTTTTGGTTAAATATTTTGAAATACAATCAGGGTAAACTCTGAACTAATTAGAAGATTTTGTCTCTAAATTAACTGTCTTCGTCTAAGGGAAATAGAAAGATGAAAGGACCTATTATTTTTGAAAAGAAACAAATTTGAAACCTTTCTATATTACCAGACTGTTTTCATTGTCTTACTTTATGTCTCAGGCCAGGAGAAAAACTTCCATGACGCATTTATGCTTTTCTAATGACCTAATTAGACAATGTGGATTTGTTTTGCTTCCATAATTACTTGGCCTGACAGAATAAAGGCTGAGTTTTACACTAAGAAAATTATCTTTCCTCCTCGGGTATTTTTTAAAAGAAATATAAAATAATAATTTTTTTCTCATAATAGTTGATGTTTACCTGACTCTAAACATGCCAAATAAAAAATGAAGTGGGTGGAAATTTTTACCTCTGCTGATCACATTTTGTACTTGCTAGTAAAAAAATATTGTGGAAAGAGAGTCTCATGTACAGCACTGTAAGTGTGAATTCATTGTGAAGCATGAACTTCTCCTGAGTGTCTCACACACCTATCTGTGCCTCCCTGGTCATGAAGTGTGTGTGGATCACTGTATTTACCTTAGGTCACTGGGAAAATAAAACCAAATTAGTCCATTGTTTGAGCTGAGCTTTTATTAGCTATGATTTTATTTTTGTCTATTATTAATTTGATTAGTAAATAATCAAAACCAGTTCAATAAGTTAGGGTTATCACAAAGAATGTGAGTTTTGGTCTCTCTACCTCAGTCACCTCCCCATCTTTATTTTCCCCTGATCACTCTCACTCTGTACACCTCTGTTAAATTAGAATTTGCCACAAGGTTGGTAATGTAGTGGTGAAATTAATGTTAATTCGTTGCGATCGAAACCAATAATAAAGGCAAACACAGGTAAGGAAGTCTGTGGTGTCTGATCATTGCCACCAAAGATGTTTTGATATTCAGAAAGGCCGAGCAAGTTGTTGAGGACATGTCCCTTCAAAGTAACGAAGTACTTTGATGATAGTACTTTGTGTGTATGTGTATAAATTAACATTATTGCTTAAAATGTATTACTTCCTATGTGGTGTAGTTTGCTATAATTTGTTTCCCAGTTGGGATTGGCCTCTCTGTCATATAAATTGGAAAGAATCTTTAAAAGTACCATAATTTAATATTAAACATCATAACTACAGAATTAAACATTTTAAAATTCCAAATATCACCTGTTAACTAGAATAACTCAGAATTACACGTACAAAATATTTTCAAAAACTGAAGTTTGATGGACATTGAAAACCTAAAGTAGTTGTAAAAAGCAAAGAAATTAGAGCTGTCATGAGCACCAGGGTCTATCTTGGATCTCTCAACTTGCAGAGTAACTATTCTAAATATTATATACTTTTATTTACTTTCATTCTTTAAATCACATAAAAATTGTTAAGGTAAAAAGGAAAAACACATCTCATAGTCAAACCAGTAATAACTGCAACAAAGCTGTTAGTCTTTGGAAATTCTTGATAGACAAATTAAGCATATTAGGTAATAAACACTTTTCTAATTCTAGCTCCTCACTTGGGGGGGTATTTTTATGTTTTAGATCCTTTACCCCTTCTTTTCTGACTTTTATTTTTCTTTTATAGACAGTGCCTGTCAGCCTTTTAAACAGTCTGCACTGAAACATATAGATCTTAATATTTACTTACTAATACTCCAAAGCCTGGCTCATACCCTATCTCATTTTAGTTTAATTTATGTTGGGTTTTTAAAACCCAGCACAGTGCTGGGTCTAACCTGGAAGAAAACTTGAAAGATAGGTTACTGCTGTCCAAGAGGTCACAAACTACAGTTAGAACAAACTTCTCTATATAATTCACATGTAAGACATTCTGATAGACAAAATAGCGAATGTATAAATAACGTTTGATGGGATTTAGGTAAGAGAGAGTAGTCCTTCCCCCTAGTAAAACTAGGACATTCTTCCTAGAAGTGATGCTATCAAAGATAAGCCTTCACGGATGCTAAGGTGCTATGTGAATCTTAACAATTCCCGGAAAACAAAAAGAAAAATTGCAGAAAAGAATAAGCTAAATTTGTCAATAGTGCACTGATTAAGGATTGAGAGAATGGAGCTGTTCCTGGGAGGACACACACACCCACCTTGGTCCTCTGACACCCAGTTATGTGTTTCCCTTATAGTCAAGCCCCACCACACCTCACCATTGACACTACTTCAGGAAAATGGACCATATTCTAAAATGAACCACTTAGATAAGTCCACCCAAAAGCAGAGATAAAAAGCTTTGGAACGATAGTAGAGACATCTATATATGAACAAGAGAGAGAAATACAGATATTAGAAAATAGAGAAAAAACTATGACCCTAATGATTGAGATTTTCTCAATAGATAAATTAGAATGGTAGAAAACATATGGAATAAATGTTGTTTAAATAGCTAAAAAGGAAAACTGGATTGGTTTGGGTATCAAACAATGGCTAGGTACAAACAGGGGTGTGCTAGCCCGAATGACAAAGTTTAGCATATTTTACTTTGTTGATTAAAAAAAAAAAACATGAAAATATGTCAGATACTTTTTTAACCTTTGAGGAATCAAAAGAGTAACAAAACAACTTTTGCCTTCATACAATTGCCTGGCAATATTTTTTTTATTCACCTACATTTTGTGCAATACCAGTTTTACAACTGGTATTTTACAATACAGCTTTTAACTTGTGCAGAATCATTGAAAGGACATAATTGTAATTATATATATATTTATATTATTATTTTTTATTTTTACAGACCGCATTTTGATTCATTATACACAAATGGGGTACAACTTTTCGTTTCTATGGTGCCTAACAATATTTAGCAGCATACAGTTTCATCTAAAGTCAACCTTAATCATTACCAGTGTAGAGTTAATCAGTTTTTTTCCCTCTGGTGCGTAATAAGTAACAGATTTTTCTCCATTATGTCTTCATTCATCAATGTTATATCATATATGCAGTATCACAAGATTTAAGAAAGGGCACCCTTCATAAATAATACCTGTCATACAGAAAACAATGCCTGTCTTGCTTTAGGGAAGTTCTGGTACTTTATTGCATATGACTTAAGACCTAGCAAGAATTGCATTCAAGTTGATTCATTTTACTTAATTCTCTGATAAAATTTGTCAGCTCTTTCACAACTTTCTGGCTGTTTTTTCTTCTTTGTTCTTTTTAAGTACTCTCAAATAGTAGATCTTTCAAATATAGGAGAGATGCTAAATGACAAACTTGGAAAAGCATGCAGAACTCTTTTATCTGGCTGTGTTCCCAGTAATACCAAGTGAAGTCAGGAGATGACATTCTCAGAAGGCAATTAGGATTTTTTCCCCCTCTTCAAATTCTTCAAGAAAAGTTTTACAGTGGGAAGTTAAGAGAGTCAGTAGAAAATTGCTGTCCTTTGAAAAGCATTACTGTGGTAGAAAGAGATTCCAGGGAACCCATAATTTGCTTATCACTTAGTTGAGGGTCATTACGGGAAAGATTAGTTCAGTTGGTAAATTTGTCAACCTCTTAGCATTTTAATATGCTGGGAACAAACAGGCTTTTATTTATCTATCACTGGTGAAAAATGAGCAGGTTCTTTCGTCACTTGGTGCATCGTTAATATCTTACTTTCAGCCAGGCTTTATCAACTAGACCTAAGACTGCTTGCTGAAAGATCAGCTGTTTGTGTGATCCATCCAGTCTTTCTTTAGATAATGTAATTGTAGTATATTTCCCTAAATAATTGAAATCATGTATGTAAAACAGAAAAGGAGCAGAATAGACTGGTGGAAAAAAAGTTATTAAATGCACAAGACTATCAGTATGATTAAAAGTGATCTGTGGAAGTTTTTATTGTCTACCAAAGCACTAGAGACTCCAGTTTGTAAAAATCCTAGAATAAGAAGCAGTCACTCAGACCGGTTAGCTTTTGTAATACTGCTTCAGGGCTTAAGGATGAATTTTGATAGCAATCCATACTTCACTTTTTGCCTACCTGAGTATTCAAGAGTATGAATCTGCTAAGGCTAGCTACTGATTTGATTTACCTAATCCCTTGCATGTTAATGTTTAATTCAGTGACAGATCAATTCTTTTCTGGGTTAAATTGTTTTGGGTAAGAAAATGTGAAGAATAACGAAAGCATCTTGCAGATTTCTCTGAAATAATGCCGTATAAATTTATTAAAAGTTAACTCCTAATAATTTTGGAGAAATGATCAACCATATTTCCCAGGAATTTATTTTAAGGGATTAATGTGAGTGGATTGCCATTCCACTATTTCATCTCCCAAATGCCCACTATGTTACCACTTGTTAGCAATTTATGCCCTAGATAGAGCTGTCTGCCAGGGTTACTTTTTTCTGCAAACATAGGATCTTTCACTTGCATTTTATTCTGCTTTTGCATTTTTCCTTATATGAACTTAACAACTGTTGCTACTAGATTAGAAATCTTTCCAACATTTGTTTCTTTCTGGATATTTCTTTAAGGAAGATTTTGTTTTGTGTTTTTCATTTGTTCATTTTTGTTGAATGTTTGTTGTATTGTGACATTTCTTTAAGTTTTGCTTATATAGGTAGGAACCAACCTACCATGCATAGTAGGGATAGCCTTAGTACTCATGCAATAGTGGCAAGAAGGGACCAGAATAGCATATCCTTGTCCTTCATTAATTCTAGTTGTTTAGACTTCATCCTTCAATTAGATCTACTCTGTTGGACACTTTTTTTTTTAACTCCCTACTCTGTTAAATTGCTTTTGTCTAATTGCAGTTTAGTGTTATATCCTTAATTTGTATTGACGAACTTTAAAAGACATAGTCTTAGGAAATTTGTCTTGTAGGGACAGTGTCTGCAGTATCCAGAGTGCTGAGAAAGTACAAACTTTGTTCTCAAAGAAGGGAAAATGGCACTAGTCTTTAACAATGGAAACTACTAGTGAATTCCTTCTCTTTCATCCTTGGTCTTTACCCACTAGATGCCAAAGGCAAACCCAACTTGATAATGAAAAATCTTTCCAGATATGGTGAGATGTCCCCTGGGATTCAAAATTGCTTCTGGGTGAGAACTATCGAGATTACAGCATAATCTCCTTACCATGAGTCTAGAAGATGGTACACAAATATGTACCATTTTGACAATTCATGTGGGAATATTGGAAATTCTTCCCTTAAGCACTTATACTTTCATGCCATCAGTTTTCATCTGTAAGTCTACCAAATAGCAGTTTCAAAGAGCAAGCATATTCATTTCCCTGGGAAGTAATATTCTCCGATGGAATTGTGTCCTAGAAAATGAGGGGGGAAATTTACTGTTCCCACACTTATGCCTTCAAGTGACTCATGGGAGCAGCTGGAGAGAGTATGTGGCACTGTCCACACAGTGGCTGCATGGAGAATGTGTTTTTGGTGAACTGATAGATGACCTTGAGTAAGTCAGTCTTTATTGAAAATCCTGGTCTCTTTAAAAGAGCATCGATGAACAGGAATCTAACAAGTCCACAGAAATAAAAGGGAAATTTGCCACTGGCATTTATGCTTTTATTTCCCCCCATGTTTATGGATTAGTAGGCATGCGGTTTGATACTTATTGAATGACCTTCTTATTGTGAGGACAATGGACATCATTCACATGATATGTGCATGTCCTTATGCTTGTTTTGCTAAAGTACAACCTTGTTATCTTTTGTGAAATGGAAGAAAGCAATGAACTAAGCAGTGTTGCTAATAGATGTGTGTCTGCATAAGCTGCAAATGGTTTGAGCAGTAGTTAAATTTACTAAGTGTACAAAAACAAAAATATATTAGACTTCAAGCTGCAGTTTCTGGCTACTTTTGCAGTTGTTGTTTTTATTATATTATTTTCCCCTCAAACATCTTGATGTAAACATTAAGAAAATGAATTAACACAAGTATTTTTTTATGTAAGTTCCTATAAAATAAATAAACACATTCAGGAAACTAATTTTGTTGCTCAAAAGTTTTGCCTTCCACTTACTAGAATGACAGAAAAAAATTTGGTAACTTTGGAGCAGTTAATTTTATCTTCATAAAATCTCAGTATCTGACAAAGAGAAATTTTTATTTTTATCACATGCTGGGTGATTTAATGCAATCTCTTTCATGAGTAAGATTTTGTTTTTCATTAAATGTGAGAACATATTCGACAAGGTCATTTTGGGGGATAGAATTTTTGTTTTTATTGTACTTACAGATAAAACTGATGCAAACAAGATGGTGGAAATGTAGCCAGATTCTTCTAGAAGGCAAAGTCTAAGACTAGGGTATACTCACTAGAGCAAATCATCAGATTAAAAAGGTAGGTAAAAGTGAGTTGTGAAAAAGGTCAGTGTCACTTAGAAAGCCAGTTAGTTTCCTGGGAGGTGAATTAAGGTAAAGGAAATAGGAAATGGTTGTGGGAAAAAGTTGATTTTTCAAGATGATTAAACATCTGTTTTGTTCTACTAACCAAAAAGAACAAGATACAGGATTTAAGTGCTTTCTTTGTACAACTTAATATTTAGAAGCAGTGAATGTTTTTAGTTAATTTCTTATTAACGCCTAAGTCATATGTACAAGTATTAGTTTTAAAAGTTTATTTATGATACAGAAATTTTTCTTTGTCCCCATTCTAGGAAACCAAGTAAAAGTTGTTGATAGCATTGTTCATACAATTTTATATTGTCAATGAAGTTACCGATCTTTTTTTTTTTTTTTTTTTTAAGTTTCACATTCAAGGAAAGATTGCTTGGCAGCATTAAATGATCATCACATTTTCTGTAGAATGCAGTCATCCTGTAAACATAAGTAAATGGGAGGAACCAAAGCTACTAATTAGTTTCAAGCCCTGGAACAACATTAGAAATATTAATGAAGTGAAATTATCTTAAAGGTCACAAGAATGAAGCTTGTTGTCAGGTTTGATTTTCGGGATCATAGGGTTTTTCGATTTTGAGTGGTGTGTGTGTTCATGCATTATGCAATGACCAATTCCTGGAAAACTCTGGATGTTGCAAGGTGAAGTTTGTTCTTATTGAAAACTTGCAGTTATCAAATGAATCAAACATCTTTGCTTGCTGAATCTTGTGGCTTTATAGTTAAGTTCTTCTGGGTAATAGTTCACAATTGGATCACTCTAACTATTTCCATTTTATAATTTTGTAACCAAGTTCTTTTTCAATTATCTTAACCTTGAGTTTATAAAAGGTTGTTCAGAGATTTATCAGTGATACATGCTTAAAAGGGCAATTTACAAAATAAGATAAAACTAAAGATCCTCTGAAGATTGTGTGACCACCATATGGAGAAGTTTCAAAAGAAAACCAACATGATCAATCTGGAAGATGAAGTGCAAACTCATGTAAAAGCACGAGTCCTCAAAGGAGCAGAGGAAAGAAAGAATTTTCTATCAAAGATGATGCAGCAGAGATCCAAGGGGAAAAAGATTGGTCTATATAACCAAGACCATCTTATAAAACAAAATAAGGACTTGACCATTTAAGCCATATTGAGAAGGTTAGAATATGTATAAAAGCCCTTTATTTGGAGGTTTGGCATGTCTCAAGGCCAGTTTCATTACTTTTGGCCCCAGTTAGGTTTTAACTTGGTGCTATGACTTGTTGACTATTCTCTCCTGGTACCTCAAAAACACAGTGGCACAATGCAGGTACATTGTATCTTCAACCTGTGTGTTGAAATTCCAATTCACTATATCCCTTTGTGAAATATAATCTGGGACAATTTAGTTCTCTTTTTCACATAAAAATGTATAATATGACTTTAAATAAATTCCTAAATCATTTAAGCCAGTGTTGGCCACCTATCATACGGTGAATTTTTAATAAGTAGTTAAAAATGAAAACGTGTTATGATTTATGAATATAAATGAAAATAAATGAACTTGGGTGTTTAATTTATTCAAGCAAATTGTGCTGAACCACGTGTCTTGAGGAATTTTTCTGTTAACACATGATAAAGTAGAGCAGTCCTCTAGCATTTGGTGAAATCGCTTCTAACGTGTAAGTAATAAGGTCTTAAAGTCTTTTGTTTTATTTATGCTGCTCTTCTGCTTTCAGTCTAATTTCTACAGCATCCCGGTGAATTGAGATTTCCTCATTTTAACATCCTTGGCAGCCTTATTGTAGGATATTGTTGGATTGCTTTGTACGTCGACGTCATGACTGCAGAAAGAATTTGTGATGTTGACCTTGATTAAAAGATAATATTTAAATGTGTTCTTCACCTTTCCCTTCCCCTTCCCCCTTTTCTCTTCTCACATGCAGTTTTTGAGTGCTGGAATGATCCTGTCTCATGCTGCTCAGGGAACTGAAATTTACATAAGGCCTTTAATAGAAACTCATGACACATGATATGACCAGGCTTTTCACTATTTTTTGCTATTTATTTGGCTTAAAATCAATGGAACAAACTGAACTTGGCATTGCTATTTCTGTTCAAAAAGAAGAAAAATATATAATTTTACCATTTCTTATGTTTTGGTCTTGGCACTGTAGTTTTTGTTTATGGAAAAAGACAGGAGAGGAAAGAGCATTATTTTAACTTCACATGATAAATAATCATGCCAAACTGAAATTTCCTTAAAAAGTATGATTCTTTTTTCTTATAATTACAATGTAGATTGCTACTAACTCAGTGCAAGTTTGAAACAGGAAATAGCATACATAAGTTCTTTATATAGCATTTTTGGTTATAATGTGTCACTATGATTACATCTTTATGGTGACATTCCATTAGAATGCAACCAGTTTCTGTACCTACCTATAAAGAACAGAAACCTTTTTATTATAGATATTATGTCCTCTTGATAAATTCTTTTAACATAAGGGAAAAGCATTACATTTAATTTTAATAAAAATGATAGCTAACACTTTCTGTTAACCTCCTTTGTAAGTACTTTATGGACATTATGAACTATATTAAAATATTTTTATCTGAAGTGCATTTCTATCAAATAATAATAAAATAGGAATATAACTGATGTATATGACTCTGAAAAATACGTATGTATTTTATGTTCATAAAAATCTTAATTCATAGACACAGAAAGTACACAATTTTCCCAGAATGAATAGTATATTTATTATACATATTATTTGCATTATGAGAAGTGTGGGAGATGCTCCTGATTGTTACATCTTGTGCAATTGGTTTCAGCTCCCACTCTTTCTCTCTCACTCCCTCCCTCCCCCGCTTGTATTTTACTATATGTGTGTGTATACATATATTTTGAGGTTCTGGGGCTAGAATTAGAACCCAGGGCCTTGCTCATGCTAGGCAAGTCCATTCAACTAAAGCCCCAGCCTGTAGTGTGCAACATTTAAACATGTCACAAAGTAGAGTGACTAACATACAAAAACTATGAACTTACCACTTAGATTTAGTGAACATTAATTTTTTTATCTTTGATTCAATTTTTGTTGATTCATAGCAAGACAATTAATTGGAAATATTCCTATTACATACACTCTTAATACAAATTATTTTTTCTCAATACATACTTTAGTTAAATTTTTAAATTCCATTTGACATTTTGGGAATTTAATCAATATGAAAAACATTAAAGAATATGGAAAACAATATGGAAAAGTTTAATTTTATTAGTTTTTAATTGAGACAAGCAGGATGGGTGATTCCCTACCCCTCACGCCCCCACACACATTTTTATTCCCTGCTACCTCCCACCACTTGGTCCCTTTCCTCTACTGATCTCCCTTTGATTTTTAGGAGATCCACCTCAACCTTTGTTTTCCTTTTTTCCTTTCTAGCTTCTACATATGAGAGAAAACAGAACCTGCAACCTTCTGAGTTTGACTTATTTTGCTTAACATGATGGTCTCTAATTCCTCCATTTTCCTACAAATGCCATAATTTCATTTTTCTTTATGGCTGAGTAAAACTCCATTGTGTAAAACTCCATTTAGTTCATGCCACATTTTCTTTATCCATTCATAATGAATGATTTTTGTATTTTTAATCTGACAACACTGGTAAGCATATAGAAAAATAATACCTACTTTAGCACCACCTAGTAAATGCAGGTATGTGATCACCATTAATAAGTAAGCATACAAAAATGTGTTATGTGCATATATAGATATAGATATACAGATACAGATATATATTCTACTACAAATAAAATCCTCTCTTTGGAGTTATTAGCAAATACAAGAAATTTTCTTGAAACTATTCTTTTCCATAGAATAGATTAACTTTGTTAACCACTCATAAACATTTTTTTGAAATCATGTTTTAGAAAAAGAATCTTTGTACTAGTCACCATATTGACTTCTTCAAATGAGTTTCATTTTTCTATAAAATTGGAAAACTGTTGTTATATTCCTACAATATCTTCTAAAATGCTACCTTCTGTATATTATATGTAAAATTTAATGATTATGTTAGCAGGTTTAAATGCAAATATGTTCTATACTTTTTTATTTTAAGTGTGATCATTTACACGGGAGGTGGGACTACAGATGGTATATAATCTCTTTCATAACCTTATGGGGATCATCATATTTCCATATACAGTAGAATAATTTTTGTAGCACACGATCACAGGATAAGGATTACAGAATTTATTATTGGATCACTCTATTACATATATATTCAATGACCAATACAGAGAACACACTTATATGCATTCTGGCATTAAATAGCAGGATATGTAGTTAGCATGTGAATGACAGAACGATGCTTCAGAATGTTTTCTCATTCAACTCTCATTTAAAATACTTAACTGATTAGATTGAAGAGGAAATAAAATTTTGTACTTTTTAATCAATTTCAATGGGAAGAATGCTTGCATATTTGTTTATAATCTAATGAGGAAACATAAAATTAAAACTTAAAGGCATGGGTTGACTTTAAACCTAGAATCATTTGACTTTTGTGATAGCAAGTGCCACTTTGGGCTTTGATAGTGGTAGTCACTGCATATGGAACCAATGAATTCACCCAGTAAAATCTGCATGAGCAGATGACCCCTGCACTGCTGCGGTCCTTCTAGAAGCACGATGTCGGGGAGGGTGCTTACGGGAAGTTGGTGCACTCACCTGGACGATAAGCATATGTAGAAATGATATCTCAGAAGAACAAGTTTCACATAGAAGAGAACCTACCATGAGGGACAGGGTGGAGAAAAGCTGCACTGTGCTTTCTTGAGTCATCAAAAGTGTTAGAATATAGAATGGAAGGGAAGTTACCTTTTTTTTTTTTTTTTTTGCAACACCCCCAGCCCTAATCCATTCAAAATTTATTATTTCTATCCTTTATTTGATAAAATTTGTTTTTAATAATTTTACTATAAATGCTACAACAAATTGTTCTGATACAGATAGCTTTTCACATAACTTTTGTGTGAAGATAAGTTTATAAGATGGACTGGTGGGTTAGAGTAGAATATATAAAAGTATCGATAGTGTCTCTTCATTGTACATAAAGACCTCAAGAGGAAATTTTAGCTTTCTATCCTTAGATTTCCAAATATTTGTGGTCTAAATATTACTTGACTTTTCCTTCTTCTTTTTTTTTTTTATTTTTACAGACTGCATTTTGATTCATTGTATACAAATGGAGTACAACTTTTTGTTTCTGTGATGTGCATGATGTAGTTTCATACCATTCATGTAATCATACATGTACGTACCCTCTGCCCCACCCCCATCTCATTTCTCTCTACATAATCTAAAGTTTCTCCATTCTTCTCTTAAGCCCCACCCCACCTAGCCCCATTATGTGTCACCATCCATTTACCAGGGAAAACATTTGGCCTTTGGTTTTTTGGGATTGCCTTATTTCACTTAGCATGGTACTCTCCAATTCCTTTACCTGCAAATGCCATAATTTTATTCTTTATGGTTGAATAATATTCCATTGTATATATATACCACAGTTTCTTTATCCATTCATCTGTTGAAAGGGCATCTAGGTTGGTTCCACAATGTAGCTATTGTGAATTGAACTGCTATAAACATCAATGTGGATATATTACTGTAGTATGCTAATTTTAAGTTGTTTGGGTATAAACTGAGGAGTGGGATAACTGGATCAAAAGGTGGGTCCATTCCAAGTTTTCTGAGCAATCTCCATACTGCTTTCCAGAGTGGCTGCACCAATTTGCAACTCCACCAGCAATGTAAAAGTATGCCTTTTCCCCCATATCCATGCTAACACCTATTATTGCTTGTGTTCTTGATAATAGCCATTGCAATTGAAATCTTAGAGTTGTTTTAATTTGCATTTCTCTAATTAATTAGAGATGTTGAACAGTTTTTCATATATTTGTTAATCACCTTTACATCTTCTTCTGTAAAGTGTCTGTCTAGTTCCTTGGCCCATTCATTAATTGGGTTCTTTGTATTTTTGGTGTAAAGTTTTGTAAGTTCTTTATAAATTTTGGAGATTAGTGCTCTATCTAACATGCATGTGGAAAAGATTTTCTCCCACTCTGTAGGCTCTCTTTTCACATTGTTGATTGTATCCTTTGCTGAGAAAAAACTTTTTAGTTGGAATCCATCCCATTTATTGATTCTTATTTTGTTTTCTTGTGCTTTGGGAGTCTTGTTAAGAAAGTCTAGTCCTAAACCTATGTGATGAAGATTTGGGCCTATTTTTTCTTCTATTTGGTGCAGGGTCTCTGGTATACTTTCTAGGTCCTTGTTTGAGTTGAGTTTTGTGCAGGGTGAGAGATAGAGGTTTAATTTCATTTTACTACATATGGGTTTCCAGTTTTGCCAGCACCATTTGTTGAACAGGCTATCTTTTCTTCATTGTATGTTTTGGGTTCCTTTGTCTAGTATGAGAAAACTGTATTTATGTGGGTTTGTCTTTGTGTCTTCTATTCTGTACCATTGGTCTACCTGTCTATTTTGGTACCAATACCATGCCATTTTTGTTACTATTGCTTTGTAGTATAGTTGAAGTTCTGGTATTGTGATATCCCCAGCTTCACTCTTCCTGCTAAGGATTGCTTTAGCTATTCTGGGTCCCTTATTTTTCCAGATGAATTTCATGATTGCTTTTTCTATTTCTGTGATGTATGTTAGTGAGATTTTAACTGGAATTGCATTGAATCTGTATAACACTTTTGGTAGTATCGCCATTTTGACAATATTAATTCTGCCTATCCAAGAACATGGGAGATCTTTCCATCTTCTAAGGTTTTCTTTAATTTCTTTCTTTAGTGTTCTGTAGTTCTCATTGTAGAGGTCTTTCACCTTTTTGTTAGATTGATTTCCGAGTTTTTTTTTTTTTTTTTTTTTTTTTGAGGCTATCGTGAATGGGGTAGTTTTCCCAATTTCTCTTTCAGAGGATTCATGACTTATGAATAAAAATGCATTAGATTTATGAGCATTGATTTTATATCCTGCTACTTTATTGAGTTCATTTATGAGTTCTGTAAGTTTTCTGGTAGAGTTTTTTGAATCCTCTAAATATAGAATCATGTCATGGGCAAATATTATTAGCTTGAGTTCTTCTTTTCCTATTCCTATCCCTTTAATTTCTTTCATCTGTTTAATTGCTATGGCTAGTGTTTCAAGGATGATGTTAAATAGAAGTGGTGAAAGAGGGCATCCCTGCTTTGTTCCAGTTTTTAAAGGGAACATTTCCAATTTTTCTCCATTTAGAATGATGTCGACCATGGGCTTAGCATATAGATAGCCTTTACAATGTTGAGGTATGTTCGTACTATCCCTATTTTTTTTAGTGTTTTGAGCATGAAGAGGTGCTGTATTTTATCAATCGCTTTCTCAGCATCTATTGAAATAATCATATGATTCTTTAAGTCTATTGATTTGGTCAATTACATTTATTGATTTCTAGATCTTGAACCAACCTTGCATCCCTGGGATGAAACCCACTTGACCATGGTGCACTATCTTTTAAATATGTTTTGTATGCAATTTTCTAAAATTTTGTTAAGAATTTTTGTATCTATGTTCATCAGGGATATTGGTCTAAAGTTTTCATTCCTTGATGCATCTTTGCCTGGTTTTGGTATCAGAGTGATACTAGCTTTATAGAATGAGTCTGGAAGGGTACCCTCCTTTTCTGTTTCATGGAATACTTTGAGGAGTATTGGTATTAGTTCTTCTTTAAAGGTCTTATAGAACTCAACTGAGACTCTATCTGGTCCCAGACTTTTCTTGGTTGGTAGACTTTTGATGGCTTCTTCTATTTCATTTCTTGAAATTGATCTGTTTAAATTGTGTATGGCTTCCTGATTAAGTTTGGGAGGATCATATGTCTCTAGAAACCTGTCAATGTCTTTGATATTTTCTAATTTGTTAGAGTATAGATTTTCAACGTAGCTTCTAATTATGTTATATATTTCAATGGTGTCTGTCATGATCTTTCCTTTTTTCATCACAACTTCTAGTAATTTGATTTCTCTCTCTGTTAGTGTGGCTAAGGGTTTATCAATTGTTTTTTACTTTTTCAAAGTATATTTTTTTAATATAGTCCTGTAAGATACCTTTTGAAAAAATGAATGGATCATATGGCAGTATGATTTTCTTCGGCTATGAGGAATACATTTCTGGCTATTCAAAATGATATAGAAACAAAAATACAATAAGGTATAGAATATTCCTGAATAGAAGTGGTTTAACTCATTGTTACACAGAAAAGTTTCTATCAGAGTAAATGAGCTAATTTCAAAAGAGTGTATTGTATTTCTTTATTGCTTCCGAACAGAGATGAGTCATCCTAAAATCTTAATATTCTAAATTAGTGCGTATCTCAATATGCCTTAGAGAAGAGCCCTTGAACCGTGCTCTTCACTTAATGCACATTTGGATGTCCAGGCAACCATGAGTTTTACTTTCAGATCTGGGCTATATTCTGTGCAGAGTAGCCTAGTCAATTCTGCTTGTGGGCTGTTCTGTAAAGCAGTCATTCCTGTGGACTGGCAAATCCACACAGTGTCACCAATGTGGCCATACCAGAGAGTCTCATTGACAAGATTTTAGGTAGCAATAGAAAATCTCCTTTTTAGAAGTTTCCCAGGTGATAAGAAGAGTCCGTATTTTTATGTCACTTTTTAAGTTGACAGTATGAGTTGCAAATGAATTTCAGAGCTGAAAGTAATCTTTGTATCATCTACCTGAAATTCTAGGATGAGAGCCGAATATCTGTCTATAGTCCATGCTTGTTCACCTACAAATTTTGTGAGACTGAGTTCAGCTTTATATCAGTCATATATTCATTAGCATACACAAAGGATAATGAGAATAATAATATTAAGGATATAAGGACTTCAAAGTCCTTATATACTGAGTTGAGAGACTCAAAAAGAACAATAAGGATTAATGCGGTATCTTGTTTCACAAACTATGGCACCAAAGCAGTAATGTTTCCAAATTCCAGTGGAGGCCATTCTCATTATAATCTTTGTGAATAATGCCCACTGGAGTTGTATAGTACTCAACATGTACAGGTGTACAAATGACCCTTTTTAGCCTTACTCTATTCCTACACTAAAAGGGAAAAACTATTCTAAAATATAACCTTGATTATATCACTTTAATTCACTATTAGAAAAACAAAGTCTATTATTTTCTGATTTCTAGAGTTTCTAATGATATTTGCCTTCTTTGTCCAAAATGGGTCAAATTTCTTATACTCGGGCATCCTGGAGTTTTTACTCTAGGTGGGGGGAGGGGTCATAGGCGGTACCAGGGATTGAACCCAGAGGCTTTTAACCACTGAGCTACATCCCTAGTCCTTTTATTTTTAATTTTCAGACAGGTCTCACCAAGTTGGTCAGGGTCTTGCTGTGTTGTTGAGGCTGACCTTGAACTTGCTGTCCTCCTGAGTCCCTGGAGTTGCAGGCATGCATCTTGGCACCAGGCTTCCATTGTTCTTTTATAAGCACATTTTCTCTACCTGTAACAAATACATTTTCCCCTTTTTATTTTCTCAGGTCCTTCATAAATATAGTTCAAACAATCTCAGGCCCAAAGTCTTAATTAAGCACTGCTTATGCATTTTGTATCCATCTGACCTTTATCAGACTGAATAGCACTGCAGACCCTCCCACTAGCCCAAGCTTTCCAGAGCCAAGAGCTGCCTCAGTGTGTCTCCCACCGTGACTGCCAGGCAGGCTGAACAAATGGGACGTGCCATGGGAGACCTGAGCACACACAGCTCTCCTTCAACCTCCTTCACACGTTGGCTGTGGCATGGCCTTGCTTTAACTGGGGAATGACTAGAATTCCAATCAGTACTTCCGAAAGCAGGTCTTATTTTTAAAAAAATGAGAATCATTCTAATAGAATCTGACCTTTAAAACACATGTTATAGCTGATTATACATGGTGACAGTGTTTTCCAAATTGTAGAGCTACTGCTGCTAAGAGGTATGAATAACCTTTTTGTTCTATAATGATTTTCAGTAGAAACTATATTAAAGAAGGCTAGTTGAAAAATTTGAAATAGAAATCCAGAGGGCAATCCAAATTGTTTATAATAAACTTGTGCCACCTATTACCTTAACATAGTTTTAGTCAATTTTTAATAAGGTTAAAAAAATAAATAAAACCTAGTTAAAAAAAAAAACAAAAAGCTAAACTGCCAAGTTCTAGAACTATATTTAAGGTGTTACCAAACTGGCTTAGGATGTAAAAAATATATATATTTATTTGTTTATAACTCTTTGAACATATTCCCAAAACAAAAGTAAAATCTTTCTACCCCAAAGACAGAAGCGTCATGGAGCTTTACAGTCTTTATCAAGTCCCAATTGTACATTGATCTAAAGATTGACAGTGTCAGTTCTCATTGCTTACTGTACAAGAGATAAGAAGGTTTAGAATAAACGATTTAAAATATACCTTGAGTTAGCCAAAGGAAAAAGAAAACAACATTCATTGAAAAAAATTGTTTTTGCCAGATATTGTGCTTCATTCACCTACAGAACAATTCTGGAAGGCAGATAACTTACTTCTTTTGTTAAGGTGTTTGAGCACCCATGTGTGGGTCCGGTGCTGGTGGTCAGGCAGTTCAAAGAAAACAGGGTAGACAAACATTCACCCCTCTCGATGCACATATTATAGAATTCTGGGTACTAATATCACATATTTACCAGTGAGGAGATGGACTTGAACAGTTTTTATGAGTTGCCAGAGTTGCAGAGCTAGAAAGAGGTAATATTGTATTGAAAGCCCAATCCGTCTGACTCCAAAGGCAGGTGTCACCTCTGCCAAGTTACTGACCCCTCACCACAAGGATGTCAAAGTGCTTCACCAGACAAGATAAAAATCAGTTTGTGGGCTGGGATTGTAGCTCAGGGATAGAGTTCTTGCCTTGCACATGTGAGGCATTGGGTTCAATCCTCAGCACCAACATAAAAATAAATAAATATTGTGTCCATGTACAACTAAAAAATGCTTTTAAAAAATGAGTTCTTTTATACTGGTACTAATTGCCTTCTTATAAAACAGACAACTCTTTATGTAATGATTTGCTAAACCTTGATTTTAATTAGAAACATAAGCCCTCTATTGTGTTGGAAGTTATAAATTTAGTTTCTGAAACTTAACTTCAAGGTCAGTCTTCGAATAGTGGGTTTTCCAAACTGTCTCATAAATGCATAGGAAACAAACATTTCAGAATTGCTTTTTTGACAAAAAATGGTGATTTCGTCCAACAGAAATATACCAGTGCATTTTGTGCTGCCAAGCCTATGTTACAGTAATGAGATTTACATAAGGTACGTGAAGACATTCCACATCAGAACTGCATGGCTCTCTGAACTAACAGCCTCCCACGTGTGCAGCATGACTGATCGGGAAGTTAGTTTGTTTATGATGGATTTGAAATTACCTCTGAACATGAACCTTGGAAGACCTCTAAGAGTGCCATATCCTCTAATTTACTATACCTTTTCTTCTTAAAACTACACATCTGTGAAAGCAAAAGGTTATAAAGACGTTTTCCTGGAATGTCATGAAATAACATGCTTTAAAGTATAGTCCTGCAGATTTCCACATGAGCTGAAATGGAACATGGGTTAATGCGGCAGTGAAGGGTGTGGCCTTTGACGTAATAAAAATCCTAGCTCCACTATTAAAATTGTGTGTAACCATCATGAGATGTTCATCCTCTGAAGTCCTGGTTTTCCCATCTGGGCAATGGGATCATATCTACTTTTCAGTTTTGTTCTCTGGGTAAATCATATTGGGAGGTATTAAATACAAGAGTCTGTGGAATAAACACTCCTTTAAGTGATAGCTTTTAACATCATAATCTTATCCTGGTGCATCACCACCACCATTACTGCCTGTTTTTACTGCTCTTGGCGCAACCTGCACAAAGTGGTGAACCCAGGCCTGCCTTCTCATTTGGTTCACCAGAATACCTGTTAACTCTTCAGCAGAGAATCAACTGACCAGATCAAATTTGTATAAATGTCCTAATCTTTGGTAGTATTTCCCAGGAACAGCAAAATCTCTGTTATTTTTTCAGCCGTGAGAAATTATGCTCTCTCATGTACTGTTCCATGGAGTGATGAGCAGGAGCCCACCATTACACAGGCTTCTTTGATATACGAGAGATGGCATCATAACTGAGCTCCAGAATGGAAAATCTTCCTTCCAAGATTCTATGAACATCATTCTGCAGATTATTTATTGAGTTATCTTTGATTACATGAGTAAGATGAATTATTTGTCTGACTTGGAATGCGTGCTTCTTAAGTAATTTATAAAGATGAATATAATATCACCCATAAATTGTTTCTCAAGAATTTTCAGTGGGAATACTAACTACGACATCCTGTATTTTATAAAACAAATTAATACTAAGTTGTCCTTGCTAAAATGCATTTAACCTTTAATTATTTTTTTTTTCTTTTTACTTACATCAGACAATGAGTAAATGTTAGGCTAGTTAATTATTATTTAACTATTTCATTAGGGCTACTGTATTATTTAAGATTGAAGTATGAAATTAATTATGATTAAACTATATGAAAGTTCTGATTGGAAGCAGGAGAAAAAAATTAAGTTCTGATTAAATAGACAATTATGTAAAAGTGAATTTTTATTTACCACAGAAAGGTGAATTTATGAGCACCTCATAAGTCAATTTTGTTGTGCAGTTTGCATATTTATCAGGCAACAAAAAAATCATCCTTTTGTATCTACTCATAACAATGTAGCCTTATAGATGGGGAGAGTTTGGGAATCTATTTATATATTATTACAAATTTAATATATAGCACATATACCCTCTCAGATTGTTTGGGATCATCTACAGACTCCTCCATGTGAAAAATGGCTGTATTTTCTACTTCATTCTGAGAATTCATAAGACTTGTTAAATGTGGCTATTTATATAATTTTCCCTGGGAGTTGACTTTTCTTTCGCCCTCCTATCTGTGTAAATTCAAAGTGCTTTTTCGACCTGACAAAGGTGATCTAATTACAAATTATAATCTGATCTTTTTTTTTTTTCCTTTGTACTGAGGATTGAACCCAGGGGCACTTAACCACTGAGCTACATCCCCAGACTTTTTTTATATTTTACTTAGCAACATGGTCTCCTAAGTTGCTTAGGGTCTGGCTAAGTTGCTGAGGCAGGCTTTGAACTTGCATTCCTCCTGCCTCAGCCTCCCAAGCTGCTAGGATTACAGGTGTATGCCACTGTGCCCAGCTATAATCTGATAATTTCACTTAGTATGTTATATGCATGATGATTGAAAAGGATTGGTTTTTGTTTTTAATGTACAACTAAACTTGCATGCACACTCCCCACTCCACCCCCCCCAAAAAAAATAAAACCACCAAAAAACCCTACTAGAAGTTAGGTCACTTTGTATAAACTCTGAAATTAAATAACTTATACCTAGAAGCTATTGCCACATCTTAGTTTGAACTTTTATTATAATAATATGCTAAATGAATATTGGTGGGAAAATTGCTTAAATTTCAGCATTAGTGGACTAAGTTTTCTAAAAGTGGCTTTGAAGTAAACTATCATCTTACCTGTCTGAAACAAGGAATCTCAGAACAAGATTGGTTTCAAATACTAATAGAATTGTGAGTGCTATTTCATATGTTGTAATTTTTGCATTAAAACTACTGAAAGTTAGATTATCAGAAAAAAGCAAAATCAACTGAAACGAAGATGTGAGCATCCTGAAATAAAGACAGTGCTATATACAAACTAATTAAAAACAGAGGGATGAATAGTTTGGCAGAAGCATTAAGATATCTGGAAAACAGGAAATAAGGATTGCCGTGGTCTTACATAATGTGAAAGGCTAAATCCTCCACTGGAAATAAACAGAAAAGAGGAACTGTGTCTGTCAGCATCAAATAGTCCTTTGCCAGTGGAAATGAGATGAGACTTTCTTTTCGCGTATGCTTAATTTTTGGAAATGCACATAATTTGTCAGGTAGAAAACAATTTTCTTGTCAGACCTGATATTTGTAGTGAGAACAAATATCTTGTGATATTACATATCCTTAGCCATGTTCTGTTATAGGCACAGATTGCTTTTCACATTTATCAAATGCGCCGTGTCAAGTTTTGGAATACAAGATTCGGCAACCTTGGAAGAGTAGCATGGAGTTATGCAAAGGGCTAAAAGAAAAGAATACGTTGATTGAATGAAAGTAGAGTGAAGCAGACATTATTCTTTTTTTTTTTTTTTTTTTGTGGTGGTGGTGGGGATTGAACCCTGGGCCTTGTGAGCTATATCTCAACTGAGCTATATCCCCAGCCCATTTTTTTTTAAATATATTTTTTAGTTGTAGGTAGGCATAATACCTTTATTTTATTTTTATGTGGTGCTGAGGATCAGACCCTGGGCCTGATGCGTGCTAGGTGAGCTTGCTACCACTTAGCCACAACCCCAGCCCTGAAACAGACATTCTTACCTCTTGTACATATATGACCAATGTGTATAATCAGAAAAATGAGACATTATACTCTATTGATCTATCAAAATGTATAAATGCATTCTACTGTCATGTACAACTAATTATAACAAAATTTTTAAAAAATTTAAAAGATACGTTGATTGAAAAAAACAAACAAACTGGATGAATGTATGTCTTTCAGTTTCTATTTTGAGATCTTGGCATTTCAGTCAGTCCATACATTTACAACTGGTTATTAGTCTTTGGACAAGACATCTACCGTGCAGTGTGGTTGGTACAGTGTTGGCAGAATGCTCTGAGAAAGACAGGATCTTGTAGGAAGGATTTGGAGAGTGAGGGAGTGCCTGGTTCCTGGTGGCTGCGTTTTAGTAGACTCTTGAATGGTTTTGAGCAAGAGCTCTCCAAGGGAAGGGTTTGGAGGATGTTGTAAGTCAAGGCAAAGTGTATGCACTAACAACTTACTGGATAGAGTAAAACAGCACAGAGTGCTAGTCAGATGTGCTGACATTGATGGAAGTCACAGCTTGCAGGATCTTGTATTCTATCATTTTTCTCAAGCTCTTGAAGGACCTCCAGCTGGAACTAACATAACTGTATCTACAATTTATAATTTAGGAAGATTGTTCTGATAGCAACATAAATAGAAGATGGATTGACTGATGCTTTTAAAGTTAGTTCTGATAGCAACATGCAGGTAACAGAAACTTGAGGCAGGAGACACGCTAGGGAACTGTGATAGTACAACAGATACATGCCAGCAAGATCGAGTGTTATGGGATTCAAGGGGAGGCTGCATCATGTCATGCCCTCTGAGAGGCCTTCTTCCACAGCCCTCTCTAAATTAGGTTCTTCTCCACTTGCACATCACCATTATTGCTATCACAGTTTTCTCATTATTTCATATTATGATAAACATTTTATACACACAAACAGACACACAAGTATATATAAAGCACACACATATACATACACATAAGAGAAATCAGGTAACACCTATGCTTTTGGTTTTCCCTCCCTAATGGAAGCAACTAGTTAAATAGTACAACTGGCTATTGTGATGGGAAATGCAGGAAGGGTTGCAAATTTGGCAAAGAATATGGATTTGATTTAGAATATATTTAGAAGTTATCACCATCCGAGAGGCAAGTTTACATATGATTGCAAAATTTGTAAGAAGGGTCTGGAGTAGTAATACAGATTAAGATTTTTGTGAATTCTTTGAAACCAGATGAGGTCACTCTTATGCAGAGTGGGTAAGCAGATGGCAGCTAGCAGTGCAACAGGGCTGCAGTACATGGACTGTCGCTGGACACAAGCACTTTAGTGGAGGGAAGTGTTGAATTGCAGTGGGTACAAAGTTGGAACTAGAATAAGGACTGTGCAAACTACCTCTGAGTCACCATAGAACAGTTTTCCAGTTGGAAGGAGTGAGAGCAAAGTTCCATGAGCAGGCATGAAACTGGGTTCCAGTTTCATGTGGGTGCCAGTGAATGCAGTCCAGGTGGACTCTGGTTTGATCAGTTCAAATTCTATTTAATGTGTGTTTTTGTGTAATTTACAGAAGATGGCTATCAAGAGATGTGAGCTTCAATCCTACCGGGCAACTTATCCCCTAAGTAGTTACATGACCTTGAACCAATCAAATAACTCTTCTTTTTTAGCTTTGTTAATCTTAAAAAAAAAAAAAAAAAAATCACAAATACAGGCTGGATGATATCTATTTTCTCTACTTGCTTTAAAAATTTGTGCAGGCAGGTGTTATGTGGCACAGAAATGGAATTTGATATATACTCGAAATGTGCCATCATTTTATTTAGCATAAAACAGTAAAATGTCTTTTGTTCCCTATTGTAGTTAGGAGAAACCTGTTGGAAATGGAATTTAAAAATTTTTCTTGAAGCAATAGTTTCCAGAAGATGGGGAAGAAAGTAGAGAGGTGAGCATTCTTCTAACATGGAGAGAGGTGATGCCCAATGACAATTCCACTCGTCTCATCACTTATTCCAGGGTGAAACTGAATAAATTAGGGTTAATGGGGTCAGAAGAAAGTCTTAAGATTATTTATGCCTTAGATTTCACTTTCTCTCTGGGAGTCCACAGTATTTCAAGGAAGGAGAAGGAAAAAGTCTAATATACTCCCCAGGGTAGCCTTCATATATAAGCTGTATTCCTTATGATCTTTCTTTTTAATTCAAGGATAGCATTAGGATTGCCGAGTGGGCATTCCATAATTGAACAGACCCCATGCTCGGAATCATGAAGTTTATTTTCTGCTTCATCCTGTGTTGACTGCTCTGCTTTGACTTGGACTCTGTTCTGTGTAGTCTTCACTCCAAGACAGAGATGGTGGAGCAGCCAGCATCCAAGCTACTGCTAATCTCAGTGGCAGAGAGGAAGAAGATTGCTGATTGCCACACCCAGGAGGTAGCAAATATCACTTCTCCTCATTACTTATTGGCCATAATTTGTGGAATGACACCACTGAACCCCAGAGGCATCAAGCGTGTGCTCAGAAAGAAGGGAACTGAGAAATAATTTGTAAGCAGTACTACTGTACTTCATCACTGGGCTCATTCTTCCCAGTGTAGAAAGTAAAAACAGACAAACAAACAAAAACCCGCTAATATTCTCAAGAGACACCAAAATCTTCCATTCAATCAGTATTCACGATGCATCAACAGTTGCCTGTTTAGAGAGCATATGAGTGTGCTAGACCCGCAAAATGCCATAGGACACTAGTCGTATCGAATTAGGACCACCTAACGATCTCATTTTAACTTGATGAGTCCATGAATACCCTATCTATCTCCAAATAAGGACACAATCAGAGGTAGTGGGGGTTAGGACTTCAACATGAATTGGCTGGGAGGAGGGACACAACTCAACCCATGACATGGAGTGATGTGCAGTGATTTCTCTATCAGATTTGAATGTCCATTTAGCCAGAGACCATTATATGGAAAAGATAAGTCATCAGCCTTCCCACATCTGCAACTAACGTAGATGCACTCACGTTCCCTCACTGATGTACAGGTGGAAAACAGGTTCATTGTTATAAACACTATCATTTGGAAAGGGAAAAATGGAAGTCATGCAGTATTACAAATCCGAAGCAATTCCAAAATCTTACTGGCATGCGATTTTAAAGTCACTATCCTGGGTCAGGTGCATGTTTTTATTAGACTCTGGGTTTACTTGTGGAAAGAAGGCTCTGTCGATTGTTCTAAGGCTTCGTGCTCCACCCTTAGAGGCTCTGCCTGGTCTGATGATCCTCCATGGCCCCCTGTGAAGCAAGCACTAGGAAGGATGCACTTCTGGGGGGCTTAGTGGCTTTATTTGATCCCTTTCTACTCACAGATCTTTAGGAGTAGATGGGTCGTGTTAAGTCCTGATAAGTGAGTCTTTTCATAGTACAATTCTCCCAAAACAACTGCTTTGTAAAATTATTCCATACTGCTGCTGAAACTAATTAGTCAGGTTTTCTTTGGAGTATTTCTTGTATTTGCTGTTTCTTTCTCTTTGGGCCTTATTTTTCACTCCCAGTTTAGATGCTAATAATTTGAGACTTTAAGGCTTAGTTGGGAGAACCCGGCCAACTCTCTGTGAGGAAATCCTTTTTAGTCTCTTTTCCCTGTTTTATTTCATCCACCTAAAAGGATCTATTAAATACTGTCACCTTGACTTGATTTTGCTTGAAGACATTTTAATCCACTTAAAGGTTTCAAGGTGGGTGTGATGGCCATATTTTTAATTAATTTTTACCAAAAGCGATTTGTAATGGATAGGCTTAATTCAGCATCTTCATTTGTTCTTCAGCTTTGTAAGGATGGGAAGCAAGGGCCTCGTCCCTGTTCTCGGTCCTTCTTTTCCATTTTCTTTTTGCAAACAAATCTAGTCTTTCTTGTGTCCATTTGTTTCTTGCCATACCTTGTCAAATGCAGCTCACAGTAACCAGCACGTGAGGCTCACATGTTGTTTTCCAGTCTGGGCTAGAGTTGCAAGTTCATTAAGGTCCAGCATCTGCCTCCCAAGATATGCAGGCAACAGTGTTGCCACATGTTCCTTCCCCCCTTCATTTGAACCGGCTTTCTAACCACTAAGGGCAGGCTTCCCACCCCTGCCGTCAGGACCTACCCCATGCCTCCTTCATTAGGGATTTTTTTATAATAGCACTCCACTTCTGGATGCCAGTTTCTGAATGTCTGTCTGCTGCTGCTGCTTCTTGTTTGTTTGTTTGTTTGTTTGTTTGTTTGTTTGTTTTTGTGTTGCTGGGGATTGAACCCAGGTCCTCACCCATGATAAGCAGGTGTTGTACCCCTGAGCCCCACCTACAGTTCTGAATGCCTTTTTTTTAATGCAGTTACAGTTTATACAATGATTCAGAGTCACATCTTAGGTGTAGTTTTGTCAAAAACCAAAGTCAGGTTCTTAGACTTCATCTGTGGTAAGGAGAAGACAACTGGAGAACCAAGTGAAAATGAAGTGGTGAAGGCCTTTTGACAGGAGGAACAGCACCAGCTGGAAAGATCAGCCTAGAGTTGGTTCATTCAGAGGAAAAATCATTAAAACGTAGGGAAGAACTTAGAATTTGGGATGTGGAAATGAGATCAGAACATTAGATCAAGATTTAATAAATTTAAAAGTAAAATATGACAATGAAATTGTGCAGTTAGTATTAGAGGAGTATCTGTTTAATCAAATTAAGTCACCATATCCATGCACTGTGGTTTGAAGGTGGCCCCCATAGTTCATGCATTAACAGAGTTGAGAGGCAGGGCTCTGCCCTGGTGAGCACGTCACAGGCTGTTGCCAGGGGAGTGGGTCAATTATCCCACATCCTGCTAGTGGGCTTCTGGTAAAAGGATGGGTGTGGACCCTTTCCTCCTCTCTTCATGTGTGCTCTTTTGACATTCCACTTTCTGCCATGGAATTACATGGTAGAAGAGTCAACTTCACTTGATCTGGGATCCTTGGACTTGGTTTTCCCAACCTCTAGATCTGTAAGGAACAAAACTCTGTTCTTTATAAGTTGACTAGACTCAGGCATTCTGCTATAGCAACACAAAATGTACAAAGACACCATGTTATATTTACTGTATGATAAGTCACGTGTTGGAGGCTTCTGCTCCAAGCCATGTGCATTATAATTTCAGTTGGAGGATTATCAGGAAAGAGTAAGGTTTGCAGGATAATTCCTGTTGATTTGAGGACATGACTCCTTTCTTCAGAACATCAAACTTAGATTTTTTTTTTTTTTTTTAAAAAGCACACCTAACGGTTATGAGGAGAACATTTTCATGGTTGTAGGGTGACTAGTGAATAAAAGTTGGAGAAGAAAAAGATGGGAATAGGCTTCAGGTTTAATTTCAAAGAAGGCCGGTGGTTTTGAAGGATGAATAAAACTTGATTGGGATGGGAGAGAAGAAAAGGCCATTTCAAAATTCAATTCCGAGTAACCACATGGGTAATATTAAAAATATCCTAAGGTCCAAGAGCATTTAGTCCATTTAGTGCTGTGATCATAGCAATCAATGAACAGTGTGCATTTGGACAAGCAAGAGCCTGCTGATTCTTTTCTGTTGCTATTTCTATTGATCATGGGACCAGGCAAATTGCTGCAAATTATGTTTTGCTATTTATTTTTTTGTGACACCAAGAGCAATAGTGTGTGCGAATCAGTGTACAGCCTAGTATTAAAGTGATGCTCCTCCCCTCCACACACTCACGGGCTTCTTTTCTAACAAGCATGCAAATATGCAAGCATTTCCTAAAAGTGACAGCTAATGGTATAAATTAACTTCTTGCATCTGCTTCTGGCATCTTCAAAACTACTGTAGCACATAAAAGATAATTTTGAAATATGAATAATAAATGGAAAGAAGAATGGCGTGCCCTCCTCCTGCTTTCAGAAGCAAATGGAGGGTTTCACTATCTAGAAAATTATAGCTTCTAGGTTTGTTTATTACTGAGATTTTCAAACAACCTTCCTTACAATGAACTAATTTTGTGTTTGGGAAAAAATAGCAGGAGACAGTTCTTTCTACATTTCTATTTAAAATTATGTAAAGCACTCAGAATATTGGATTTAATCTGCAGCAGAAAACAAGGCAAACTAGAGAGTTTATCACCTTGAAAACATATTAAATTTAATTAGAATAGCAGGTAAAAATTTAATATGAAATGTAATGGTTTTTGCTCAGAATTTTTAGGTCTTTTTGGCTTAGAGGTAAAATTCTAGTGTTTATGTTTTGTTGTTTGTTTTGATAAAGGGTCATCAGGCAACAAGTGACTAATATATACCACAATATACATATTAATATTTACTATAGTACAGGTTGTGGTATAAAAAAGTTATAAGGAACTAAGCGAACATGCTTCAGAGCTTAGAGACAGTGTCTCCTTACCACCTCACCAATGACCTTTCTTTCCCATATCAGAATGTGTTGCTAAACCATTTAAATACATCTGAAAGTATCACCAAAAAATCTGCAGTGGAGATGGTGATTTTTTCCCCCTTCCTTTGTAATGGAGCATGTAGTATAGACCTATATACTAAATGTAAAATCTGTACAGAAATTGTAGAACACCAGAATTTTAAAAGTGTGCACAGTTTCCCTAACAAGATAAAAAGGACACATTCTTTTTGAACATTTAATATTGCATTCTAAAAATATGTATTTGGGTTATTGAGTTTGAAGATTTTGGGTACTGGGGATTTAACGCAGGAACTCTTGACCACAAAGCCACATCCCCAATCCCTTTTGATTTGTCTTTTGAGACAGGATTTCACTAAATTGCTGAGACCCTCACTAAGTAGCTGAGGCTAGCCTCGAACTTGGATCCTCTTGCCTCTGCCTCCTGAGTTGCTGGGATTATAGGCATGTGCCACCACACCCAGCTGAGAATTTTTTTTAAGTATTGAAAATTCAACAGTCTCTATTTAATGATTCAGTCTTCTAGAGACACATTTACTAACAGACCTTTTCTCCAAATTAAGACCACAGAAATACTTTTCCATGATCAGTAACTTTAAAAAAAAATGGGTTTAAAAGAAATTTATTTTGATGGAGGTTATTTGGAAATAATACATTTTAAGTATTAATGCTTATTAAATTATATTAAAATATTACAGAATACTGAAGTGAAAAAATTCTTATTAAGGTATAATTAATCTTAGAATGGTTTGTCTCAATAGATCAATGTTATAGGCTATAATCTAAAATAATATTCATTTCAACTACACATTGATCTTTATACTAATACATTTGAGACTGTAGACTTTTTTGCATTTGCTTTAGTCTATAAGTACAAATATTTTTTCTAATGAGACCCTTGACTGCTTTAAAAAATAAGTGTTCTTTTATAAAGTTCTTGTAGAGCATCAAAGTGAATGACTGAAAGGAACTGTGTTTAAAATAATATTCACCCACACTCTTAACATGTGGAGGGAAAAAAACTAATTTTAGCAATCACTAAAACTTAATTGTTCTTTATAAACCAACTCCTGTCCCCAAAGAACTCTTGGATTATTTAGAACAGTTTAAAAATTAGAGTTATTCCCGATCCTTCTTTTCCCTTCCCCTCATTGTCTGAGAACTTGCCTTCACTTGTAACATGTCTAAATTCTACCCAGTCAAGCCCCTGCCCGTAATCCTGGTTTTTTAGTTTTCCCTTTATACTCAGATTCTGAAAGTCTCCCTTAACCCTTCCCTTGCTTCATACATCGTACAAGGTTTTGTTTTTTGATGTTGGGTTTTTTTTTTTTTTTGGCACTATAAACTTTGTTTTAAAATCATTTTAAATCACTCACAATTTCTTTCACTTCAAAAATATTTTGAATTTAAATATCATGGAGTGTGGGTATATAATTTTTCCAGTGACTTCTAGATTGTTCTCAAGGATTTACTTTATTTGTCCTCTTACTGGTATATCATTATAAAAGAGAGGGTTGACAAAGATCCCTTTAAATTTCACTTCAGTGACACAACCAGACATTAATGGTTGAAGCACAGGCTGTAGCGTCAGAGTGCCTGGGCTCAAATCCAGGCCCCATCACTCCCAAGATGTGGGACTTTGGGCAAGTTACGTAATCATTTTGAGCTCATCTGTCAGATACATATGATGTCAGTACCTTCTTCCCCCGGTGATATGAGAAGTAAATGACATAGTCTACAGAAAGTGCAGAGACCTGGCGTAAGATAGGTCCTCATCAAATGCTATTTTTATGTAATTTACTATTTGCTTTGCTTTATTCCATGCATCAATGAAAATTAAGAAACTATAAAAAGTAACTTTTGTTCTCATAGCCTGAAAATGGTAGAAAAAAACACAAATGGTGGGAGAAATTTATTAATTGTTTTATTTTATTTATTTTAAACTTTTTTTAGATATCGATAGACCTTTATTTTTATTTGTTTGTTTGTTTGTTTATATGTGGTGCTGAGAATCAAACCCAGTGCCTCACACATGGTAGGCAAGCATTCTGCCTGAGCCACAACGCCAGCCCTTATTAATTGTATTTTAACATAGAACATGGGAACACTTCATTTCTTTGATGATCTGTGAAGGAACAAGAGATCATTGACGGATGGTGTCAGGACACAAACTGCTTGGTGAAGGCAGGTCGCAGCTGAGGTTCAGATAAAGTCATCTGATCTTCAGTTGCTAGAAAGGATTACTCTGTGATACATGCATTCCTTGTTTTCCTGACCAAAAGAGAATCCAGAGCAAGGCTGGTTGCTCTCTTTACCAAACTCACATAGTAGAAGTCTTCTGTGTCAAAGATATGATCCTTGCTTTTGCACATTCAGAAATGCATTTTTCTGAGAAAATCAAGTTCTCAAATATTAACTCATTAGAAAATGGCATAGGAATGAGGCAAAAGGTTATCAACTCAAAACTGTATGATAGTTTTGTCAGGAAATTATAGATTTTGATCAAGGTGAAATCTATAGAGTTACAGAATCTATAGATTATAAAGTTGCTCAAAACATTATACAGAGTAGTAGCCTATGACTCTCAGAATCCCAAATTGATGGAAGGGGTATAGAACAGAAAGCCAGTAGAGTAGGAAAGTGAATGCTCTTAAGTCTCTTCTATCTTTAGAGTGCTCATCCACTTAGATTTAATGCTGTCATTCTCAGGATATCAGAACCTACTCTTCATGTTGATAGGGTTTTCACATCTGGATTCTTTCTGGGTAGCAACTTGTATTCTTAACATAATGCAGAGTGACAGAGTCTTGATTAACATATTTTTTTAGGTTAACTACAAGTCTGTCGAATGAGGTTTATTGTCCCTGTTTTAACATTACAATCCTTACGAACAACTCAGAGAAGCATGACTATGATATGAAATGTTTTATGTTGACTCAAACTCAGTCCAATTCTTAGTCAAGAGAAAGTGTATTTTGTGGCATGGATCCATCTCAAAGGTGCTGTTAAAATTCCAACTATCTTTTTCTGCTGATTCTAATTTTTCATGTTGTTGCTTTCCTTCCCCTAAAGCCATGATAAGTATTTTCTGGATGGTTTTGGAGTCTCTACTCTTGATTTCTCTGTTAGTTTAGAAGGAAAATTATTTTCACATGAAGGTAGTTATGATTAGGTTAGTCACCCAGAATATTTTTTTTTTACTTCTTTGTTTTATTAGATACTCTAGAAAACATTAGACCTTTTTACTCATCATTAAAAGCTTAAAAGTACAAGTCTATTAATAGTACCTCCATCTCGCTTTCTCCAGTTACTAAATTGACGTTTTCCTCTGCCTGATTATGTCAGAGCCTCCTGGATTTCTTATTTTCCATTCCCAAACCAACATGCACAGCTCATAAAAAACAGTAGTTACCAAGTGACAGGTGTTTTTTAAAATCCTCTTTAGTTTATACATTTGGTGAAGACGCTCCCTCTAAATCAGCAGCTACTAATGACCTTTTGTTCCAGGGAGCTGTTAGAAACCCAGATGAGGTCCTGGAACTGAAGCATAGTTTAGACTTAGAGTCGGTGTTTTCCAAATGTACCTTGTTGGGTTTTTGTCTTATGTCCTAATACATTTATTCTTGAAATTGTCAAGGCTCATCCCAACTTCAATCATAGGTTATTCATTTTCTTTCTGCCTTCTCTTCATTTTCTCAGACTATTTCAACCAAATCAAGTTATTGGATATTCTGTATAGTAAGCATCAGCAGACCTGCATTTTATTCTATGCCCACCATTTGCCAGCAGAAAGACCTTCAGTAAGGAGCAAATCCTCTGATTCCACACATAAAAGTGGTAATTAACCACGCATGCTTGTCTGATTTACATCAGTTATTAAATGGGACAGTGTGTGGAAATGTCCAGTAAGTGCCTAGGCATGTAGTATATGTTCAGTAAACCCTGGCTCCTTCAGTCATGTTATCTTTTGGATTTTTTTTTTTTCTATTTTGCTTTCTTTAGTAATATTTCAGTTTTGGGTTTGGTCAGTGCCTTTTCCTTTCTCTTTCTTGCCTTGTCTTGTGTTTTCTTTCCTTTCATTTCTTCCACAGACTTAACATTGACCACCTACTACCATGCTAGGCACTCAGGACGCAAAAGGGATACTAGGTGTACTTAAATGGAATTCATGGTTTCATGGGATAATGGACATGCACAAGCAAATGTAGAAATAAAAATGAGTATTTGTGCCCCAGGCTTTTTCAGGGCACTGCACAGCTGCAGGGTAAGAGCTGAATGAAAACTTAAAGAATGAAGAGGAAGGAATGGAAAAGATGTGTCTTCTACATAAAGGGAATTATATGATGCAGAGGCAAGAAATAACAGAAGAAACCATGAGATTTTGTTTAAAAAGGGAATGGCGGGAGCTGAGGTACAAAGGCTGAGGCACTGAGAGCCCGGTTCTAGAGGGTGTCAGAGCAGGTGTGCACCCTCCGCTTTACAGTAATGGGAGCCTGCTTTCTAATAGCCCCCCACCGTTCTTCTCACTGAACCCACCCACTCTTGTATTCTTTATTGCTTCAGCTATTTCTACTCAGAAGGCTGTGTCATATGCCTGAAGAGAGTTGGAATAGGATTCAAAGTCTTCTAGTTAAGAGGGAGCTGTTGAAAAATTCAGCCTAGAAGTGATATAATCATTCATAACTCACCTAACTTATGGGGATTTTTGTGACAAATTATAGAGAATAATGATGTTAAAAGCCATTTTCAATATTAGAATGTTTAATATATTTTTTAAAGCCAAAAAGAAAGATGTAAGAATGACAAATGTATTATAGCAATGTATCTAAGCAGTCTAACATAGGTTAATACTTATCCTTAATATGATAAGTAATGTTGTTTTTCAAAAACCTTTTCATCTGATAATGTTCTACCAAGTAATAAGGACCTATGAGATGGATGAATGTATAGGATCTCATTTAAAACTGTAGGATCTCATTCAAATACATATCATCCTCAGGAATACTCCCTTTGGAGCCTAAAAGGTACTGATTTGGTACCTTTTTAATTTTTTTTTTTTTTTTTTTAATGAAATCACTTTACTCTCTCACTCTTTCCTGTTAACAGTGCTGCGCATTTTCAGAAACAGGGTGGGTTTTATGAGTGCCTAACTTCTTCCTTATAAATAAAAATAAGCCACAGTAGACAATAATCTCTTAATATTACTATGCCCTTCTACCTATGTGGACTTTTTTTTTTTTTTTAATAATTAGGATTTTGGGAAAGGATTTGTGTTTGGTGGTATTTCTTCTACTGTCTCCTGAACAGGTATTACAAATATTCAATTGAACTATTTGCTTTTGTTAATAATTTTTAAACATATTATCTCATGGTGTAATACATCTATGGCAAAATAGTGTATCATATGACTTTAACATTGAAAACAAAAAGGCTGTTCATATTAAGCTTCTAGTGAACTGTTGAAAGAAGTAGGTATGTATTGGGCCTGGGCCTGCAACTTGTTCTCAGTTGAACACTGAATGTTTACAATGACCAAAGAGAGCATGTCTTGCATCAGAAGTTAGATTAATTTTTCTTTAACACCTTGACTCTCTATGTACTTGGGAGTCCCCATACACAAACAGAAAAGACTTTAAAATTTATTTTTCAGGTAATAATGTATACAGCCTATAACTGGAATTTGGAGAGCAGGGTCCAGATAGTACTCTGATTCTGCTAAACCTGTTTCTTAAAATGGAGCAGACAAAAAATAGAGAAAATCTTTTTAAAGGGCTCCTTTGCCCCCGTCCTTCTCCATAACTTAGTTGGAGCTTTTGCCAGGGAGGAGGGAGAGCAAGACTGGGGGTGGAAGGGATGATGAAGAAGGCAGTGGGGGCCGTTGTTTTTCTGTGCCTGCTGACGTCAACGAAATTGCCAGATGGCATTTGAATGCTTTGCAAAAAGACAGGAGCCTTTTATTACAGCTTTCACATGGGGTTTCATTCATTTGCATTCCCAGAAGTGGTCTAAAGCTTTCCCTAACTGTAGGAGTAATGAGGACTCTCTACCTTCTGAGACCCAGAGGCCTTTTGTAAGATGTTACCTTAAGTGGCTCTGATAAGGGACACATGCTCAGAATGGTGCGTGTCACTGTCAGCTTCAGAGGGCCATGAACTCCTCAACTTCAATTAGAACTATAATATGATCATTCCAAGAAAAAGGGGGGGGGGGCGCCTCTTCAGAAGGTCTTTGTGGATCCTGACAGACACAGAAACAGCACCTGAAGGATCATTTTAAAAATGGCAGTGGTGGGTGACCGCTCGAAACCCCAGATTCTATGAATTGATCCCAGAACTGAGAAACACCTCAGGTGCAACAGACACCTGAGTAAATGTGTACTACAAACAGCTTTGCTCTCAACCTGCCCCATGCAGCCTGATCTTCCTCCTCCCTCCCCAATTTTGGGAGATAAAGAAAATGGAACTTTTAGAAAATATGGGGATTCTTATGTGAAAGAAAGGAGCTTTGAAATGCCAGAAGCTGCTTTCAAGAACTGACCCCAGGGTCACGCTCTGAGACCGGGCTGACCTACCTATCTTCTGTAGGCCCCATGCCTTCCCACTGCCGGAAGTTCTCAGGTTTTACTTTATTTTGATGTCTGGGATTTGTCGAAGTTTGAACTCACTTGTTTCTCAAGTATATTATTTTCATTATACATCTATTTCTGGCATAGTTGATTGGGTGAACTGATTTCCAGAGCCAATTTGAAAATGAAAACTAATATCAAGTATTTGGGTTTTGTTTTTTTGTCATTCTTGCCGTATCTTGTATTTTTCATAGTAATAATTTAACATATCGAGTTTGAACTGAGCTGTGTTACTCAGGTTTTGATCTTCCTTAACCTCACCTGAAATCAGTGATATGATACCCATCTCAGGTAGAAGTTTTGGTGGCAGTGGTTCTCTGTGCTATGCTGAAATAAGTAGCATTAGCTATGTGAAGGGCATTGGAGTCTGAGACTAAAAAGGCCTTAAAAATATCTTATGTATTACCTAGTTTCAATCTTATGCCAGCGCTGGTGTCGTAACAGGGCACTTACAGTGGAACTAGTCATCTCTGGAGTGAAAAATCTAAGACCGTCATATTGAAGGCAACACAGTCCATGGAAGACAAAGCCCCTGGCTTGACCTGGACTTATTTCCAAATGCTCTGTTCTGCTGCAAATGAAATAGTCGATCTTGCCTTGCCATACCTTAAATGCATATAGACCCAGTCATTGAAGTTTCCAAATATAAGCGTTAAGTGAGTAAGAGTGGAATTTCTGAATACAGTGTTTGTTTCATTCTGATTTTGCTTTCTGATTCTGCTTCAGGATTTAGTGACATTTAGGAGGTGAAGAATCTCTTTCCTCTGAACACTTTCCCTTTTCAACTAGGAGACAGGGGAACACCTAGGGGCATGATCTGTATATTCTACTGGTAAGCAAGCTCCAGCTCTGTGAGGTGGTATGAGGTCAGCAGCAGGGAATATAGGACCAACATCAAAGCATAACCCTTAGGAGAAAAGTTTCAGGAAACGTAATCCAAATGGGCAGGGTGATGGGAATGAAACAGTGAGGGGGCACAGTACAAGCTGTTATGCAGACTGAATGGACATTAGAAATGAGTTCCTGGATATTTCATACACGGCATAATCCTGACAGTATTCAGGTCATGGTGGGTCTGTGACACGTGTCTCATGTTTCCCCAGGAACAAACCTAGGAAAGCTTTGGTGATAATAACTGTGTCCTACTTTGCATGTTCCAGCACCCTGTCCACTTTAAAAGCACAGAGCACTTGTTCCAGGCACAAGTGTTGCCATTGTTGATATTATAATGGCAATTATTCATATTTACTTCTCTAACAAGAAGGTTTGCCTGAACACTACCAGAATTAAAACGATGTGTTGTTGAGGGTACTGCCAAGTGATAGTCTTTTCCTGGTATATCGTACTCCTCCCACCCATCCTAAAATTGTAAACTTATGTCTCATTTATTTCTCAGCTATGAAATAATTATATTCTGTTAATTTGTTTTCCTTAGTTGTGAAATGTTTTTTTAAAAAAATTTTTTGTTGTTGTAGATGAACACCATACCTTTATATTATTTATTTATTTTTTGATGTGGTACTGGGGATGGAACCCAGGGTCTCACAAGTGCTAGGCAAGTGCTCTACCACTGAGCCACAACCCCAGCCTTGAAATAAGTTTTTGCTTGCATAATAATATGGCATATTGCATACATGTTTGTTGTGTATATATAACTGGGCAGTGCTACACTTCAAACACAGAATAAAGCTGATTATTTCACTAAAAAATACTTCACATGCAGCAGACCTGAGCATACTACAGACAGCTTTGCTCTCACCAACTTGTCCCATGCAGCCTGCTCGTCTCCCACACCCTTTTTGAGGTGGAGGTGGTGAATGGAACCTTTTAAAAAACATCTGGGGATTCATATGCAATAGAAAGAGAGGAAGTTAGAAATGCTGAAAACTGCTCTCAGAAATTTATCTCAGGGTCAGATTCTTAGGCCAGACTATCTACCTGTCTATCTGGATAAACAAATTAGTGCATAAATAAAAGCATCTATTTGTTTGGCCAACTTTTATTTTTAAGTTTTAGCTTTTTAATCTATACAAAATTATATCTATTTATGGGGTAAAATGTGACAAATACATGTATACATTGTGCAATGAGTAGATCCGGATAATTGCTATATCCTTTACCTCAAATATTTATCATTTCTTCATGTGGAGAAATTCCAAATTGTCTCTACTAGCTATTTTGAAATTTTCAATTGTTATCAACAGTCATTACCCTATTCTGTGTAGGAACATTGGAAATTATTCCTTTCATCCAACTTCAACTATTTGTATGCCCTTAATGGGTACCCTGCATTGCGATGAGGACTAGTGATAAAATTAAATAAAATATAAAGTATAGTACCGATGAAGCATATGTAGATCAATCATTAAGTGTGATGATTGATATAGTATTAGAGTGTTGAGGAATACTGATGATGGGTACATACTTTAGTCTTGGGTGGAATGGGGAGTCAGAAAAGTTTTTAGAAGAATTAAAAGTCATATTATATTAGGAATAAGCCAAGGGAGGGTGATAGTGAGGGGTGGAGTGCAGGGAAATTGGAACTTCTAAGCAGAAGTGACTATATTCACCAAGATATGTATGATTAAAACAGCATGTGGAACATATAATTAATGAAACTTATTGGAACAAAAATTTGTAAAATGGATTGGAAACTAAAAATAACAACTCAGTAATTGAGGAAATGAGGTAGGGGAGATGAGGGCTTCTAGTGTGAAGAAGTTGGGGCCACTGAGTGAGATTATGCAAAGTCAGAGAATGCAAAATTTGGATAGCAGACTTTAAGGAGTCATCTCCTCCAAGGATTCAGTGATAGGACAAGGTTCTGGGCATAGGTTTGGGGCAAGACGTAGTTCAGGTGTTGTCAGTGAGGAGAAATAGTGTAGATCTTATGAAAGTAAGTGAACAAATTAAGAAGGAATTATAGAATGAGAAGAACAATAACTACAGTGTGAAGCCTCTGAGAATGGCTTTTAAAATGCTGGGAGATGGGGAAAATTGGATCAAAGACCTGGGAATTGGACCAGAAACTATGCAACTCCTAGGAGAAAACATAAGGTCAACAACCTGATGACTTCCTTAATAGGACCCCTAAAGCTCAGGAAATGTGCCGAGAGTTAATGAATGGGAGGCATTAAGTTAAAAAGGTTCTGTACAGCAATGTAAACCATTAGGATGTGAAGAGAGAACCCACAAAATGGGAGAAAATCTTTTGCTACTCTTCAGACAGAGGATTAATATCTAGAATATATAAAGAGCTCAAAAATTTAACACCAAAACCAACCCAACTAATAAATGTGAAATGAACTAAATAGATATCTGTCAAAAGAAATAGAAATGGCCAATGAATACATGAAAAAATGTTCAACATCATTAGCAATCAGGGAAATGCAAATCAAAACTACACCGAGATTTCATCTCATACCAGTCAGAATGGCAGTCATCAAGGATACAAATAAAATAAATTTTGAAGAGGATGTGGAGAAAAAGGAGCACTTTCACACTGTTGGGACTGTAAATTAGTACAAGTACTATTGAAATGAGTGTGGAAGCTCCTCAAAACACTAGGCATGGAACCACCATATGCCCTAGCTATACTACTTCTTGGTATTTACCCTGAAGAATTAAAGTCATGTGTGTGTAGTGATTCATGCATGCCCATGTTTATAGCAGCACAGTTCACAATAGCCAAACTATGGAACCAACCTAGGTGTCCATCAACAAATGAATGGATAAAGAGAATGTGGTATGTATACACAATGGAATGTTATTCAGCCATAAAGAACAATTAAATTATGGCATTTGTAGGAAAATGGATAGAATCAAAGATCATGTTAAGGGAAATAAGTCAAGTTCAGTAGGTTAAGGATTGTATGTTTTCTCTCATATACAGAAGCTAGAGAGGAAGAAGGAAAATAAAGGTGGCGTTGGATCTCCTAAGAATCAAAGGAGATCCGTAGATAAAAGGGACCAAGAGGTGGAAGGTGGGGAGGGAGAGGAAAAGTGCTGGGGAGTGATATTGACTAAATTATATTATTATATTGTGTGCATATACAAATATGTAAAAAAAAAATCCCATCTAAGTGTACAACTATGATGCACCAGTAAAAGTGTGGCAAATTTTTTTTTTAAATATTGGGAAATGAGAAATGAAGGGAACAAAGAGAAAGAATATTCAGAGAGAGAGGGAAAGAACTAGACAGGCAAGATTTCATGTGAGCTGAGGGAAGACAGAAGTTCACAGAAATAGTATGTCACCAATATTGTATAGTTCTGTGAACAAGTTCCAGAAATGGACCAGAAAAATGTTACTTGAATTTGGCAACTAAAATCCACTGGTGATACCAGTGGAGAACAGCAAGGACTGTTCTCCTGCAGTTGTCCTAGGAGCCAAGCTTTGATGGATTGGGACATAAAGGGAAAGTGAGAACACGAAGGAACTGGATCCTTACTATTCTTTCAAAAAATTTGGTAAATAAAATTGGATGGTAGTTGATGAGGGTGTGGAGCTTAGGTGAAGGATACAAGAATAAAGACAAGTGATGTCCTTGCCAAGGAGAGTCGTGTTGCTAAAAGAAACAATCTGTGTAGATGGATAGGCTAAGGGCCCGGCAGTGGTATCTGAAGTTTGCTTGGTTAGCATAATCCCAGAGTAAAGAGAACTGAATAATTTTAATGGTCACTGTCTCTTGCCATTAGCTTAATGTGTCCTTATCAATGTCAACTTTTTATCTGCCAGCTTTGAAAACTCAGCCTTGCCAGTCGGGCACATTAGAGTTTCACTGAAATAAACTCTCCCTTTTCCAGATGCTCCTTTCTCGTATTCCCTGTTATTCGTCAGCAGAAATGTTTACAACAATAGGCTCTTTATGATGGACATATTTTCAAACCGGTATCTTCAATATGGAATAAAATCTCAGCACAGAGACATACATACATACCCATATGTCTTCCAGGCAGAAACACAGTTATTCACAATTGTAGGTGAAGGATATTGTGGAAAAGTGACACCAGTCTCATTTGTTTGAGGATGTAAATTTTGATTTGAGAATTTTTTTCAATTTCCCAATTCTGAAGGAAGAAAGAATATTGTAATCACATGTGGGACCCCATTTGCTGATCACAGTGGAAAGCTCGAAAGGTAATATTTTTGGGAAGCCAAGGGACAGACTGGATCTCTACAATACCTCTCTTGAAAGGTATTTAACTTATACTAAAGAAAAGAAAATTGAACATTCTCTACAATCATACTATTAAATACAATATCAAACTCTATGATGAGTCAAATCTGTTCACTCCTTTTTCCTTTGATATTCTAATATTTTCTAATGACATAAGTGTGTTATTGCTACAAAGCCTACTCTGTGACATATCCACCTATGCCTGAGTACTAATCATGAAAATAAGTTCTGAAAGCAAGTAATGAACTGCATAGTCAGGGCCAAATGAAATTCAGGGAAAACCCAAAAGGAAAAAGTGTGCTCTGCCTGTCCTGTCTGCAGTGCTGCTTTGGGTTCCTTGATCTCAAGAATGGCCACTGGATGTGCTTATTTCAGACACTTGCCTTAAGTAATGGAATTCTCCAAAGGAAGTTGTGAGGACTAGAAGGAGATCTTGATTAAATACAAGGACTAGAGAAGCACACTTTTTAGGCTGACTAGAATAACTGGGAGTCTCCAAACTTTTGACAATCATTTGTAAGAAGAGTATATTGTGTTAGAAGGCAATTAGAGGTCATTCATTTAACAATTGTGTGTTTTTTTAAAGTTCTTATAGTACCCTGAGCACTCAGAGTATATGAATGAAATTGTTCATTTCATTCATAATGAAGGAATGAAATTGTTGTTGCCCTTACATTAATAATCTGACAAGTAACTTAATCACCAACAGCAATAGCGCGGTATACCAAGAGATGGCTGAACAGGAACTATGGTGACCTCCAGCCTGATGTGATTGATTTGATTGTTCAGGAACACAGCTGAGATGTTTTTCTGTTTTAAAGTTGGATCTCGATCATTGCAATTGACAAGAGAAATAAAACCCTCAGTATAAGTAACATCACATGCAAGCATGAGACCATGTTTTGGGAGATAAGCTGGGGTGGCTGGAGAGATGAGATTCAGTGGAGTATATGGAGGCATAGATGGGAAAGGGGAAGTAGGGGAGGTAGAAGTTAAACATTAAGACACTAAATGCCATTCCAAGAAGTTGATTCTTGTTCCACAGCTTGGAAGAACCATCAAGTAGCAAGGCAGCTAATGTTTTTGTACTGGGAAAAACTGAGCCTGTGATTCTGAAGAATCTTTGGTAGAAATGTCCAGGTCCTATGACCAATGTGATATTGGAGGTGAGAAAGCAAAACATGAGTTTAAAAAGCAACCCTCTCCCCGCAAAAAATAAAAAAACCAAAGAGTTGATGTGCCTATTTTTTTGTGGGTGATTTTGTTGTTAGCCAAGAAAGAAAAGATAGGAGGAAAAGATTTGAGAAGATTTGAATATGAAATAGCCTGGAATATCTCAGGTAGGACTGTCCAGAGCCTCAAAGGAGTGACCCATGGTAGTGCTACAGAATAGCGGGTCTTCCTTATAATGTGGGGTGAAAGCTGATAGGAAAGAATGAAGACTGTAGTAAGGAAAAAACAATTAAAAAGGAATGATAATTAAGGAGGCAGGAAGAACCAGCAAAGCAGGCAGAGTTTGTGTTGCCTGACAGACTGGAGAAATGGCAGGTCAGGGAAGCCAGGAATGTTGTCATTACACATGACAATTAGCATATTGATGCACTTGATAGGGAATTTATGACAAGAGAACTAACCTTCTTGGGGCTTCTAAATTCTAATAGGTTAGAATTAAAAAAAAAAAAAATACAACAACAACAAAACAGGTGGTACCTTAGATGGGACCAAAGAACAGTTTTATTAGTTGGAAATGCTAACAATGTTTTTAGGGTAAGAGGAGGGAGAGGTGGAGAAAACAGACAAGAGAAACACTCAAGGAACTTATATGCTGGCTGTGTTAGAAGGATGAAATGAAAAGAACAAAAATAGGAGATTGATATTTTTAATGAAGAAGATTATTTGCTCAAAGAAACAGTTGAGAATTATGAAGACCTAACTACATTTAGAAATCTATATCAAGCTGCATTAAAGTCTCAGATTAAGGATTGGGTGACTTCTTTTTTATGTTTTGTGACAAGAAGACCTGGAGAAAGAGTTAACTGAAAACACCTATGTAACCTTTGCTGGGCTGGTTGCCTGAATGACATGTTGTCAGGGTAGAAAGTAAATTTAAAAACAGCTTTCCATATTTAAGAAGCTCCCAATCCACCCATGTGTCATAGAGGGTCTTTGCACAGGAAGATTAATGAGTAGCATTTTTATTTTTGTAAGTCACCTTGAAGTCTATGGTACATGGTAATTTGCAACTGAGGCACAGATATGGAATGTGCTGGGCACTGCTGTGTAGAAATAGATCACATGACTGAAAGAAAGTAGCCAGCACTCAGCTCTCCCAGTCCTCAGTGGGCTACCAGAGTCATCTGACCCTAGGATGATCCTATTTTTTATTGTCTCATAACATTGAGACGATTGTAACTGAAACCTAGTATAAGTTGATAAGCCCGACTTCTAGACAAATACATTACAAAATTTTATTTCTATTACCACCTACTTACTTACTCATTTAGTCTATACTCGGTAAAAATTTTATGCTGCGTCAGGCATGGTGTTGCACCCCTGTAATTAATCTCAGTGACATAGGAGGCTGACAGGAGGCTCAAAAGTTCGAAGACAGCCTGGACAAATTAGCAAAATCCTGTCTCAAAATAAAATTAAAAAGGGCTGGGGATTAGCTCAGCAGTAGAGTGCTTCTCGGTTCAATCCCCAGTCCCTTCCCCCTACTAGCCTCTTAAAAAAAGAATCCTGTATTATTTAGGATACTTCCATCCATAAATAAGAAGAAAACTACTCAAACTAGCTCTAGCAATAAAGAAATGTTATTGTCTTTCATAATAGGGAGGTCAGAGGAGAAAACACTTCAGGGCTAGTAAATTCAATAGCTCAATAATAACATGAGGGACCTATGTTTTTTTATTCTCTCAACTGTGCCACTGTCTACATATTGGCTTCATCTGATTGCTGATTCAATGTGTGATCCACATGTGGCTGCTGTCAGCAACATGCTTTCTTCAGAAGGGAGGCACTTCCTCTTCTAGAAGCACTAAGTTTCCTCAGTGTCTCATGGACTCACATTGACTTGGGCTACCCATCATTGACCAATCCCTGCATCTACAGTTAGAATTACCATCATTGGTATAGAGTCAACCATAACTCTCCTACATAAACTTTGAAGAGAGCTCAGAATTGGGGTGTTTCTGAATGTCTTTGGACACATTGATTTTGATTTCCAAATGTCAATCTAGACCATGAGACAGCCTTCCAAACTGTTAATTGATCCAACAACTGCCACCATGTTTGATGGGTATTTGAGAAGCCATTATCATCTTTTGAGCTGTGTACAAGTATAACTGATAGAAATTACATAGTAGGTTAAAATTTATTTGTTTGAAATATTGAAACTGGCAAAGAAACAGTTTGAGACTATTATTTTAGTTAAACCTCACTGTATATTAAATTTTATACTCTTAACTTACCATCAAAGCCAGCACCTGAAAGACCTCATTCTTCTGTATCTGTTTTAATAAAGCTTTGCTTCTTTGTTCTTAGACATTTTAATTAAAGATTTTGTAATGTTGCATCAGTTTTATGTCCTTATTTTAAGATGAAAAAAAAAAAAAAAACTAAAGGAAAAATTGACTGAAATGAGAGCTAAAGGGGAACTCAGTATGTATTTTTTTCCTCATCATATCCTTCCTCCTGATTCCCAAGGTGGGAGTTGGGGTGAATGGACATATTTTAATCAGTAATCACTCCTGAAGTTGTTTTCTCTTATTTTCATGAATTATGTCTTAAAGAACTATTGCCAAATCACTCTAAATTGTTGGTTCTTTGTGCTTCTTAGATCTGCTTTTATTGCTATAACAAGGGCCTATGGAAACATTGACCAAACTAGTAATTATATCTACAAGGAGAAAAATCTATGACATAAATCCTGAGTGACTCACTGTTGTGACCAAATGATTTATTGACTTGCCTCATTTCCTCCTTTACTCAGCAACCCATTCTTGATAAACGTGTGGAATATCATTTTAAAATGCTTCCCGTACAGAACCTTGGACAATCCTGCCCAGCATTTGCCTGTTAAATATCTTGGTGAGCCACCACAGTCTGCTGATTCTAGAATAATCCTATTTTTTAATTGTCTCCTAACATTCTGAGTATAACAAGATTATAACTGAAACCAGTTTCTTAAACTGAAGTAAGTAACCCAGAGTTGTAGACAGATCCATTATAAAATTTTATTTTCATTACCACCTAAGAGGAAAATGAAGACAAATGCCTCCCTATTATGGCAGCAGAAGGTTCCAGAAGAGCTCACAAGTTTCTCCTTCCAAGGGCAAATAATATGAAAGATCTGGTTTATATATGAAAATTAGGGAGAAAGACTAACATTTTTCTTGATGAAGAAATATTCACAGCGGTTCTTCCTTAAGGCTTAATTCTGGGAAGAGTCTAATTTGACATTTTCAAAAAAGTTATGAAGGAAGAGTTCACTTTGAAATCTTGAGATTTACTGATGACATAAACAAGTTTCCCTTGATAATAAGAGCTGAAGTTGAAAAAGATCAATTGGAGGAAGATGTTACCAAAAGGAATGTAACAATTTGGCAAAGATATTTTCATATCATAAAGTGATTGTATTTAGGAACAGTACCCCCAAAATACTGACAGGCAGTGTGGTGGTGTGATTAGTAACACAATGGGTAAAATTAACTTGGGTCAAGCTGCCTACCCGTTTATGCACTAGTTTCAAGTTTTGAAAGTCATTCCCTTTATAGTGACACTTGGAACTAAGTTGCATCTTGGAAAACGATTATGCACCGTTTTCATAGTTTACACTTGTACTCTCCATGTGTGAAAATTGGTCACAGATTAGCTCACCCTTATCCCTTAAAACCAGATAGTGAAGAACAGAGCCGTTAAGTATCCCGAGGGACAGGGAGCCTTGAGTTCCCTCCTCTTTATAAGGGGGACAGGAAGCTGAGAAGCTCTGCAGCCCAGGTTTCAAAGGTAAGACTGGTTCAGCAGCTCTGAGAGTTTTATGGTCTCAGGATTTTGAGCGAAATGCCAATAAACCAGAGGTTTCTGTTTGGGTGAGGAGTCTGTTCCTTACCTGTCCCTGACCCTTCTTAGGATTCTTTTTTCTGGTCAAGTGGTTTATCATTTTCTTTTGCTTCTGTGCTACTTTGAGGAGGAGTACTGATGATAAAGGTGACTCAGTTCAAGGTGGCCATTTTGAAAGTTTGTGAAAAAGGACCAGTGGCCAGATACAGGTGTTCTGAGAAGCAACTGCTTTCATTTTGAAACAGATTTCTTACACTCCCTTTATAAGAAGTGGCAGTTATGATATTCAGTTTCATATTTTATCCTTTGATCTTTTTCACTCTCCTAAACCTCGTTCACTAGACTACAGTCTGCTAGGGGGTCTGCACTCATTCACTCATCTCCATAGCTCTGAGATGCAGACAGAACCAGGAACTTAGTAGATGCTTAGTTAGGATTTGCTGAAAGTCTAAGGCAGAAATAGATGTTCTCCTACTGACTCCATATTCCCTTTTTGAACCATACATACCGTTGATAAATGTATTTTTCTTGTGGAAATATTGTAATGTAGTTGAAGAAGAGTATTTGTAACAAAGAACAATGAAATGCTAATATACTTATTATGTGGTTACATAAGCTTTCTGCAAGCCAACTCAGGAACTTCATCATCATTTATAACATTTCTTTAGAAAAAAACACATTCTGGGTTCTAAAAATGTTGATTTCCATGTGTTTTGAAATTCTATCTCTAAATTTGGAAACCTTGTTGCTTAGTTTATGATATCTTTGGTTTTAGAAAATAGAATTTGGTCGAGGTTTTTAGTACATTTGTGAAGTGTTTGCTACTGTTTTAAAACAATTTTGGACTGGGCACAATGGCACATGCCTTTAATCCCAGCAATTCAGGAGGCTGAGGCAGAAGGATCATGAGTTCAAAACCAGTCTCATTAACTTAGCAAGACCCTGTCTCAAAAAAAAAAAAAAAGGGCTTGGGATGTGTTTCAGTGGTTAAGCACCCCTGGGTTCAATCCCTAGTACCCACCTCCCAAAAAATAAAAATAAAAATTGGGATCTATGGAGAGTATTCATTACCCTTGGTTGTTTATATTGTAAGAGCTATTACCATGAAATATCAAAAAGAGAACATTTTCTTGGTTTATGGATTAAATGAATTATTAGCATGTTTTTTCTCTTAAAAATCACTGAAAGACAACTGAAAAAAATATCATAGACTACAGAAAAGAGTTACAGGAGTACCTACATTGTATTTTTCATGCCCCTAGATGTGATGGTACCCAGGAGCGGCCGATTCTCTTTGATGCTGCTCGCACTCGCACTCTTTCTACCCTGCTGATTCGTCTTGCAGATTCCCTGCTCCCACGTGCTGACCATTACTGCAGCCTTGGTCACCTAGTCTTCTTTGAGCATGCAGGCTGTTGATGTCGTTTTCCTTCTTGGACATCTTTCCTAAGCTAATTACACACTAATATAATTAGAAAACTTGGTTTTTCATTCATGGGTACCTCAGACTTCCTTTTAAACCTGTTTTCTACTAATAAAAGCAAAAATCTTCCGTGCCCCGGAGACCAGTCTGCTAATGGAATCCTGCATCATCTTTCTCAAGCATTACCTTCTCTTCTCCCAGTCCTTCTTCCCTGTCCATCACCTGCGCTCCTTGGATCTGTCTTTCCACCTCACTATATTCCCGGTTCAGTTAACCAGTGTTCTTCTTTCTCTCTGTTCCTCTCTGGCAGACATTATTACATCACTTTTTTTTTTTTTTTTTCCATTTCTTTAAAGCACTTGGTTGCCTTTTTGTGTGAAATTTCACTCCATGTAACAAGGAAGGTACAGAAGCCTGTTGGAGCCCATGCTCTGTGACCTCAGAGGGGCCTTCAATATCATCTTAGAATCCAGCCAGCTCTTGTTATTTTTCTTTAAAGAGTTCTTTAGTCTGCTTTATATCTGTGGCTTCACCACTGTGCATCTCACATTCTGAGCAAAGGACTCACTGCCTGACTTACAAAGTAAATAAAATCCAAAGTGTAAGAACTCCTTCAACATCTCGCTTGTAAATCTATAAACACGCGTCGTATGTTATTGTGGAAATGGCAACTCCCCTTGGAAAGGTCACTGCCTCTCCCCTCACTTCTCTTGGATTTGTATTTATTTATTACCCATTGTCCTTACTGTTTTCAACCTCTCATACCCGTGAGCTCTCCCATGCTCAGTAACTCTTTACACCCTGTTTTTACCCCCCACACACTGACATTGATCTCTCCCCTTTTACATCTACTTTTTACGAGAGTTGTCTGCATTATTTTCATTGCTCATACTGCAGTGTGGCTGGCACCCTAGGCCCTTCCCTGAACCTGTTCTCTCCACTGTTACCGTTAATCTCCCCAATGCTAACTACTGGACATTTTCCAGAATTTACTAATCTTTCAAGCATCAGTCACTGCTGATCACTCCTTTCTTCTTTACAAATACTTTTCCTTGACACTTTTGGTAGTTCTCAGTTGCTGCTTCTGATTTTCCTGTGTGGATTTCTCTTCTGCTTAGCTCTTAAAATTTGCCATGAATCATGGCTCTGTTCTCAGTCTTTTTTTTTTTTTTTTTTTTTTTCTTTTTCTTTTTCTTTTCACATTTCATGGCAGCATGTTGTTGAAATGATCATACGTTTGTCATGATGCTCAAATGTGTCTTTCCAATCCACATCACTGTCTTGCTGTGCAACTTGAATCATTCTGTGGACACCGCATGTTTGGTCAAAGGTGAGTACTTCAGCATCCCTTCCAGAGTCCTTCTCTTCTTGGTGAAAGATTCTTAGTTACCTGTTGGCCCAAGCTGTGACCCTGAAAGTCAGCCTGGCTCCACTTTCTACACGAAACTACGATGTCACTCTCTTCAAGTTTTGTCATTGCCTTTGGGGGTTAGTTAAAACCCTTGACTGTGTCTTTCATTCTTCTTGTGAGCTATTCCTTCAGATTTCTCCAGACTCATCCCCCGGTGTACTCTGTACTCTTTCCCTGAATGTTGCCCCCAAAAGGCCTTTCTTTCTCTGCCTCTAGGTCTAGCAAGAAGATTCTCTTATTCCAGAAAGAATCTGTATACCCTAATTCTTGGCTTACTCTTTTCCTGCATGTACTGCAGTACAGAAAAATTTTGTAGATTTCTTTATCAATACTATTACTTCTCCTTGGCAGGTTAGTTGTTTTGTGAATATTTTCTACTCTAGAATCAGCTTATTAAAAGTAGCTTTTATTCATGAGCCAGTTTCCATTGTCATAGTTCTCAATTTAATAAAAAAAAATCAAGTTTGATGTTGGAACATAAAATCATGCTAGAAGATGGACTGTTTTTCAATGGCTTCTGGAGAATGTAATAATTTGTTTTCAGGAAATACCTGGAGCACTATAATTTATTTGTCCTTTTCCATTTCTTTAAAGCCCCGAAGTGGAGAGAGGAGTGATCTGTGGAAAACTGGAATGTGTTACTTATGTGTTCATTATTTCTAATACCAGAAATACTAGGCTCCCGGTTTGAACTGGCAAATGAAATTTAGTGTTCCCTTTGTTCATGTACAACTTTCAGGCTAAAGGAGGAAAGCAGATCTTCATCAAATAACCACATAGCAAAAGTTGAATTGAGAACTTTGACAGGTGCTATTCCAAAGAGAGTCTGTGCATACATCCGAGAAGTGGTCAGCGATGCAAGATTTCTCAGAACTGACAGCTCCCATGATTTTCCATTTGTTTGTTTTTGTTTTTGGTGCTTCCAGTATTTGAAAGAAAGAAATACCCCAGCAGGCAACATGGAGATGAGTTTGGACAGTACTGCAGCAGTGCAGGGAGGACATGATACACTAGAGCAGTACATCAGTGGCTTAGATAAGTGCCCACTGCCTACAAGGCTGGACAGAGTATAGCACAATAGGGATAAGACAAATGTTACTGCAGGCTCACAAAACCGTTGTGCTCAGATGCAGGGTTGATGTTTTTGTGCTATGAATATTTTAATCACCGTAGAATTTTTCACATGGAGAAAAATTTCAACAAAAGTTCTATAGAAAGGGATCAATGTTTCCAGTGTGTCTTATTAAAATGCAGAGAGGTGGAACAGAGGCCATAGCTTAGTGGTAGAACCCTTACTGAGCCTGTGTAAGACCCTCAGTTTGATTCCTAGCACTGCCATAAATAAATAAATAAATAGATAAGAATAGACAAGCTATTAATTATGTGATCTTGAGAGATAAAATACAATTTTATCCTTTTATTCATTCCTACCAATAGTCTCATGGAACTTATCCTCTTGTTAATTTATTTTTGTTTTCTGTGAAAAAAAGAAACGAAACTCTGCCTGTTAATGATAAAGCCGCAGTCATCCCAAAGGAGAGGGTGAAACAATTAGAATTCTTTAAAAAGGCCGAACACTGCCATCTGTTGTCCACTAAGATTGTTTTTAGGTTAAGCAAACAGAATACTCAAATTCAAGCAATTCTTAGAATTTACTAGTAACTCTTAAAATTTAGCCAGACTCCCAAAATTGATCAACTTCCTGAGTTCACACTTATTTCAGAGGTTCTTAATTTTCCTATATTTAAATACCCTTATTCATATCAGAGAATCCAGTTAAGTTCTCTTTGCTTCTTCCAAGAACAGAAATAGTCTTCTTATTTATGTAGCAATTTATATTAACCAAGCCTTTCCACATTCATTTGTGTGAGCAGCGACATGAAGAGCTCATGGCCTGAATTCCTCACATGTGCGCCAGTCACCCCCGCTTCTTCTAATTAGGAGAGAGAACTAGCAGGTCAAAGATATGGGTACTTAATATGATTTAAAAACTTTCGTTTTCTAAATAATAAATCAGTGTTTGATGGTAATGGTTAATTTTGAGTTTGGGGTGAATAGTGTCTGAAAGGTATTTAGAAACAGAAACAGAGAATGTTGGAACAGTGTATGGTTTATTTCCAGATACATAGATTGTAGGGAAGTGTGTGAGGACATCAAGCCATGTTGTAGATCACATATGGTGACTCAGAATGTTCTTTTGTTGTTGTTGTTTATTTTTGACAGTGATAAACACATAGTTTAAAAATATTCTTTTCAAACATGTATATAGGCTAATAACGTCTGTCTCACAATCTACCGTCCTTCCCCTCCCCACCCACCCTACCACTACCTTCACTCCCCTCTGTGCAATCCAAAGTTTCTTCAGAATGTTCTTTGAATACAAAAAGAGAAGGAAGTTAAGAATTCCAGTAATGGCTGGAATGGTTGGAAATCAGTTTGATGGAGTGCTCTATAGGTTTTCCTCCTGCTGTACATATACATTATCTTGAGGAGAAAATTCAAATGTAAATTCATATTCCCTGCCAGAAAATTAAAATAAGCAAACATCTGTTTTCGTTAGGATGGCCTTTAGCCAAGGTTCAGCCTACAATGAGTTACTGCAAAATTTTCACATGATTTCATTTTTTAAAAATTTCCCATCCAATTGCAAGTCTAAAATTATAAATGGGTCCTATGAAAGTATAAACACATATGCAGTTTTGCTGGCTCTGAAGCCAGAACCCATCATATACCAAATATCATTTTATGGAGTTAAGCTCATCTTCTAAATTAATTTACTACAACAAAAACCAAAATCTTGTTTCCTAGTATCACGGACAGACTCCCAGGGAAAAATTTGGAGGGGACGAAGTGGCAAACTATTCTATAGAGATGTGGGAGGCAGTAGTTTCCAAAAACCCATCAGGCAACTTTTCCCAGCATTGAGGACCAAAGTTGGGTAAGAAAAGTCCCAGTGACTCTTCCTTCTTATGTGTCATCTCTTGTACTGTTTATTCCTCTCTTATCCCAACTCCCTTTTCACCCTGAGAATGTTCTTCCCATGGTATGTTTGCCTCCCAGGGTGCCTCCCAGGATGACTAAATACAAAGAAAAAACTACTGCCAACAATGGAGCTAAGATGCCTGCTCTTAGAATTCTTTTCACATACTGTGTTATAAATCATACCAGTGCAATCAACCATGGTAACTGAAACCAGGACTTTTGTACCATTACTTTTTAAAAGACTCAAATTAATTTCAGAGTTATTATGAACACTTGAGACTAGAGAGTGCCATCTTTATGACTATATTCACCTAGAATAAGAAGTGAGACTGTTTGGAGTTTTTGTTTTATTTTGGTTTTATTGCTAAAGCAATAATATCTTCATTGAATCATCAGAAATATTACATAGTAGGTGGTGTTATTAACCCTTTTTTTAAGAGGTAAGAAAACAAAGGGCACAGAGAGAAATTAATTTCCCAAAGCTTTAGCAGCCCTGACATTTGAACACAGGCAGTCTGACTTCAGATTCTATATCCTTAGCAATTTCGTGAATTAAGAATTTGATGCTGATGAACCGATGAAACTTCTCTCTCATATCCCAGCTTCTGCAAATATTGCCTTCCACTTTCTCACATACAGAGCCTCACAAATTCTATGTATGATGAAACATGCATGTCCTGTGAGCTTCTTGTGCCCTCTGTGCTAATTCATTAACCAATTTTTCTTTCTCTTTCTTGATCCAGGAATGGTTATGAATAGCTTTGGCATAGCTATTATGTTATGCCTCATTTCAAGTCAAAGGAAATGTTGGGTTAAAAGTACTGTGGAGCCGTCTTAACTGACATAATTAGGAACAGTAGTTGGTTGGGGAATTCAAGAAATTCTAAAAGTTGGGAATCAAAAATATATGACAAAAAATTTCCATACCTCCAATAATGTTTTTTAACTTGATATGGACGTACAAGGGCTTCTGCACATCTTTGATGAAGAGCCAAGAATTTTTCTGAGTATGTATCCACCTTTATAGATTTCAGTTCAAGTTCTTTCTTAAGTGTACCACAACCATACTTCACTGTACAGATTTCCAATTTCAGGTTTTTTTTATAGTGGAAATGACTTATAGAGCTTGGAAGAATTCTAACTGGAAAACCCTTCGGATATGTTACGATTTTCTTTTGGAACCTTTAAAATTGTATCTCTCCTACCACCTTCAGTGGAAATCCATTTCAGGGCTAACCTTTATGAAGTCTACTCAAAGTGTTTATGGAAATTTATTCAACTTCGTCTTCCAGGAATGAAATTACATTTGTGAATTCATATCATTGGTAAATGGATATCCTGTTAGCATATGTGATTTACAATGACAAATTCAACTGATCTAAACAGATTTGAGACCAAACAAAACTGACACTGTTGAGAGAGAAAAAAAGTATATGGACATTTCTGAGAAAAGTCTGTTCCTAGTGAGCACTTGGTGTACACTAGGCATTTTACCATAGAAAAGAAAGCACGTCAGTGACTCAGCAATAAGTGGAAAGATAGAACTTAGGCACAATTAGCAATCAATGAATAAAGAACTACTTTTGGCAGGGGGTGGTACTGGGGATTGAATCCAGGAATGCTTAACCACTAAGCCACATCCCCTACCCTTTTTATTTTTTATTTAGAGACAGGGTCTCCCTTAGTTGTTTAGTGCATTGTTAGGCTGCTGAGGCTGGCTTTCAACTTGGGATACTCCTCCCTCAGCCTCCCTAGCCCCCGGAAATACAGATGTGCACCATCTGACCCAGCAAAACAAGAAATTTTCTAAGTCTTTGTGATATTTTTTAAATCTTTTTTTAAATTGTAGGTGTTTGGTGATGCCAAGAAATAGTTTTAAAATCATTTCCTTCTTTCCAAAAAATCATTTCTGTTTAATGTGTGCACGTGTGTGTTATATAGGAAAATAATTTAGATATATAGAATCAGAAGGGATCATCAAGAGATTCATCCAGCCCAGGTCAAAGAGATTTGTTTTAGATGAAGAGTCCAAGTATTCCAGTAGATAGTATTGCCTGTGGATAGGTTTGGAAACCATCACAAAATTCAAAATATATTTTGAGGTGGCCTGGTTTAAGGTATATAGCATTTCAAACAGGCTATCTCAATACTTTCTCAATTTTAGTATTCTAGCAGGTATAACCCTGCTTCAAGTTTCACATAGACTTGTGAAGAGAATTTTTTATGCTGCTTCTGATTCTTTTCCTCCAGTTAGAATTAATTTTGAAAGCAACTGACCTATTAAATGATTCACTGAGTCAGAAGACTTAAGAATTATTTCAAACTCTGCCTCTGGACATGGATGTATTCAACCTATTTCATTACGTTATCAATTTTAATCTTTGCCTTAAAATATGTATGAAGCAGCACTGTAACTTGAGTATGTTGGCACCAACTCAAAGGAATATTTTTAAGAACTGAAGGAATCATCCTCACCCTGTCCCCTTCCAAGATGATATTCCTAATTCTTTTGAACAGATTTCTGTTGACACCATCTCCTCAGTCTTTTTCCAGTTGTTCCTTGGATACCTTCACTATAAGTCAAATGATGTGCATTTGCTTCTGTATTTTCACTGATCTTGTTCCCATAGTTATTTCCTGAGCCTTCTCAAAGACACTGTCTTTTAGAAATTCTCTGAATGTTCTCTGATATGAACCTGAAACAGTTCTGGAGCAAATAATCTGGCATTTGCTTGAAGACATACAATTTCATTTTGCATTGTGTAAGTGACTTGATTACATAGACTTATTGGTTAGATATTTTTATAATTGACAGTTTGTGATAATTGAGAAACTCAAATGCCTTTTAAAGAGTGCAGTTCTTTCTCATTCCCACATGTATTCGAAGATTCCCCCATGAACATACCAGTTCAGCAATGTCAAAGCTTTAGCACAGTAGTAGCAGTAAAAGTGAAAACAATTTTCTGTATTTGATTCAATAGCTACATATCTAATCTAAGAGTTATGTTTAATGTTGATTATATTCGTTATCTTTTTAACTTCTTATAGTCCCACATTTTCTAGCTCTTTCATTTATAATGAGAAAAGACTTGGAAGCAGTCCTGACCATTTATGTGTGAAGGTCTAAAGCCAGCATTAGGCAGGTCCATCTGGAGATGGTAAAGTAGATTGGATGAAGATAAAGGGCAGAAAGGAAGATGTTTAAAAATGTGGATACGTTGAAAAGTAGGGAATGCACCCAGAGAATTCTTTATTTTATGCTTAATATATTAAACTGCTCTTTCCTCCACTGTTTATCAGATTTAAATACCAGATTTTCTATTTAAAGGTGGTAATCCAAATTTGGTTGTCATCTAAATAGTTTCTAGGAAATTACACTTGCATTTTCTTAAATGTTAAATATAAATATTTCTATTAGAAGGAGAGCCTGTGAAGTAGGATGTTTTATATTGCTTGGCAACTTTTTTTAAAGGAAAGATTTGTTTGATCTTCTGCACCTTAACAAGACTCAACTGTGATTTTGTGCTTAGAGTAGCTAGTTACTGCCCCAGAAGATGATTTCAGTGTGTTGGTTTAAGACTTTCCTTTAACGTGAACTTTATATAACTTAACTTTTAGTGTTTATTCTCACTATCTAAGATTTCACTAGCTAAATGAAACATTTCTCAGTAACATTGGTCTACCTAGATTATATATATATATATATATATATATATATATATATATATATATATATTTATATTTATATTTTAAAGTTGAATAGGTGTAGGAATATACCTTATGAGTGAGTCCATCCATTTTTTTCTACTTCGTATGTGATTTAAAGCAACAAAAAACTTTGGGTAACTACCAAAGCCCCGCTCCACTGAAATTCCTTAATGGAGACGCCTGAGTGTGCCCATGTCTTTCTGGCCTCCCTGCTCTTTCCTGAAACAGCAGTCAGCCTATCTTTCCGCCTTTTGGCATTTCACATGTGGTTAGTCTTGGCAGGTTTGTTGCAAAGAAATCCGATTGTTGGTTTTAGATTTCACGCCTCATTGAAGCCTTTAGTTATGTGAGCCAAAAAGGTGGTGATAACTTTTTATATATGCTATGACTTTTGACTCTTACACAATTCTACTCTTGAATCAGAAATATAATAAGGCAATAACTGAGTTAATAATAATCGGGAGTTGTTGGTTTTTTTCCCCCCAACAGTGGAAAAGTGATCACTTTAGTTTCTTACCCAAAGTTTGGGTAATTTCATTCCTGTTTGCCTGATTTTTGCTTTTGTTTTCACTTAAGGCCTTTGACTTCACAAAACTGCAGCATTGTGTACAGAAATGTATAATGTGTTTGTTTTCCAAATTCTTGTTCATGTAACATGTTCACATAAGGATGAATTTTCAGTTCTATTCTTATTTTCAAGTTATTTTTTTAAAAATTTAATGTTCTATGAATAAATAGAAAATATATCTCTTATTTTAAAAATGAAAATATACCATTAACAAAACATAAAACTAGAGTCTTATCCTCTCACCAATAATTTATTTTAAAATTTCATTTTAATTGTCAATAGATATGTTTCTCCTTTTTCTTTAGATCTGTAGGTTTTACATGCCGAAAATATTTTAAGAAACACATACTAATTATTAGAGCATAAACTGCTAATTTCATTGTCAAAAATCTTAAATTCTATATTCTACCAACAAAGATTGATTTCAAATTTTAAGTATTTTTGGAAACAGTCCAGTGACTTGTTAGTTTAATTACTGGAACAACATGGGTAATAATAGACATTTCAAGTTCAGAGGATAACATCGGGGGAGTTTTTCAGAAGTGTAATTATTAGAGGTACATGTAAAAGTACATGTTGTTAAGGCTTAGTGACATTTTTTATGAATATTTTTTAAAAATTAGCAATGTAAGTACATATATGACATGCATAATTACATATTCTAAAACTTAATATTGCACTGAAATTTTCCTATTGGTTGATAGTAGAGCATCAGTCCTGTGAACAGAGATAAAACCACAAGGTTTTATGATTAAATAAGATTAAATTATTACATATATATATGGAAACATAAGATTTAAAAATTTGGCATTTATTTCAGCATACTGTTTTGAATTTGAGCGGTTAAATCAAAATGTTTGTGTTTGCACCCTAGCATTTCCACTTTCCAACTGTCTGAGTTTGGCAAGTTATTTGTAACTAATAAAAATAAAATAAATAACAGTATCCACTTAGCCTTGTGCTCTGTAAATGTCAGTTTTCATGGTTATTATTATCATTATTGTTATTCTGGTTGTAAAATACATGTTCTCTATGATAGCTTTACAGAATAAATTTTTCCATTACTTATAGTCATTATAGGACTAGATATTTTCATGGATGTTAAGTATTTTCATTATCATACTCAACATTTTTTAATGGCATACGTTTTACCCATCTTGAAAAATATTTATTGAACATTTATCTAAATAATCAATTATGTGTCTATATACTCAAATCTTTTTTTAAAGTACATATAACTTTCAAATAGTTATTATACACCTTTGTTCACATACTTTCTCTATGGATTTACATTTAGTGGTTACAGTCTTTGGTTAGTGTTGCCAGAGCACTGCTATACCCTTTGTGAGCTTGTTTTTATGTCTTTACATATTTACAGAAATATTTCTTTAGAACAGATGTCTCAGTTTAGCTGGATTGTAGGATATGGGCATTTAAACTGTAAATTGACAGACTTGGCAAAATTTTCTTTGTAACATAATTGGACTGTTTTTTCATTTACTACTCATTTTCCCCAAACCATTATAAATGTTTGTTTTTATTATTCCACCAATCAGGTGAGTAATAGTTGCTTTTCTCATAATAATTTGCATTTTATTAGAGAGGAAAATTGACTTTTAGGTATTCATTTACATTTTATTTAAATTTTCTCTTTGTTGTCTCCATTTTTTTCCTTTCATTAATTTTTATAAGCGCTTTATTGTGTTTTGTCTTCTGTGTGGTTAACATTTTCTCACAAACCTTTTCCTTTTCTTATGGTATGTTTTCTTATGTAAATTTATGTATCTTTTTATAGTCAGATTGATCAGATGTTTCCTTGACAGTTTATGAATTCATATTATTTTTTAAAAGTTTATTTCTCATATTATAAAATACCTCATTTTTCTAATAATCTTACAATTTTACTCTAATCTCTTTGACACGTAAATCCATTGTGAGAGAATGATTAAAATTTATCTTCCTCCAAATACATAGTCAAATGCCAGTAGCTTCTTTAAAAAAAAAAAAAACTAAAGAGTTACTATTTACGTTTTTTATTTATATCATGACCATTATTGAAGACTAATAATTTCCTGCACAATATTAAGCATTTTTCATTGTAACTCCTTTTAAGTCTTGTGATCACCTTTTGAGTGTGGTACTGTTATGATTTTATCTGTTTAATTTGTGGATGACATTGCAGCATGGAGATGTTAATAATTTGACAGACCGTGCAGCTAGAGAGCTGTAGAGTTAGGAGGCAAAACCTCCCATTTCCAGAACCTATTCCCCTAATCACTAATTATCATGCAAATTAAATTTATATGGGTTCCTTGTAGCTCATACCAGACAGCATTTCAGTGTTAACAGTGCCCTGCTCCCTGCCCTCGGCCTCATCTTCCCTCCTGCCTTCACCTTCCACTGCTCCTCCTCTTCCTCCTCTCCCTGCCTGGGTTCTCTCCTGACCTGCGGGGCAGAGGAGGGCATTCCTGTCCTCTCTTTTGTATTCTTCTTTCTTTGTGAGGACAGAGTAATGTCTCTGGTCTGATGGTCATTTTGACAGCATATAACATGTGTCACAGAATTCTAGAACTGAAATCTATCCTTACCAACACTAAGAGAGAGACAGATTATGAATTTGAACACAAAATTGAGTTGCTTTTTAGGCAACTCTAATATTAACATTAGTTGAATAATTGCCATACCAGGCTCATGTGTCACATTAAAATATTAATAAAATTAAAATTTATGGTATGATAATATTACTTTCAACATTGAATTTTAAAGAATGTTCATGTAAAATGATAGGTTCTTCATAAGAGTGGTTGACATGAAGGTTTTTAGAGTTCTCTAAAATTTCTTGCCTACTAAAAACAAGTGTTTCTTTTTTTTTTTTTTTATGTATATTTTTGTTGTAGGTGGACGCAATACCCTTATTTTATGTGGTGCTGAGGATCCAACCCTGGGCCTCAGGCGTGCCAGGCGAGCACGCTCCCACTAAGCCACACCTCCAGCCCTAAAATTAGTGTTATTTAATCTCTTCAACTTTACTCTATCCTTCCCCATGTTCTAGCATTAAAAAATATGCCACAGTTAGGAGAAGGATGTTCTGATGTTCTCTCATACTGTAGGGTGGTTATAGATGCTGATAATATGCTCTATATTTTAGAAAGCTTTCTAGAAAAAAGGATTTTGAGTGTTTTCATGATAAAGAAATGATAAATGTTTGAAGAGATAGTTCTGTTAACCCTTATTTGAACATTATGTGATGTTTACATGTATTGAAATATGATATGGGACCTCATAAATATGTATAATTTTATGTGTAAATTTAAAACATTAAAATAATTAAAATGTAAAAATTTTTAAATGTGCCATGAACACAGGAAGAGTGAAAGCCAGGAAAAATTTTAGCGGAGTTTGTAGTAGAAGTTGATTTGAATTTTATTGTACTGACATTTATATAGTTAGTCTGTTTATTTTCCGTTGGAAAAAACCCAGTTTAACTGTGTGTGCTCCCAGCCTCGGGCCTTTTCTTACTCTGTTCTCTTGGTTTGGTGTCTCAGTCTTCAGGAACCAGTATTACTGTGGATATTGCTGTGATGGGCGAGGCACATGGCCTCATTACTGACCTCCTGGCAGACCCTTCTCTGCCCCCGAATGTGTGCACGTCCCTGAGGGCCGTGAGCAACCTGCTCAGCACACAGCTCACCTTCCATGCCATTCACAAGCCCAGAGTGAATCCTGTCGTTTCCTTCAGTGAAAACTACACCTGCTCTGATTCTGAAGAGAGCCCTGAAAAAGACAAGCTGGCTATTCCCAAGGTAGGTACTGATGACGCATCCTTTAAAAGCTTGAGCTTTTTATCTTAATCATCTCCTCGCTTTCCTTCACAGTCCCTCCAAACCCATCTATAGATTCATATCAGTTACTGCAGGAAGGTGAGTTGATTCTGATGGCAAAAATAATAAAAATTTAAACACAAACACTTCTGTCATAATACATGATAACTTTCTACAAATAGAAAATTGACCTTTTGTGTTACCTTTTTATTTACACTTGTAAGAAATTTTGTTTTGTTTTGTTTTGTTTTTTGATGCTGGGGATAGAAAGCAGAACCTCATGCATGGTAGGCAAGTGCTGTATGACCAAGCTACACTCCCAGCCCCAGGGTTTACTTCTGTGTACCAGGCTGTGTTGCAGGCAATGAGGCTGTTACAGTAAAACACAAACAAAATAACATTAAGAATACAAAAAGAGTCCCTGCTCCATTCTCATGTGAATTCTGTTTAAAATGCACTGCCTTGTAAAACTGGATTTGGCTCTGATATCTTAGACATATTTCAAAGTGCCCTTATGGATTTCTCAAACATGTTTTAAACTTGGACTGGTTTTAGTTATCTGTAGATTATTTAAGGTAAAAAATGTCATACTGATTCATATAGACTCAGGAAATGATACAAATCCTTTTTAAATTATAAGTTGGACCTCCCTTATCTGAAAATCGAATACCTGAAAATGCTCCGAAATCCAAAATGTTGGTGCTCCAAAAATTTTACATACTGGAGCATCAGATTTTCATACTGGTTAGTTGAACTGGTAAAGTCTATGCAAGTATTTCACAATACAAAAAAAAAACTCCAAAATCTGAAACACTTTGGATCCCATGCATTTCTCATAAGGGATGCTCATTCTGTTTAAGATAACCTGTTTTTCAAAAGTAAATAGTACTGGCAAGATCCTGTACCTAGTTCAGACCTTGGTGTATAAATACAAGTTATACTAAAGACAAAATGTCATAGTTTCAGTGGTCTGGGGTACATGGAGCATAATTATTACACAATAGCCAAGTAGCCATGCCCTTGAACTGGTAGCGAGTAGCATCCGTGAGCCTGAAGTGGAGTATCTTGGCCCAGGAATATGATCCTTATAATTTTATCAATTGGATATTTATAGAGTGTCCTTCAAACATCCATTTCTCTGAAAAAGATACACCAAAGCATGATATGAAAGTAAAGAAATGGAGAGAAAGATTAACCGATTCCTTTGATCTCAAAAGAGATTGTGATTAAAAAACTTGGCAGATGAAGGTGTTTAGCTTTTCCTCCTTAATTATCTTCTTGGATACGTATTTACATCTTTAGGACACACTGGACACTATTGAATGTCAGAGCTGTTCTTGAATCCCTATGGGTTACCTACTTCAATTCTCAAAAAAGTTTTGGTTTCTTCAGAAGAGCAGAGAGTATCCTTGTAAACTGTGGCTACACAGATGGTTTATAGGAGGGATTAACCAGAAATGAAAGTGGGTGAGGATCTTTCTATTAAGCCTGTTACTGAAGTTGCATGGAGAACACACCTTCACTTTGGTTTCTAAGATTGAGACCCTCTTGAGAGTGCTAGTACCCATGATGGCAAGCTCAGGCCCTGGCCTCAGTGCCTATGACACCACGTGTCCCACTTGGGATATGTTAGGAGCAGCAATGGCACAGAGAGGGAACAGCGAGTTCCTATCAGGGCTCCTATTGAGAGATCTTGAGATTGGTGGATTTACCTGTATCTCTGATTACTCAATCACATTTGCCACAGAGAAGTGGTACTTTTTTATGAAAGAGTCTATTTTTACACTTAGTTCCCATGATTTGTAAATCAAGATTGTAAAAAATAAATCAACAGAACTTGTGGGTATAAACTGTTGTGTAAAGTGATATTAATTAATCCATGCCCCAAACAAGTGATTTTGTGAACAACTTTTCCCATACTAACTAAAGTATTTCAGGGAATACCACAACATGTTGTTATTTAAAAATTCATTCATTTGGGCCAGAAAGTATTTTATTGAATTTCTGCACATCCCAATTTTATATAGGCAATATTGAACCACTGTGGTTTCATCAATTCAATTCCAATTAAAAATCATTTCCTTCTACTATATTACATGAAAGTTAGTGATACAAGTGTGCTTGGTAAATAAAATCAATATATATTCCTTCCTAGCGCCTGAGAAGAAGTTTGCCCCCTGGTTTGTTGAGACGAGTTTCATCAACTTGGACAACCACCACCTCGGCCACAGGTCTACCCACCTTGGAGCCTGCCCCAGTACGGAGGGACCGTAGTTCCAGCATCAAACCTCATGATGCACCTTTGCCCAGGTTAGTCAATGCTCCTGCTGGTTTCCTGTCTCTTAGAGAATTCACTTAACCAAAAAGAATTGTAACTTACAAGAGAAGAGCAGCCCAACTAATTATAGTTGGCTATAGACCAGTATTGGCAGTGGAAAGATTGTGTAGCTTAAATCCAGAATATCACAGGGATTAATTTCAGATAATTAGGCTTAGATTTTGTTGCGTGACTTTGTGTATAAGAAGAAAGAGTGCCTGAGATGATCCTTGATGTCATGACCTTGAATGGAAAGGGTTGAGTCCAGGAGTGAAAGGTAGGACAGATTTAATCTTTGTTGAAATCCATACAGAGATGCTTGCATCTAAAGCACCTAACCTGCTGGAACTGCTGGTGCACACCTGTAATCTCACCTGCTCAGGAGGCTGAGGAAGGAGGATCACAAGTTTGAGCAAGACCCTTTCTTTAAAAGATATATAAATAAATAAATAAATCTGAGAGTGTCTTTCACCAGTAAAGCTCCCCTGTATTCAGTCCCTGGTAATGCCAAAACAAAACCAAGAAAACTAGGATGACATTTGCAAATGAGAAATAGAATCCTCTAGTCCACCAAACCCCTGTCCTATCCCTATAGGAAAGGCAGAAAGATAGATCACCATTCTAAGAACACAGATCTGTTCAAAAATTTGGTAATTTAAACATTTTTGCATATGTGTATACAGTGTTAGTATTGAACCCAGGGCCTTGTGAATGCTAGGCAAATGCTCTACTGCTGAACTACACCACCAGTATAGTAGTTCAATGTAGAACAACTTTATTTACAATACTAATTCCAGTTTTACAAAGTCAATGTTCAGTTTTTCATCACTGTGATAAAATACCTGAAACAATCAACTTATTAAGTGAAAAGGTTTATTTTGACTCACAATTTCAGAGGTTTCAGACCATGGTCCTGATGCTTTGGGTCCCTTTTGGCACAGTTCATCATGGCAGTACAGGTGGCAGAGAAGACCTGTTCACCTCCTGGTAGCCAGGAAGGAAAAGGAGAAGGGAGCTGGGTCCCCATAGTCCCTTTAATGACACACACCCAGTGAGCTAACTTCTTTCCACCAGGCTGTACCTCCTAAAGTTTCTACCACCTCTCATGGACTGGTGATCAAGACTTTAATACATAGGTCTTTAGGGGAAATTTAAGATTCAAACTGTAACAATGCCTTAAAAGTCAGAAATACTAATGCTAAAGAAAAGATATTATTAAGGACATAGAAAGAATTTCTAAGAAAATATCTACCAAAAGAAGCCCTTTTACAGGAAAGTATTGTGTTTGTTCTTTTCTAATTAGAAAAAAGATAGCATACTTTATATGAATTCAATAATTCTGAGAACATATGCCATATGATTTCAGGATTTTGAAACATATATGTCAGTGATCTAATGAATGAAAAATAGCCACATATGTTGAATTATATGATAGCAATATCAATAGTAACTTTTTTCTTATCTTAGTCTCTAATATAAATAAAATACCATGCTGACATTGGCAGAGAAATTGAAACCTTCCACGTAATAAGAATTAAAAAGCCTGCTGACTTTTCTTGCTTTCTTGATAAACGATGTTTAATTGGTTTCTTTTGTATAAATGTTTGTGGTCTAGTAAACCAATAGAATCAGAAACAAACTCAAACAATTCTTTCATATATCTGTGTAATTTCACTATGTATTCTTACCTGGAATTTTGTAAACTTACAAATGCCATGATGGGAGAAAGTTACACACCCTGCTGGGACCATTTGTTAAAGGTTGAAATGAGAACTCATTGCTAATATTTTTCTCTAAAACGTTGGCCAATTTCAGTTTCTATAGCAGCATATATTAAAAAAAATGATAGGGCCAAGTATTACAATTAAATATTGCTTAATAAAATAGATTATGTCCTCAGCATATCTCATTACTTACGTTACCAATTCACTTTAGTAAGTCTTCTACGAGAGTGTAGTTCATTTCCATAGAATGACATGCCTTCTCAAATGTCTTCTTTCCTTCTGTTATTCTTTGTTACTTCTTGTCAAATCTCATTTCCCCCATTCTTTTCTTCAAGTCAATTATATGAAACTGGGACCTGAAATTGAAATCATCACAAGGAAGAGGGTTCCAAGAAAAGTTATGAGCTTAACTCCCAAAGATCCTATCATTCTACCTTATAAAATAAATATACAGACTCAAATATTTGCAAAAGAGATAAGAAGTAACATATCCCACTCAATCTCTTTCACCTAAAAATATTTATAGATGTCTTCTTGGGTATACTTTTTCCCACTCTCTAAACTACTAACTCTAAATTTCACTTTCCTGTAAAAACTCCTCATTTAAAATTTAATGATACAACTTTTTTCACCATTATGAACATTATGAAATTGATTTTGAAAAGGATTTAACCCTTTAAGGGAAAAATCACATGTAAGTAAATAGCCATAGTACCACCTTTAAATATGACTGGTTTCAGTCATTAGTTAAAAGACAAAATTAAAACTCTCTTCACCTAGGAAAACTGTTGCCCAAACTGCTGATTAATTTCAAAACCGATTTGAGTTTTAGCCCTGATGTTTCTTCCCTTTGAGCTTTTATTTCTTTCTTTCCCCCTCTGACCTTTTGGTGGAACTCTTTGAGAACTTTAATAATCCAAAAAAAAAAGAGAATGAGAAGTAAAAATTAAAAACAGTTCACAACTTACATGCCTCTAGGTATGCAGCTGGATAAGTTCCTCCTGAGAAATTCTAGACATAACCTGGTAGAAAGGACACTGGGCTGAGAGTCAGAAGGATCTGGACCACATGCACATTGTGTTCCAAGAGACCATGAGCCTGTCTGAGCCTCCGTCCCCTCTGGGAGGAATCATTATAGGAGGAGAGCTGTGGTACAATTGCAGAGACAGACTAGATGGAGAAATACAAGTAGGTGGTTTAAAACATAGACTGAGAAGTAGAAAATGTTGACATAAACCATGTTCTAAATTATTCCAAGTTGACCTTGAAACTGGCATCTGCCAATTTGTGTCTCAGGGAAAAAAGGAGCTATTAACTCAATAAGATTTTTAATAGATCGCGAATAGATAAGATTGCGATTGTTAGAACTGAAGGTATAAAAATCTACTTTTGTGAAAGAGAGTTGAGATCTTCCATAATAGGCACGTAGAGGATTTTCCTCTGCTGTGTTAGCATGAGAAAACCAAGTAAAGGTTTCCCTAAGCTGTTTCAGCTCCAGAATTCACATTTTTCTTTAATCATGAGATCTAAACTAGAATCAAGACATGAGGGTCAATGACAAGCTGAAAACTCTTGTGCAGAAGAACACAAAGAAATGTATGAAACTGCCTGTAAACTATAATACATTTATATAAACATAGTATATGTAGATTTAATATAATTTAGTAAGATTATAATAAATTTATATATTAAAATGGGATATCATTGACTAGGATTTTATTTATCTTGACTTCATTACATCTCTACACATTAAGGTTACTATACTGTCATACTTTTCAGACTTTTAAAAAGACATAAATGTTTTTGTTTGGAAAAAAAAAACAGAATAATAGTTTTTGAACTAACCTTCATAATACACCATTGAGAGATTAGAAATGATAGAAGGTCTTATCTTTTAAAAGTCCACATAAAAAGAATAATAATTTATTCCTTATTTTATGGACTAAGATATGAAAATTTTTAGCCTACATATACATTACATGAAATTTATTCACAGTAAATCTTATCAGTTAATCAACCCAGCAAAAGAAACTAGCACCATAAGAAACAGTTGGCTAGTTATCTGTCTCACACCCAGGTTTTCTTAGATTTTATTATTCATAAAATTCAAACCATTTGTGAAAGACTTAGGGTGAGATTTCTAAGAAGGACATGAAACAAATATTTTACATGCTTTCTTTAATTGTATTGGATAATTTTCTTATGTTCATTCTGAATTTCAAATATCTCCTTTATGATATTTATGGTCTACCGTTACTAGAAGTAAAGAGAAGAGTTGAAGTACTTGGGTCAGTAGTTGAAGAAAATTTGTCCAACTATAAAAAGAGAAAATGAGATATACTGTAAGTGTCAGTGCATCAGATTGGCCTCAACACAAATTCCAGTTGTCACTAATTATCCAGTTACTGCATCAAGGATACAGATAGTAGCACATACATGCTCATCATTCTTCCCTTTGAGAGACCTGAGACCGTTGGTGTATTGCCTAAATGTCCCTTTTATTCCATATTAGCACATGTTCTAGTTTGAATTTAACATGCAGGATTCTAAGCAAGGCATGCACAATGTTGATTATACAAAGGGAACCACTTTGGCTATGGACCCTTTGAAGTTATACTGCATTAATTATTCAGCTATACAACAATCTCCATATATCCATGACTGCAAAGTTCTCCAATAAACCACCCAGAAAAGACCAGGCATATCCTCCCCACAGGGCCAAACTAAGATCAGCTAAAGATTAGATTGTCAAATTATATTCATGCAAATTAAAGATTTTTACACAGGAACAAATTGACTAGTGTATGAATTGGATAAATACAAAAGTTTTCTCTTTCTTTAAATAGTATGCTTGATGAATGACTGATGTATCTTCTGCAAGAGACATACGCTTAGATAACCTGTTTTGTCATTTGAAAGTAAAGTTATTCTGTCAGTGAGCTTGAGCCTGTACCCAGATTGGCAAGTCTGTCATGAAAATTACGGTTTTGTTCTGGGAAGATTTGCCCAATAGTTGAGTAATTTATTCATTAGTGTTTAAATTCTGTCTTTACAGCTCTATTAATTCTGATTCTTGGAGTAACCCAGTGATGATGACCCTCACCAAAAGCAGATCCTTCACTTCATCCTATGCTGTTTCTGCAGCTAACCATGTAAAGGCTAAAAAGCCAAATCGACCAGGTTAGTAACCTACAAGGAAGTTCATACTCTAAATGTGCTTGGTCATGGAGTGAGCAAGCTTTAAGTATAAAAATATACTGAGAATACACTAAACTCAGATATCTTTGGTTCAACTACTCTGTAAGTTTCAGTAACCCATTAGTTATTTAAATTTCTACTTCATGGGATTATACAGATTCCTGGACATTGGTGTACCAGATTCCCTATCTTGAACTTATTAGCTGAGTAGGAAATCAGCATCCCCACTAAGGATAATCTCTGAGAGCACCACCTTTTAAATGCCAGTTTTATTTTTAGTGTTTGTTAAAAAAAATTGCTTTTCAAGAATATGCCATATATATATATGGATGAGAAATTGCTTCATTTTACTATACCTGAGCTATGATAAGGAATTTAGATAGCACAATTAAGAATGATAAAATTATAGGCAGGAAATGAAATGATTTGGGGAAAGATTATCATTTGGTGGAGTACTGAAGCTTAAACCCACTGGCACTTTACTTCTGATTTCTATCCTCAGTTCTTTTTTATTTGTTATTTTGAGACAGGATCTTGCTAAGTTGCTGAGGTTGGCCTTGAACTTGTGATCCTTCTCCCTTAGCCTTCTGAGTTGAAGAACCAACTCCTATGTTTTTAACGCACTGTAGAAAACTTTCACAAGTTATTTCCTGATTAGTTTCTTAACCTTCTGTTGAGCAGCTCTTTCTTACTAGGATAGTTGACATTCAAATTGTGACTGCCATGGGGACCCCACACTCCCAATTTTTTATGTCCTCATCCTCATGACTGCTAAAAGCTCTGCTGGCTTCCCTCCCTAATTGCTTCATGACTCTGCCTAGATTCTTAGTCTTTCTTTTTTTTTTCCCCCCAAAGTTTATTTTGATTTTACATTTTTTTGGTATTATCATTTTACTAAATGTTCAGGATAAAAATAAAATATTCCGATAATTACAGAAATAGATTCAAAGTGTGAGTAAATATTCTTTTTAGTAAAAGACTGAAATAATTGTATCACATGAAGTCCAGTTCTATCACTGTTAATTTATTCATAGGAATTATTGGCCACATTTGCAAAGACTCCTTTTTTATTATACTTATTAATGCATATTAATTGAGTAGATTAATTAATTTGATGGTGACATTTCCATACATACATACATTGTGTTTTTATCATATCTACCCCTCCCATTAGCACTCTCCCTCACTCTCCGCCCTCTTTCCCTCGGTTCCCTTCCCTTCTCTGTATGGTCCCCGTTCTACTTTAATGTTATTTTTGTTGTTTCCATGTGACAGAAAACATGCAGGACTTGTTCTGATGTGTCCAGCTTATTTTGCTGAACATGATGACGCACTCCAGTTCCATCCACTCTCCAGCAAATGACGTGATTTCATCCTTCTTTATAGCTGAATGATACTTCAGTGCATGTGTATACCATATTTTCCTCATCTGTTCTTCTTTTGATTCCATAATTTGGAATCAACATAATTCCATAATAGAATTCCATAATTCTAGGCTGATTCCATAATTTGGCTATTGTGAATAGTGCTGCAATAAACATGGGCATGCAGTTACCTTGTCAGTACACAGATTTCTTTCCCTTCAGGTATATACCCAGGCGTGGTATAGCTCTATCACATGGTAGTTGTCATTTTAAATTTTTGAGGACTCCTTATACTGTTTTGCACAGTGACTGTTCTAGTTTCCATTCCCACTAACAGTGTATAAAGGTTCCTTTTTCCTTATAGCCTCACCTGTGTTGGTTATTTTTTGTTCTTTTGATGATAGCCATTCTGACTCAAGTGAGATGGAATTTCAATGAAGTATTGATTGGCATTTCCCTGACAACTAAACATGTTAAACATTTCCCCTGTATTTATTGTAGAGTTGTGCTTTTTTTTTTTTAAGTTAGTGCATTTTAATTGTACAGAATAATGGGTTTCATTGTGTATTCATACATGCAAATAGCATACTTGGATCATATCCACCCCCATTATCTCCCTTCCCTCACCCTTCCTGCTGATCTACTTCCTCTCCTGTAGTAGTCTTATTGCTACTTTTGTGTCTTTTTTTTTTTTAACCTCAATTCTATATATGAGGGAAAATAGGCAATATTAATGTTTCTGTTTCTGCCCTTATTTTGCCTAACATTATTATCTTCAGTTCTATCCATTTTCCTACAAATAATGTGACTTTGTTGTTCTTCATAGCTGAATAATACTCCTTTGTGTATGTATACCACATTGTCTTTAGATACTCATCTGTTGATGGGCACCTAGACTGATTCCATAGCTTGGCTATTGTGATTAGTGCTGCAATAAACATGGATTACAGAAATCTCTATCCTATGCTGACTTTAATTCCTTCAGATATATACTGAGGAGTGGTATTGCTGGATCCTATGGTATTTCTATTTTTATTTATTTTTTGAGACCCTTCCCTACTGATTTCCATAATGGGTATAGCAACTTACTCTCCCAACAACAGTGTATGAGGGTTCCTTTTACCCTGCAACTATAATAATAATAATATAATAATTAGGGCAGCCTAATTATTTTTGTTACTTTTGATGATAGCCATTCTGACTGGGATGAGATGGAATCTCAATGTAGTTTTGATTTGTATTTCCCTGATGGATAAAGAAGTTGAACATTTTTTCCTGTATTTCTTAGCCATTGGAACTCCTTTTGAGAAGCATCTATTCAAAACTTGTGCCTATTTTTTGATTGGACCACTTGTAGTTTTGCAGTTAAGCTTTTTTGAGTTCTTTATATATTCTAGATATTAATCCTTTGTCAGATGACTAGCTATCAGGTTTTTTTCCCATTCTGTAGGTTGTCCTTTTACTGTGTTGATTGTTTTCTTTGCTGTTCAGAAGTCTTTAATTTGATAGAATACAATTGTCAATTCTTGATTTTATTTCCTGAGCTATTGGAGTTCTACATAGGAAATCATTGCCTGTTCCAATATCTTGAACTCACCTGTCTTCCCCTTATTTCAAACTTTCAGGTCTTATAGTAAGATCTTTGTTCCATTTTGAGCTAATGTTTGTCCAGGTTGAGAGATAGGGGTCTAGTTTCTGTCTTCTCTGTGGATATCTAGTTTTCCCAGCACCATTTTTTCAAGAGACTTTTTTCTCCATCATTGGTCTTTGGCACCTTTGTTGAGAATTTTATGGTTGTGGATGCATGGGTTAATTTCTAGGTACTTTATTCAGTTCTTTGTTCTGTGTCTGTTCTGTGTCAATACTGTGTGGTTGTTTGGTTTGTTTTTTTAACTGTGGCTCTGTAGTATATTTTAAAATCAAGTATTGTGATGCCAGTAGCATTGCAATATTTGGATTTTTTGTGCTTAAATATGTGAATTTTAGGATTGTTTTTTTCTAGTTCTGCAAAGAGTATCATTGTCATTGGTATTTCAATGGGGATTACACTGAATCTCTAGATACCTTTGGTTAGTTCAGTCATTTTAACAATATTGATTCTCCCAATCCATGAACATGGGAAGGTCTTTCATCTTCTAGCTCAATTTCTTTCTTCAGTGTTTTATAATTTTTCTTATGGAGGTCTTTCATCTCCGTGGTTAGGTTTATTCTTAGCTATTTTATTTTTCTTTTATGAAGCTGTTGTGAACTGAATTTTTCGTTCTGTTTTCTTTCTCAGTGAGATCATTTCTGGAGTACAAAAAATCCTACTCATTTTTGTTGATTTTATGCCCTGCAACTTTGCTGACTATTCATCAGTTCTAAGAGTTTTTTTGTTGATCCTTTAGGGTTTTCTAGATATAGAATCATAACATCTGCAAACAGGTATAATTTGACTTTCTCCTATCCTATTTCTACTCCTTCCTTCCTTCCTTCCTTCCTTCTCTTGTCTTATTGCTGAAGTTTCCAGTAATATTTGAAAAAGTGGTAAGAGTGGGCACCCTTGCCTTATTCCTGATTTTAGAGAAAATGTTTTCAATTTTCCCCATTTAGATTGATGTTAACAATGGGTTTGTCTTGTATAGACTTCATTGTGTTGAGGTATAACTCAACCTAGTTTATTCAGAATTTTTATCATAAAGGATTGTTAGATTTTGTTGAAGGGTTTCCTGCATCTATTGAGATGTTTTTTGTGCTTGATTTTGTTTATGTGGAGTGCTACATTGATTGATTTGCATATGTTGAACCAACCTTGCATCCCTGGGATGAATCCAACTTGATTAACATTGTTTAATTTGATTTGCAAGTATCTTATTTAGGATTTTTGCATGTGTTTTTATTAAGAATATTGTTTTATAATTTTCTTTTTTGTAGTATCTTTATCAGGTTTTGGTGGAAGGGTACTGCTGGCTTCGTACAATGAGTTTAGAAGAATTCCTTCCTATTTTTTATTTTTTGGGATGATTTGAGGAGCATTGATATGAGTTCCTCAAATGTTTGATAGCTGAGAATGGATCCACTCCTGAGCTTTATTTGTTGGAGACTTTTTAATTCTGCTTTAATCTCATCACTTATTATTGAGGTATTTAAGGGTTTTGTTGTTGTTGTTTGTTTGTTTTAATATCCTTTTGGGTTCAGTTTTCCTAGGACATATGTATCTAGAAATTGTTTCATTTCTTCTAGATTTTCCAGTTTATTGACATATAATTTTCCAAAGAATCTCCTAGTGATCTTGGGAATTTCAGTGATATCTATTGTAATACACCCCTTTTTAACCTCTCATTTTACTTATTAGGGTCTTCTCTCTCTTTGTTAGTGTGGCTAAGGGTTTATCAATTTTGATAACCTTTTCCAAGAATCAACCCATTGTTTCACTGATTCTTTGAATTTTTTTTTTTAGTCTCTTTCTTATTTCTTTCCTTCTGCTGATTTTGGGTTTGGTTTGTTCTTGCTTCTTTGACTTTGACTTTGAGATATATCCTTAGGTTATTATCTGAGATCTCTGTTTTCTTTTTCATGTAGTCACTTTCCTCTTGGTACTTCTTTCACTGTATCTCACAAGCTCTCATGTTGTTTCCATTTTCTTTTGAATCTAGGAATGTTTAAAATTTCTCCAATTTCTTCCATGAACCACTGTTCATTCAAAATTGGGTTTTTTATTCTCCATGTATTTTTATATTTTCGTTATTTTTCTTGTTGTGAATTTCTCGTTTCATTCTATGATTATCTGATAAGATGCCAGAAAAATTTTCAAGATTTTTCTATTCGTCATATAAGACTTGTCATATGTGGTCTGATTGGGAAAAGTTCCATGAGCTGACAAAAAGAATGTCCCTTCTGCCACTATTGTTTGGAATATTCTGTAGATGTCTGTTAAGTCTATTTGACCTGTAGTATAATAACTGATGTGTGATTGTTGACTTTTTGTTTAGATAAACTATGAAAGTAAGTTATTGAAGTTACCCACTATTATTATGTTGGGGCCAATCTCTCCCTTTGTGTCCTGTAGCATTTTGTGTGTGTGTGTGTGTGTGTGTGTGTAAGAGAGAGAGAGAGAGAGAGAGAGAGAGAGAGAGAGAGAGAGAGAGAGAGAAATTGGGTGCTCTTATATTCAGTACATATATAGTCTTACAATCTTTATATTTTTTTGATGATTTTTCCATTTAGGAATAGATAGTGTCCTCTTTTTGCTCGTCAGACTGAATTTTGGCTTGAACTCTATTTTGTATGTAAGTGTACCTACTACTGCTTGCTTTCAGATTTCATTTGCTTGAAATGTAATTCTATATCCTTTCACTTTCAGTCTGTGTATGTCTTTGTCAGGGAGGTAAGTTTCTTACAGGCAGAAAATTGTTGGTTCTTAGTTTTTAATCTATTCAGTCAGTCAGAGTCTTTTTATTGGAAACACAAGACCATTTATATTCAGGATTATTATTAAAAGGTATGTTCTAGTTTCTGTCATTTTGTTGTTGTTTTTTTCTGTTGTTTCAAATAATCTCCTTTTTCCCATTTGCCTTAGAAGTTTTATGATTTACTGCATTAATGATATTTCTTTTCTAATTTTCCTTGGCTTATCTACTCTTCTAGTGAGATTTATTCTTTCTCATGTTCTTGTGGTTTTATTATCTTTATCTTTTTTTATGTAGGATTCCCTTAAGTATTTGCAGCAATGTGAGTTTTGTGGTCATAAATTTCTTTATGTTTATCTTGGAAGATGTTTATTTCTTCTTTCATTCTGATGGATAACTGCTGAACATAGTAATCTAGGTTGGCAGCTTTTTGTTTTATTTTTTTTCCAGAGCTTGACATATGTGATTCCATGCCCTCCTGACCTTTAGAGTTTTCTGTTGAGAAATTTTCTATTTTTCTGATGGTTTGCCTGTATGAATGACTTGGAATTTCTCTCTTACACCTTGTAACAGTCTTTCTTTGTTCTGTACTTTTGGCAGTTTAATATGATGTGGAGCGGTAATTTGTTTGAGGTTCTAAATGCCTCTGTTCCTGGATGTCCATTTCTTTATCAGGATTCGGGAATTTTTCTTCTATTGTTTCCTTGAGTATGTTTTCTATGCCTTTAGCTTATAGCCAATCTTCTTTTCCAATTATATATGTTTGCTCTTTTAATGGTGTCCCACTGATCTTTTTGTTCCATTCTTTATTTCTTTTTTTTTTTTATTATTGTCTGTAAGTGTTACTTTATCAGTTTTGTCTTCAAACCCCAAGTTTTTTCTTTCTTCTGATCTAGTTTATCAGTGATCCTTTGAATTGGTGTTTTTATTTGACTTATTGAGCTTTTCATTTCCAAGATTTGTGTTTGGTTATTTTGCACAGTGTTTATTTCTGTATTGAATCACTCTTTCATATACTTCATTTCCTTCCATAGTTCATTGAGCTGTTTCTTTTTTATCATATTTGAAATGATTGATCATTTTGAAATCATTCTTTTACATTCTTTACCTATCATTTCATTGACTTCAGTGTCTTTGGAATCAATTGTTAGAGAGTTAACTTTCAGAGAAGTCATTTTTTCATATTTCTTGTGTTTCTGTGTTGAAATTTGTGCATCTGTTATTAATAGGTTTCAAAATTTTGTATATTATGTAAGAGCCTGTGGGTCCTGTTTTGTTTGTAGGACTTTCAAGAGTGGAGTTCCTCTAGTAGATTAGGTAGGTGTGTTGAGGATAGCACAGTATATGGGGTATACCCTCTGTAGTTACTCCTCTAGTTTTGTCAGAACTGTGCAGTCAGTGTCAAAGACAAATGTGTGTGTGTGTGTGTGTGTGTGTGTGTGTGTGTGTGTGTCTTAACATTGGAGAAAAGATAAGTGACCTTTCAGGAAAGATAGTCAGTCTTAGAGATAACTTGTTGGTAATAGAATCAGAGCACTGTAGAATATTTTCTTCAGCATTCTAAAAGAATAACCAACTTAACCTTGTGTGCCTGGCAAACCTGAGAAATATGAAGACATTCTGAGAAAGTTAAAAAGTTTGCCACCTGTCAAATTTTCACTAAAGAAATTTATGATGGACATATTCTACAATGAAAAATATCAGAGAGAAAGTTTGAAATCTAATAACAAGGGTGATTTGAAATCCATGGGTCAATCCAAACAATCCTTCTGCGCATAAATATTGTTTCCAGACTTGTGAGTAGCTTTTTAAAAAACTCTTAAGGACAGAATTAAAATACAGGACAAAAATAACATGTAATTCAAGGATGAAATGTGAATTTCAGTGTTCTGTGTTCTTGTGTAGAATAGGAAGGGGTTCCGAGGAGGAAACTGAGGCGGAGAATGGTCAAGTATTTGCCTAAGGCCACATATTTAGTCTTCAATCCTTTCTCTTGTCCTAGTGATTTCATATTAGGAAGAAAAATTAATAACAAATTAATGTCATTTAAAATGATGATTTTGTGGTTCTTTGCTTGATACAGATAACAAAAGGATTTGGTTTCTTTTCTCTGTTTCTTCAGTTAGGTAATAAAATAAAAAATATTAAGTAGCCCAATGTGATGAAGGGAAGAAGCTGAAAAACATGGTTAGGGCAGACACTGAAAAATAACAGAGCAAAGGATGGAGCAGCCTCACACCCGTGTCCTGCTCCCCAGATGGAAAAGAAAGGACATTGCATAAAAGGAAAGAGAATGTTCATATAAGATGCCACAGGACTGATGTGGAAGTTAAAGCCCTGCACAGTTAGAGCCTCCCTTCTTTCTTGCCATCAAGTGTGTAAGGATCCCCCTCAGGACTACTTTGGCGGGGATTTTGCATTGTGGTATCTTTAGACTGCTGTCACATCAGAGCCACATTGGTTAAGGTTTAACCAATAACCTTGCATCCCATGTGTGTTGAATTCAATTTTAAAATCCCTGAAAGTCTGCCTAAAAGTAGAAAAACATCCAGCAAGAATCAGAGCTGGAATCAGATGGCAATTTTCCCAGGTCAGGTGGGTCCTTCTGATTTGAAACCCCTATGTCCCAGTATTGACAGCACGGCTGGGTTGAGGGTGGTCAGGAGGCATGCTGTGTTTGATGTGGTTTACTAGGATGTCACCTGGTTTTCAGTGAACTCTGTGGAAAGAGGCTGGGGAAAGCCCCTCATGGGGCAAAGAGTGTAAGCAAGTGGAATTCAATGAAGTGTGAAGAGAGTTTGAGGAGGAAGTGTAAGAGCAATGGGCAATGAGGTGGGGAGAGAAAGCACGCATGAAGTAAAACACAAGCAAACTAAAAGATAAATGACCTGTTTCCAGAGGGGCCTAATGATTCTGTTCTTTGCACAAATCAAGTAAACAGTGTGTCCTCTAGCTCAGTCAATCAATGTTAATTTTAAGTAGCTGAAACACAAGCAATTATTATGCAGTGACTAATATAAAGTAAATGGATGAAATCACAGAGGAGTCTTTGATTAAAGCATAAAGTAGGAGCTTTAAACGTAATTTGCATTTCCAATCTCACTCCTCTTCTGTGAATCACCAAGAATGAGAAGCTACCATGATGTCATTCTGCTTTCCAAATTCCTCTAATCCATAGTTGTTGCCTCTTTCAAGTTTGTCCTGTTACAATGAATACAAGTAACTATATACCTGTAGAGAAGACTAAGTTTTTTCTATTAAAAAAAATTTGAAATAAGAGAAAACTTTAATCATGGTTTTGTGAGTTTTTTTATTCTTTAGATACATTTTGTGTTTTGGAAAAATTTAAGGACTGATCATTTTCCTGTAGGCATGGAAAAGAGGCATGGATTTATCAGACAACTGGTTCCTTTCTTGTTCAATTAAACTGAGAGAGTTTTGTAGCACAAAACAGATGGATTCACTTAAAAAATTCCCCTGCAGTATTGTTTATCTTCTTACCTTGATTATCCAAAATTCCTTATGTCTTGATCACATTTTCTTGTGCTCTCAAGAACAAGGAATTAAAGACTTATTCAAAGGAGTAACTATTTTAGACACTTTTTGTTGTATTTTTAAAATTTTGTTTTAAAATATTTTACATTAGGAAAATTTATATCCTTCAAAGATTTACATATCAGAAGCTATGCCTTTTTTTTTTTCTGGAGTCTATAAAAATTATACAGAAGATGAAGAAAAATGTATTTGAGAGTATGCACTGCACTCATGTTTGAATCTGTGTAAATATGCAACATAAAATTGAATGAGACCTTGAGGAATTATGATAGTCATCCCTGTAACTTTAGACATGATTACATTTGAATTATCTTAGAAAATCTGTTTGCAAAGACTTGCAAAAGGAGGTTACTCCTCCCATTTCCTGAGAGAATCCCCTTCTCCTGTCTAAAATCATTTATTTATTCCTTTCTAGAAAGAAAAAAAAAAAATTGGCAATTACAGTTTAAACCTCCCTAATGTGACAATCTAAATTGGAGCATTTTAGATTTTGAATTTTTGAATTAGAGAGGCCCAACTGGTAAAGTCTTTGTAAATATTCTCAAATCCCCCAAATTTTGAAATCTAAAACACTTCTGGTCCTAGCATTTTAGGTAAGGAATACTTGATGTGTATCTACTTTTTTCTAGGAGGGTGGGAAGGGGGAGACATATATTCTTCCTATGGAATTCTTAATCCTTTGGGTTTTTAAAATTTTAAGTAAATTTTATGCCTTTATCTTCTCACCTACAAAATAAAAATACCCTTGCTTCTTAGGGTTGTTGCCAAGACTCAGGCTTTTAAAAGAGTTCAAAACATGTTAACTAAAGTACTATAAAAGTAAATTGGTTCTCCTCTGTTACAGATTTATTTAAGATTTTATCCTAGGAGTCTTAAAGTCTGCTTATTGGTTTAAATTTAGTTAAGTGCTGAGGTCCAGGAACCCTAATGGTTATATGAATTTTAAATGTGTATTTAAGAGTGAATTGTTTGTGTCTGAGGCTATCAACTGGCAACTTCTAAAAATTAGCAAAGAAAAAAAATCACCATTCACATAAATTGCCTTCTGAAAAGACATGTGTGGAGACATAAATGGAGAATGTTCCCATGGGCTTTGCCATTCTGAGGCACGGGATAGAAAACTGTCCCCAAACTCATAATTTGCTATCAAAATAACTAAGTGACTTCCTAAAGCGGGATCTATCAGGAGTTTCAATTTTTAAGACATAGCAAATTAAAACCTTGCCCGGGGGCCATGCATAGCCCCCTCCAGGTGTACAGAGCAGCCCCTCTGTGTCCTTGTTCTCTGACCCTTTCTTCCTTTGTGTAAGCTGCCAGCCTCTGCCCTCCCCATGGTGAGTCCCTCTTTCTGAATATGCTTTCCCCACACTCCCATCTGAATATCATCCTTTCTTCATCAGGCCTGTGTTTAGATTTTACACCCCACAGAGGCCTTCTCAGACTGCCTTCACGCTTTTCTGTCCTCTGTTCTCTACCCTCTGTCCTACTTTTTCTTTATATAACTTGAAATTACATCCTTTCCCTTTTCTTTCTCGTTTATTAATTTTCCTTTTGCTGTTTCTGTGTCCCCCAAGACTGGGAGCACCATGAGAGTAGGGACTTCATTTTGCTACCACTGTATCCCTGGAACAGGACACACAATAGGTCTTTGTAGGCGAATAAATCATTGAGATGCTTATTCAGTGCAAATACCTTGGTAACCTTTGTACAGCGCCATACCAGGATTTAGCTCCTTAATGACTTTTCTAAGATTCTCCGGAGTCTCCATCTTAATCCCCCAAATAGTATAAATCAGACCACCCTTTTTCAACCTTTTTTAAATATCAGAGCCCACTTGTATGTATATTTGTGAATTTGATAATGCGATATGTCAGTGGAAAGTGGGAAAGGATTTAGAGCTTGGTGTAAAATACATTCCCTTTATTTCATAAATTTAAAATGTGAAAAATCTAATCATAAAATATTAGAATATTAAAAATTGAGTTTATTCTGTAGCTTTCATATAAAACCTTTCTTTTTCTTAATTTGCAACCATCAATTATTTCATAACACACTGGCAGTACATGATGATATATTTATTGGGAAATGCTGTGTTAAAAATTTAGTGAATTTTCTTTTGACTCAAGAATCCATTGAGCACAAAGGTCTGGTCAGTATCTTTGCTAAAATGGCTAAATCTTTCTAGTTGAACTAGGAGTCAAAATAAAAACCATCAACCATGTCACAAAAAGGAGTCAGTACAAATACTGCTAAGTGGATGGTGGATTTAATTCCCCTTTGTGTAGTCACTAGTCTAATAAACCACATTTCTCTCAGAATAACTGGTCTTCCTGCATATTCTCTACTTGTCAGTACTGTGACCCTGGCAAGGCTTCCTAACCTCTTTGGGTCTAAGTGGTCTCAGTTGTTCAGTATAAATGCAAAGGTTTGATAAGGAATGAACAATGGAAATACATGTTACGCAGAGTACTGGGAGGTGGCTGCTCCCCACACTTGAGATTTTTCATCTTTTAAAATAAAACAGACAAATAACAGTGCCAACAAGAAATATAAAAAGAAATTGCAAAAACCCTTTAGCAAGCTTACTATTCCTTTCAGTGGAGCAGAAAACCGTTGGGTGTGACAAATCAAACTTTTGAGGGAACTGGATCTTGGAAACAAACTCCGTCCTAGGGCAGCTGCCAGTTAACCACACACACCATGTAAAGTCCGTGCCTGTAAATTTCCCTGGAGCAGTGAGAAATAGGGAACAACCTCGGACGATTTTATTTCATGCCCCTGAGAGTGGGGTGTTCAGCCATAAAAATCACGAAAAGCAGAAAGCACGGAGTCCTCTGGAAGGTACCTGTCTGGTGTTTTGTTTTGTTTTGTTTTTTTCTTTTTCTTTCCAATTTTAAACATAAACCATCTTCTCTGTGCTCAGAGAGAGCAGCTTCAAAAGTCATCCTCCTCTGCCTCCAGCATTAGTGCTTGCAAATCTAAGCCAGTGTCCTATACTTCTCAAAATCTAGAGAAAACAGGGACACTCACATTTGAAATCTACATTTCAGGCCTATTGTTTGTTATGAAATGGTTTACATTACATCTTTTAAATGTTTCCTTCAAGAATAATTTTGATCAAAGCACTACTTCTCGTAAAAAGTTTCTGTTTTGCTGAAAACAAACTGGTTAATAAGGTTAATTGCTTCCCCCCAAATTTATCTCCTTTATTTTCAGAATTGGATGCCTGGCACACTGAGCCATAGGTAAGGCTTAATGTTGAAAACAATAGTAAATCTGTCTCCGCCAAAAGATTCTCAGCCTAAAAGAAAGCAAACACAGGAGAAAAGTGTAACAAGTCAACATGACAAGAAACAAAAATGGGAGGAAAAATAATATCCTTCTGTCCTGAAGTTACTCCAGGACACCAAGGCCTAGCTGGACGCGCCAACATTGCCACCGATTTTTCACTATGATTCATTACTCTCATTTCATGCTGTGGAGACACACCAACCACACACCCTGTCTCCAGATGGTGGCATGTGGAGACCAGCTCAGTGGCCTGAGTGTACACGTGGCTGTTTTGAGTTTACTGGAGCAGGGGTGAAGCTCAAGAGTTGTATGTTTGCATTTCAGAGACATTTGTTTAGTGATATAACAACTTTCTTTCTCAGGTGCCCTCGCTAAAATTTCACCTCTTTCATCACCCTGCTCCTCGCCTCTCCAAGGGACTCCAGCCAGCAGCCCTGTCAGCAAAATTTCCACAGTGCAATTTCCAGAATCTGCTGACACAACTGCCAAACAAGGGCCAACTACTCACAGGGCCTTAACCTATACTCAGAGTGCCCCTGACCTGTCCCCTCAGGTTCTGACTGCACCTGTTATATGTAGCAGGTAAGGATTTTGTGGTATTAACCAAAGTTGAATAATAAAACCAATGACAGTTTTCCTCCTAGGAATGCCTACCACCCATCTACACAGCTTGGTGCGGGTTTGCCAAAACAGCGAACAAGAAAGTGTAGGATGATATGATATGTATTTAATATGCAGTAAAAGAAACAATGGTTTTCTATTAATAGAAAGTTCACACAGTTAATCTGTTGTTATTTTGTTACAAAATAATAATAATTTTATTATAAAATAATAATAATTTTGTCTGCTGTTAATGGAGAATGCATAAAATATATAATTAAAACATTCCTTTAGGTAATCTGATATCATCTGACACTGGGCTGGAATGTGTTTTACCTACTTGTTCTCCCAGGAGGACTTTACATTGATATTAAAGATATTTTATCTGCAGTTTGCATCTCTGATTTTAACACTTTAAAAATGTGCCAATAGTGCATGACAAATTATGGCTAGACTCTAATAGTTCTCTGAGTGCTATTAAGCAGTTGTTTGTACCATTTTGTCATATTGAAACAGAATTATAAAAGGTTACTTATTCCGGAGGTTAAGAAAAGAGGGCCTAATATGGCCAGAGTAATTATTTTGTCAACATTATTACTAAGAAAGAAATATCTCTTCTTACTGATTAATATATTTTTATCGTTCTTCATTAATAGCTTCAACTTCAATAACTGATCTTAAATCATTAAATATTTTAAAATACAAAACAGTTTGAGTGTTTGAAGTATAATCATAAGAATGCCTTCAGTAAAATGATACTTTTAAGGTTAACAAGGAAAACTATTTGAATAAATTAGTAACATGTTGGTTTTCTAGTAGAAAACATTGGTTCATAGACCCTGATTTTATCAGTATATTCAGTCTTAAGAAGTAGATACTGAAAAGAAGCTTCCCAAGTTCCATTTTCTAGACTGTGTTCATAAACTCTGTGTCTTAGTTTTCATCTCTATGACAAAATACCTAAGGTAAATCAACTTAAAGGAGGAAAAGTTTAGTTTGGCTCACAGTTTGAGAAGTTTCAGTCCATGGTTGCTTGACTTTAGTTGGTTTTTGGCTTGTGGCATGGCAGTACATCATGGCAGAGAGCACATGACAGAGGAAACAGCTCGTTTCATGGTGGTTGGGAAGCAATGACAGAAAGGGGCTGAGGTCCCAATCCCTTTAAGCGCACACAGCCAGTGACCTAACTTCCTACACCAATCCCACATCTTAATAGTTCTACTCCCTTCCAGTGCACCACAAGCTGGTGACCAAGTTTTTAACATATAGGACTTTTAACATATGGGATATAACTACAGATCCAAAGTAAAGCACTCTCAAATGAGTGTCGCTTATACTAAACTTTTTATTTTTTACTTTTTATTTTTTACTTCTTTACTCTTTGCAAATATTCGTAAAACAGGAAATCCGTTTTCTGTGTTTGTTTGACCTGGGCCCATGTTGAAAACTTAGTTTGGTATCTAAATTGTTCTTTCCTCTCTTTGTCAGCTATTTTTAATAAATTAATTTCTGTAGGACATTAACTCCCCCAAAACACATGTTCTGTTATAGAATGTCTAGGAGACATAGCGTATGTCCCTCTTGGAGATCACAACATGAATCTCTTATGAAAAACTTTGAGAAATTGTGCTAAAAGAACACCTCTTGATTTTTATTTTATCTCTTGTGTTCTGAACTTTGACCACAAAGCCAGTTTCATTACCTAGCACCCTATCATTGCCTGGGAATCTAATATCAGGCAGGACCTGCTGAAGAAGCAGGAATTATGGGTGCACTCTGGGCCACAGTGATCTCCGCAGAGCAATCTGCATTGAGAACGTTGGCTTCCAGCTTTCCTAGGGAGCCCTCCCCTCCTGGACTCGAGACTTGTGAAAAACAAGCTGCCCAAAGAAAGGAGAGAGATGTTCAGAAAAGATCTTCCACTCATGGAGCTTTTTCTCATCAGAGTCTATTTTTTTGTGTTCTTAGCGGGAAGAATGTAATGGGATTTTTATAAAAGAGGTTTCAGAGAAAAACAAGGGGATTTCACTGTCTACTTGTTCAGTAATGTTTATAAATCCAGTAGTGTGTGTTTTATTTGTTTGGGCTTTATAAAACTATAATTCAAACCAGGTTTTATTATTTCCTTCAAGGCAGCCACCCATGTAGGCACAGAGAGCTCCAGAAACACACGACTAATTATTGTGGTTTCCCTTGCTGAACTCGAAGGTTTTGGCATTGAATCCAAGTGTCTTGGCTGCTATAAAGTCTATGCAACAAGCCATATTTTGGCACAGGAATTGATATAGTTGAACTACTAATTTAAGTACTACTTTTAGGTATTATCTCGCAGTGAAAAATCTTTAAACTAATAAACCTACATCTGAGAATGTGAGACCATCAGTTGCATGCACTTCGTTTTTCCATTTATTCTCATTGTCCTTTGGTTCCCTTTGGCAAAGTGATAGGATTTCATCATTAAAAATAATTTTGTTTAACGCTTTCTACTTACATTCAAGGGTTGACCAGTGAATCTACTTGGTATGAAGATATTCTGTAGCTGGAAAAATGCTTTTCTCTACTGCACACACATGCATAATGGAGAGAAAATTATGAGACATTTAAGATATAAAACAATCAACCGTCACTCATTTCTTTTTATTTTAGAGTGGGTGATCTCTAGTTAATTAACAGACCAAAAAATTTTTCTGAAATTCTTGGTAAGAGTCTCCCATAGAAGATTGTATTCATCTTCTTTTCTGTAAGCAGAAGAATAGAACTTAGCAGCAAAACTCAGAATTTAAATTTAATCATGAAGTGTCTGAAAAAGGATAAAGAGAGGAACCAATCTGCCATGCAATTTGGGGTTACTTTTTAACTTATAAAACAGGCAAGTTGTTGAGAAAAGAAATTTAAAAAAATATATATATATATAAATATAAATATATATTTATATTTATATAAATATAAATATATATATTTTTATATATATACATATATATGTATGTATATATATTACATCCTTAAACCCCTTCTGCTAAGGGGCACTGTTCACCTCTAAAGTACTTTTGATATTCTTTGTTACTCATGATGCCTCACTGGCCCATTTTTCTAAACCAGTAGGACATCTAGTCAACCATACATTCACTCCTCGCCAAAATGTTCATCTCTTTGTTCATTTCCTCTGAGTCTTGACAGCTGACCAATCAATCTTAAAAATGAATTCGCTTTCATTTCTTAGCAAAAATTAAAATTAATATACTATCATTCTGTCTTAACACATGCTATCTTTTCTTAAAGATCTACTTGAACATAAATATCTTTAAAAATTAATTTAAAAATGAGATTTTGGAGCAGGTACAAAGATATTCCATTGGAGAATATATTTTTGACCAAATACAAATCAGCATCCCCAGAATCACTACTCTAAATAGTTGGAAGCCTACCACAGTTTTCTCCAAATAATGTAACAAAATTTTACCAGCACTTTTGCCTCAAGTATGGTCTATACTGTAGAGAGGAGAATGGGAGGCAAATGAAATTTTTAATCCCTCTGTCCATTATTTTCTCCCAAAAACAAAAGCAGTAGACTTCCTGTTAGCATCCATGTATAAAACAAAATGATTTTTTCCATGAGACAAATGAGTAAAAGGAAAAATGTTACTATAGATACCTATCTTTTGTTTTGTTTTATTTTGTTGCATTGGGGATTGAAATCAAGGCTTAGAACATGTGAGGCAAATACTCTGTCACTGAGCTACATCCCAGCCCAGTGTCTATCTCAGTGCACACAAAGATTGTGTGTACGTATGGTATTTTGAAAAGAGAAAGATATGCTTAATGACTGTTGCAATATTTCTCAGCTGTGGTAGACCATATTCCCAAGGGAATCCTGCTGACGGGCCCCTGGAAAGAGGTGGTACAGCCACTCCAACACCAAGCAGAACAGGTAATTCATCATTTGGGATTCTTTTTCATAAAATGGAAATTAACTTACTTCATTTCTTCTTCTGATCCAAAAGGTGACCTATTTTCCTGATTTTTTAATTTGTAAATTTAAAAAGACAGGAAAGAAAAAATGAAAATCATCCATAACCCTACTATACAGATTTAATCATGGTAAAGTTTCATTGCTAAGCTGTTCAACATGTTGCTATACAGATGTATGTTTTTTAAAATGCGAGACTGTTTTACGTAGTAATTAGAGCTACATAAAAATGCTATTTTATCTTCCTGCTTTGTACATTAAAGGGTCTTCCAGTGTAGGTTCTCTTTGGAGACCAGTATCACAGATCCTGAGAACTGACCCTGCTTTTCTCACTGTAAACTTACTGTGGTTTTTCCTTAAAGAGCTATCATGGAGAGACTAAGAAGGCAGGCATTGCTGCCTGGTTCATACCCCGATTCTGCAACCTGCTTGCTGATAATCTAAATCCAGTTCCTTAACTGCAGAATATTAGAATAATGATAGTACCTACCACAGAGGACTGTGTAAGAATTAAGATAATCAAAGGAGGTGAAACATTTATTACTTATTATAGCATCCAGTTCACCATAAGTAGTGTTTGCTGGTCATTACTATAATGATTATTTTTTATTTTTATATACAGTCCTAAAAGTACACAAGGTGGGAAATATCTATGGACTGTAGACTTCAGGGTGATAGCACTACCTCATAATCTATCAGTTATCTCCTCTAGCATTTCTTGGTAACCACTCAATAAATATTGAGTGATATAATTTTTTCTATGATAATATTGTGCTGTATACAAAGGGGAAGAGACACAGGATAGGCCAGGAGAAACCAGAGGAAAATTCTCTGGGTGGTCCTTGTTTCATAGTGGAGCACTATGAAGACTCAGAATATTTCTTTATGTGTGTTCCTGGTCTTCCTCTAATTCTACTGGGGCTGGTAGAATAAGGGAAATATTTCACCTTTTTGGTCTCTTGAATGTGGCTTCATCATTTTTTCTATAGATTCTGGAATTAAACCTTGTCAATGACATATCCATACTGTATCTAATTTTTCCTTTTTCATACCAGGGATTGAATCCTGGGTCACTTAATCACTGAGCCACATTGCCAACCCTTTTGATTTTTTATTTTGAGACTGGGTTCATACAGTATCTTATTTTAATATAAAAGCAGATGCATGGGAAAGAAGAAAGATGAGTCCTTGCTAAAATCCTATGAAGATATTTCTTACTGGTATAGGGGACAGAACAAAAGTTATTTTTCACCTGCAATTTAAGAAAAATATACTAGCATATGCATAAAGACACATAACAAACTAGAATATCTAAAGCAATCTTGACAAAGGAGAACAAAGTTAGAAGGAGGTATACTTCCCTTGACTTCAAGACTTAAACTAGTCATCAAGACAGGGTGGTACTGACTTGAGGGTCAACCAGCAAATCAAATGGACTAGACCAAAAGTCATCCAATTAGACCCACACCTTTTGATTTGATTTGATTTGATTTTTCAACAAAGATGTCAAAGCAATCCAAATGTGGTAGAGAGAAACATGAACTTTATACCCTTTATCTCTCACCATGCAAAACACTATTTTTAAGTGGAACACAGACCTACACTTAAAAATTTTAAATGATAAAGCTTCTGGAATATATCTCTGTGACTTTGTAGAAGACAGAGGTTTTGTAATCCAAGGAAATCACAAAAGAAACCAAAGTTAGACTTAATCAAAAAATGAGTATAGAAATTTTATAAAGTCAGATTTCCTGAGCTCACATTCTAGTGGCAGAATTTATTGACTGTGTGAGTTTGGGCAATTTAATCCTTTCTGTGCCTCTGTTTCATATCTGAAAAGTGGAGATAATAGTAATACAATAACACCTACCCTGTAGGATTGTTGAGGAGGTTAAACATGTTAGTTCAGATCAAGTGCTTTGAGTGGTACTCAGCGTATAGCAAGTACCCAGTAAACTTCATTCACCTCCAAGAATCTTCTCGATCTCTTTGCCCCGGGAGCATGTTCCCTAGGTACTTGGCATTTTCTGGGTGGTCATTCAGTCAGTGCAGTTCATTGCAGCAGAGGAAGGAATCCACAGCCTCCTCAGAAACGAGATTGGACACAGAGCGTATGCTGTGCTCCTAACCACATGCCATTGCTTCATGTTTTACCCAACATTCATTCTAGGTGTGTCAGCTCAATTTCTGCCACCTGAGTTGCCATACAGAATTAGTGTTATGAGTCAGCTACTTAGTGGTTTACTGTACTGGGAGAGAAATAGAGGAAATTGAAATATAAAGTCAGAGGATTTCTTAAAAATCCATAGTACTGATCTAAAAATTATTATTGAGAGATATTTGAATATCGCATAAATCATAGATTATATTTCCTACCTATTTCATTGGGGTAAAACATGTCCTTTTTCTTACTCTATGATCCTGGGGTGTGAGCACCTGAAAGCAATATTCCTCTAAACACTATGGCACCTGGAGGATGAATCTCAGGAAATCTCGTTGTATGGGACCCCTTCCCCCACTGCAGGTCTCCTTTTAAGCTGGTTCTTTTCATTGCAGACGACACTGCCCAAGTTACCTCTGATTATGAAACCAATAACAACAGTGACAGCAGCGACATTGTACAAAATGAAGATGAGGCGGAGTGCCCAAGAGAGCCACTGAGGAAAGCATCAGCCTGTGGCACCTACGCCCCGGAGGCCGTGATATTCCTGGTAACTCCTTATCATTCAACTCATATGCTTACTTGAGGAACTGGCTTCAGTTACAGAGATTGGCTTAGAAATAGTTCCCTTGGTCATTAGATTCATAGATGCATCTCATTTAGACCCCACATGTGTGGTGGCCCTACCCATCTGTATCGGTACAATTTCTCCATCTAAGCCTATTGATCTCTTCACGATTGTAATATTTGGTGGTGAAAAATATAAGTATTTATCTTTATGAATAATTCCAGATATTTCATACCCAATCAAGTGGTCTAAATAAGCCCAGGAAAAATGAACTATGTCTTTCAGTTAAATAGTTTATAAAGAAATGAGGAAACAGAGCATATCTGGTATTTTTTTTCATTTTGGAAGAAAGTCTGTATTTATTTTGCTTGTTTTAGTAAGAAAGATTTATATTGACACTTGCTCTTACTAAGAGATCCTTAATTGATGACTTATTTTGTGTGGTTGAAGAGATCCATGTAAGAAAGTTGGAAGCCTGATTGAGTCAAATTAATTTGAGAGAGGCAGCAAATGCTAGAAAACAATTGTCACATGATCATTGACTGCTGCTTCTATATTTACCACTTATACCCACCTTAGAGTCAAGTTTTCAGATAAAATAGTGTTTTCCTTATATTATTTTATATTTTTTTCTTTCCTTGGGGAGACGAAAGTAAATGTACTTCTACGACTATCCTGATTTGGGTCCACTCATAAAATGTCTTCATTTATTTCCTACATTTTTCTCAGCCAACAGTAGTCACATAATTAAATTAAAATCCCTCAAAAATGCAGCAGCTGGCATTTTGCAGGATTAATGCTGATTTGAAGCACTGCTATGTAAATTCAATCAATTAAAATAGGAGTGATTAGTCCCCCTCTCCCCCACTCATGGGTTTTCTTGAGAGTTCAATATAAGCCAGCCACCCTTATCCCATAAAAATTTACTTAAGTATAGAAAGAGATATGTTTACATAAAACTTCAGAGTATTCTGAAGTCATTCGATCTATATTGAAGAACCTTGCAGTAGACCCAAAAGCAGTTAAATTGGCTTGTGGAAGTATCACTCATGTTTTGGAGACGTGATGTGAAACAGGAACATGCACACACCTCGAAATGTAAGATACACAGTCCAAAACTGCATTAGATGCTTTTCTCTTCACTTTGGAGCCAGTATTTTGCCCATCTTAATTTGTCATTGTCATCTTTAAGACTCACTGTGGAATTTTAAGCCTGTTATTTCAGATAACTCAGTTGTTAATGGGATTCACGAAAGCACAAATTGTTTTCTAGAAACCTTGATGTCTTTAAAATATTTTAATCTTCATTATAGGACAAACCAATTCTTGCTCCTGAACCTCTAGTCATGGATAACCTGGACTCAATTATGGAGCAACTCAATAGTTGGAATTTTCCAATTTTTGATTTAGTGGAAAATATAGGAAGAAAATGTGGCCGTATCCTGAGTCAGGTAAGAAATATATTCATACATGTGACTTTAAATATAAGCAACACAAACCCTCAGTTGCTGAAAACGCTGTACCTTCTTAACACTTGTGGGTGGGTAGGTGCTATGTGGAGAAAGGAATTTTTTTTTTTGGTACAGGGAATGGAACCCAGGGGTGCTCACCCCTGAGCCACATTCCCAGCCCTTTTTAAAAATACTTTATTTACAGATGAGTTACTTAGGGCCTCGCTAAGTTGCCGAGGCTGGCTTTGAACTTGGGATCCTCCTGCCTCAGCCTCCCCAGCCTCAGGGATTACAGGTGTATGCCTCTATGCCCAGCTCTGAGAAAGGAAGTTTGAGGACACCCCAATCTATAGAGTCCATGGCAGCAGGCTAACAAAAGAAATTGGAACTTTCATTGAGCCAGAATACCATATTCTACAATTAAAGTATTATGTCCTTTTTAAAGACAAATTAGGGGGAGGGCAGTAAATCACAAGCAAGATGGACACATAAATCAAAATTCATAAAATTAAGCAAAACAAGAACTGATACAAGTCCCCAAATGAAACTGCCTATTGATCAATCCTGATTTCTTCTCTATGATTACTTTTTGTGACTATTTTTTAACTTCTTAATATTACACTGCTTAGTTCTCATCAAAAATAAGATATGGTACAGAAACTTGTTTCCCTCAGTGTTGTGAGAAACACATCCAATGTAGTTCTCTGTATTTGAGAATCAAAAACACCTTTATCAAAAGAAATATAGAATGAGTACTGTTGCTGTATGACAAGTCTTTCAGTATTGTTTCCTTTAAGCTACACTATTTTCAAAGTTTCCCAAATGTTTGTTTTGCTGAGGGAGAAAAAAGAAACACAGAGAAAGCAAGAATTTTTGGACCAGTTTATTTCAAAAAAACAAAGTGATGAATTTGCTGAAGTATCAAATACCTATCAAAGGGCACAATGCAGTAATTTATCAGCTTATTTAAAATATAGATAAATATAATAGCAGAAATACTAAAAACATTCAAACTTTGTACAGAGAACTAATCTAGTCTTCAGGAAGAGAAGTTTGTCTTTGCCCTGACAGACTTTATAATCTAGTAGGGAAGAGTCATCAAAATAATGGCAGATGGATGAGGTGTATGCAGAGGGGTACGCTGGACTCTAGGATGAACCAGAAGCTCAGAATGATGGCAGTTTTTGTAATGTGCAGTTGTGGCTTCTGCTGGACCCTGACCATGAAGGTATCGGGGACTTAATGGCAGTCTCTGGCTTTTCCTGGGAGTTGCATGTCCCTTCCATCAACTTCCTTTTCTCTTGAGTGCTCAGCAGTGTCTTCTGTGCTCCTTGATCTTGAGGTCAGGTTCAGGGGCAGCTCTTTTATCTGATCCACCATAGCCTTATAACTCCTGGAACGTTTTGTATCCCATTTTCTGAAGCCCACTGCAGTTCACCACCCTGAGTGAGGAGTCCTTCCTATAATAGTGCTGCAAGATATGGTGAGGTCTAAGAAATCATCTTTCTCTTTTTTGCTGGAGATTGTGTTCACAGCTATGGAGAGAAAACTCTCACATCATTTGGTGTTTAATGTATGCGTTACCAACTCTTGAATCATGGTTACTTTGGGGTAGGGTTTTTTTTTTTTTTTTTGGTTGTTGTTGTTTGTTTGTTTTAAATCATCTTTTTAACAGATAAAGAAACTAAGACTTGAAGAGGATGTTCAACCACAGAGTAAATATGAGAACCAGGATTCAAGTGTAGGTTTATTCATATCAGAACCTCAGACTCTTTTACATTCAGCTTCTTCTCAGCAAACTGTAAAACACATTTATTTATTATATCTTCATACTCTCCAAAGGGGAGAGTCTGACAAGTAGACAAATGGTTATTACAGCAGTTTTTTTTTTTTTTTTTTAAATCTGTAGCTTTCTCGTTTATTATTCACAAATCCATATGCCAAATCACGAGGTATGATAATTTCCAAGCTAGGTGTTAAATTTTCATCATCATCTATGGAATAAATCCCTGTCAGTGCTTCCAGATAGGGGGTTTTACCCTCGAGAAAATCTGGATGGTTTGCTTCACCATTTCCTCCTGGCTCTGCACTGACCCTTAACCTCTCTCAGGCCTAGGCTTCCAAAACTTGGAACTCCCACCACCTCCAGCTACCCACAGCCTTAGCAACAGTAACTAGGAGCAGTCAGTTTTATAGCACCTGTGACATCGTACTGAACATCAGAGAAGGGGACTCAGAGCTGGGGACGTAGAAGTTTGAACTTGACCAGTATTGCCTAGATGCATTTCTTTTTTTCGGTGCTGAGGTTTGAACTGAGGGCCTTGCATATAATTAAGCACATGCTCTACTACTGAGCCATCTCACCCCCACCACCCCCTTTACTTCCCCAAAGTATTTTTCAAGTGTCACAGATACCACTAGGCATTAGAAAAATTTGGGATAATTAACATGTAGATTTCAGCAGAATTCATTAATGTGTCTTTTTATTGGAATTTATAATACATTAACTCCATGATCCTTATCAGTCACTACTTTCCCAGTTTGCAAAACACTGAACTTTGAGAAAATGCAGATTCCTTTGCCTTGCGAAGCAGAGCTTTATGAGTTTTTTCCTTTGAGTTTACAAGTACAAAATCATGAAATTTTGATTATGGTAAAGGCTGTTGCTGCTTTTTCTTCTTTCCATCTTCCCCCTACCTTGCCCCCACTTAGTGTGATATAAGGACAGCTGAAATGAATTAACATGGACATTCCGAAAAATCACCTTTTGGCTGAGACTACACACAGAAAGTCTCACTTCAAAAGATTTTTAAGGAGGCATGTGTGCAATGGAAACAACTTCTCAGCCTTAATACACTGCTTCTCTTTCGATGATTATTATCATGTTTATTTTAACAAATTTAAAAGGACATCTTTCAGATTTTGAAATTGAGTTTACTCTTTTCAGTTACCAATATTTACCCAGTTAATAATTTTCTTTATGAGTTTGAAACTATCATATGTAAAATTATGAATGGTTGTCTTTAACAGCTTTTTGGTGGAAATTCTCCTGTTTTGAAATCGTACTTTAAAATATCCTCTTGTCTTAATTTTTCATTTTATCTTTGAAATGTTTAAAGGGAGCCATGGGAAACTTTGTTTTGCAATTCTAACAGTGTTGGTTCCCAAGTACAAGGGCAGTGGGGTGGGGGTAGGATTCAAAGCAGTTAGAGTACAAAATTTCAACCAAAATGTGTGGTTTGAATTCTGGGTCTTATGTGTATCAGCTGTGTAATCTTAGGTCACTCAATCTCCTTGTGCTTTATTTTTCTCTGCTTTCAGATATTAGTAATTAACAGTACCTATCTTATAAGGTGCTAGATGATTGATTTTATGTAATAATTATTCATATAAACTCCTTAGAGCAAGCACCTCATTAATGCTCTGTGTGTGTGTTTCTGTGTGTGTGTATGTGTGTGTATAGCTATTTCCACTCCTGTTGCTGCTATTATGATTAAAGTCACATGCATAGTTAAATCCCTTAGGTGCTTATAAACAAGAATTAACATATAGTCTAAGCAGTGGTAGAGAAGAGATCACTCAAAGAAGAAATAGTTTGGAATATATTACAACAAAACCACTGTTGCATTTTCAAAGAGGTAGAGATGTTATACAGAAAAGGGGAAAAGTTAAATGTCCTTGTCATTCAGAATGAAGAAAAGTAAGCAGGTAAGCAGAAGTTGAATTGAAGATACTATACAGTATCATACAATCTTTTCCTCAACTGCAGCCAGGGTGCTCATTTTCAAACTAAGACCAAGTAATTTCACTGCTTCTGTCTCCTTGGAGACTCCCTACCTCACTTAGTAAAAGTGCTTACCTGGGTTTATCTGGCTCTAAATCACTGAGACTGTCCCCACCGCCCCAGTCTCACCCCATGGGACTATTTATTCCTGTCCTCAGTTCTATGTTTCAAGCACATCAACCTGCTTTGCTCTTTCTTGGGTCTACCAAGCATACCTCAGGGCCTTTGCACTGATACTTTACATGGAAATGACTTTTCTCAGGTATCAGTCAGGCTAACTCTACACCATCTTCAATTTTTTGCTCAAAAGTCAACTTGTGGATTTGATTCTGCCTAGTCTAATCACCATATTTAAAAGCAATTTCTCCGCCTTCCCAGTTCTCCATCCCTGCTCCCTTTCTTATCTCCATGTGACTTACCACTTTCTGACACAGTCTATAACATATTTGTTATATCTATTGCTTTCTGTCCTCCTCTGCTAGGCCATAAGCTCCATGAAAGAAGAGGTCTTTATTTGTGTGGGTGAATATATGTGTATATATGTATATGTGCATGCATTTGCATATTAATATCACACACATATATGCTACATGCATAGAAAATTGACACATAATAGGCATTCAATAAATATATTGGATAAACAAGTCCATTTTATAGTATTTGATGTGTGTACATATATATACATATATAATGCCTGTGATTCATAAATACTGAGTATAATGATTACAAGAATATTAGTGAACTTGAATAGACAATACTTACAGTAAGAAAAGATAGAAATTTAACTATGAAGCAGTATATTGAAGATTTTGAAGAAATATTTCAAGAGAATTTTTAGAAGGAATCAGGTAATATAAAGGATGAATAACTCTCTCTGAACATCTCCTGAATTATGTCCAACACTAGGCCCTTTGGTCATGGGGTAAGGCCATTTGAGATGGTTCTGTCCTTCATTCTGCCACGTAAATGACTGTGTGTGTCTTCATGGCCTTCTTCTACTCCTTTATCATTTTTTTTCTTTCTCTGTCTTTTGCATGTCAGATGCACTAATTGTTCGTGAGGTATTTACTTGACTTAAGTCTTCAGAATTGTGAAGACAACTGGAAGGAAAGTAGATATTTGAAGGACAAAGAGAAAAGATCAGTGAAAGAAAAGAGCTGTACTCCATTTTCCATAATGGATTCTGTAACAAATCATTTCCCTCCACATATTTGGCTCAAAACCATCCTTTTGCTCTCCCCTGTAGTTCTTTCCCCTTATCCTTCACCAGGGTGCAAATCTGAATGCTTTATTCTCTGGAAAGCTTTCTTGTTGCTGTTATTATTACTCTTATTGTTATTGTTATTATTATTATTATCATTATTAAACACAATTCACCCTGATTAAAGCTTCATCTCACCCTTAAGTTCTTATTGTGGGCATTATGCAATCAGCCACTTAGTATGCATCACTACCTACTTACCAATATCCACTTACTTTATTGGCTTAGTGCATTGCTATAGTGTATACTAGGCATTTTGAAGGTTTGGGGATGTCTTAAATCTAGGTGATATATGCTTTGTTGTAAGGAACTGCAAGGGCTCAGCACATAAAAGTCCTTCCTGTGTGCTTGATTTATTATTCCCAGGAGGTTTCTCTACTGGTAATAAGTTAATATGATTAATGGAATGCACACTTTGTTCCCCTTAAGTCTAACTCACTGAGGGATGTTTTGCAAAGTTTTGTCTTTCTGTTCCACAGGTTTCGTACAGACTTTTTGAAGATATGGGCCTCTTTGAAGCTTTTAAAATTCCAGTTAGAGAATTTATGAACTATTTTCACGCTTTGGAAATTGGATACAGGGATATTCCTTGTAAGTATAAGTGATTTGTGGATGACTCTGTCAAATTTGCTGTGGGTCATAGGATATTGAATCATTAGCATCTAGCACAGAATTACACATTTTCCGTGTGATCACATGGGATGACGATGAGGAGAGATGGCCTGTGGTAGAATCCTGGCTCCTTCACTTAACATCTGTGAGGCCCTGTGTCTTAAATTAACTTCTCTGTGCCTCATTCTTTATCCAGAAAATAGAGAACATTGTATCTGCCTTATAGGATTGTTAGGATCAAATGATGTAATAATTTTAAAGAGGTTATAATAGTGTCTTGCAAATAGTATTATTTAAATGTTTGATGATGGAATGTTAAATTTATTGCTCATTTAAAAATATACCACTTTTATTGGGTGAATTAATCTTTTAGGATGATATCTGAAAAGTTAAATCACTAAATATTGAACTTAACATAAGATAAATCTAGATGTCACTTAGAGTAAGATGATGATCTAATTAATGGAATAGAAAAGAAAAGGCATCTGGAAATGGTTATGGAAAAGTGATTAGAAACATTTTAATAGACAGGTAAATGAAAATTTAAGGAAAAGACAAAATCAAGTATGAGAGCTTTGAGTATTGTGAGAATGTCATTTATAATAATGAAATTGGAACACAGACAAGGTTTTATATTTTCAATATGCAGCGTTTCATGTAACATCAATCAGAACACAAAAGTAGAATTGTTCATAAAATACTACAGAATATGTGGAACTGGAGGAAATGTCCACAGGCCCAACCATATATATTGTAGAAATGTGTTGAAATCATGTACTTCCAGGAAACAAATATACACAGAAAAACATAGTACAAAAATAATATATTGGTTGGAGCATGTCTTAGAAATGTGTCATTTTAGTCATGTTTTAAACATCCAAGTTTTTAATTTGCTTTTATGCACCTTGGACTTCAAAAGCCCAAGTCTTTTGTAGTTGCCAAGAGTTGAAATTAAATTTGAAAAGGCACATATATGAATACAGATAAAGCACAAGTATTTCCAGAACCTAGTGACTTATTATTAGCATATTGGTTTTCAAAATGTTATCCACCTGGTATACTGAAATGAAAATGTATGTGATAGGAAAGGAAAATGAAGGGTTGAGTTGGAAAATGAGATTTGCTGGAGAATATGGAAACAAAATGTAGAAAAAGTAAGATAGTGGAGTAGAAGAAAGAGGAGATTAACAACACCAGGCCCCTTGGGAATGTCTGGCTGAGGAGGCCATGGAAGTTGGAAGAGATATATGAGAGATGATTAATTGAAGGCATCTTGAGATAACCCTTTCTTAGTACAGTTTCCCCAAGGCTCCCTCTGGTTGGATGCCAGTGACTGACATAAGTGTTAGAGATTTCTTGAAAGTTAAGGAGTTATGTAAATAAATTTTTATAGAAAGGAAGCCACTGAAAACACTAAGAACAGCTAGTCACCAGCCTGGATTTCCAAATGAATGTTTTATTTTCAAACACATGTTAGTGATACTGTTAGTGTTAGCCAAGTTTTATTGAGTTTGAATTGATACTAGTCTCCACAGATATGATCGTGAAGAATAGCCAGTATTCAAGTATAAAATAATTCCAGATTCTGTAGTTTATTATTCATTTTAAGTTTCTTATTATACTTTTATATGCTATAAATGAAATTTTTTGTGAAATAGAGTTCTTCATGTCAAAAGAATTTTCTAGAATAAATCTGCTTGTGTTGTTAGAGGTCCCAGACACTTTTTAATAAAATAATTTATTTACATTTACAAAAGAAAAGCTTTTGCTTGATTGGTGTTCACGTTTATGGGCTAGGGTTGTATTTTTAGACAAATATGGTATTTAGTAAAAGTTTTGTTTATTTGTTATAAGCACATATAAAAACTTGCTATTTGTCTAATTATTTTAACATTTGTTGCTAAATAATTATATTTATAATGACTCTATTTAAATAAATTCATAACTAATAAAAATCCCCGAGGAACCAAAGTAAAAATAGAAATGTATTCACTTTAATATGACAATGCAGTAATATATAAGAAACCAAATTTTTATCATAGTGCTAAGAATACCTTTTAAATTTTTCAAGAGACAAGGGAAAGTGTAAATGCTTTTACATTTTGCCTAAAAATTGAGTAATCGGGATATATATGTGAGAAGGAAGGAGGGAAGAAAGAAACTATATGAAGTAGCATTGGGGAAAGCAAGAAATGTAGGAAACTCATTGATAGAAATGTAATAAAAGTATATTTGTTCATAACTATTGGCATAAATTAAGCATGATTGATACTCATTTGTATGGGGAGGTACATAATAATGTTTGATAATATTTGTAATCCCTTTCAGTTGGGCATTTTGGCTACTAAAGAAGATATTCATCATGTTTATTCAAAGATCAAAGGTCTTCGTTTTTTATGTGTTAGGATGCTTTTTCTGATTGCAAAGACTTTCCTCTCTAAAATAGATTCTTCTGTTTTGAATCATCTCATTCTTATTGTTCCAGTTCGAGAAGTGAGCAGAATGGAATGGCTCAGTACTGCCTGTGGTCATGGAGCTATTAATGTCAGCAGTGAGAGCAGACTTGGCCTGTGTTTAGCTCAGTTCAGTTCAGCCATACGTGATGTGCCCACTGATGTTAGAGCTAGATGCTGAGGTGACGTGAAATAAACTGGAGGGGCGGAACTATTACAGTACTAGATATATTCCAAAGTGGGAAAAAAAAAAATGGCTCAAAGTGTTGCTTCTGGCCAAGCATTGGTGGTGCATGCCTGTAGTCGTAGCTACTCAGTAGGCCAAGGCAGAAGGATCACACGTTTGAGACCAATCTCCACAACTTAGCAAGACCCTGTTTCAAAATAAAAGGAGCCTGAGATATAACGGAGTGGGTACATCACCCCTGGGTTCAATCCCCAGTACTGCAAGAAATAAAGTGTTGTTTCTATTCTTTACTACTTTCTTTTCTCTTATGGTATGTAGATGCATAGACAGAATTTTAAGTTAAAAAAAATGTATAAATTTGTTTCTAAAATCTACAAATTTGACATACAACTCCAACCATCCAACAGTTCAGTTTAACTCTGTTTTTTAGGGTATGGAGGAAGTTGAAAGAACAAATATATCAAGGGAGAAGAAGGAGATGGGCAATTCTGGAAAGGAGGCAGGATGTGTATCATGTGTTAGTGTGTGCTTGTGTGTTTGTCAAGGAGGGAGGGCGTCTTGCCACATTGGTGAGGGAATTACTAGAATGTTAGGAGTTGGTCCCAAATGCAGAAATGAAGTGAGAAGGATGATAATAATGGGTGAAATCAAAATAGCCCTGATATCATTTTTTTAAATCACTCTCAGTTCCCAGCTATGGCCAGAACAAATAAAGAGTCTTTGAGCACATTCATATATTATATGAAAACCTCTCAATGTCTTATGAAAACCTCTCAATGACCTGGCTGACTTCTTTCCTCAGTGCTCTTGCTTCTAAGCTGGATCACCAGAGAGTTAATGCAAAAGCAATAGAGATATAAGCATTTGATATAATATTTGGACATAGTACATACTAAGTAAATATTTGTTTAGCAAACATGTCATTAACTGATGATAAGACAGATGGTTTTCCAGTCTGCTCACATGATTGAAGACAGAGTAATTCTCCTAAACATATGCATATATACCTAGACATGTGTATTTAACCGCTTAGATTTGGTGAGCTATGTTTCATTTACTACTTTTAAACCTATTCTTAGAAAACAAAAAGAGCCACTTTTTTTTTTTTTTTTTTATGTACCTGACTTCATAAAATGAGCTTGACAACTTTCCTTCTCTTTATACCTTCAGAACTAAATCATTGAGATGGGATTGTTTGTTCATCAAAATTTTGTAAAATGACTCATGAAGTCTTCCAGACCTGGGCCTTGAGATAGGGGACAGGAGAGAGGGCAGTACAACTCCACAAGCTCTGTCAACACCCCAATACTTCCCCATCCTCCCTTGTAACGCCGGGCTCATGCACAGGCTATTCTGACTTGTAGCAGGAAGGGACCACCTTGCCTGCAGTCATATTTCCAGTTGCAATAGGAAAAGGAACCTGAGAAGCTCACTCCCAACAATGGTGCCCTCTCCCCCAAGTGACATTTTCTTCCTCTACCAGAGCATCAAAGCCTCCTAACCTCCCCAAGAGCTTAGAACAGCTTTTATTTGAGCTCTTCAATCCTTTTCTTACAAATCTATCCTTAAATATGGGAGAAAGCCAGTGATCTGCACTAGTTGCTGCTGTCTTGTTCTACAGCAACAGCATATTTTATGGGAATAATATTTATCATTAATTGGTAGCTACCTGTGTATTGGCACGTTAACACATAGTCCCTTCTGTGAGTCTCAGAATTGTGTGATGAAATTGGCACTCTTATCCCCATATTTTTTTAAGAAAAGGAAATGAGATTTTTAAAAATCTAGTTTTCAAGATAAGAAAGCAAGTTTTAAGTAATTCACTTAATATAATGTGGATGACAAATATCAGAGCAAAGACAAATCCAGATTTGTCTCAAATTCAGAAAATGCTACTGTGGTCAATTCTGTGCATGGCACAGGTACAGACATAAAATGGGATAGTAATTGTCTCATCTGGAAGTTTTCTATAAATGTATTGGGCTTATATCATTTGAGATCACCTATATTGAGGCATACAGATGCTAATCTTAATAAAACTGCTTAGATGACTATCCAATACCAGTGTTCGCCTCCAGCAGTGACTCAGGTACACGGGTTTTGCTCTTTCCTTCTTGGGAGCCTGGGGGCTTCTCTAGGAAAGTTTTCCTGGGGAGATCTAGGCCCCTGGATTTAATTCCTGAGGTGTATACCTATGATTTAGATATGTGACAAAACACAGATTTCTCAGAGTTGCCAGGAAAAAGCAGGGACCATCTGCCTGCAGACCACCTGTACTTCCTCTCTCTCTTCAGACCAGCAACAGGTGTTTCTCTTACATTCCCTTTATCATTCTTCTGTTCTTCTATTTCTCTCTTATCACCCGTTGACAATTATTTAGGAAGTAATTTATTTTATTGGAGAAAGAAATGGTATCATGGTTGATTAGAGGAAATGAAATCTGTAAAGTTATTACATTCAGGATAGAGCATACCAATCAATGTATCAGAGGGACAGATAAACAAGAAAAAACACTTGGAAGAATTTTACCATAAAAAGTGACCCAAAAGCACACTGGCTACTTGGTTGTGGTTCAAAATAAGTTGAACTGTGCATATAAATGAGGCCTCCCTCCACCTGATAATGACAGAAAGACTAATGATTTTGGTTTTTCCACAATTTATACTCTCCCAAATGACTCAATTCCCTACATTATTGAAGAAAAAGATTCTTACTTTTTCTCTTTTCATATTTCCTAGAAATATATCCAACTTAGAATTTCTTGATCAGATAACATAATCAACCTTGGCTTTGAATTTTGCCTAGAGGACTTACCGTACATATGAAAAAGAAATGCTGTCCATTGTTATTGCAACACTTAAGATTTATATAGAAGAATAGTACTGCATTCTATTCACAAATTATATTTGGATGCCATTTGTCAGAGGTGAAATGTAAGGTTGTGATATAGTTGAAGTCTATTGAGGCTCTTTCTTTTGTTCTGGCCCCTTGCATAACCTCATATGGAGGATGAATAAACACAAGAGGAAACACTACAGATATTTCACATAGTGAGTTTCCTATATGTAGGTTTCTAATAGACTCTAGACACGGATTTTTCTACTTCAGATACCATGCATACTGGATTCTGTGTGTATTGTTTTTCTTTGTTAAAAAGGATTTTAAGGAGTTATGGAAGAGTATTCAAAGAGATTTGTTCTAGAGAGGTTAGCAGGTATTCATGGGGATGCTAAACTGTTAGGACCAAGCTTTTTATCCAGTAGATGGCACTCTAGGTCCTTGGTCCCCAAAGTTCACCAACTGATGACAGTTCCTTTGCGTTGGTTACAGATCACAACAGAGTCCACGCCACTGATGTCTTACATGCTGTTTGGTATCTTACTACACAGCCTATTCCAGGCCTCTCAACTGTGATTAATGATCACGGATCAGCAAGTGATTCAGGTATGTATCAAGCATGTCTGTGCTAGAGGAACACATGGTTTTATAAGAGAGTCGAAACAAATATTTTCAGTTTCATAGTTTTTAAAAATTTCTATTAATTTCATTTTCTCTCCTCAGATTCTGACAGTGGATTTACACATGGACATATGGGATATGTATTTTCAAAAATGTATAATGTGCCAGATGATAAGTATGGATGTCTGTCGGGGAATATTCCTGCCTTAGAACTCATGGCACTATACGTAGCTGCAGCCATGCATGACTATGATCACCCGGGAAGGACTAATGCTTTCCTGGTGGCCACTAGTGCCCCTCAGGTAAATCTTTAGATTTTGATTAGGAGAACTAATCTAGTATAGAGATTTATCTGAAGAAAATTAATTTTATGAATTTGGCTTATACCAAGTAAATATAAACCAAACTATACTTAGTCATAGGATAAAATTCCTAAAGATCATGCTAATTTTGAAGGAAAAAAAATCATTGTTCCAAGATATTCATGGTGGGTACACAGCTTTATTACTCCTTTCTAGTTTTCTTCTGAAGAAGAAAAATCTAGCTGAGTCCATGCTAACAAACCTCCTCAACAACAACAAAAGGGAACCCAGGTAAATGCTCCTTTCAGAAAAGATTAAAGAACCAAATCGTTGTTGGACTTTTAAGAATGTAAGTCTTCTTTGTATGCAAATCCTAATCCTTGAAAATATATTCATGATAACAACCATGAATTGTTAAGATCTATCGATTGACTGGTAGGAATTTAAGATCAATTTATTTCATTTGTCTGAAGGAATTTTTTTTTAACCTACACATAGATTTCAAAAATTAATAGCTTTATAAAGTCCAAGTCAAAAATTAATCACTAAATTTTGGCATCTCCACCTATATAATGAATCCCAGTTTCCCCTTGATATTTGGTAACTTGAATCATCCTGAGACTCTCTGCTTCCAAGAGGAGCTAGAGTCCAGCCTGATCCTGTGGTTCCTTGTTTGCCTTTTGTCTTTTATCTCACTCTCATTCATTTCCCCAACCTTTCTTCTGGACTATTCCATAATTGTTCTTGAATCTATATACAATGAAAATACTATTTTTTCCCCTACCAACTTCATCTTCTTTCTGCATACCCTTTATACACCAGAATTTGTTTCCCTAAAGATGGGGGACATCCTCTTGCCAGCATAGTTGATTCTTCGGAGTTTCCTGAAGATCTGGTTTACTCACCTTAACATGGATATTCATGTGCTTAGCCTTTCCCAGGCCTATGTCTTTTCTTCCTCCATAAGCTGTCTCTCACACTAGTGTTCAAGCATTTTTTTAGGCGACTTCTCTTTTTTCTTTTTTCTCACAACTTTTACATTATTAGAGAATTCCCAAACAAGTAGATGTTTACTATATATCTTTAATTACTAGATACTTCCCATGGCTGAGTATGGGGTGAAAATGTTTTGGATTGGAGGCATCCCAGGGATTCCATTCTTCCTCAATAGTTACATGTGTTTAACTAAGAGGAAGTAATCCCCCCGTTGCCTCATACAGAGAGTAACCAAGTTGCCTTGTAGGGATAATTGGTATATTTATATGTATGTATGTGTATAAAGATACATGTATGTTTCAACTTATATATGTATATAATAAATTTCTGCACCCTGTAAAGAAATCTAAAGAAAAACATTTTAAGAAACACTAACTCTATTAAGATAGGCTACTACCCCTCACTTGTAATAATAATTTGGGAAAAAGTTTCAAGGAAAAGAACTTGTATGACTGAAAAGCATATTTAACCAGGAAAAGGAATCAGCAGTCAAGATGTGGCAGTAAATGATTCTTAATAACCGGCGCTCAGAACACTACTTTTTTTTTTTTTTTTTTGGCTCCATGGGGCAAAGAAAAAAAAAAAAAGGAGCAATTTCAAAAGCAGTGCATATTCTCCTTTATTTTGTGATTCTCTTTTAAACTTAGCCACTGACATCTTACTCTCTTACTCTTGCCCAGGCGGTGCTGTACAATGATCGTTCAGTTCTGGAGAACCATCACGCAGCTGCAGCTTGGAATCTTTTCATGTCCCGGCCAGAGTATAACTTCCTAGTTAACCTTGACCATGTAGAATTCAAGCACTTCCGTTTCCTTGTCATTGAAGCAATTTTAGCCACTGACCTGAAGAAACACTTCGACTTTGTAGCCAAATTTAATGCCAAGGTAACTAGATTCATACCAGTCTTCAACTTAGGGCCACATGGAAAGATGTCACGGAAACAAAGTGTTGAACACAATTCAGTTGCTGTCAATTCTTGTGTATCAACTGTGAAAATGAAATGCAATTAATATGTTTAGCCAGAGCAGACATAGAAGGTAGTGCTCTGAATCTAGCTAATTGAGGAGTTAAGTCTCTGTTTGATATATTATACTTTGTTCTACAGAGAAATAATACAGTAGATGTATGGGTTTTATTAGCTTTAATTTGCTCTCCTCTTTATGGTATAATTATATAAATTATCTGGCAGTAATAAAGGTCAAAAACTTGATACAAAGATGTCATATTTCAAATATTAATGCCTAAACATTAATTCAAGATAAATTTCTTATCATTTGTAACTATAATATTTTAATAATAATTGATATGCTGATTTTAAATAGCATTTATTGTCAATTCCATTGTTCATTATTTTACTTTTTAGATTAACTATTTTACTATTTCTGGAAGCCATGGTCTTATTCTCGTGGTTTTGGGGATTGAATCCAGAACCTCATGGTTTGCTAGGCAAGCACTTTTCCAAAGAACTACATCCTCAGTCCAAATAACATTATTTTAAATATCTAAGTTTCTAACTATTTAGTATTTTGATTTCCACATAATAGAAAAAGTGTATTCTATTTTTTTTCCTGTTCAATTTTTGCTTTCCCGAGGCAAATCATTTTAACTTTATCCTTCAAACAGGTGAATGATGATGTTGGAATAGATTGGACTAATGAAAATGATCGTCTATTGGTTTGTCAAATGTGTATAAAGTTGGCTGATATTAATGGACCAGCCAAATGTAAAGAACTCCATCTTCAGTGGACAGAGGGTATTGTCAATGAATTTTATGAACAGGTAACTACTTGAACCATTTAATCTATCTTAACCTACATTTTCAGGCTACTCATTAAGTCTCCAAAGCTTCCATAAGGCTGCTAGGAATTATGATCACTCTCTTTTATATTCATGATTTTATCAAAAAAAAAAAGAAAAAAAATCCTGTTCAGTTTTGATCAGGAACTTAAAACTGACACATAAAAAAGACTCAACTATAACCATAGAACCCCAAGACAAAGTTTTTTGTAGGTATTTGGGGGAAGGATGTTGAAATAATTGAATGACTTAGTAAGACATTAGAAAGACCCTTGAAATACTGTTTTTTCAGCAGATTTATTTATTATAATAAAAGTTAGTTTAAATTTAAATGGCAGAACATATACTACATTAAATTCATTTACTTTTCCAATATAGTTAATAACAACAGTACATAAAAGCTAAAATATTGACATTCTATTTTCTATAACAAGGAGAGTTAACAGACTACCAGAAAAGGCCCCATAATAACATAAGTGCAACACAATAGTCCCCAGGTTACCCTGCATTGACCAGATTAAGCTTGAAGCTTTCTGTTTAACGTTATGAACTTCTTTCTTAAGAAAATGTGAGGTGAGGGAGTAGGGGTGAAGGACAGGAATCAGTGAATGAAAGAACATGAACAGTGAAGCAACAGAAGTAATGGAGTGAGCGAGTATCTTCTAATGTCTTAAAGACTCCTTAGAAGTATAGGATAGGTTTATTATAATATTGGTGTTGAGAATAAAGATAGTAAATTATAAAAAGTACTCAATACAGATCTGATTCATAAGAAATGTCAGATCCCTCTCCACTATCCTACATGTTTGTGAACATTACCAGTCTATAGAAGTTATCAGGAGATAGAGCTTAGGTCAGTGTCAGAGAAAAATTTGTAATACTAAAGATATCCCATCATAGGGTGCAGTACCTGATAAAGTAATGAATGTCTGTCATTGGAGATGTTTAAACGGGAATTAGAATGAACTATGGGTATTATAGGCAGTAGGCATATACAGAATAAAAAGGTTTATGCTTTTTGAAAAAAATATGTTGCCTTTCCTAGGAATGGAATTATTTCTTGATCCTGAAATATTGAAATGCTCAAAAAATGTGAAGGAAAAGGAAAATCCACTTATAACATTTCAACTCTTTAGGCATAATCTTTGTTGATATTTAGGAATATTTCCTTCTTAATTTTTCTAGGTAACCTCTGGTTTATTTTTTTTTTCTTTTTTTTTATTGTAAACAAATGGGATACATGTTGTTTCTCTGTACATAGAGTAAAGGCATACCATATGTGTAATCATAAATTTACATAGGGTGATGTTGGTTGATTCATTCTGTTATTTTTCCCCTTCCCCCCACCCCTCCCATCCCTCTTTTCCCTCTATACAGTCCTTCCTTCCCCAATTCTTGCCCCCCTCCCTAACCCTCACTCTAACCCTAAAACTAACCCCTCCCATGCCCCATTATGTATCATCATCCACTTATCAGCGAGATCATTCTTCCTTTGGTTTTTTGAGATTGGCTTATCTCACTTAGCATGATATTCTCCAGTTATGTCCATTTGCCTGCAAATGCCATAATTTTATCATTCTTTATGGCTGAGTAATATTCCATTGTATATATATGCCACAGTTTCATTCATCAACTGAAGGGCATCTAGGTTGGTTCCACAATCTGGCTGTGGTGAATTGAGCAGCAATGAACATTGATGTGGCTGTATCTCTGTAATATGCTGATTGTAAGTCCTTTGGGTATAGGCCAAGGAGTGGGATAGCTGTGTCAAATGGTAGTTCCATTCCAAGTTTTCTAAGGAATCTCCATACTGCCTTCCAGAGTGGCTGCACTAATTTGCAACCCCACCAGCAATGTATTAGTGTACCTTTTTCCTCATATCCTCGCCAACACCTATTGTTGCTTATGTTCTTGATAATTGCCATTCTAATTGAGGTGAGATGGAATCTTAGTGTAGTTTTGATTTGCATTTCTCTTATTACTGAAGATGGGGAACATTTTTTCATATGTTTGTTGATTGTTTGTAGGTCTTCTTCTGTGAAGTGTCTGTTCATTTCCTTAGACCATTTGTCGATTGGGTTATTTGTAGTCTTGGTGTTGAGTTTTTTGAGTTCTTTATAGATTCTAGAGATTAGTGCTCTATCTGAAGTATGATTGGCAAAGATTTTCTCCCACTCTGTAGGCTCTTTCTTCGCATTGCTGATAGTTTCCTTTGCTGAGAGAAAGCTTTTTAGTTTGAATCTATCCCAGTTGTTGATTCTTGCTTTTATTTCTTGTGCTATGGGAGTCCTGTTGAGAAAGTCTGGTCCTAAGACAACATGTTGAAAATCTGGACCTACTTTTTCTTCTATAAGATGCAGGGTCTCTGGTCTGATTCCGAGGTCCTTAATCCATTTTGAGTTTAGTTTTGTGCACGGTGAGAGATATGGGTTTAGTTTCATTTTGTTGCATATGGATTTCCAATTTTCCCAGCACCATTTGTTGAAGAGGCTATCTTTTCTCCATTGCATATTTTTGGTCCCTTTGTCTAGTATGAGGAAATTATTTGGGTTTGTGTCCATGTCCTCTATTCTGTACCATTGATCTACCTGTCTATTTTGGTACCAATACCATGCCGTTTTTGTTACTATTGCTTTGTAGTACAGTTGAAGTTCAGGTATTGCAATACCCCCTGCTTCATTTTTCCCGCGAAGGATTGCTTTAGCAATTCTGGGTTTCTTATTCTTCCAGATGAATTTCATGATTGCTTGTTCTACTTCTGTAAGGTACATCGTTGGGATTTTAATTGGAATTGCATTGAATCTGTATAGCACTTTTGGTAGTATCGCCATTTTGACAATATTAATTCTGCCTATCCAGGAACATGGGAGATCTTTCCATTTTCTAAGGTGTTCTTTAATTTCTTTCTTTAGTGTTCTGTAGTTCTCATTGTAGAGGTCTTTCACCTCTTTTGTGAGATTGATTCCCAAGTATTTTATTTTTTTCGAGGCTATTGTGAATGGGGTAGTTTTCCTAATTTCTCTTTCTGAAGATTCATCACTTATGTATAAAAATGCATTGGATTTATGAGCATTGATCTTGTATCCTGCTACTTTACTGAATTCACTTATGAGTTCTAAGAGTTTTCTGGTGGAATTTCCAGGTTCCTCTAAGTATATAATCATATCATCAGCAAATAGGGATAGTTTGAGTTCTTCTTTTCCAGTTCATATCCCTTTAATTTCTTTGGTTTGTCTAATTGCTCTGGCTAGAGTTTCAAGGACGATATTGAATAGGAGTGGTGAGAGAGGGCATCCGTGCCTTGTTCCAGACTTTAGGGGGAATGCTTTCAGTTTTTCACCATTAAGAATGATATTAGCCATGGGCTTAGCATAGATGGCCTTTACAATGTTAAGGAACGTTCCCACTATCCCTATTTTTTCTAGTGTTTGGAGCATGAAGGGGTGCTGTATTTTATCAAATGCTTTTTCTGCATCTATTGAAATAATCATGTAATTCTTAACTTTAAGTCTGTTGATATGGTTAATGACATTTATTGATTTCCTGATGTTGAACCAACCTTGCATCCCTGGGATGAAACCCACTTGATCATGGTGCACTATCTTTTTAATATGTTTTTGTATGCGATTTGCTAAAATTTTGTTTAGAATTTTTGTGTCGATGTTCATTAAGGATATTGGTCTGAAATTTTCTTTCCTCGATGTGTCTCTGTCTGGTTTAGGTATCAGGGTGATATTGGCTTCGTAGAATGAGTTTGGGAGGGTTTCCTCCTCTTCTATTTCATGGAATACTTTGAAAAGTATTGGAATGAGCTCTTCTTTAAAGGTTTTGTAGAACTCGGCTGAGAAACCATCAGGTCCTGGACTTTTCTTTGTTGGTAGGCTTTTGATGACTTCTTCTATTTCATTACTTGAAATTGGTCTATTTAAATTGTGTGTGTCCTTCTCGTTTAGTTTAGGCAATTCATAGGTCTCTAGAAACTTGTTGATATCTTCGAAATTTTCTATTTTGTTGGAGTATAGATTTTCAAAATAGCTTCTAATTATGTTTTGTACTTCAGTCGTGTCTGTTGTGATATTTCCTTGTTCATTCCGAATTTTGGTGATTTGGGTTTTCTCTCGTCTTCTCTTTGTTAGTGTGGTTAAAGGTTTATCAATTTTGCTTATTTTTTCGAAGAACCAACTATTTATTTTGTCAATTTTTTGTATTGTTTCTTTTGTTTCAATTTCGTTGATTTCGGCTCTGATTTTAACTATTTCCTGTCTTCTACTACTTTTGGTGTTGGTCTGTTCTTCTTTTTCTAGGGCTTTGAGCTGTAGTGTTAGGTTGTTTATTTGTTGAGTTTTCCTTCTTTTATTGAATGCGCTCCATGAAATAAATTTTCCTCTAAGTACTGCTTTCATAGTGTCCCAGAGATTTTGATATGATGTTTCTTTGTTCTCATTTACCTCTAAGAATTTTTTAATTTCCTTCCTAATATCTTCTGTTATCCATTCATCATATAATAGCATATTGTTTAATCTCCAGGTGTTGGAGTAATTTCTGTTTTTTACTCTTTCATTTATTTCTAGTTTCAATCCATTATGATCTGATAAAATACAAGGTAGTGTCTCTATCTTCTTGTATTTGCTGACATTAGCTTTGTGGTATAATATATGGTCTATTTTAGAGAAGGATCCATGTGCTGCTGAGAAGAAAGTGTATTCACTCTTCGTTGGATGGTATATTCTATAAATGTCTGTTAAGTCTAAATTATTGATTGTGTTATTGAGATCTATGGTTTCTTTATTCAATTTTTGTTTGGAAGATCTACCCAGTGGTGAGAGAGGTGTGTTAAAATCGCCTAGTATTATTGTGTTGTGGTCTATTTGAATTCTGGATTTGAGAAGGATTTGTTTGACGTACATGGATGAGCCAATGTTCAGGGCATAGATATTTAATGATTTTTATGTCTTGCTGATTTATGACTCCCTTAAGCAGTATGAAGTGTCCTTCTTTATCCCTTCTGATTAACTTTGGCTTGAAGTCCACTTTATCTGAAATGAGGATGGATACCCCAACTTTTTTGCTGGGTCCATGTGCATGGTAAGTTTTTTCCCATCCTTTCACCTTTAGTCTTTGGGTATCTCTTTCTAAGAGATGAGTCTCTTGTAGGCAACATATTGTTGGATCTTTCTTTTTTATCCAATCTGCCAGTCTATGTCTTTTGATTGATGAATTCAGGCCATTAATATTCAGGGTTATTATTGAGATATGATTTGTATTCCCGGTCATTTGACTCATTTTATTCATTTATTTGTTTATTTTTGACACGACTTGGTTCCTCTTTATTTGAGAGTTCCTTTAGGATATCTCCTCCCTTTGCTGATTTGCTTCTTTGTTTTTCATCTCTTCTTCATGGAATATTTTGCTGAGAATGTTCTGTAATGCTGGCTTTCTTTTTGTATATTCTTTTAGCTTTTGTTTATCATGGAAGGATTTTATTTCGTCGTCAAATCTGTAGGTAAGTTTTGCTGGGTATAAGATTCTTGGTTGGCATCCATTTTCTTTTAGGGCTTGAAAAATCTTATTCCAGGCCCTTCCAGCTTTTAAGGTCTGGATTGAAAAATCTGCTGATATCCATATTGGTTTCCCCCTGAATGTAATTTGGTTCTTTTCTCTCGCGGCCTTTAAAATTCTGTCTTTATTTTGTATGTTAGGTATTTTCATTATAATGTGCCTTGGTGTGGGTCTGTTGTAATTTTGTGTATTTGGAGTCCTATAAGCCTCTTGAACTTGATTTTCCATTTCATTCTTCAGATTTGGGAAATTTTCTGAAATTATCTCATTGAATAGGTTGTTCATTCCTTTGGTTTGTTTCTCTAAGCCTTCCTCAATCCCAATAATTCTCAAATTTGGCCTTTTCATGATATCCCATAGTTCTTGGAGATTCTGTTCATGATTTCTTACCATCTTCTCTGTTTGTTCAACTTTGTTTTCGAGGTTAAATATTTTGTCTTCAATATCTGAGGTTCTGTCTTCCAGGTGTTCTATCCTATTGGTTGTGCTTTCTATGGAGTTCTTAATTTGGTTTATTATTTCCTTCATTTCAAGGATTTCTGTTTGGTTTTTTTTCAATATCTCTAACTCTTTATTGAAATGTTCTTTTGCTTCCTGCATTTGCTCTTTTAACTGTCGATTGGTGCGTTCATTCAGTGCCTGCATTTGCTCTTTCATTTCATCGTTTGCTTCCCTTATCATGTTAATTATGTACATTCTGAACTCCCTTTCTGACATTTCTTCTGCCATGCTGTCATTGGATTTTATTGATGTAACATCCAGATTTGTTTGAGGTATTTCCTTCCCTTGTTTTCTCATGTTGTTCAGGTATCAGTGGACTGCAGAGATGTTACAGATTTCCTCTATTGACTTATAATGTCCCTGAAGATTGCTAGTGTATCCCCTCTTATCCTTCAGTAGCCTGAAGTCTTAGAGGAAGTTGATACTGCGGTGTTCCCCTAGGTAGCTGCCTCTCTAGGGGTGGTGGTCTTCAGGTGGGGTATATTCCCTGCGGTGGGCAGAGGTGCCTCTACTTGTTGACCAATGGTCATCCAAAGGGGAACTAGACTGCAGGCTGAGGTAAGGCCTGTTTGGGCCTGTGTCTCTGGTTTTACCATCCTTGTGGGAAAACCTCACCCGGCGGGGAAGACTCACCCGGTGGGGAGGTCTCGCTGGTCAGTTCCCCTCCTAGAGGTTCCCTTCAGTTCACAACTACCGCGTGGGCAGGGCAGCCTTCCCAGGCAACGTTCCCAGGGGCCTGGACCTACCTCCTGGGCCTGGGAGCCCTGCCCTTCACAGACGAGTCTCTTTAGGTAGCCCCTCCTCAGAGAAGCTGCCCGCAGTCCTGGAACCTTCGCTCTGCCCCTCAGCTTGTCTCTGTGTAGTTCTTTCAAGAAAAGGTGCCTAGGTCCCCGGACCGGACCGTGCTTTGCACCTAATCGCCTGGCTATGCGACCCCTCCTCTGGGCAGTCACTTGGAGCCTCGTACATATGCTCCAAGCCCCAGTGACCCGCCGCTCGTCTCTTCCTCCAGGCAGCCACCCGGTGTTCTGTGTGGGCGCTTGGAGACCAAGCCACTCACTGCGCACCTCCACCTCCTCAGGACAGCCCCCTCCCCGTTGTTTAGGCGGTTGCTGAGTCCCAATAGCTCGCCGCCCAACTCTTTCTCTGGCAGCCGCCGGAGCCCCGGAAGATCGCTCCAAAACCAAGCGGTGTGCTGCGCGGCCTCCTCTGCAAAGTTCCCCGCTTTCCGAGTTCACTGCTCCAGCAGGGGGAGGGGTGTCTTGCCTCCTGGGCTGGGCAGCCTTCCCAGGCAACGTTCCCAGGGGCCTGGACCTACCGCCTGGGCCTGGGAGCCTCACCCTTCGCAGACGAGTCTCCTTAGGTTGCCCCTCCTTAGAGAAGCTGTGCGCAGTCCTGGAACTTTCGCTCCGCCATTTTTTCGCTCCGCTTCGCTGTCCGTGTTTACGGCTCCAGCGGGGGGAGGGGCGTCTCGCTGAGCCACTCTACTTCACAAAGTTCCCTGCGTTCCGGGGCTACCGCCCCATCCGGGACGCCTCCCCAATGGGAGAAACTCACCCGGCGGCTTTGAGTTGGTCCCAAGTCACTCACTATCTCCTCTTTTGAATCTTGAGTCCTGGAGCAACATGAAATGCAGCCGCCCTCTAGTCCGCCATCTTGAAAAATCCTCTGGTTTATGATCCATTATTTATTTTACAAAAAGATTTGAAGTCATTCAAAACAAAACACATACACTTATTAAACATAATATAAATAAGAAAACATAATCACAAGAGGTCAATCAAACAGAATCTAGGGTAAGGTAGCAACTTAAATTTTGCAATAAATTATTTTAAGCTTTCTGGAAGTCAAGGCAAAAAGAAAAACCATGGTGGATGACATATTTGTCTGAGTGATATTCCCAGCATTGCATTTGAAGATGTGTTTATATTCTCCTATAAAGACCCCTGACAAGTGCGATAAGAAATATTGTCTACTGAGACATTAAGCCACTCCTTGCATTTCCCCTTGGTAAACCTCAAGATCACAAAATTAGTCAATAGAAGCAACAAAGAATTTCTCTTTGAATCTTAGAGATTTGGGTAGAATCTGTGAGCCATCAAGTAAAGGTGGCTGCATGTGAATACCTGTGCTCTTACATATCTATACATTTTAGATGGCAAGTCAATGTTGATTTTTTTTGTATTTTAGACTCTTCTTCTCATTCACCTTTCTAGCTAACTACTCATGCTAAATCCCTGTTTCTAGGGTGATGAGGAAGCCAGCCTTGGGCTGCCCATAAGCCCCTTCATGGACCGGTCTGCTCCTCAGCTGGCCAATCTTCAGGAATCCTTCATCTCTCACATTGTGGGTCCTCTGTGCAACTCCTACGATTCAGCTGGACTCATGCCAGGAAAATGGGTGGACGATAGTGATGAGTCAGGAGATACTGATGACCCAGAAGAAGAGGAGGAGGAAGCAGCCGTGCCAAATGAAGAAGAAACCTGTGAAAATAATGAATCTCCAAGTAAGTTACAAAATCCAGCTCTAATATGTTTTCATAGGATTATTTCCTTACTGAGGTTCACATGAATTTTATGCTTCACATGAATCACATGTTTTGAGGCCAGAGGTTATTTGCTACGTTTGATAATGGCCATCCCCCTTCTCCCACATCATATTAATAGAAATTATAGACTCGTGAATTTATAATAATACCATATATCATTCAAAGATATATTCTTTGTCATGAAGTTAAATAAAATTAAGGGTTGAAGCCTTTGCTTCAGAATATCTTCATGGTTTGGAAATGAAATGAGTTTGTTACCATGGAGACCAACCACAGGATTTTCTTGGCTTGGTTACGGGAAAGTTCTGGGAAGAGGTAAGAGATAGCATTCCTTCCTTCATTTAGCAAATACTTACTGAGCACACACTCTGTGCCAGTCATTCTTCCAGGTACTGAAGGTAGAGTTGCTTTTGTAGACTTGCACTCTAGTGGGGTCAGCAGACATAAACAAGACAAATCATTATATTTATAATATGTTAGGTACCGATAGATACTAGAGAGAACATATGGAATATTTTGGAGAAAGTTTAAATTTTTCTAAAATTGTAGATAGCCAGGGAAGGAAAATATAAATAAGATACATAATTAAAAAAAAAAAAGACCTAAAAGAAGTGAAGGAGTAATTCATGGGGATATATGTGGGAAGGAGAAAGTAACATGTGCAAAGGTCCTGAGGTGGGATTGGCTGGGGTGGTCAAGAACCTTCAGGGGACCAGGAAGAGAGAAGCAGCAGGAAGCCACATGGTATAAGAATTGAAGGTAAGGCTCTCTAGACTACCATAAGGATTCTGGTGTTTATACCAAGATATGAATCATCACTAGTTTTGAACAGAAGCATTTGTGGACTCAATTTACATTTTTACTGGATTGCATCAGCTGCCATGTTGAGAAGATTCTTGGGTTTGAGGTGGGAGTAAGGGTAGAAGTAGGTATTGTTTAGAAGACTATTGCAGTTTTCCGAGTAGTGTGTCTGTGACTTTGGACAAGGGGAGTGGCAATGACAATGAGAATCAGTCACATCTGTAATTGTCTTGGAGTGCATCATGCAGCCAGTCTAATCCACTTAAATTAATTGCATATAAGAACATTATTTTTCTTTATTTCTCATATTTCTCTTGCCATGAAACAAAAAGTAGTGACTGATAGCATAATTAGTAAAACCCATGACCTTTAAAATGGCATGGTGCAGAAACTGCTCCTGCTCTCTGGAGAACACGGTGTGTGTTTTTGTCTACCTGCCCAGAACAAAGTGCAACCTTAATATTCTTCCAAGCCTTGATTAAAATATTACCAATGAAAAGCATCCTGATCATTTCCCCCCCGTTTTTATTGCAGTCAGGATAATGCCTGTCTTAGTTCATCTCAACCATCTAGTCAGGAGCCTCTCTATGTTGTATTGATGAATTTACTCTCTTATATATAAGCCACCAGCACCCACCAGAGGAGAAGAGAGTCATGCAATTTTGGCTTTAGGCTACATTTTTGTTTGTTCTATCCCTACTAACTCTTGTGCAGAATGGGGGGTAAAATGAAAAGTTGTTTCTATATATAGAATATAACATATATATATATATATAGAATATAACAAATTCTATATATAGAATATCACAAATTCTATATATAGAATATAACAAAAGTTATATTCTATAAAAATGATTGTATGTCTGTGACTCTGATACAAGATTTCCATTAGAAATTTTATGTGGGTCTTGGGATTCAGAGCTAGCAGGTGAGACTTTGGATTCACGAGTTGTTTATTCAATAACCACGTTTTAGTTTTCTCTTTTTTCTTTGTGTTCATTTCAAACAGCCAAGTCACTTGATGTATCATTAAGGATAAGACAGTTTTTCCACTGAATGACATTGGAAGGTGTTTGTCAGCTTAGCCTCTGGAAGAGCTTTGTTCCCATGGGCCCTGACTGATTGCTATTTGAACTCAGACACACCAAAAACAAAAAAGACAAGCCAGGGATCTGGGGTGGAAGGACACAGGCCAGGTCATTATTTAAGAGACTCAGCTGATCCACCTTGGCTTTAGTAGCAAGTGCTGCAATGAAATAGTTCTTCCATTTTGTCTGTCGGGTTGGGTTACCCTGCATTTGGCATCCAGATTCTGATATGTCACTGTTCTGATCTTACCATTTTTATCAAATTCACCAAAGCAGCCATGAGAATTCTGTGGATTCTGTAATGTCTTTCAAAAGTTAACTGGAACCTTTCATTAAAATTTAAAATACCTCACCCAGTGAAGTGGCATTGAAATTTTCAAAATACTATCTTTGAAGTATTTCTGCACAGTCAATAAAATGGTAAATGTTGAGCAATGTTAGTGTTTCTAAATATTGACCATGTAGAATAATGAAAGTTTAGTTAGCTACCTCATTTTAAATATGGCTAAACTAAGGTTCTGAAATTTAAGCAGTATCTCCAGGTTATAGAACCAGAGGAAGAACCCTAATTTTTAGCTTTGTTGCTTTTGGCTCTTAATAATTTTAATTTCACCATTCATATTGGCTGAAATGGTTACCTTGATTTAGCGTGATACTTAAATTTCAGAAAAGAACTAACTTAATATGCATTGATAACTTCTGCAATTTGCAAAACTTGGAGATCTCCCAGGAAACACAGAATAAAATGTTTCAGTATGGTGTCCTAGGGATAGAAGGCTTTTACTCCACCTAATAATTAAATCTGAAAGATTCCTACGGTGAACTAAGAGGTTTCTAATGAAGTACTAAGCTGCATTTAGAATGTGAGCAATGAAAGGCTCTTTGTTCTCAATTCAAAAGGTTCCAGTGCTGAACAATTTGGCTCCCAATACAGGCATGCTTTAGACCACCTGCAGATTCTAATCTACGCACATTTATTTGGTACAAACTTTCTTCTACGTCACCTTATTCAGTATAATTCCAGAGAGGTTTATTCCTAATGTTTAACAGCATTAATAAGAGAACAGCTGCTCTCATGGGGACTGCCCCAAAGGAAAGGAGAAGAATTGAGCTTTTGTTAGTTTCTTCCCCATAAGTGCGTACAATTCTAAGAGGGAGTGATCACCTTAAGCAGTAGAATGTTTCTTGTAACAGTGATTCAAAACTGTCCTTCAGCCAATGGTCATCTGTCACTCTTATGATTCAAAGAATTAGGTAAAAAAGCATGTTAACATTTTCAAAATTTCTCAACGGAAGCTAATTTGTGCTGAAATGCAATAAAATCAAAGTAGAAATAGGAGAGTAGGTAACTTTGATAGAAGAGTAATATTTTTAATTTGCTTTTAAAACTTGGATGTGTGAATATATTGTTTTGACCTTGATAAAAAGTCAATACATTTTAATTATCATTAAAGAAATGATGTGTAATTTTAGATTTTATATTTATTATCCTTTTTAGGAAGCTTTCAGATGAAGAAGTGGATATATGAGTTCATTTCTCAGGGCCCCATGCAGTGCTTTATCCAGTATGGTTAATTCTTATGATTTCCTTCCAACTCAGGTGCCCTGTCCTTTAAAAATAAAATTCTACCTATTGCCCCACAGGTTATGTCTTTTGCCATGGTTTGATGTATCAAAAAGAAATAACACAAACCCTTTTTAAAATGGTAAGGAAAGCATTATTCCAAACGGTTACAGTTAGAGTCTAGATTATTGCAACAGGGAGAGAAATTGAACTGCTCTGAAACAAAAAGCAGAAGAGTGTTTAAATAGCGACTCTAGCTAGTAAAACAAACTGAAAGGCCTGGCGGGTGGGGAGCCGGTTAATGTGATTCGGCCATCTGTGTGCATTAACTGGTGCATATTGAAGGTAGGCTCTTGCCCTTCCAGGACCTTCTTTCCCTTCCTTTCCCCATTTCCTTCTCTCTTCCCTCTTACCTTCACTGGTTCCTTTCATTTCCCTTTTCTCTTTTCCTCTCTCCTATTCCTCCTTCCTTCTTTTCTCTCTCATTTTTAAATTTCTATAGTAAGAACATTTAATATTAAATCTATTCTCTTAAAATATTAAGTATAAAATTGCTAGACCTCTGGTGTATATGTTATATTTATATTTATAGTCATCCATACTGTATTGGCACTATCTTTCTTGATTACCATGGAAAGGAATGTGTCCCAGGTCTCTGAGAACAACATTCCTGGGTTGTAAAACTGGCTACAGGCTGGGAGAAGATTCATCTACATTGCACAGGTACTGAGAAAGTTTACTTTCTAAAGTAAATGCTCTTAAAAAGAGGGAAATCAGGAACCTATATATAGACTTGGGAAAAAAAACCCTTTCTAAAACTTAGTCAAGCTGAGAGCAGTAGTATGGCAGTTCCGGTCACGTGTGTCTGTCTGAAGCAGCACATGTATTCATTCAGTTTCTGCCTTCTTGCCATTCTCTCTTAGAGTGTGAGCTCCTTTAAGGCAAGCTGTGAACCTAATTTTCAGTATCCAGAAAAGTGTTTGTCATGTAGTCAATACAAGTTTGATTGATGGGTCCATCTTATGAATAAATGATAAAAACAATAAATAAATATTTGAAAATTCTTGCTTGTAATTCTTCTGTATCATTTGCCCCGGCACTTATTCAACTTAATGATTTTTATGTGTCTCTATGGTTCAAAAGTAATTCAAAACCTGTCCTTTTTCTGTACTATGTTTTAAAAGTTGATCTTATTATCCATTAAGTGCAAATTTTTGTAAGGTATTTTATAAAACTCTTAAAAATCACTAGCACTTCCACTTCCACAAAAATCACTAGCTTTGTAGGTGCCCTTCAAGAAGTCTAGATTCTTTCTTACATCCCATAGCAACTGGCTTTGTATTTTGTTTCCTCTTATAAATTCCCCCTCTCCCCCAGCTTGTTTCTTTTGCCCACAGTATGCATTATAAATCATAGCTATTTCACTAAATAAACCCAGATATCCTTCTGATCATCCTGGCAACTTGCACTATTACTAATTAATTATGGTCTCAGTTGGATCAGAATTTCCTATGGGCCCATCTCATATCATTATCATTCTTACCTCTCATCAACACTTTATCATTTATCTGAAACTATGAAATGGAAGCAAGAAAGTGATTTATCTAGTATACTCTTACTGAATACTTGCTGACATCTGAGGCTTTATGGCTATGCACACAAAAGAGAAGAAAAGAGCTGCTAAACTAGGAAAGTTTATAGTCTAATAGGGGGTCTTTGTCTGAATTCTAAATTCTTGGCTTAAGTCTAAAAAGGTCACTCAGATGAAGGTACCAAGAATCATATTGTATTCCAGGTCTCCCTTCTCACCTACAGAGCCTCTGCCTACTCACCTCTCTTAATGGGCTCCCCCAGACACCTCATGCTCTCCAGAGTCCTTCCTGTACACACTCCTCAGACCTGCTCCTCATCTAATGTATGTCTTACCACCATCTTCTCACCTATGCAGGCCAGAAAACTCAGGGTTATATTGATTCCTCTCCTTCATTCCCTTCCTCATAATTGGTTCACAAGTCCTACTGATTCTGCCTAAGAAATATATCTCATAATACTTACCTTTATTTCCATTACCCTGTCCTGGTCTAAGCCACCACCTTCCTACTGTCTCCTCCCACATGGATCACCTTTCTGAGCCTTGGTAAGTTCAGTGTGGGCGTACCTACTCATTCACCCCATCTTCCAGTGGGGTAGGCTCCTTACTGACATACATTGTGTAGGTGAAGTCTCCCTTACCTAAAATACTAGGGCCCAGAAGTCTTCAGATTTGGGATTTTTCAGATTTTGGAGTATTTTCATGTACATAATGAGATATCTTGGGGATGGGATGCAAGTCTAAACATAAAATTATTTTGTCATATTTATCTTATATGTCTTACAACCTGAGAGTGATTTTCTATAATATTTTTTAGTAGACCTCTGTTTGACTATGATCCATCACATGAGGGTAGCTGTAAAACTTTTCCCTGGTGGCATCATGTTGATACTCAAAATGTTTTGGATTCTGGGAGGGGCAGTTTGGATGTAGGGTTTTCAGATTACAGATATTCAACCTGTATTAGTCTTTTTTTTTTCAATGAGACTCCAGAACCTAGCACAATACCTGGTACCTATCTGGTGCTTAAAAACTAACTTAGAAATAAATTTAGTGAATTGTGGCAGTAATTCAAATAGTCTTCTTTAACATATCTTGGGTTCCTTCTGTTAAAATTGATTTTTTTATGCTTCCTCAATCAATGGATATAATTCTAAAAATTTATCTTCAATATTTTGTTTTGTTTTTCAAAGGCAAAAAATGGATTTATTTAGGGAATTAGCTACATATTCAAGGGAGAATGGGGTAATCTCAAAAGAGAGATGCTTTTGTGGTAAAACAAGGTCTTTTATACTTTCAAATTGAAAACTTTAAATTGATCACAGAAAATGTATTGATTAAATGTTGAGTCTTGTCATATAAAGTCTGTACAGGCCTATGCAAGGCTCCTGCAAAGAACCTATAGTCTAGAGGAATTAATACCTAAAATATGAGAGAACAAGCTATGTCCTTTAAGGAGGTGCATAGTTCAAGACTTTTTTGTTACCAATTACAAATTTCCCATTGAATGAGTGTATCCTGAAAGGGAAAAATATTGGTTTCATGTAAGTATGATGTAGCCACTAGCAGTGTTTACTACTAGTCCGCCTCACCTGTCTGTTAACATGTTGTTTCAACTTGACCTCCTTCATAAGTTTGGAACTATAGCCAGCTCTAAGTTCACATCATTCCAGATATAGAAACAGAGGAGAAAAGATTTCCAATCCTTACCTTCCAACTCCACATTTATTCTGCATCACTAGGAAAACTCCTGAGGAAGGACTGTGATTGGCCTAATTTGAATCACATGCCTACCCTTTAGCCAATCACTGTGACACAGCTCATGCTGTCAGGAGGTAATTGGGGAAGTAGACTTTGACACCTTTTCTAGAACTGCATAATTAAAGGAAGAAGGAGAATTCCCCCTAATAATTTCTGAATGTGCAGATACCAGAAAAGAGGAGAAAAAAAAAAAAAAACAGCAATAATGTCTACTTTGGAAGGATATATATATATATATATATGGGGGAACATAAAAATTTAAGAAAAAAAATATTTCTTAGGAATCCAGTGAAATCTGAATAGGCAATTATTTTGATGAATGAATATGAACTTTTAGTGATTAAGACAAGCATTTCAGAAGGAGGGCCAGAACCAGCTTCAAAGTGGGAGTGTCCAGTATATGTAAAGAAAACAGAGGCCAGGTTATAAAACGGGAAGACCACAAAAGCAAGTTTGTGCCAGCTTGTGGAAGAACTTAGAGTTTGAAATTCGTTTTTTAGTTCACACAAAGCAGAAGACTGACATCAAAAGTATTTTAAAGGAGATCAGCTTTTAGACTTTTGTCAGTTGAATTCTTTGACAAAGGAAGACCTAACAAGCTCTTCCAGTGGTCCAGGTAAGAAGTGTTGAAATCCTGAATGTCATAGGAGTAATACCAAACCACCAGCGGAACTCTATGGACATTACCCAGTACTGAATACTGTGCACAGTTATTTCTCAGTGATGTTTTAATAGTTACTGCCATCTTCCCTTATTTCCCCATTCTTTTTTCGTTGGGGTAGAGGATTGAATTCAGGGGCACTCGACCACTGAGCCACATCTCTAGGCCTATTTTTGTATTTTATTTAGAGACGGTCTCACTGAGTTGCTTAGCACCTTGCTTTTACTGAGGCTGACTTTGAACTCATGATCCTCCTGCCTCAGCCTCCTGAGCTGCTGGGATTATATGCAGCACTGTGCCCAGCTATTTCCCCATTCTTGAAAGCTCCATATGTATCCATTTTGTTCTTTTTTTAAACTCTTTTAATTGTAGATAGACACAAAACCTTTATTCCACTCATTTATTTTATGTGGTGCTGAGGATCGAACCCAGCACCTCCCGTGTATGACTCATTCTACACTGAGCCACAATCCCAGCCCTCCAATTGGTTCTTAAATCCTATTAATAATATGCAAAGAAATAACTTCTGTGTGCTCAGCACATGAATAAATCATCTAATTTGATGGTCTTTTTTAGGAAAGAAAACTTTCAAGAGGAGAAAAATCTACTGCCAAATAACTCAGCACCTCCTGCAGAACCACAAGATGTGGAAGAAAGTCATTGAAGATGAGCAGCGGTTGGTGGGCACAGAAAACCAGTCCCTGGACCAGGCCTCTCAGCAGCACACCTCAGAGCAGATCCAGGCCATCAAGGAAGAAGAGGAGGAGAAAGGGAAACCAAGAGCAGAGGAGAGCTTGGCCCCAAATCCGAACCTGTGACCGTGAACAGAACAAGCTGTGTTTCCAAACTCATTTGTCACAGACTTTTTTCAAGCCAGCACAACACTTAGACACAACACTGTAGAAATATGAGAAGATGGGCAAATGGCTATTGCATTTTGGGATTCTTCGCATTTTATGTGTTTATTTTTACAGTGAGGTACCTTTTCGAAAAACTCTTGCTCAGAGAAGCTTTCACATTGCGACACCAGCTTTGACGGATTTTTTTTTAAAGGAGGAAATATATATATATATATTTACTTGTGTGTGTATATAAGGTCCCACGTAGATACATGTATAAACCTTCACACACATGTGCGTATACACACAAACACACTGAAAGCCAGGATCTCTGGCTCCACAATTAAGTAACATTCATATTAAGAAATATAGTGGTCACTGTGATATAATAAATCATAAAGGAAAACAAATCACAAGGGAAATGGTGCAGCTTAGCAAGGATATGGTGCAGCAAATGTAGGTTACCAACTAAGCAGCTTTAGCTCTTCATACTGAGGGAGGAAAGTTCCAGAGCATTATTTGGATTCTGATACATCCTGCCAATACTGTGTGTGTGTTTGTGTGTGTGTTGTGTGTGTGTGTGTGTGTTGAAAGAGTACTTGTGTGCATGCATGTGCGTATGTAAAAGATTTTCGTGGGTTTAACAGTTCGTAGAATAGCTGTAGCAAATGTCTCAATACATGTGAACAAGCAGAAGGAAGTTCGCTCTGGAGTGTCTTTGAAAGGCAGTCATTCCAAATGCCCTCCTTCATTTAGCTTCAATAAAGGTCTCTTGGCAGATGGAGGGCATTCGTGGGCCATCTGATTGATACTACTGCTATACACCACTTGGAGGCGCTGCACCACCAGCCTCAAACCTGGAAGACAGAGGCATTTTCCAGTCTACCCGCCTAATGAATGTATAGGAGCCGTTTGTGAGTGTGTGTCACTCACCTAAGATCAAAACACCATTTAAGGGGATGGCATTCTTTATACATAAATTCCTAAAAGGAACTGGAGCCAGGTGTTTTCACCAGGTAAGAGTTCTAAAAGGATGCCAGAGAAGGCCTGGGAAATGACATTTAACAACGATCTCCTGTGCCTCCTTAATTTGCTGCAAAATGTGTAGTTGAAAATAAAAGGCAGAAGGAAACCCACTGTGGGTTATATAGCAAGAGAGGAGGGAGAAGATGGCAATCTAGGGTTTGGTGTTGACATAAGGAAAGCCTGATCTTGGCAACCGTTAAAGGCTGACTTTGGGGTTAAAGGTCGGGGTGATAGCCCCTGTTGTGGTATTCCTTATGCGGTGGGATGAGGTAGCTTCCATCTGCAGTCTGGTGCATTGTCATGATTTTTGGCAGGGAAGATTACTGAGGGATTGTTTAGGGACTGGGCTATTATTGAAAGCCTTTTTTTGTTTTGTTTTGTTTTGTTTTGTTTATCTACACTTGTTTATGCTGTGAGCCAAACCTCTATTTAAAAAGTTGATACTCACTTTCAATATTTTATTTCATATTATATATGTCATGAATAGTTATCTTGATGTAAATATAAAGATTTTTTTTTGTTTCTGTAGATAGTAAACTCTTTTTTAAAGAAAAGAAAGGGAAAAGGAAACATTTTTATAAAGTTATATTTTAATCACCATTTTTATACATTGTAGCTATCTCCAGGTCCAGTAAGAAGGTATGGTTCATTGGCATGGAGGTCTGTGGTCAGCTGCTCATCTACCTATTCTAATTTAAAAGATAATCTGATAGTTATTTTTGCCAATTAAATGAGGATGCTGTAAAGAAAAAAAAGTGTTTTTTGTTTTGTTTTGTTTTGTTTTTTTCAGTAGTAACTCTTACTAACTGAATTTTGGGTCTTTGCCACCCAGATGAAAGACTTTTTTAACCAATTTCAAATTTTTGTAGTTGGTGTCCATTTCTCTCCAATGTTTTTGGGAATACAACTCTTATTTCTATATACACACTTGCTTGTCACCTAAACAATCTCAGCTTCCAAGAAAACCTTGATTGTGAGTTCTACTTTTTACTTCCCCTGAAGTCAGAAAGGAATGTTTACATGAAAAATCCCGTTTCCCTTGAATGGATAGTATATTATTTCCTTCCAAAGCATGACTTTATAATAATCCATGGCATTCTTTCAAATTAGGCAAAGACAATAGAATAAAAAATAAACATAGTTTCATGGCAAATTTTTCTATTAAGTAGGAAAAGGTAAAGATGATCAAATAGATGCAAACTCTACCTAAATAACTAGAAAATATTTCAATTTGCATTTCCCAGTTAATACCAGGTCATCATCATTTAGCATTTGCTGAATTGTTCCCGTTTCCTTAGCATTGTCTGTGTTTCTCTATGTTTGCAAAATGTACTGTGAGTCAGTCAAATACATTTCCCCAATGAGACTGTTACCCTTACAAATAAGAGAAGAAAGAAGAAGGAATTTATACTCAACATACCCTTTGCGTCTGCTTACTTAGAACGAATCTTTTCTCTTTCCCCATGTAAGTATACATGTCTAAAATGAATAGATATAGAGGAAAAACCCAACTGTGGAGTGAGTCAGGTGACAGAGCCACTGTGAGAGTCCCTTCTGTGTCTAGGCAGTTTTACTAAAGCTGCAAGGCCTTCTGCTTAGAAGCCAGCCTGGCTCCTACCAGGGAGATCTCAGAAAACTGCCTGGATCTGTTGTTTTGTTTTAAGGTACATGATATAATAGGAAATAATCATGACCAAACCAGTTGGAATCTCATATTCTGGATCATGGTCATCAATCCAAGCAGTTTAATAACTTTTTCTTAAAAAATAAGTTACCATTATATTTTAATTAGAAGTCAATTGAAATAAAGGAATAGAGCTCCACCCACCAGTTGTGTGACTTTCATACACACCTGGTACATCTTAAAGGGTTCCTAGGGACATAACCAGATATTTTCTCCTTGTGATATTTCCCCCCTCCTTGGTGACAGCAATATTACTGTGTTCACTTCCAGCTCCAGAGCTTACTTCCTGTGGTGCCAATGTCTTTGTTGCAATTTACTACATTTTTATATGAGCCTACTTTTAGGTGCCATATTAGATAAACTCAGGTCTTTCAAATGAAGGAACTTCTAGTCCATTTAGGGAGAAGGGTAGTTGTATAGAGAGCCATAAAATTAATATTAGGAAAAATTGGAACTGGTTGTTCTCTGTCAAGAAAAAGTCCAGGTATATTCTGTGTGTTATCAATGTTATTTTCAGCATGCTAATAGATTGCCTGTCTTTCTAATGATATTTCTAAGCCAGGCTTTTGAATATTATATCCTTGATGAAAACACCATTTTTGCTTTCTTCTTTATCTGTATTTTTTTTTTTTTTTTTTTTTGTCATTTTATAAGACCTGGTTTTGTTCTCAGTAAAGGATGAAGACAGTAGCTTTGTACGGGAATATGTCTATATTGTCTTCATCTGACATGTGAAGGAATTTCCTCATATTTTGTTTAAGAAGGTATCCACTTTCTAAAAAACATAGAATTCTGTCTATTCAATTTTGGTTGAATTCTAGAACAAACCCTAACCATTGCACTCCCAGTAATACTAAAAAAAAGGAATTGAATATCATGCAGACTGTTCATTAGATGTATGTAGACTATTGATTTGTGATTTCCCCATGTCCCTTGCCTTTCCTTCCCAGAGAACTTTCTTGAAGGTAAAAACTGTGCAAAGGCATGAGACTCAGGCCTATTCTTTGTTTAAATGATGGAAAAATATAAATTATTTTCTAAGTAATAAAAATATGAAAATTATCATTGTAAATAAAGTCTAAAGTTTGAAATGACTGCTTTCTAAAAGTGAAGTATTTGTTTGATAAACAAGTCCTGACTAATGAGAAGTGAATAACCCAGAAATCCTTGTATTCCTCTTTGGGAGGTATTCTTGGTGCTTCCATGCCATGGGGATCACCTCTATCCTCATCATTTATAACATTCCTAGAACAATTATGAAAACCATAATAAGAGTGTTATTGTCCTTCTCTTCCTTCCTAACCCTGATTCCCATTTAATGCCTTCCCTGATTTCTACTAATTTTAAATAAACTGCCTTTTCAAACTGGCAGAAGTTTCCAATAAGATAGGACTCTGCAAACTTTCATACTCTAGAGTAATTCAAGATTCTCCTTATTCTACAGATCTGTCAGCTAGTATGTATAGAAAAAGACCCAAATTTGCAAATAGCTCAACTCTAGATAATTAAAAGCCAATGTATCTATGTATTTTGAAACTAATCTGAATTTCTATCTTTCCTAGCAAGCAAAGCAGTGAAATGTTTTAAGACCATTGGAATCATTAGCTCTCTCATGATTTCCCCATGAAATAAAATGAGGAATTTGCTAATAGTTCATTTTTTAAAAACTGTTCAAGCAAATTCAGATGAAAATTAGGAAACCCATTAACCATTTTAGTTGAAGAGCATTCCTAAATTTTTTTCTTAGAATTTCTTATCAAGAGGAAATATATTAGCTTGAGATTATATATTCATATCCTGTAACTTTGTTCCTCTAGAAAACATTCAAGTTCTTATTGGAAATTCAGTTGGAATAAGCTAAACTCTTAGCACCCAGTTAACTAAACTGCAAACTATGATTTAGACAAATTGAGTTTTGCATAAGTATTAGTATGTTTCATACCAATGAACCATTATCAGAAAACAAGAACATGTTTTTTCTCTATATTATGCACCATGGATGTTGGGCAATTTGTGCTATTACTTACCATATTGTATCTGTTAAAACACTATTTACTTTTACCCTATCTCATGGTGCTTTCTGCCTTAGCTAAATCGATCTTTATGTTCACACTAGAAAATTCTAACAGCATGATAACAATGGTGACAAAAACAATGGAACTTTTGTGTGTGTACTTGTGTACAAAGTATGTTTGAAGACATAAAAATGAAGATTATGGCATTATTGACTTGGTGAAACTCAGTCTCTTATTCAAAAATATTGATACACTATAAATTATCTTAATGTCCATAAGACCATAAAATATATGGAACCATGTATAGATGGAAAACAAAACTGGCTTTAACACATGCTTAAAGATCCAAAAAGAATCCAAATTTCCTATCTAAAGATAGCCAGTTCTTCTCCTTATGTTTTTTAAGATGTTGATGGACCTTTATTTTATTCATTTATTTATATGTGGTGCTGAGAATCGAACCCAGTGCCTCACACATGCTAGGCAAATGCTCTACACTGAACCACAACCTCAGCCCTCCCTATCAAGTTTTAAGGTTGATTACCTTGACATGTATTGTTCTTTCTGGATTTCTGCTTCCCTGAAGAGGGGCGCACAGAAGAAAAGCCAAGCCTTCTCCTTCTAGAAATGTTGAACAGATCCATGTTCAAACATGTTTCCTCATTACTTCACTTCAAGGAGTGGTTCTTAATCATGAAAATAAATCAGCCAAAATAAATTGTTTCAAAAAGAGTAATATCAAATATTTATGTGTAAGTACTATCAAGAGTATTTAAATTTGTTTTCTTGAATTAAAACTATTTCATGTTTTTATTAAACTGAAACCTACTAAGTGACATTCCATTGTAATAGAATGCTGAATATTTTGACATAACCAGAACTAGTAATAAGAAAACTTGAAAAGATTCAATTATATTTTCAATGTCCTCATGCCTCATGAAGAAAATGTTTTGCGAAGGGTATCATAAATACATAAGATAGATTAAAATACGTTTACCCCAGTAATTTAAGTGTTCAAAGTATAGTCTGAGCTCTTCTGAGATATTCCAAGATGAAAGAATGTCTTACCCAGTAATTTATCATGGCTTAGGTTGCTGTAAAATAAATGGTCTATTACTATAGATTTTATACTAAGTTCTAACATAGTTAAAAATCCAAATATTTAACTACTAGAAAAGATTAAACATTAATCTTGACTTTCACAGTTGAAGCATTGACTGGTAGGTTAACCACACTTACTGCATTCAACTGCCAAGCATGATCAAATGATAGGTTGAAATTGGATATACATTAATAGAAAAGTAATAAAAATGTTCTTTTAAAGTTTTAATGCAGGGCATTCTTCCTCCTTAAAAAAAAAAAATGAGCAACAACAAAACAAAAAAACTGGAGTTAAATTTATAGAGAAAAAGTATGACATTGTATTGCTTTTACTTCTCTTAGTTTGATATTAGCAAAGAAAAATGATCAGAAATTCTCCTGTGCTTTTATAAAAAATGCTTTTAATGTCATGTTCTGAGTCACCCCACCAGGTTTTGTTGTGAAGTCCATGATACTGAGCAGCAATAAAGGAGCTGAGGACTGTAAGTGAACACTGCATAAAACTCAAAGTACATCCCAGGTCACCCTTCTGTCATTGTTTCAAATAAATTTAGTTATGACTTAATGGATCCATATTTCAGCCCTGATTTCATTTATCATAATACTCACACATACTTGTTTCTGAATGTGAATTAGCCCTTAGAACTTAGAAACTGCTGCTTAAATATCTTTTAAAGAGAAATTTTAGTCTAGTAGTTTTACACCCTGTATAATAGCAAACTAGTCAGATGTTTGATGTGAAATTAAAAATAACCATTTAAAGATGTTCTTTTTTGTATATATAACTCGTTGGTTGGTATAAGAAGTCACCTCACTTTTAATTTTTTAATTTTTTTCAACTGATTATTGTTGTGACTCAAAAACCATATATTATACCACATATTTCATTTAAGCTACTTAAAGCATAATCCAAGTACTATAGTGTTGGTATTAAGTAATAACCCTAACATATCTATATATTACCTGTTAATGGGGTTTTAATGGCTTGACTTTTAATATATATTTGTTTGTTAGATTAAAAATCACTAATTTTTATACCCTAAAATATTTGCATGACATTTTTTGCATATTATGTTTGCTTAACTTTTAATTTTCATTTATGTGTCACTTTATGTCCTAATATATTCTCACAGAAGAATGCATACCATTTTTTACTCCAAAAAGGACAATTTGCTAGTTGACAAGCACTGGAAATAAATATCATTGAACCCCACTCCCCATGTTTCTTTCTAGAGATTTTTGTAATGCAAATCATAGAATGAAAATCGGTGCTTTTATAAATATTCTGGAGCTCTCAAAGCAAAATAATGAAACCAAGATTCTCCTTAGGTTTCTATAATGATATTAGGGTATGCAACTAAAATTTTAATCTGAGTCCAGTATTTTTGGTTTTGATTGGTCTGATTCATTCAATATGGGTTTTGGTTTGAAAATCTCTTCTGATTCCTGAAAGAGCAGTTGTTTTGATCAATCATTACCTCTTTCCAATAAAAAACCTGTTACTGATAGTTCTTATTAGCACATCCCAAACATTTGAACTTTTAGAATATTTTTAAGCCCGAGAGTATGGTATTAACATAATTTAGTGCTCTTAAGAAGCAATAGTTTTGAAAGACCGCCAACCAAAGTGGCACTGTAAAGGATATCATTTGTACATGACAATTTTTAACAAGCTGATTCTTACCATTCTTAATAAACCTGAATATGTTCATTAATTAATAACTGCCAAATTTATTAACTTCTTTTAGAAACACGAGACTTTGGAACTTAAGTGATCATTTTGCAATGGAAATAAATTTTGTTCTTTCATCTGTATTTTGCACTTAATATATGTAGCAATACTTAGCATCACCCAATTACAAGAATTTAAGTGACATAGTTTATGGCTGATAAATGTTTTGTAAAAAGGTAGAATCTGTACAGAAAAAAACTTAGATAAATTGTATTTATTTTTATTACTTTTTAGCTTAGACACTATATTGATGCTCCCTTTTTGCCAGAATTACTGGAAGTGCCTCTTGGTTTTATAAATATACAGTACATATATATTCAAAATTATTGAAATTGTGTCATAATGATCAATGTGGTTGTTATAATGTGAAGATAACATATAATATAAAAATAATTCTGTGGTACCTTGTCTGATGTAGTCATTTGTGCAACCCAAATTCTCTGGTCTTCTGTAGGTATGTTGTCCACTCATGTCAAGTACAGGGCTTAGTACCCAATCCACTCCATAGTGAGACATCCACTGGCCTTCTTATAGACTCTAAGAACCCTCAAGAACCTGTGGTAACATCTTCTCCCTATCACTTATGAATTCTTAGCCATATTTATTAAAATCTAACTTTCTACTACTAAGCAATATCTTTTCTCTAATCAAATAGCCTCAAAACAAGATATATTTGTGGCATTCAGTTTCAGATTCCTGTAAAATAGTGCTGCCATTTATCCTATAAATCCTATATAATTCTGTAAATATTGTGGATACCAACACATGGAGTATTTGAATTATACAGACTGGGTTTTTGTTCTGCATCTTTGAAAATAGAATAGTTTGAATGATTCAAAACACTCAAGAGTATTTATACTAACTTGTGTAGTCCTCGAAGAAAATGCAAACCATGATTTCGACCCTAAGAATTTATTCTTTAATCTATACATCAATTTTCCCATAGCCTGAAAGATAAAATTCCAACTCCTAAGTCTGTTATTTTTAAAGTTCCCTTAACTCTCACCTGAAACTATCCTCCCTCCAAAAGATATTTAATAAAAAGATAAATTATGTGGAATGAGATGGAGTGACACTGGATTAAGTCTGATGGAGCCAGAGATCCATGGCTGAGGAAAGAAATGACTTCAGCCACTGCCTGAAATAGGAAGCCTCAGAGATCAGATTAGTGTGTCCTGGTCACACTAACTCACACTTGATGCAGCTCACTAAATCAGCCCACGCCTTCCAACCCATGTAAGGAGGAGCTTGGAATATTGGGATGATAACCTGACCAATGAAAAGAAGAAAAGTTTGTTTTAAGTAACTCGAAAACCTTCTGCTTGTTAGGATGATTTTAAGCAACAGTTGCTTATTTTTGTCTGGAGCTACTTTGTGTCCTGAACATTCTTTCTGGCATTGTCACTGGCTTAAAGAGGAGCTCCAGACCCACTTCTCAAATCTGTCCAATTCAAAGTCCTGTTGCCCTGCCGGATTCTCTGGAATCTTCTGGACAACTGGAATGAGACAGAGCTAGGCTGTGGGTGCAGAGAATTTGCTTCACACTTCAGTTAGCACTCAGGATGGAATAGCTCCTTACTATATTGTCAGTTTGGGTGGTTTTTCCCATCAGATGTCAGAAATGAATTCATTGAAGGTTTGGTGTCTGGTCTTTGAGGATATTGATGTAGACAAAGCTGATCGTTTCACTTTCTATGTCTGCCACAATAAGTTGCAACAGATTTGGAGACTTACTGCACATGTATCAGCTTTGTAAATCAAAAGTCCAGGTGGACTTGGTCAAGGTCTCTGCATTAGGCTTCTCATAAGACCAACATCAAGGTATTCGCCAGTGTGGGTTCTTCAAGGCTCCAGAGCAGAGAATCCACTACCAAACTCATTCAGGTTTTTGCAAAACAGTTCCTTGCAGCTATAGGGCAGAGGTCCCTTTTCCTGACTGGCTGTCACTGGGAACTTCAGGTAACTCCTTAAGGCCACCAGCATTCCTCCTGGCATTGCTCCTCTTGCCACCACACACCAGCGAAGCCCAGGAATCCTTTTCACCTTTTCAGACTTTCTCTTCCAAGGTATCCTTTCTGCTTCCTGCTGAAAAAAAATTCTCTGCTTTGAAGTGTTCATGTCATTATTTGGGGCCCTAGTAATCTAGGATGTTCTTTCGATTTGTAACCTGAATTATATATGAAAATCTCTTTGGAAATGTAAATTTATTTACAGCTCCCATGAATTAGGATATGGATGTCTTTGGGAGCTATAATCTTATCTTCCATAAATCAAGAAAAGAATGAGGAATACATGAAAGATATAAGAAGAATAAGAGCCACATAGTCATTTCTTCATACCCAGCATGAAAGTAGTAGGCCAAGTACAAAAGCCAACAATGACAATGGGAAAAGCAGAAAGGACCCCATTTCAAGAGGTTGTAACAGCCTTTGAAGATTTAGTCTGAACACCTGCTGGTAACCCCTGTGAGAGTAGGAACTGATATGATATGATATAATACATGCTCTTGACCATCCAGAACATATGTTGCAGTTTGTCCTATGGCCAGAATATGTGAGTAATGGATTTAAGGGGTGGAAATAGGAATGGTTTCCCTCCCTATTGTAGCTACTAACTCACTTATTTTACTCCCATCTCTGAAATAGGGCTCTACTTGTTTAGAGGAAATAGTTGCCAAGTGAGGGGTGATTTCACCCCAGTGCACACACACTGGTCCCATCACCCTGGATTTGAAACCTCTTGGGTCATGGTGTTCTCTCAGGTTACTGAACCATCAGGAGAAAAAATTATTGATCCCAATTTATCAAGCTGAAATATGGTTTCTGATATAAAATCTTGGCTAGACAGACTGTGTTTGTAATAGAATTCTCTGTGGGACTTTTCACATTGACTAGTAAATGTAATGGGAAACTAAAGCCACCCAATACAAACAGGAACACTAAGGAATTTGACCTGAAGGAATAAGATTTTGGATCATCCCACTGGTAAAACAACCTCAACAGAGTGAATTGCTGAGAACAAAAAACATGGAAAACAGAAGTTCTATCTATCACTTTTAGCTTTTAACCAATTATAGAAACGAATTCAAAATTCATTCTTGAATAATTTTTATGTATCTACCTACCTACTTACTTTTATTTAAAACTCAAGTATGAAAAATTTTAAAGATATTCAAAGTAGTAGCAAAAATAGTATAGTGACCACTATGTACTCTTTACCCGGCTCAAACAATTGACATCTGACCGATCAGGTCCATGTATGACTCTAAACATTTAGTTCTTTTCCCCAAAATTCAAGATATCCAATGCAACATTTTTTTTTACTTATAATTTATTTAAATAAAAAGTTATTTACCTTTAATTCCTCAAAATAACAAATCTTCACACAGTCTCCACTGAGTTTCTGAGTTTATAAATCTTTCAAGAAGGTTATGGAATCTTCTTGTTAACAGAGTTTTTACTTTGGAACAGGGGTACAAACATACATTATAATTAGTTGATTCATTTCTTAAATCATCGTGTACAATTTATCCCCCAGCTCCTTCCAAACCCTACCTTGTACTTCTTGGTTGGGGGGAAAAATACATTGTTTGTCCCGATGACATTCCCTACTCTAGATTTTGCTAATTGTGTCTTTTTCATATTCTTCTTCCTCCTCTCTTTATTTAGATCCAGTCTGGGAATAAGGAAGAAGACTCTTTCAAAGATGGTGATTCAAGCTTGTAAGTTCCATCAAGATGTTCAAAATGGCTATTTTTTCAACTGTGTGTGTGTGATATTATTGGTTTATGATGACCATTATCTAGATTAAATAGGAATTCATTAGGTTTGAAATGCATGATATTCTAATTCTTCCATCCCTTCTTCTTTTTGTATTACTTACATAGAAATTTCTCTGTATGTTTTAATAACTAAGGAACACATGGAATAGGAGATGCTGTATAAATGCACAATTTTCTCCTGTTTACCACCAAGTTTAAATATATCAAGGTTGCTATTTAGAGTCACACAAAGTTGAGCAGATGATGTTTCTATGGTGCTACTATGAATTCATTAATTTTAAAGTTTTATATGTTTCAACCATTGCAGTTACTATTCTTTTTCATTCTCAGTTTTTTCTTTATTTGGCTAGCAGAAACTTGTTCAAGTTGGCTCCTGGTACTATTGGCACAATCTAGTCTTCAAGACCTCACAGGACAAGATGATCCAGGCCTATCTTATAACCAGTCACATGTCAAGGAGCTATGGTTCCTTTATTTGTGGTGTTTATAGATCCCAATTAAATGCTAGTTTCTCTCTTTGCTAGTTAGTTGGTCATTGTTTCTAGAACTTTTCACTGGAGAGAGATGGAAGTACGGTGCATGCGTTTGTGTGTGTGTGTGCGCGCACATGTATAATATGTGGGTCTGTTTTTCAGACTGAAAACCATTTCATTCAAATTTGGGAATACAAAGCTTTCCTTAACTTCACCGATCTAATGCTATAAAACCATGTATTTAAAACTTTGAAACTGGATAAGATCATAAGAGAGTAAGTATTAATAGAGCAAATACAATATCCCAAGGATTGAATTGTTGGATATTCCAAGTAGTGAAGACCAGAGCAAATGACCACTGAAGTAGAAGAAAAAGATCAAGGGAGTGTGGTACCCTGAAACCCAGGTAAACGAAATGGACCAAGAGAAGGGCACTGCTAGGTATCCTTGAGGTGTCCCCCAAAAACTCACGTGTGAGACCATGCAAGAAGTCTGGAGGAGAAATGATTGGGTTGTAAGAGCCTTAACCCAATCAGTGAATTAATCCCTGAGGGATTAAGTGAGTGGTAACTGGAGGCAGATGGGGTGTGGCTGGAGGAAGTGGTTCATTGGGGGTGTGGCTATGGGGTATCTATTTTTTATCTGAAGAGTAGAATCTCTCTCTGTTTCCTGATCACCACATGGGCTACTTCCCTCTGCCACACTCTTCCACCATGATGTTCTGCCTCACCATGATGTTCTGCCTCACCTTGAACCTTGAGGAATGGAGCCGGCCTTCTATGGACTAAGTCCTCTAAAACCATGAGCTCCTAAATAAACCTTTCCTCCTCTACAGTTGTTCTGGTTTCATCTTTTAGTCACAGTAGTGAGAAAGCTGACTAAAACAGGCACAATCAGTAGTGTACAATTTTGCAAGTTGATCATTTGAAAAGGTCTGGAAATTGATCACTGGATTTATTAATGTGAATGTCTTTGGTGTTATTGATTAAATAATTGTGGTGGGAGGAGGGAGGCAAAAACTGATTGAAGTAGTTGGAGAAAGAATTGGAGGAGAGGAATTTGAGATCAGTAGTATAGACTCCAGCTTGGGCTTCAATTAACCAACTGTTTGTTCAAAGACCAGAGAAGAAGACAGATTATGCATACACATGTAGGCAGAGTGTAGAGGTGACCATGGCAGATGGTGTTATTTACCCTGTTTTTTTGTTTCTTTTGTTTTGTTTTTCTATTTTGTCAGTGAATTCCCTGAACGAGGCCATCAGCAGGTAATGATGGAGGTGAAGGGTTGAAGCTTTGAAAAATCTTTCAAGAAAAAGGGAAAATAGGTCATTAAAAGATCTTCTGCCTATAGTGCCTCTGCTGTCCAGTGAGGTTAGTTATATTAAATTATAAAATAAGTGAGGGCACATTAGTGAATTGTTCTCCAACCATTTAACAGTGTAGATACAAATATGGAATAGATAGAAAGTTGGATTCAATCCTGGGAAGCTTTGCCAAGAAAGAACAACAAATAGAAAGAGGAATGGGGAATTGAGGAAAGTGATTAAAATGATTGCTAGCTAGGAACAACTCAGGTACGAAGCAAAATGAGAATGTGAGTGTTATGGGTTAAATTGTGACCCATATGTTATGGTTCCCTGTATCTGTGAGTGCAGTCTTACTTGGAAATAGGGTCTTGGCAGATGTAATCAAGTTAATAAGAGGTCATTCTTACAGTCCAATAGGACTTAGCAGCATCCTGTTAAGAACTGAAGGTAGAAACTCACAGGAGAAGCTGACCATGTGTTTACAGAGGCAGAAATTTGAGTGATGCATCTGTCAGCCAAACAATGCAACACCAAATGTCAACACCAAAAAAGAAGAGACTAAGTCAAATACCTACTTGGTGATACTTTGTCACTGGGGCTCTAGGAAACACTCATTTATGTATGGCAGCTGAGTGACTGTGATAGAAATTTATAAAACAAGACTGTAAAAGAGAAGAACACCCCTGGTCCAGAGCATGGAAGTGGGAATGAAAGGCTGAGGTAGGATACAGTCTAATGCAAGGCTCAACATAAGAAGATCTGGATACTGCGTAAAACAAGTATTCAGTACACACAGAGTAGTGACATTCACTGTGGACTATAGAAGGAAAGGAATCATGTGAGAGAGTGAAGTTAAACAAGTTGGTAATAGACCACATTACTTTCACAGGGGAGAATTACATTTCTTGCCGAGGAAAAATAAGTCCTTTGCACTTTCAGCCTTTAGTTACTATCCCCCCTTTAATCTATCACACCTATGGACACTGAAAAAGTCTCATATTTATTAAGATGTTTGCTCACTATTTCTGGTGACAAAATCTGGTTTGATTTCTAAAAAATAGTTGGTCTTTCAGAGTCTGGATATACCACTGCTTTGTTGTAAGGTTTAAGATAAACCCTACTTTCTTTGCCTTCTCTTTAATTCTTTTATAGTTAAAAAAAAAAAAAAAAAAAAGATAATATTGATGATTTACATAATCATATAGTTACATGTATATTTATGTATTTATACACATACACACACACACACACACACACATATATGTATATATGCCACCCCGCCCCCCCAGTTCTGGGAATTGAACTCAGAGACATTCTACTATTAAGCTACCCCCAGTCCTGCCTTTTTTAAAATTTTGATACAGGGTCTTAGTTGCCCAGGCTAGCCTCAAACTTGCAATCCTCCTAACTCAGCCTACCTAGTGACTAGAATTACAAGTGTGGTCCACAACACCTGGCTGATGTTTAATAGTGATTAGCCATCCAGAACATTGTGTGAACTGAAATTATGTATGTGATAATGATACCTCCTGATCATTTAGTGCTTGGTTATTAGAAATGTATTTTTAAATACATAGTATAATTTAATCCTTAAAACAACCCCATAAATGTGTTGTTTTAGAACAAAAATTTTGCTTCTAGGAAGAAGTTGAGATTCAGTAAAATTAAGTGACCAGCTAGAGTCATATCCATTTAAGAACTCAGTGAATCTTGGGTGATTTGGGCGGCAATTTGTTTATTGATAGAAACCAAATGCCAATTAATACTGCTGAAGATCCACAGCACACTCTAAAAACATTCTCCTGGGAAAATAATTGGTTAGAATTATAGAATTTCTCAGTGTAAGAAGTTCTCTTTCTTTGAAATTGGATATAATAAACAATTAAATGCCAAGAATTCAATTTTTTTTCTATTTTCAATACCCATAGAAATTGTGGATGTGAACAACCCATCTTGTCTCTTTGAGAATTAACTCCTTCTGGAGAAAGCTCTGCAGAGCTTTGATCCTGACCTGAGGTATGGTCCCTGCAGATTCTGGAATCCCAATAGTAAAGGAAAGCATGCTGCAATTTTGCCCAAGAGCCTTTTTAAGTAAACAAAACAAACAGACAAACAAACACAAGGATCCTAGTGATGTCCCTAAGGAATGACTGGCTTAAAAACTTTTTGAAAGGAGAAGGAGGGATCTTTGTTACAAACTTCCGTCCCTCCTCTGGCTTCTGTTCCCTTACCCTCTGCTCCCTGCAGAGTTGTGTTTTCTGGGAATCAGCAAGAAAGATCACAAGTGGTCTTTTCTTTTTTCACTCTCTCCCATAAAGAAAGCTTTATCACGTGTGGCCTTAAACTTGCAGCAAATTGCAAAGAAATGGCTCAAAGGCTTCAGCTCTTTCTGTGCCCTGGGAGCTGAGATGCACGTCAGTGGCCTTGCCAGCGTGGCCAATTCTCTGCAGACTGCCAGAAAAAAAGAGGCCAGTTGGAAAGACGAAATAGAAGAGATTGCTCAGGGGTGAGACCAGATCCTTCATCTTTTATTTCCTTTAATCTGCTCTGTGTCCACCCAGGCTCTCCTGACCTGGCAGAATTGCTCAAAATCACTGTGGAATTCCCCTCAGTTTCCTCTTTCAGCTTGTGGCGTGTGGTCCAGCCACACATGAGGGAGGAACTGACTGTCTGATCTCCAACTCCAGGTAAGATCTGGTTCTCTTCTTTAGAATTTTGTGAGCCTTACCACAGATTCTCACAGGAAAGAAGTTAATAAACCTTTGATTTCTGCATTACTCATGGGTTATAACACTCTTCAATGAAAGTTGATGAGCCCTTTGTTACTCTGGTGGAAGTAGGAGAGGAGAATGGTTAAAGTCTGCTAAGCCCAAATCTAGGTTCAAATTTGACTCTGATACTCATTAGTTGGGTAGCTTTTCACTAGCCACTTAACTGCTCTGAGCTATATCATTTTAAAAATGGGATTTATATTGCTAATCTTTGGGGGATTGTTCTAAGGATTACAAAAAGTACATATATCACCTGGCATAAAAATAGTACTTATTAAATCTGACATAAATAGTTCTTTGTAAGGTGGGGGAAGAATCAGCCTTCTAAACAATACTTACTCCTCGGCAAGGATCTTGAGGTTGTTTTTTAGACTTTTTGAAGGTGGGATCCCAAAGTCCAGAAGCCAAGTTGGTACAGAGGTTTTTCCCATGCAAGATGGTAAGGAGGGAGGGATGGGAGTGGCTGCCTGCCCTGAAGTCCTTGGAGGCTGCCGCTGGAGAAGGTCTTAGTCATTTCAGATCCCAGGGGTCAAGTGCATCTGTGTGATTCAACTGCAGCATCCCTCAGCCACCTGCCTCTACATTTAAAGACCAGAGGACTGATTTTTAAACACATGGAAACAGAATTTGGGTTTTTTTTTTTCAGCCTAAAATGAAAGAAAAACTGCCTGGTTAGTTTAACTTTTGCTTCTACAATAAATTATGCCCCAACCCAGGGTGCTGCATGAAAGAAAGCTTTGCCATATCTCTTTCCCCAGAATCTATTCAAATGACCAATTCGTTTTTTGCCAGATGTAAATCCTGTTAGTTAACTGTGTGCTCTAGACCTCCTTCTGTAAGGGCAATTGAAGAGAGCCAGACTCTGTGCTGAGGATCTCTCCATTCATACCATTGAGCTTCTTTCCCTCTGTTTTTAACGGCTGGAAATATCCATGCTCACAAACCGTAGCCTCCTTGGAACATACTGTATTTGCTGTGATTTGCAGATTAACCAACAAGATGAAACTGCATTTTCAGCAAAATTATGCAGTGTCAATATTTTAAGCTAGATATTAATCTGCTCTAATACATTAACTATGAGCTCTATAGGTATTTCCCTTCTGATATCACTTCTAGATTCTCATTAAAATAATTTTGTATCAACACTTCCAAATATAAAAAGACAATGTACTTAGTGTTTCAAGTTGTTACATATTATTTTCAACTTTTTTCTCATTAGCATTAATATATTAAAATTAACCCTTTGGATCTTTAAAGATAGATTCAATTTAAGTGTTAGCATATTTTATTGTTAAACATTTGTTATTTGCATTTTCTTGTCATTGGCCTTAATATTATGACTGATGGGAAATCATATGAGATCTGAACCCCTAAAATAATAAGCCAATTTGCATTAGATTGTGTAATTCTTGGAGAAGTATTACAATTTAAGCTGTAGATTTACTATATAGTATTTAAAATCTTTCTGGTTTATATTTCTTTCACCTAGTGATATTTTTACATTTTTAATATCTTAAAATATTTTTATATAAGAAGTACATGTTTATTGTAGAAAAATTATAAGATACAGACAAAACATTTTTAAAAATCATTTGTAATACCACCAACCAGAAATAATGCATAAACATTTTGAAACTCTGTTTCTGTTCATATACATGTGTGAATATTTCTTTCTTTTATAAAATAGTTTTTATATACCCTGTTTTGTACTATGTATTTTTAAAACCTGCTCTGTAAAGAATGCAGTTCTATACACCTATCATTACTTCTTTATAATGCTTTTCAATAGCTTCAAAGGATTTCATTGCATGAGAATATATACCATACTTTGTTCGACTTGTATTATTTGGTCATTCAATTTTTCACTATAAACAATGGGTCTTTCTAGGAATTCAGTTGAAGGCACTCAGTAGTTTTGTGGTGAAGGAACCTATTTAACATTGTATAACACAGTGTTTCCCAATGTCCCCCTAGCCCCGCCCCTCCTTTTGTTGTCTGTCTTTTTTCCGAAATTCCTTTTAATTGTTCTGGTAAAACATTGTCCTGGAAAAGTAATCTTACTAATTCCGTGTATATATGAAGTTGGCTGTTCATACTGGTACAGAAGAATCATTATTTTAAAAAAATCAGGAATGGATTTGAATCTTATCACCTGATATTTTTGCATCTACTGATATTTTATTGTTTTAATTTTAAATTCTTGTGATGATTTAGGTGAATAAAGTATCTAGTATTCATCAATTACTAAAATTTTTGGAACAATCCTAACTGTAAAATATTACTTTATTAATTTGGATTTGTTAGCATTTTATTTATTTGAGATTTTATAGCCAATGGGCTTGTTCTGAAGTTTTTCTTTTTGTGCTATCTTTATGAGATCTAATATTCAATATAATTTTAGTGTCATCAATGGACGGAAACAATGATCCTCCGTTTCCATTTTTTACTATCTTCCATTGAAGGATAGTCGTTAATAAGACACTCCTGTTATATCATCTTGGTATCTTTGTTTTGGCATAATTTTAGGGTTTTTTTGCCAAAGGCTTCATTGGCAAAGGAAGGTTTGTGTCAATACAGGTAATCGATATTTGCTAGAAATTATTCGTTTTGGCAATGTTTTACAGTTATTTCTATATTCTGTACATAACTTTTGTTCTCCTACATATTTGTACTTTTATCCTTGTGTCTTTATCTTTTGATCTTGATTAACATTATCAATTCTTCTTTAGTTTTCTTTTTTTTTGGTTTTACAATATTATTGTTTCACTTTTCTTTCCTTTGTACATTTTTAAAAAAATTAAAGTTACATATGTTTTTTATATAAAGTAATCTACAAATATAACAAATTTTTTAAAACCAAACCCCACTCCCCCCCACTTCTTCCCTCCCTGGAGAAATCCTCTCAACTTTTGAATAGTTTAGGTTTTCTGATATTAACTTCATATTTCAAAATAAATGTTTGATGCTACTATTACTTGATTTTTATTTCAAACAATGTTGGTTTAATAAACACTGACCAAGCATTGCATTAAGTCAGGATCTTATACGATATTCAGAACAAGCCTTAGTTTCTACCACACGACATGAACTTTTACTCCAATTGTCATTTCTTTCTTGTTTTAATTTTTTTTCAGGTTTCATTCAATTTATTTATTTATTTATTTATTTATTTATTTATTTATTTATTTATATAAAAACCCTACATTGTAGCTACAACTGGAGCCTGGGTCCTCTTACAGAGACTTTGGTGTGGGTTTTCACAAGATGGTCAGTGAACTCCTCATAGGGAGACTTGGTGAACATGGTGAACACAGTCTCTTTCCAGAGATCAGGAGTCAAATAGCTGTATGTCTTGGAGATGGCATCAAAGGTGGCCTTAGCAAAGTTGCCCAAGGTGGCAAGTATAGCAGTCATTGATACCAGCCATCAGCAGCAGCTTCTTGGGCACAGGGGCTGAGACAATGTCAGTACCTCCGGAGGCAGGGATGAGTGGCACCAGCACAGAACCACAATGTCCAATCATCTTGCAAGGACAGTATGGGGCTTGCCAATCTTGTTCCCCCAGTAGCCTCTCTGCAAAGGAACAATGCAGAACTTAGTCAGGATGATGGCCCATCGGAAAGCAGTAGCTACCTCTTTGGAGCAATTTACTCCCAGTCCAGCATGCCCATTGTAGTCCCTGATAGCTACAAATGCCTTGAGCCTGGTCTGCTGGCCAGCAAGAGTCTGCTTCTGTACAGGCATGATCTTCAAAACCTCATCCTTGAGTGATGCCCCCAGGAAAAAGTCAATGATCTCAGACTCGTTGATAGGCAAAGAGAAGAGGTAGAACTCCTCCGAGGACTTGATCTTCATGTCCTTGACCAGGCAGCCAGCTTGGTGACCAGGATCCACTCCTTGTCTTTGACCTTGCCTCTGCAAGGGCCAAGGCGGAGACGCTGTTGAAGCCTCAGCAGAAGCCGCTCTGGCCACCCATTCCTGGAGCTGGGCCCTCCAGCTGCACCGGCCTCATCTGCCATTTGGTGTTTTCCCAGAGAAGAAGCTTGGTCATTTCTTTTGTTAGTGCAATGCATATATGGAAGATCTCTTAATGTGCAAGTGTGTCATCTAATAATCTTTAGGGATATCCAGAGGTTATTTTATTTTTTTAATCCTTTGATATAGATTAGCTTATCAGGCATGCACTGAGTCATGCAGAATCCTAAAGAAGTGGGATCACAGGATGTACAAATATTGATGTGAAGAGACAGAAATAGGTTCAGAGCACATGATGCTGTCAAGGGTTTGATCACGACATAAAAGCAAGAGGAGGGTGGCAAATAATGCATGGGAAGGAAGCTTACTTTAAGGCAGACCCAAAACTGTCCTTTCTCTGAATCAAATCTAAGCTTCAGTCATCAATAATTCTTCCTTCTAATTTATCACACTAAAATGATACACAAATTTGACCTCATCACTTTTGCAATACTTTAAGCCTTAGTTTGGCACTGTGGGAATTATAAGGTGCTTTAGGGACATTTGGTGGGTATCAACCTCTTCTACTCATTCTGGTAAGAAGGTAGATTTGAAAGCTTCAAGATTAGTTCAAGTGAATCAACATTCAACTGGTTGAATTCCTCTTCTTGCTTTCCTGCTTGCTCCTAGTTTAATCTGGCAAGATCACAAAGTTAGCAAAACTGTGCTTCCTTATTTATTCCAAAGGCAACATTTAAATTTATTCTTTGCTGTAATGAGGCTTAAACTAGTGGAATTGAGAAAGAATGCTGGCTACAAAGTCCCAATAGTTAATCAAATATCCTGTTTGATTTTAATTGAAAAAATTTGCCAACTTACTATGGTAACAAAAGATATCTTCCATAAATGATCTCAATAGAAGTGTAATAAAATATTATTTACAAAATTATATAGATTTGAATTATTTTTTTTAACTTTTAAAATCAACTTTGACAGGTTAGAGAAGCAGTTTCATAATGGACACTTCATCCAAAGAAAATATCCAGTTGTTCTGCAAAAATTCAGTGCAACCTGTTGAAAGGCCTTCCTTTAAAATGGAATATCCCTCCTCAAAGGGAAAACAGCCCTGCTGTGGTGAACTAAAGGTAAAGTAATGAAGAATTAAGTGGAGTTGATGCTCTTGGCTTTTGTATAATGAAGTTAGAAGTGAAAATTGCTTTCCTTTTTAAAATATGATCTTATGTGCAATTTAATAAAACTACACTTTGCCTGGCCATGGAAACAATCTTTTCCTAACCTTATAGGTTAAATTATTTTCTTGGGCTCATTTGAATGTACCTCCTAAACAAAAAAGGGAGAAATAATAGAAATTAATAATTATTAAATTTTTACCATGTACCCAGATATTTTACTAAGTAAGCATAAGTATAATATTTGATCTGTGAAACACCCACATTATTTCCATTTTATAAAACAATTTTGGTTTTCACTTGCTGTACAGGAAGGGACAGTATTGCTTTTTAAATGCACTCTGTATGACTCAAACCTCTTATCTTTATACCAAATATTCACTCAGGAAATACTTGTTTTTTGTTTTTTGGTTTTTTTTTTCACATAAATGCTAACCTAAATGCAGATGGACAATACTGCACCATACACCCATGTCTACGAAAATACATAAACCAGATACCAAGAAATGTTTTCCATTAAGAAATCAATGGAGTACAAGTTTAGCACACTTGAACTTAAACATGAGGACTGGTAATTTTTTTTTTTTCAGTCTACTGTGTTCCCTGCTGGTATATGCACAATCACTGTGAAATACACAACTGTGTTAGGCTTGTGACAAAAAGCCAGCTGTTTGTTTTATGGTTTTCATTTGTTTTATTTTGTGACCCATCAATGACTCCTTTCTCTCTTTGCTTCACTGATCTTCTTTTCAAAGCTACATTCCTGCCAAACATCCTTTGGAGAAGGGAGAAAGAGGGGGAAATGGTGTTCAACATACATTTTGAATGAAGTCAGCATACACATCAAATTCTGAGAAAATTTGAACTTATTATTTTGAAATCTGCATGAGTTTGAGGTTGAATGAAACCTATAACAGTGGTTGAATTAAATCTCCAATAACAAGCTTATTGTTATACATTGTTCTTAGTTTGTATTCTTATTTGCTTGCTTATTAAGTTTCCAAGCTGTGTCAAGCTGGAGTCAGACTGTGACCTGTTTTATTTTCCAGGTATTCTTGGGTGCCTTGTCTTTTGTTTATTTTGCCAAAGCGTTGGCAGAAGGCTATCTGAAGAGCACCATCACTCAGATAGAGAGGAGGTTTGATATCCCTTCTTCACTGGTTGGAGTAATTGATGGTAGCTTTGAAATTGGTAGGTATTACAGATGCCCAACTTTACTTTTAAGCCCAAGGTCTTCTTTTATTTTTTTTTAATTTTTTTATTATTATTATTTTTATTTAGCCTTTAATTTCTTACAGACTGCATTTTGATTCATTGTACACAAATGGGGTACATAATTTCATTTCTATGGTTGTGCACAATGTAGATTCATACCATTTGTGTAATCGCACATGTATATAGGGTAATGATGTCCATCTCATTCCACCATTTTTCATACCCATCTCCCTTCAAGGTCTTCTTATGACTAGGCTACTTCCTCTCTCCATTCTGTTGTCTGCTGTGATCGTTAAATCTTGTTTGGACAGAATTTACCATAACCTTATGCTACAGTAAAGGCAATTCCCTCTCTCAGAGCACCTAGCAATACATTTCCTTATTCATTATTGTACGACTCATACAATTTAGAATCTCTAGTCAAATTGAAAGACTTTCCTAGAGGAGAGAGTGAGAAATTGATTGGTATTTGAGTTACAAATATGTAGGAAGTATCTTTAGAAAAAAGCAAATTCCAAATTCCTATTAATTCTTCTAGATTATTCTAAAGATAAAAATTAGCTATTGATTTATATGCTTTAAAATGCCTTAAAGTTCTACTATTTCCACTGAAAATCTTTGTCTCAAATATCACAGATTTGTTCTAGTTATTTACAATCCATGGATTTCCATACAAGTAATTTTCCGAACCATAAACCTGATTTGCTTCTCTTGCCTCTTTCAACATTTCTTCCTTCCAGGATTCTGGACCCACTACCATTTTCAAACTCCAGCTCTCAATTAATTCCATTTTGTGCAACTATGTCCTTTATTCTTGGATATCTCCTGGCATTACTATCTAATGTTCTCCCCAAGTGAAGTATTTTTTCACAACAAAGATTTTTTTTCTAAAAATTACAGAATTAGAAAAAAAAAAAATTGGAAGGTTTTCCATATCATGACTTACTAATATTTCCAGATTTTTTTTTTCAGGGATGGATGGGTTTAGTAATAGTTTCTACAGCTAAGTGGCCTTGGCAAGTTATTTACCTTCTTGAGCCTCATTCCTTTTTCTCACAAATGCAAATAATAGTACCCATGTTTCAGGGTTTTGGTGAAGATTAAAGATAATAAAAGGAAGTAAAAATTGTAACACAGATATGGGGCAACATTTAACAGTAGGTAAAAGAAGTGAATGATATGGACATCTGTCAACAGGAATAGTTGATCAAAACTGTAAGTTCAATGGAAAACAATGAAAAGCAGCAGGAGAGGATTGCACAATAACATTTAGGTAAATACCCTTGTGGTATTCACATAGAATAATACCATCATTGTTCATAAAAGGTGGTTTGAAAAACACAGTACATACAGAGTGGTGAAAAGTGGGATTTTGGATGGGAAATGAAAGGGACTAAAATAAAAGAAAGTAAGTTGGACTTGGATCAGTCATGATGCTTGCTCTAATTTTATGCACCTGAAATACAAGAGGATTGGGAAAGAAAAATAATCCTTAACACAGAGCCTCAGATATAGCAGAAACTCAATACAAATTTTTCCATTTTTAAAAATTTTTACATTTTGATTCATTTTACACAAATGGGGTATAACTTTTTGTTTCTATGGTCGTGCACAATGTAGAGTCACGCCATTCGTGTAATCATACATGTACATAGGGTAATGATGTCTGTCTCAGTCCACTGTCCTTTCTCCCCCCCACCATTTCCCTCTACACAATCCAAAGTTCCTCCATTCTTCTGTTACCCCCGACCCCACCGCTCCCATTATGTATCATCCACTTATCAGAGAAGACATTTGATCTTTGGTTTTAGGAATTGGCTTACTTCACCTAGCATGATATTCTCCAATTCCATTCATTTACCTGCAAATGTCATAATTTTATTCCTCTTTATGGCTGAATAATATTCCATTGTGTCTATATACCAGTTTCTTTATCCATTCATCAATTGAAGGGCATCTAGGTTGGTTCCACAATCTAGTTATTGTGAATTGAGCAGTTATGAACATTGATGTGGTTGTATCTCTGTAGTATGTTGATTTTAAGTCCTTTGGGTATAGGCCAAGGAGTGGGATAGCTGGATCAAATGGTGGGTCCATTCCAAGTTTTCTTTATTTCAAATTGTACTCTATATACTTAAGTACTTAATTTTTTTGCTTTTTGGCTAAGTAGCATTCCATTCTGTGTATGTGTATTTTCTTTAGCCATTCATCCTTTGACAGACATTTATTTAGGTTGATCAGTATGTGTTCAATCAAAAAATAAAATAACTAAAAAAAATTTTAAAGATTTTTTTGTTTTGCTTTTAATTTTTTAATTTTTTAATTTTTTTTTTTTTTTTTTTTTGGTGCTGGGAATCAAACCCAGGGTCTTGTGCTTCTCAGGCAAGCACTCTATGAATTGAGCTATATCCCCAGCCCTATGTTTTAGTTTTAATGAACTTGATATAGATTTTTATACAGTGTGATACAGGAATCTGTTTATATTATTATAACCAATTTTCTAATCACCATTAAATGTGTACTTGGTCCCATTATTCATACCAATCAATTATGGCCAGCAATTTGTCTTTTTTTTTTTTTTATCAATGATTAACTTAGCACTTCTTTGTAAATCTGTTTAGATCTTTTTATCCTTGAGTCAATATAAGACAGTATTAATGATTATAGTTTTATAATTAGCTTTACTCTCAGGCAGGAAAATAATCTTGCCCTTCAATTTTTCTGATATACTTGGATAAGTTTCCTAATACATCTTAATTGTATAGAATTTATTGTTCATATCTGGTAGCGAGTATTGTATGGCAAAGAATCTTTCTAGCCACTCATGTGGAATAACTCTCCGTTTGGCTAGTCCTTTTTTTTTTTTTAATAATGTTCAATTTTTTTTTTGTAATTTTCTCCATAAATGTATTACTCATCTTTTATTGGATTTATTCTTATCTATTAATTTCTTTGTTGCTGTCATAAAAATAATTTGTTACTTTTTTATATTTGATAATCCTAGAATATGGGTACAATATTGATTTCCAAATGTTAACTGGAAAAAACTAGTATTTTCTGAGTAGACAATCCCATTGTCTGAAAGAGAAGACAATTTTATATATCTTTCTAATTCCTAAATCTGTAATTGTCTTGTTCTCGCCTCTCTACATTGACCCCGGAACTGTGTTAAGTAGAAGAAACTGGGACAGTGGCAGTGGACACCCTTCTCTTATATTTGACTTAATCCAAATACTTTTAAATTTTCATTATTTAGCAGTATCCTTGCTGCATGGATTTTATGCATAGACCTCAAAAATTTATTTGCTCAGATTTTTTTTTCTTGTCATAAAGCAGTGGTTAATTGCATCAGTACTTTTACTACATTTATCAGGCTAAACATGAAGTTGTTCCTCCATTGACTGCATAATGATTTGATTAATAGATTTTTTTTCTTAATTGGTCATACTCTTGAACTCTTGGAATAAACAGTACTTGGCAGGATGTATTTATTTTTGCTTACTGTTTAGTTTGCGGTACTTTTTCCCTTGGGATATTTACATGTATCATCATAATTAAGCTTGAGCTTTGTCTTTTCTGGCATTGTCCTTGTCCGGTTTTGGTTTCAAGGGTTTTCGAGATGACTTGAGTAACTTTCTTTTCTCCTATTTGATATTTTGCATGTGTGTGCAGAGAGGTGGAGAAAGAAGGAGAATCTGTTACTTTAAAATTAGGTAAAACATATTGGTAAAACTCTCCAGATTTGTTTTTCTCAGAGGCTAGTGATGGCAGGTGTGGAAGAACTTTGATAACCAATTTGGTTTAAGATTATTGATCACCATTTATTTTCCAAGTGTGTCTTGAGAGCTCACCAAGGATACTAAGTAAAGGAAGCAAAAACTTCTACAAATATCGCAGATACTAAAATGGCATTGCTTATATGTGGCATAGCCATAAATGTAACCAGGAACAACCTGTGACTGAGTCCTTTGCTCTAAAGAGTTGGTGCAGAGTAGGTGGGGTGACTGAAAGTCAGCTTTCACTTTACTTTGGCTTATTTACTGTGGCACATTAAGATACATTTAGACATCATTCTCAGTTATAAGGAGATACAAAATGTCTTCTGCTAAATACTTAAATGCCAAATGGGAAATCTCATGCTTAATTAAAAAAAATAAAAAATAAAAACTTAAAGAGCTTGCTAAAGTGAGAAAGCATAGAGCCACTGTACAAACTGCTTTTCTCCCTATCATTATTATTATTATCCTCAAGACTATAAAATTTACTTCTCTTTTTCCACTTGGCTAAAGCTGGCAATGTGACTAAACAGTAGTAAATTAAATGATTGCTTCCAGATGTAAGGAGATACACTCTTGCTGGAAAATTGGAAGCATGCTGGAGAACTTCAAAGTAAGAACTCCATCAGTCATCATCAATTGTTGGGAAAGTGTTAAGTACTTCCTCTATCTAGCCCTGCAGTTCTTAAAAACTAAATATCCCAGATGAAAATAACTAGGACTTTAAAGTCTCTTGTAAGACCCTAAACGACTTTTATCAAAGGATGTTGCAGGATAATCCTGTCAATGCTCTTGAGCTTGTTTTAGAAATGCAGATTTCTTGGCTGGCCCCCATTTCAAGGAATCAGCAACTGTGTGGATCAGCCAAGAATGTGCATTTTTAACAAGTTCCATTTCCCCCACCACCTCCTTCCTGTAATTGCCATACACAGCAAAGCCTGAGAAATCTTCCCTGAAGCATGTTTAATCACACTGACCCCCACAGTCGAGTACAAAGTAACTTATCACATGCTTCACTGGAGACATTTTAGAAAGGCTTAATTCTTACGTAAAGAAAACACATTCTTTAATTATTTTAAAAAAAAGAGATGGGCATCTTTTATAGAGATTTTTATATTTCATAAAATTTGCATTATATGTATATATTAAGATCAATATAATTAATGTATGCCAAAATTATCTATGTGGACTAATTTTTATTTCTGTTTGAATCTTATCTTTAAAAAGTATATAAACAAATTATAGGGCATCGTTTATGTGAATATGAGTTTCATAATTTGGTTTAATTTAAAGCAAAGTACAATTGTGTCTATTTTACTTTTTTTACTTTTGGGGATATCAGCTAAGGAGAACATATATATATATATATTTCAAGATCAATTGGAAAACTAATAGAAAGTTTTTTTTTTTTTAACATATGTTAATAGCTTGTCTTATTTATTTCAGATTATTCAATCTTTCTTTATTTGTTCAGGTCTTCCATATACGTGTTTCTGAACCCATCTTAACTTTGTCAAGAGTCATTGATTCAACAATTATTTGTTAAATTCCAGCGATGTCCTCTTTGGAATCCTAATTTTACTATTTAAATGTGCTCAAACTCATATTATTTACAGATTTGATTAGGGATCCTTTGTATATAACACTTTTTTTGAAGACTTTTAAGCTTTATTTAGAAAAACTAAGATTAATAAATTCTCTGAAAACAAATATTTTCGATCACAAGATAATTTTAAAAATCATTCTAATTTGTTTGAGAAACATTTCCTGTGCAAAGCTGAACTCGATGATTTTAAAAATAACAAAATAAGAGAAAAGATAATTGAAAATTTTAGATACGATTTCAAGTTTCAAAAAATTAAGGAAAAATTGGAAGATAAAGCATGATATATCTCAGAGAATCAATTTTTTAAAAAAACGAAAAGAGAAAGAAAACAATATTTCATAAACGGCATAGGGTATCAATCCAGGAGATCCGGTTTTCATCTCAGGATCTTCACAGGAGAGTTTAAAGAGCATTACCCGCTTACATGCAAGACCACACGGATGGTGCGACTCCACACCACGCACATCCAGAGAGACAGAACGCCGCACCCCATTTGTGCACAATGAAGTTTTTTTTTTTTTCTTTTTCATTTTACAGACTATGTTCTAGTTCATTGTACACAAATGGAGTACATCATTTCGTTTCCATGGTTGTTCATGATACAGATTCATACCATTCGTGTAATCATACATGTACATAGGGTAATGATGTCTGTCTCATTCCACCATTTTTCATACCCCTCCCATTTCCTTCTACATAATCCAAAGTTCCTCCATTCTTCTCTCACTCTCCACACCCCCCTCACCCCCATTATATATCATTCTCCACTTATCAGGGAAAACATTTGGCCTTTGGTTTTTTGGGATTGGCTTGTTTCACTTAGGATGATATTCCCCAATTCCATCCATTTATTTGCAAATGCCATAATATTATTCTTCTTTATGGCTGAATAATATTCCACTTGAATGAAGAAACAGCAATGAATTACCTCAAAATCACTAAGGAAAATTTAAGCAAGTCACTAAAGGAATTTAGGTTTAAAATTTAATTTTAGATTTAAAATTTAATTTATTGATAACATACTTTTAAAGGGTAAATAAGTAAGTAACTTAGGTGGGAGGGGTGGTAATTACAATATTTGCATGAAAGGATGAGGTGACTGAAATAGTGAATATGAAGACAATTTCAATAGTCATATTAAAGGCAAGAAAGGTATATAATCGGGACCATGATGGGGAGCTGGTGGGCTCACAGTATTGCTGAACCTGCTATGTACCTTCCTCTACTAAGCTGCCTGTCTGCTGTTGTCTGAGTTCTCTAACTCATGAATGCTTTATTCCTCCCCCAAAGGGAATCTCTTGGTTATAACATTTGTTAGCTACTTTGGAGCCAAACTTCACAGGCCAAAAATAATCGGAGCAGGGTGCCTGATCATGGGAGTGGGAACGTTGCTCATCGCAGTGCCTCAGTTCTTCATGGAGAAGTAAGTCCAAAGCAGTCATGTCCCAGCTTACCCAGCAACTGCCTTCCTCTCTCCCTTTAATAATTACAGTTAGTCACTTAAAAGGGACCTCATACCATATAGTTTTATGCCTTATTATATACTCTTTGGACAAAATTTCAGAATAATTTTATAATTTTACTAGTGATGATAATCTAAAACAATTATTGATATTCTACTGTGTATTGACATCCACACAATTAAAGAAAAAATTATTAATATATTTTGAGTCAAATGCTTTTATTTAGCTGTGGAGGCAAAATACATAAATTAAAATGATATATGTCAAGTGGGTATCAATGAGTCATGAATAAATACCATACATAATAAATGCTGTATCACGTTACTTAACATGTTGTGGCCTGAGTTTATGCATCTTTAGAATAATATGTAGCTCTTAGTGTTGTTGCAAATTTTAAGTGAGATGACACGGGTAAAATGCTTATCAAGATTCCTGATATAAGTAGTAACTGTGTTATTATTGTTGTATATCATAAACAATCATTCTTGGCTAATTCAGCTACCTTGTTACAACCAGTAATCAACAATGGTTTTATCTTAAAAGTGTTACATTCAGATGATTTTTTTTTAACTTCAAGTGAATTACAAATATAGTATAACAGTACAAGAAAATCAGAGGGAGAAGTATATGTAAGAGGTAGGACAGCCGGCCTAGTACTAACAGAGGGTGCCAACAGGACAGCCTTAGAATTTTATCCACCATCTTTTATAAATTAAAGACTGTATCTGGTTATTTGATGTAGTTTTTGCCACTTGCCAGGTACTATGCCAGGTAATGGGGCTATTTCAGTGAAGAAACAAAACAAAAACAAAAATGTGCACAATCTCTTCCCCTGTGGAGCTTGCTGACTACTCAGGATAATGATGGTAATTTCTTTTCAACTCTTCATAGCATCAGTCACAAGTTGGATACTTATTCAAAGTGTGATTTCCTGTTCTGTAAACAGACTGTCTGCCTAGGAGAAATATCCTTGATATCTAATAAAACATGCTAATCGTGTATACCAATGAGTAGAAACCTGCCCCAACAGATGAGTTTAGTTTTATGTGTGTTAGCTCAACCAGCTCATGAGTTTAGCAAATCTATAGTGATCATGGTAAAGGCAATGGAGATATGATAATGAAAAATAATCTCTGTCCTCATGGATCTTATGAAGAAGAGACAGAAAATAACAAATAAATAGTAATATAGTATGTCTGATAATGTTAAGAACTATGGAGAAAAATAACCTAGTGAAGAAAGGTAACCTAGTGAAGAGTAGGCAGTGGGTGTGGGGGCAGTTGCAATTGATAGTACGGTGTCCAAGGAACAGGTTACAGACAGATGGTGATATCTAAGGAAGACCCCAAATGGTGAAGGGTGAGCCACTGCAGGTACCTGGGTGTTTAAGTCAGTTGTTTTGCGACTGTGACCAATAGAACTGACAAGAACAATTTTAGAGGAGGAAAATTTATTTGGCACTCATAGTTTCAGAGGTCTCAGTCCATAGATGACTGGTTCCCTTGCTTTGGGCCCAAGATGAGGCAGGATATCAGGACAGAAGAGTGTGGGAGAGGAAAGCAAGTTAAGACATGCCACCAAGAAGCAGAGAGAGAGAGAGAGCGCGCTCTGCTCCAGGAGGACAACATACATACTCAAGGGCATGCCCCCAGGGACCCACCTCCTCCAGCCACACCCTACCTACTTATAGCTGCCACCCAGCTAATACCTATCAGAGGATAAATGCACTGATTAGGTTAATACTCATTATTAACCCATAAAAGCCAATCATTTCACCTTCAAACTTTACTGCATTGTTTCACACATGGGATTTTGGGGACACCTAATACCTAAACCATAACAGTGGGAAGAAGACTTCATCCTGAACGAACAGGAAATGCAATATTCCTGCAGTAGGAGGGAGTGTGGTGTGGATGAACCGTATGGAGACCTGTGTGCCTCATGGAATGGCAGCGGGTACGCATAAAACATGCAATCTGAGAAGTAAATGGGAATGGGAGGATATGTCTAGCTTATTTCTCAAACTTTGATGAAGGCTCTAGATAAAGTGTAGATTGCTATTCAGTAACTCTGGGGTTAGGGCTGAGATACCCCTGCCCCTGCTGATCTACTGATCATCCTTTGGGTAGTAAGGTTGGGAACAATTGGAGCACTTTAGCTTCTCTTCTGAAGGAGATGGGAAGCCACTGGAAAGTGAGATGATCTGACTTACATTTTTTAAAGGCTCATACTGACTACTGTTTGGAAAATTGTCTCTGGTGGGTCAGACTCGGAAACAAGAAGACCATTTAGAAGGCTACTATAGATTAGCATGGTGTTAATGAGTCTGTCATGAGGAAAACATTCTTTTTATTCAGGTACCGATATGAGAAGTCTTCTCCTTTCTCCAATGCAACTCTCAGCATCTCTCCATGTCTCCTGGAATCAAGCAGTCAGTTACCAATCTCAGTTATGGAAAAATCACAAACCCAAATAAGTGATGGTAAGATGATGATGATGGGGTTGGGGAGATAGCTCAGTCGGTAGAGTGCTTGCCTTGCAAGCACAAGGCCCTGGGTTCAATCCCCAGCACGCAAAAAAAAAAAAAAAAAAAAAAAAAAAAAAAAGATGATGATGATTTACTTTAGCCTTTATATATGCTTTAGTGTGGACCAAAAAATACCTATGTAATTTTTTCCTCTAAAAACACTTTATTATTTAAATTGAGATATCATAGTGCTATAAAATGTCCTAGAATACAAAATAGTATTTGATGAAATCCTAAGAAAATATACAGATGATCAAATGTTATGGAAGGGAGCCTTAGTTGCTGGTGACTAGGAAAATCTTCCAGTGATTCTAGTAAGATGGGCCTAGAAAGCTGAGTAAAACTCCTCTAGTCCATACATATCTCAGTGCACTGCTCAGAGTGAAAGAAATGTCAGTTTTCCTCATAAGTACATTTAATTGCTTGTTCATTCTTTTTTCATCAGCATGTCAAAACCTTAGTCTTCATTTGGCCCTAAAACCTGCATCCTTTTTCTCAGGGGTTACTTATATTCTAGGGAGCTTATACAATAGGGGTGCAGTTGGAGCAGGGGGACTCTTGGTGTTCTCAGTCGCCTGTCAGTTTAGATATCTAAAATCCATCTGGTCACAGTGTTTGGTTATATAAAGGGTCACCTTGGGGTCATATTGTGTTTCTGCCCTTCTGGGCACAGTACGTCCTTCTGTGACAGTTTTGGACACAAGGAAATAATTCTACTTTACACATGAACTAGGGTGCAGGGAATTTTGTCAGCATGTCTAGCATTCCATGTGGCTGCCACATGGCACCGCAATGCTACATCTGAGTCACCCTGGGAACAGGGGTATCATCTCTTCTGTATCACTCTAGACATTGGAAGCCTGTGAGGAGCTGAAGAGAGGGATGCTGAGCCACACTGTGCAGCCATTTTATGTCTGGGCTCTACAGAGCCAAGTGGGCGCAGGTTTTCCTTGCTTCCAGAATCCACACACTTATCCACAGGTGTTTGCCATGTCTCTAGGACACAGTATGAGCAGGAAGAATGAAGCCCACTTCTGTCTTCAATGTCTCTGTGCTGCATACTCCTTCCCTTCCACCCCACCCCCATGCAGCCAGTTTAGAAGTCCTTCTTTTATGTCAAATTTTTGTTGTTTTATTTTTTCCCCCGCATGAGGGACCAGGGATTCAAACCGTGGTTCTTGCGCATGCTAGGCGAGCGCTCTCCAAAACAAGCTATTCCTTCAGCTCCATATTTCAAATTTTTAATGTATTCTGTAAAGCCTTTTGGGTCCTCTAATATCCTCCTTAATACTTTCTGTTAAGATATCTTTCCCTGGGCAATGAACTCTGAAAGTCTGGCTGTTCAAATAAAAAGGATCAAAGTACTAAAAGGAACATGGATGAGGGAAGGAAGAGTGAATATAAAATGTAAAAACTTTACCTTCTCCTATTATCTGAAAGGAAAGCAGTCTAGAAGAGGAGCATGTAAAAGATGGAAAGAGACATTCAGGACATTTTCAAGCCAATGGATGAGAGTGGAGGACTTGATGTAATACAATGAATGGTCAATTCTACTGAGTTCACATAAAAAGACAAGGAACTGACTGAAGGGTCGAACTCCATCTGCACACAAAATAGTGAAGACGTAGTCATTGCTTTGCTTTGTACAATAAAGAAAGAGACATGATAAAAATGACAAGGCAGCTATGTGGGAAATATGTAAGACTTTGATGGAAAAAAAGTAAAACATTGAAGTTTAGAGTCCAAGAATTAAAATATTTGTAATGTAAAGGGACAAGTTACCAGATAGGTATGGAGCTCTTTGCTGTAGCTGAGGTCCCCCAGTCCCTTAAAACATTTACCACAGATACAGTGGACATAGGCTCACCCCAAACATGACAGTGAGGTTAAATACAGGATATGAGGTTCCTCAGCATGAACTGACTAGCCCAGCTCACAGAGTCTTCATTTCCCCCAACACTCTAGGCATTAGCTGTAAGTGAATGTTGAGTACTTGAATATTGCTGGTGTGATGAGGGAACTGAATTTTAAATTTAATTTTAATTAATTTGCATTTTACTAGCCATCATGGCCCTTGGACACTGTGCTGGAAGGCACAGATCTCAGGCGTCCACAGTTAACTACTGAAGGCTGTGACCACGCTTCTAAGAATTAAACAAATGGTAGGGCTAGAATCGACATTGGATTTAATTTTTAGAAAAAGAATTCACATCACATATTGAGGAACAGAGAAGAAATCGAGAGATTAGTGAAAATTCCATGATCACCTTGCTACTCTTCTAGAAGAGGCAGGATCAGGAAAAAATCTCCATGAGGGTGCAGCCTCCCATTGCACTGCCTTATCCACAGTTTGAAAGCTGTCCACCTCAGTTCTTCACGAGCCATTATAACAATCAAAATTACCCTAGGGTCATTAACAGGGGAAAATAAGTCCTACCTCACAGGATTGTTAGTAGGATTCAGTTTTAATATGCCTGCAAGCCACTTAGCCCAGCTCATGGTGGAGATGGTCCATTCAGATTGGTGATTACTGGAGGTAGTTAATATTATCCATTGTATTAAATGGCTAAACTGTTCAAAGCTATATTTCATTTATGATAAAGAGGTAATTATCCTACCTCATATGGTCATATTATGACATGACTTGTACAAAGGCATAAAAATAGTTAGATTTGAATTTTACTATAAAAACCCTACTCAAAACATCCTTTTTGTTGGAATATTTATACTGCTCAAGCAGATAGAGTTTGTAGGAGTTTGTTTTGTTTTGCTTTTGGTACCAGGACTTGAACCCAGGGGCACTTAATCACTGAGCTACATCTGCAGCTCTTTATAAAATTTTGTTACTTTGAGACAGGATCTTGCTAAGTTGCTTAGGGTCTCACTAAAAAATTGCTTAGGCTGGTTTTGAAGTCACTATCCTCCTGCTTCAGCCTCCCAAACCGCTGGGATTACAGGTGCATGCCACTGCTCCAGGCTAGAGTTTGTGATTTTAATGAGTTTGTTTCCAGAGACCTAAAAATGGTTAATCACTAACAAAAATGTAATTGTAGGCAATTCAGCCCAGTATTGCAATATCAACCATATGAAATTTTAATAAATTTTCAGCTAAACCTTGGTCAACAATATAGTTACTTGTGATTTCTGCTAAAAAAATAGAGAAGTCTAAAAATTAAAGTGAAAAAGCCTTTGTTCAAAATTTATTTACCCCAAATAGGATATTGAGTGTTATTAGAGTGTAGGAATTCAAATAACTCAATGCAGGTACCAAATAAAAAGAAGAGAGAAAATAAAAAGTAAAGGGCACTAAAACAAGTAATAATAGACTTCCTTAGTCAGGTCTCTGGGGGATTTAATTGCTAAGATTGAAACTGCAAAATAGTTTTCAAACTCCGATCAAATTAGGACTGTTGAAATTTAATTTCAGAATCAATTGCAGAAATGCAGAGTAAATATTTAAATTTGATGGTGGTCCAGTCGTAATTCTCTTGTTTGCTTTTCTTTCAAGAATGTGAAGTGGATGCCAGCTCCTCCATGTGGGTTTATGTGTTCCTGGGAAATCTTCTCCGGGGATTAGGAGAAACTCCCATCCAGCCTCTGGGTATTGCCTATCTGGATGACTTTGCCACGGAAGACAATGCTGCTTTCTATATTGGTAATGCTCACCTCAGTCACCTAGGGAATCAGAGCGCCCCGTCTGCTCATTCCATTCTCTGCTAAATTGGGTGTGAAAGGTTTTATACTTATTTCCCCATTTCTTTAGTCAGCAAACACACTTTTGAAACACACACACAGGATTAGGATGATAACCTCATAAATTAGAGAAAAAAATACCAGAATAAAAGAAATAGCTGTGAGCCCAACTGCAATGACATATGACCTTGTGAAAACATCTTGAAGGGCTTCAGATTTCATAGATTGCTTTTAGTTGGATAAGTATACCACTGAGGCTTTTAGGTGCTACAATTTAAAAAAAATTTTCCACAGCCCTAGAAACTGCTTTCCATTCTATGAGCCCTGATTATGTAAAGCATCTTCTTCTCCTATGAGATCTAGACAAGATATTCTGGAGTCTCAACAGCAGGTGGGATTGGACAAAGGAAAGTATAAAGGATAAGAGCAAGGCCCAAGGCTACCCAATTTCTGGATAGTTCCCACAGTATAGATGAGCAACTAAAATCACAGAAAACAAAATAATAGAGCAAAGGCAAATTCTCAAGATCAGATACATCTGAGCAACATTTATTGGATGCCTTATATCCTGGAATTAAACTAGAAACTAGATACAGGAATGACTAAGACTGGTTCTCTCTTTTATGCATCAGTTTTGATTTCTTGGTGTTCTGATCTTTTGAAGGCCTAACCTTCAGGGACAGAGTGCAAGATTTAAGGGGAGCAGAGTAGGGACCACACCTAGGTGCACTGTATAAGCTTGCCCTGCCTGTGCACTGCAGAACTCCAGGTATTCTGCTTATAGCCAAGCAGGTTATAATTAAGAACAGGACTCTTGCTCTAACAGAAAACTACAGTATAAATCAGGAACTGAATCAGAAAAAAAGTTCCATGATATATGCAGTAGGCAGTTGCTCTTGGTTGCAGCCAAAAGAAGCATGCAGGTGCCTAGGTGTTCCCCTCCTCGCCAAGATCTCAGAGTCTGCTCACTCTCTTTGCCCTTGCTTCTATTCTAAAAAGGACCTGGGAATGGCTAGTTTCCCCTCCAGGTAATTTAACCTCTCAAGAACGTGTGTGTTAAGCTCTGCAGTGAAATGAAAGGCAGATGGGAGATATTTTGAAGGGAGATATTTCTGGTTACTGGAAACCAAAGCCTGTTTTTTAGGCACTCTGTTCCACTTACCTGCTAAGGCCACCCTTGTTGGTCATGAGCATTCTGAAGAGTACTTTCCCTGATCCAAGGCCTAGCTTCTTTGCCAGCAGCTTGTGTGTGGGTACCACAGAACCTCGTAGTGGATGGCTACACTTTCTTACTAAAGTAGAAGAAATCAATTTTCATGTTAAGACAGATGTTTCGCTTAACCAGTCATAAACATTTTTGAAAGATTATCAAAATGAGAATAATTCAAATTTGTAACCATGGAGAGTCTAACTGGGAACTAAAGTTTGCCCATTTTAGGAAATTAACTACTTCAGAGTCTTGGTGTTATTCTCTAACTAAGGGATGGTTAATGCATTAACAGTGTTCATTTGTGTTATGTGAATATTTGAATACAGCATAATGAATCCCATTATTATGTACAATTGTAATGTGTCAATAAAAGTAAATAATGAACAGAGTGCAGTGGTGGGCACTGTAAACTCAGGAGGTTGAGGCAGGAGGTTTGGGAGTTCAAAGTCAGCCTCAGCAACTTAGTAAGGCCCTAAGCAACTCAGGGACACCCTGTCTCTAAATAAAATATAAAAACTGTCTGGGGATGTGGCTTAGAGGTTAAGCACCCCTGGGTTCAATCCGTGGTACCAAAAAAACAGTAAATAATGAATTTTTAAAAAGTGTTTATTCTTCTCCAAAAGCAGAGAACTATTTATTTCCTGATTCAATACAGTTTAAAAATTGATGTGTTAAACATACAAATGAGAAATTGAAATATTTACACCTAACTGGGTCTCACATTTCTTGTTTAATATTGTATTAATTAATTAAAGGAAGAAATGTAAGCATTTTTTCTTTTCCTTTCTTTTTTTAATTTTCTGCTATAGGGTGTGTGCAGACAGTTGCAATTATAGGACCAATCTTTGGCTTCCTGTTAGGCTCATTATGCGCCAAACTATATGTTGACATTGGCTTTGTAAATTTAGGTAAGGGGTTTATTTTTGCTTATTTATTTATCTTAGTTATAATAACTTTTTTAATGGGGACAGTGTGGAAAATATCGAATTGCCTTTTTTATAAAATGGCAGGGTGGTAATCTTTCATAAAATAAAAATAATCCATGTAAATATATTGATCTGATCATCACATGCATTAATAAGTGGAATAAGAAAAATTTGAGTAGTGATTAGAATGGGATGACCCCTGTTTGGTATTCAAATGTGAATGGGCTTTCTCACTTGTGGTTTGCCAGTTCCAGTGCACTCCAGCATTGCTAAGACAGAGCACCATGGCTCCTGTTGGCTCTTATTAGGTTCAGATGTGTCAATGTTTATTACAGTTACATGAATTGATCATATAGTAGAGGGCTTGACAGAAACCTTATAATTCAAAGTCTCTGGCAACCAAATTTCTCTCTCTCTCTCTTGCTTCTTACTGAACAAGCATCACAAGAAGACTGGTATTCTAATCCAGAAGATGGCTCATATAGGAAACAATTATCTTCCCATAGCTATTTCTTCGCTTCTAGCTCTATGAGATGTACCCCCAAGAAATAGACAGTGTTTATCTGTTGTTTTCTTTTAAAAAATAAGTCCAAAAAGTACTTTGAAACAAGAAAATAAGTCACTAGGAAAAAAAAAATCTGGACTTGCATATTGAAGTCATGTATTAAAATAAAGTATAAAATTCTTACACTTTTTAAGTCAAATATACTGCAAAACATATCCCCCAAATTTTGTCTATTCATTACTCCCTTAATATGATTTTACGTTTACTGTATTCCAGTGTTATTCTACAGCGGTGAACACAGCAGTTGAGTTTTTAGTCTTTATGAAGTTTAAACATCCAGTTGTAGAGACTCACGTGGAGGAGGAAGTATAGGTGTGATAAGGAGCTCGGAAAGTTGCTAAGGAGAGCGTTAGCGTGCAGTGATAAACCAGTAATAACATTCACTATGTGGAATGCAATGGCAACTGAGCCTACTCGTCAAAAGACATGCTTTTTTTGTTGTCTTCTTGAGTGTGGTGGAGTTATAATGATATATTTTATAGGTACTTACACAGGAAAAAAAAAAAGACTTAGTTTGATTAAAAAATTCTAATATTTTCTTATTAATCCCATGAGAAATGGCATGCAAAGTCAAGTTTTTATGATGCAGAAGATTGAAGTAATATTTGCATATACAAATCTGGCTTTAGACCTAGAATAGGTCTGAAATATTATTAACTATATTAGCTGAATTATTATCATTTAATAAATAACATTCTGTTGAGTCTTATATTTGCCATCTGTGTAATGAGAGATTTGTACTAGATTTGGGCTGGAGGGTGCATGGCATAACTCTTTGAGAAAAATCAGGAGATATTCCGTAGGTAAATCAATGAAGGTGGTTACTGCTATGGAGCAGCTGGCACATGAGGTTTTGAACCCTCCCAAGTCTCCCCCACTTGTTGCCCCTTCTTGCCAGGAGCCTCACTGCAGACCCCCATAAGACTCCATCCCCAATTTAGACTCTATACTTTCAACCAAAGGAACAAAAGAAGGGAAGTTCATCATTCAGAAACACCCTATTTCCTTCAAGGAGTAAGATAATTATAATGTTTAGATTAGAAAAAAAAATAATGTATGAATTGTTAGGTATTTTATGATGTGATAGAGCTGATGCTAGGATTTGATTTTTTTTTAAGTAACTAAGTTCAACACATTGACTTTTCTGCACATGCTGCTTATCCATCTTCTCTTTCAGACCACATAACCATCACCCCGAAGGATCCCCAGTGGGTTGGTGCCTGGTGGCTTGGTTATCTCATAGCAGGATCCCTAAGTCTTCTTGCAGCTGTTCCTTTCTGGTGTTTACCCAAGAGTCTGTCAAGACCCCAAAGTGCAGAGGATTCTAATTCCTCCTCTGAGAAATCCAAGTTTATTATAGATGATCACATAAACTACCAAACACCTCATGGAGAAAAAGCAAAAGTAATGGAAATGGCAAGAGGTAAGGTGGATTCTCCTTGAATTTAAAGAACTTTTAGTTTTCCTATTAGGACTTTGGGGCACTTATAAAAAATACTACTCTCTTCCCCTCTTCTGTTAAGAGAGAGAGAGAGAGAGAGAGAGAGAGAGAGAGAGAGAGAGAGAGAAACCTTTCAGGAAGCAGTAATGGAGATCAAAACATGAGGTTTGTTACAGAAAAACTGATTGGCACACATGATCAGAAGTCTCGATAGCCTTCCTTGCTTACATCACTACTCTCATACACCTCCGATTAGTCCCTGCGATTGTCTCTACCTGGGATTGCTACATCGTGTTAGTCTGAGTGGGCAGAAAAGAAAAGAAGGAAGAATCTTCAGGGTTTGCAAGTGATCAGCAGATAAAAGCCACCCATTTGAGAAACCTGTATGAATGCATGTCTCCCACCAGTCATCAAAGGAGTCAGTGTGGAGCAGGCAAAAGGCCAGGAGAGCTCTAGTGAATTCTCTTCATGGAAAGGGATGGCCAACAAACCCTCCCTTCCTCATTTCCCTCAGGCCATATTGTATTTACACTTACAGAAATTCTTCAGTATCCAGCAGGTTGACTGCATAATAGGAAGAAGAGAAAATGTCCAAGCTCCTTTCTAACACTGAAGTACATGTGTTAAGTGGAAGTAATGACCCTATTTCTTTCCTTGTGATCATGACCCGCATTTGAAGACTAAAGTCCCAAAACCTGAAATTCCTGATGTCCTACCTGTAACACAGCTGGATGATAAGAAGTTATTCTCATTCCCCTGGGTTTTAACCCTCACCAGGGAGAGGATTCTGTTCCTGTCTGACCTACAGCTCTAACAGTCTGTCTTGTATGCTTGCAGAAGCAAGTGTCTATGTCTGAATTGAACCTGGCCAGACTTCAGTCTGGATGTGTACACATGTGTGTTTGTGCACCACACTGAATAACTTGTCATGGGGACCCAGCCATCTATGTTCTGCTGTCTATCTTCTACCAACCATAAAGCTATTTTTAATTATTTCTTGTTATTTGTCTTACAGATTTCCTTCCATCGCTGAAGACTCTTTTTGGAAACCCAGTGTATTTCTTATATTTGTGTGCAAGCACCGTTCAGTTCAATTCTCTCTTTGGCATGGTGACATATAAACCAAAGTACATCGAGCAGCAGTATGGACAGTCTTCCTCCAAAGCCAACTTTGTTATTGGTGTGCTTATCTGTCCTTCATGATTTCCCGTGGTTACTGTCTTACATGAAACTTGCTAACATGAGTAATCTTAGATTATTCCAATATTTAGACTGAAGCTAACTTAGGGTATTTTAGATGAACTTAAAAAATAAGTCTAAAAAAATCTTAGTATTTATACTAAGTATAAATACTTAGTCTGTGGCACAATTATGTAGCATGAATTATTTATAACTGTGAGTGTGTGACTCAGAAAGAAATGCTGGCAGTTTTTGAAGAAATAGTATCACATAGACCTAATGTGTACCTTACTAGGACATTCTTAATGCTAGATATTTGTGTTTCAAGTTTAACTGAGACATGACACCTATGACCAGTTTGCATGAACAGTTTCTAGGATTATATAAAATGGGCATTTAGATGGGTTAAAGGGTATTCGCCAAAAAACAAAACTTTTATTTGTTTAGAGTCAAAGAACTCTTCTGACTCCTACCATTACAGTTATTTAAATGGGTTGAATTCTGGCACTACAATACAATCAGTTAATGAGAAAGATATTTAAGGGTCAAGAAAAACTTGAAGAAATGAATGAAGAGGAACCAGAGTCTGCACATGCATAAGCAGTAAACTGGAAGTAATTGGATACCTTTAAACAGATTATTCATTTAATTCATGAAGATGTCATTTAATATTACCATTTCAAGGCACAAAGTATACTCTATTTCTTAGGACATGTTCTTTTATTGTACTCCAGTGATTTAACATAATTTATTCTTCATAAAAGAATTTAAAAATCTCTTCAGGGCCAGGCATGGTTGCATGTGTCTGTAATCCCAGCGACTCAGGAGGATCACAAGTTCAAAGCCAGGTTCAGTAACTAAGCAAGATCCTAAGCAACTTAGTGAGGACCTGTTTCAAAATAAAAAAATTCAAAAGGGCTAAGGATGTGGCTCAGTGGTTAAGTGCCCCTGGGTTTAATCCCTTGTACCAAAAGAAACAATAAAACAAACACACAAATAACCTTTTCATGTATCTATCTCCGAAAAAGGAAAGAAAACTGTGAGCATATTTTTTATTTTTGGAGATATAATTTTCCTGTAATGATCCCTGGTAATGGGCACTTAGCAGATACTAAATTAATCAACTCTAAATTTGGACTATTCTCCAAAGTTCTAGATGTTGAAAAGCTAGCTCACTAAACTTTTTTGTATATAAACTTTTGCTTCATATTATTATTTACCACTTTACCTGAAGAAACATTTTAGGTTTATTTTTCCCAAACCCCATTCATGTCGATCATGAAAAAGAAAAAGGAAAAGGAAGAAGACCATTTTTCTCCCTAGGGATTGCAGTGGCAAGACACACCTTAACATGTGCATAATGATGCATAAGGTTTTATTTTAAAATCATATCACTTAGCTCCAGAGGAGATGGAACCTGGGACAGAGGGAGAACTAGTTGCATATATCTCTTCATTTTAAAACTTAAAAAAATTAGGAGAAAATATTATTTTTAATTAACTTTGTGAGTAACTGCTTCTTTAAATTATTTTCTATTATCTATTTTTTGTTTTTAAGATACTAATCAAGTATCTCTTAACTGATTTTTGTCTCTTCAGGGTTCTGGAATACTCTCATTTGCCACACCCACAAATGTCAGTTCAGCTGGAGAAGCATTTCTCTTAATTGCTTGGTCATGCCCCCCTCAAACCTGGCCACTTTCTTATATGATCATTTTAATGTTAATTCACGTAGCCCATATTCATCTCAAAAGGGATGAAACAAATTTCCCTTTTGTTACTACCTATCCACATGTGATGAATGCGTTTTAAAAATAAAGTCATATAATAGCAAGCCAAAAATAATTAAATATTTAATATTTTGGATTCTATAAAACTTAGTTAAGAGACTGTACATATAAATATAAAAAGAAAGTACCAAAGGTGAGTGGAAGGAAGGAAGGAAATTTGCTTCTCATTGTCACTAGATGTCAGTGTTTTATTTTTACTTAACTATTTCATATTGGGTTGCGAGTTGGGTACTTGAGAACCTGGGATTATTGTTCATCAGAGCAAGTGCTGAGTTTGTATTTGAATCTGTCTGATGACTAGAATTTATACAAGTTTCAGCTCTTCTCAGTATTTTGAAAAATATGTATTGTCTCAAAACCTGAAAATAATTTGTCTCAAAACCTGAAAATAATTTGGGCACGCAGTATAAGAAATGAATTCTAATTAGCAGAGAAGTTGTTTTCTGTTGAGTGCCGACTTGTTCTCTGTGGTTATACCTTTTATTGTATAAACAACAGGGCACCAAAGAGCCTCTTTCCCCAAGTCTTTCCCAGCACAGAGATTCCATTCTTCACTCCCAATACTTTCTTTGTAAATCTGATAGAAATTAACCTTAATTGTGCCAGATATTGTGCTAAGAATCTTTCATGAATAATTTCAATTAATTACCTCAACAGCACTTCAAGGTTGAACATTCCAAATCCAAAATGCTGACATTATGCTTCAAGTGAAAAATTCCTTTCCTGACCTTAAGTGACTGGTCACAGTTACCAGTTCAGGCACATCTACATTCTTACATAAAAAGACCTTCGGGCTATGTGTATAAGGGGTATATGAAACATAAATAATTTTTTTGTTTAGAATTGGGTCCCATTTCCAAGATAAATCATTATGTATGAACAGATATTCTAAAATCTGAAAAAAAAAATTGAAAATGCTTCAGTCCCAGGCATTTCAAATAATGAATACTCAAGTATTAACTGCACATTATAGGTGAGGAGACATGTTTAGAGACATTCAGAGAATGGCCTGCTGTTGCATAGCTATTAAGTGGCAGAACTGAGGTCCAAACCCAAGCAGTGGGGTTTCCAGGGTCCAAGCTCTCCACCGCTCTATGGGACCTCTTCCTAGAGTTGATTTTAACCCACATTTATTTGATAAATAAGTGAGGTTGACACCTGTTTATCAAGGACAGTATCTCCCAAGTCCCTGGAAGGCAAGGTGGTGTCACCTAGTGATGGAAAGCATGGGCCTTGTCTTCAGACTCCCTGCTTTCAAACCTGGTTTACCAGTTGCTGACTATGACTGTGATCACACTGCTCTCTGAGTGAAGATAGTATTACGCCTAGTCTTAAGGTTGTAGTGAAGAGCAAATGTGATGGATAATATATCAAATGCTTAGATAAGTGTTCAATACATTATAAGTAAATAAATATATGTTTCTTGTTGTTGTTAGAAAGGAGACCAGACCAAGGGCTAAGAAGCTGGACCCAAAATAAATAAATAAATTTTGGTGGACCATAAATTGGAAACCAAGACTTCTGTTTTTTTAATTCCCTACTTTCCATGTGTCTATTATTTTTTATATACAATCTTAAGGAGCATTAACAGTCACATACTTGCCACTTGACTGTACCTACTAACTCTGTGGAATTAGATGAGAAAGACATCAATAAAATGATTAATCAATTTATTGATTTCAGTACTTATTCATTTAATACTCTATGTTAAACATTATACCAGGCAGAACTCTGAGACTGCTGTTATGCTGTTTTTGTTTTTTTTTTTTTGCGGTGCTCGGGATCGAATCCAGGGCCTTGTGCTTGCAAGGCAAGCACTCTACTGACTGAGCTATCTCCCCAGCCCCTGTTATGCTGTTATTAATCAATGACTTTCATAAAAAATTCTTGGTACATGTTAGTAGATGATAGTGACTGAATATTTCTGCAAGTGAAAACAACAAAACACCAAAACAGTCTAATATTACATCAGGAACTATTTTTTGTTTGTTTGTTTGTTTTTTGTTTTTTGGTATAATTGCTTGGGAAGTCACTTAGATTTCTTTTGGATAGTCACAAAATAACATATTTTCCTTGTTCCTCAGGGCTCATCAACATACCTGCAGTGGCTCTTGGAATATTCTCTGGGGGAATAGTTATGAAAAAATTCAGAATTGGTGTATGTGGAGCTGCAAAACTCTACTTGGGATCATCAGTCTTTGGTTACCTTCTCTTCCTTTCCCTCTTTGCTCTGGGCTGTGAAAATTCTGATGTGGCTGGACTAACCATCTCCTACCAAGGGTATGTTTCTTTATTAAATAATTTGAGGAGATTGGCTTGTTTTGATAGAGTTTTAAAATAAGGTAATTCTACTTTGAAGCATCATAACTATGGAACAGGAATTATTGCATTATCATGGAATAACTTGTGATACTTAAAACTTTGTCGCTGTCACCAAAATTTGTCATTTCCTTTATATTTGAATATCTTAGGAAAACATAAAAGATATAAAATCCACGTCTGACATTAACAAATCAGCCTGATAAGTGACACAGTCTGATAGTGGAAATACAGACCTGGAATCTTGCTTCTGCTCGTTCTTAGTGAACTGATGTTTTCTGGGTTATTTAAACCAATTCAGTTTTCATTTCCCCATTTTAAAAATAGAAACAATGATTTCCTTTTAAGGTTTTGTAAGACCTAAGTAACATCTTGAACATTAAAGTGATTAGTACTTGTCTGCCACAAAGTAGATGTTCCATTGGAAGCAATTGTGTTTCCTCCCTTAGGAAACTTGGGTAACTAGACTGGTCTGTCTGCCATCCTCCATGGTCTCTGTTGAACTCAAATCATAGAGAATTTCAGGAGAGAATGGCTGTTCCACTCTAGCAATTCCCACAACAGCTCTCTTTAGCTAGGTGTCTTACAGTGGATCAAAAGAATATTCACTATTTATATTTATTATACCACTGTCATCCATGCTTAGTTTCCAGAGTCTGTCTCTCCTAATACAAGGCTAGATCTTGTGGTTCCTATATAACCTTTTCTCTACCTCTTAACACAGGTTCCCAGAGGTGACTTTCTTCATCCTTTCACCATCTTTACATTATTTGTTAAAAAATTTTATTGGGCCCTATGGTGGACCAGGCTGACTACCTGCCTGACTACCTGGAACTCTGCCAGGGTCTCAGGGCAAGCACTCTCGACACTACTCTCTACCTGTCTGTTCGGCTTTCTTGCTTCTCGATCTCCAGCTCCCTTCCTATTCCTTCTTCCATGCCTATCTGTCTTAACTCTATACTCTGGCCTCTGTTGCCTTCACTGAACAGGTTTCTCCTGTTGATGAGTAAGCACAAGTTTTACTTTTTGTCATCTAACATCTAAAATGTTCGAGAAAAATAGTGTGAAGTCCATGAATTATGTCTTCTAGCAGTTGTCATAGCATTGTCAGTATACTCAACCCATGTACTTTCACCTTAATCAGCAACATAGATTAAGAATGTCAGTTATACATATTGAATTGCAAGAAGATTCTGGAGAGAGTAGAAACCTTGTGTCATCATTAACGGTCCCCATGATCCTCATGGTAGATGGACAGTGGGAGAGAAATTCAGATTTTGCACTTTACAAAACATGCTAATTTTATTTTCTCACTTGTATCCTCCTTTACAAGCTATGTTTTGTTATCCTTTGTAACTGTTTTCCCCAAATTAATATCTACCAAAGGCAAATCTTGAATCTGAATACATGCGTGACTCAAAAGGGTAGTTTCTACAACAACGTATTTTTCTAAGTCAAAAGCAAACACATAAACAGACTACAATCTCAATAGTTGTTGAGGTTTACATTGACAGTATCTATCTATCTATCTATCTATCTATCTATATATGTACACATAATCAAAGATGGCTTTGGACTTGTGATCCTCCTGCTTCAGTCTGTCAGGTTTCTGGGATTACAAGTGTGCACCCCTGTGACTGGCAAAGATTAAATATTTTTAAAGAAATAAAAGGTAGCATATTATTTAAGAACTAGCCTCTTCAAAGCAGTCACTTTGAAAGATCTTAACTGCATTGCAATAAGGCTATCATTGTTTAAAACATTCTGAAACTCCTCCTTTGAAATTGCTTTCCACATTTTTTAGAGTGTCCTCAACAATGACAAAGACTTAGCTTTTGAGAATTGTTTTGCTACTGGAAGCAGCCAAAAGGAATGGCAATATCACTGGGAAAAATCTTTCACCTTTCAGCATAACTGTTTTGAAAGAAAATTTCATTTGGATTTAAACCTTTTGGCATATTTGTTAAAACTCTTTTTATAATTAAAATATTGAGTTACAACTCCACTGTCAACGCCTCTTTCATAAAATTTGTATGTGATTAATTTCTTCCGTAGGTAGAAATTTAGACTTAATTTCAGTAATGTAAAATAATGCTTCCCATGAATTGCCCCATGATGCTTTGTTCCAAAAGAAAGTTTTGATTCTGAACACTTGAAAAAACACTGTAGACGAGTTTTAGATGTGGGAATGGCAGAAACTTTTCTTCTGCAGTAATGAGAATAACCTGATGTGAGATAAGAACTTAGAACCAAGGGGCCTGGAAAGATTCTGCTTCCAGGTTTGTCGCTAACAAATGATGTGATTTTGAGCAAGTTAATTACACACTTTGGACAGGACCTTCCATCTGCCAAATGAGAGACTGGCCTAAATTACTTTAATTTTCTTTCCAGTTCCAACCTTCCATGAGCCCAACCCCACAGCATTCATAGTGGCCTGATTTTTGACTTTCAAAGACTAATTTTTATAGTTTCAGATATTAATAGTCTCAGCTAATAGTTAATACTTTATGGAAAAAGTAGGGTTAAATATTCCTGTAGGATTTTCCAGGGGGCCTGAATACCTTTTCACTCCGGAGTGATTTTTAGATGATCAAATCCATAGCAGTTCTAGGACCATGAAATAGAGACCAAATGACTGATTCCTTCTCCAAAATAGAATACAATTTGTCTTTGATGATTGAATTCCCCCAAATCTTATTTCTTAGCCTATGTTCAAGGAATTCTTGATGCTAGAGACACAGGAGTGAATAAAATAAATAGATCCTACCCTCATTGAATATACATTCCAGTGTGTTATCTAAGTCCCTCAAATCTCTTTGTTAAAAAAAAAGAGGGAGAGGGATGAGAAAATACATAAATTCAAAATGGAAGAGGAAAAGGTGAATTATGATGAGCTAATGGGTGTAACAGGGAGCAGATACGAGTGGCTCCCATTGTTCTAGTATCCTTTGAGAAGGACAGAGGGCTACAAATAGTGCAAAAGAGTAAGAGTTAAAGGATTAGGTAATTTGGCAAGAGGAAAACTGAGGGAGAGGAAATTTTGACAGACATGAAGGGGAACTATGAGGGAATAGAATAGAACAAAAGGGAGGGAGAGAGAAGAAAGAAATTAATCAATATGTAAAATCACCAAAAAAAAAAAAGAGCATCTTGAGGGAAAATGTTTTATTCATACTTGTAGCCATCTTCCATCTTCTGAAATCTAAAACTTAGGAGGTTTCAAATAAAATTTTAGGACCAAATGATCAGGTAATTTATTGACATAATGTGCAATCAGAAAACAGGGATGATGTAAGACATGGAAAAGATCCATAGTGTGTAGAATATACAGGAGGAAGGACACGTGACCTGAAAATGTATTGTTGGTAAGACATCAACACATAGGATGTGAAGCTCCTACAAATATTGAAAGTGTGCTAGATGTTAACTGCTTGGCTGGTTTTTTTTTTTTTTTTTTTTTTTTTGGTTTTGTTTTGTTTTTCTAACATCCTACCATTAGCACTGTTCATTCTACTGATGTTCATAAAACAATTATGATAAAAACATCCCCCCCACACACATATACACATCTGAAGTGCGATGAAATTAGGTCATAAATGGCTTTAGAAGTTTACTTTCCTCCCTTGTGGTCATGTTCCTATACCTTTGCATAGAAACACATTAGAGGATCCTAGAGACAGGAGACTGTAGGAAAAGCTGCAAGCTAAGAAGTGGGCATTGTATGAATTTGTAAACTGTACAGAAAACTTTCAAGAGGAAGCTGGTTAGTAGTCAACTCATGTTTAATGATCCAATACTAGCATTTCTGATGACAACTGTGTTTCCAAAAGGCAACTTTGTTAGCAGTATCATGTATGTCACTCAAGAACATTGACTTTTGAAAAATTAGGGTGCTGCCTACAAAGAGGTAATGATGTATGCTGTTGCATTTCTTTTCAGAACCAAACCTGTCTCTTATCATGAACGAGCTCTCTTTTCAGATTGCAACTCAAGATGCAAATGTTCAGAGACAAAATGGGAACCTATGTGTGGTGAAAATGGAATCACATATGCTTCAGCTTGTCTTGCTGGTTGTCAAGCCTCCAACAGGACTGGAAAGAATGTTGTAAGAAATCTCCTCTCCCACATAAAGGCCCATAAGCCTGTTACTCTATAGAACTACCCTACCCTTAGGGACCCAACAGCAGACCGCACTGGTAGGAGTCTTGGCTCTTACCCTTGCCTCTTCCTTTTGTGTGAAAATAGGAAATTCATCACCATTCCTAGTAGATCTAAGGTTAACAGAGTAGTCTATTTCTTTCATTTTGCTTAGAAGGAATATTAACCATGAATAATGAAGTCCTTGTGTTATGATCATACCAAGTTTGCTTTGGGATCCATGTTTCTTTACCCAAAGACCAGTAGTCCCTGGAGATTTTAGGGGCATGACAAGTAGAGGCCAGTAGTAAGCAGTTTATGTCCAGAGGTGTTGGCCCAGGGGTCAAGGATCTGATTATTTGAGAAGGTTGATAGTTATGGGAAAGCTCTGTCTGAAATAAGGAAATCTGTGTGGTAATGAAAAGGCTAGGTGGGATGGAATGGAGGGTTTCTATAGGGTAGAAGAGAGAGATGAGTTGGAAAATAGATAAGAAGTTGTTTTAGTCAGTACAGGCTGCTATAAGAAATGTACCATAGACTGGGTGACTGGAACAACAAACATTTCTCATAGTTCCGGAGCCTGAGAAGTTCAAAATGAAGGTGCCTGCAGATCTAGTGCCTGGAGAGGGTTAGCTTCCTGGCCATCTTCTTCTGTCCTCAGCCAGCAGAGAGGGAGGTTAAGATGTCTGTTCTTATGAGGACACAAAGTCCATTCTGAGGGCCATACACTCATGATCCAAGTCCCTCCTAAAGGCCTTCCATCTAAATACCATTACATCAGGCATTAATATTTCAATATATGAATTCAGTTCATAACAGGAACCATTTGTGAAGAATATGATGTACTTCAATCTTAACTGACCCTTGTAACCACATGTTTACATTCCTGCCCAAACATGGGATCTTCCTTACACTCACCGCATCAGGTTATCTGTGACTGATGAAATCTGCCTTTATTTGTCATTGTTAAAGGGACTGAAGAGTAGACCCCAAGTACATTTGTATATGCTTATCAGCTAGATAGAAATGCTTAGGTAAATGCATATGCAGATAAAGTTTGTTGATTTTCTCTCAGATTATTTTTCTGTTGTTTTGACATTTTATTCAGAACAGAAAGGACTGGCCTCTAGCAACAGTGAATAAAACTTTGATCTGTCTGAAATCTGAGTTTTCACCACTGTCCCCTCTTCTTTTTCCTTTCCATTTGTTCCAGCTACTACTCTTTCCCAGAACTGCATGAAAATTTTTCTTGAGTACCCATTACATGCCAGAGCATAAGATAGGTGCTTTAAAAACAAAATTGCATTTAAATCCCATGATCTTCAAGTAATTGGGTATTGTTTTATATATTTTCTTCATGTGAGAATTGAGACACTGAGATATAAGGAACTAGTGTCACACATCTAACAAGTGTTGAGTCACAATTCAAACATTATCAACTTAACAGAAAAAAAATCTGCATTGCCACTCTTCCTAGAAAAGGAAATGCTAACTTTATTTCATTCTTTATCAAAAAAATCACAATTCACAAACTCTTCTGTGATAAAAATGACAACTAATTATAAATATATTTCAAAAATATATATGTAAGAATATATAGTATATATATAATGAAATGGAATTTTATAAATGACTTTTACAGAAATAAACTATTGAAGGATTTTAAAAGTTGTCTCTTTTTAGTCAAAATTCAGTTGAAATTTTATGCATCAGGATTTTTTTTCCTATTGACCAACATAAATTCCTTTAATATGCACATTTATTTAACAAATTTTTAATTGAATACCTATAACAAGGAGCCAATTGGGTGTATATTGATAACAAATCAGTGTCTGCCTTCATTAAGATTGTATTCTAAAGGGGCAATGGAGTTTAACAATAGAAAAAAAAGTAAGTGATACCCTGATGGACATTGTGAAAAAAATAAATAAGGTTGAGAGGATGGAGTGATAGGGGGTGCTATTTTGAATGCGTGGTTGTGGAAATGCTCACTAGTGAAATATCTGAACAGAAACCTGAAATGAGAGTACCATCCATGTCATTGTCTAGGAGAGGAGCTACGTGGACAGAGGAAACAGCAAGGCCATGAAGCCATAATGAACTTTCCGTGTTGGTGAAGGGTTGTCGGGGCAAGGGCCATATGTGTGTTCAAAACAGGAGAGCGGGAAGGGTGGATGGACATGGTGGAAAAGGTGTGAACATTATTATAAAGATTTGAGATTTCATGCAAATGTATAATGAACAACCACTGGAAGGTTGAGGGTATTGATGTATCAATTGATGCCCTTTTTTTAAAGATTTCCTTTGGTTAGTATGTGGAAAACAGACTATAGCTGAATAAAAGTAGAAACAGGTTAAACACAGAGAGACCATTGCAATAATCAAAGCAAGAAATAATGTGACTTAGACTTGGACATGGTGGTGAAGGAGGTAAGGTGTGGTTGGATCTGGTAGATTGTTCTGCAGGATTCATACTTTGTAGACCAACCATCTGCTGTTTGGTTATTGGAATATCATATCTCTAGGAATTTCCCCTTGTGCACTGTACTCTAACACAGAAAAACAAAAGACTATTTTTCCATTGTTTATATAATTAATTTATACTATACCCCAGTCTTTTTAAATAAGTATCTTTATTTCAATTTTTCCTCAATAATTGGACTTCCCTGTATTGTATTGCAGATATTTTATAACTGTACCTGTGTGGGAATGGCAACCTTTAAATCAGGAAATTCGTCAGGAGTGGTGGGCAGATGTCAAAAAGATAATGGATGTCCCAGAATGTTTCTGTATTTCCTTGTAATTTCAGTCATCACATCCTATACTTTATCCCTAGGTGGCATACCTGGATATATATTACTTCTGAGGTGAGTACTGATTCTTTCCTCACCAATTTAATGGAAGATATAAATGCTTTTTCTGTGGAATCATCATGATTCCTCATAACCTTTTCAGGGACTTTGCCCCACACCCTTGTTCCACTTTTATGTGTCTTCCACTTTAGGGTTTTATAAAAAATGTAGGTGAACAGAATTTTCTTAGTTAAAAATGTTTGGAAACTGTTAATACCTATGTCACTATAGTTAGTCAATAAATACAGTAGGTTGCTTCTGACATTGGTGACAGTATTAACTAGCAAGATAAAATGTGTTTTAGATTAAATACACTTTTGCCAAGAAAATTCAAAGGCTCATCTAATACCACAATGTTTTGTGGTTTATTATTTTGATCTATAGGTGGTTATTTTTCTGTATATTCCTGCCATGACAGGAATTATCTATGGGTGATTTCATGGTTTCACTATCTATGAATATCATGTCAGTGACTAAACATTTTTGCATATAAAACCCTGATTTTTATAATGATGCATTCCCTTGTATATTTTAAATTGATATGTAAAAGGGCATATATAATAAGTTGAAAAGTCAAAATTTACTGGAAATCAATCTTTTGTGACATGAATTCGGTGGTTTTCAAATTAATTCTCATATCCAAGGATGAATACTAAGTTTTTCTAGGCCGAAACATATCAAAAGTATTATATACAGTTTTTAATTTCTCAGTTGTTATTATGGAAATCAATTAGGAAAGATAAACAGGAAATAGAACTTGCTTTTCTCAAAATGGCTTAAGATATCTGTGTTTACAAATGGGAGCATGGGTTTGAGAAAATGGAAAGGCTTTGCCCTTATATTTTCATACCAGTGTGGCTACTTCTTCAACACCTAATACTGTGCCAGGTTGTCACCTGGGGCAAGTGAAAATCAGGTTGCTTCCTATGGAAAGGAATACTTTCAATGAACCCTGGTGAATGACAATGTCAGAAGGACTCCCCTGGATTGAAGGAGAAAAATTGTGATGTTTGCCTTCTTTTGAAGCAGAAACTAATACTATTAAAATTCACAGGCCAGATAAAGTTATGTTCATATTAATGATGTTCTTGTTGTTTTAGGTGTTCTTGTACTTTTCTGGTAAATTCAGACCCCCACTATTTGTATAATGTTTGGGATGATGTAGTGATTTATCAGATCTGATCAATATGACCCTGTGCTTTTAGATCAAAAGTCACAAAACCTAGTCATAGTTTATTGGTCTTTTATTGTTGCTTCAAATTCTTGCAATTTCTTAAGAAAAAATTCTTTTTTTCTGAGTCTTTGCTGTTTTCCTCATTAAGCTTATGATTTCACTTTGTCCAGTGCCATTTGAATATGTCATGTAGGGGTGATTTACTTTCTAGAAATAATAACTCTAAACTCACTGAAGCAGTGCATGTGATGGAACATTTCGTCTTCCCCATGCTGGCACCCTGCTGGGTTCTCCACAAAGGCTGCTCAACTCTAACATGATTTTGCTTGTGTTAAGGTGATTGTCACTAACATTTCTATTTGTTTTAAAGGGTCCTATTTATTTATTTGTAAGAGTGCTTTTGTTGATTTCAGGTGCATTGAGCCGCAACTTAAGTCTTTTGCCCTGGGTATTTACACCTTAGCAATAAGAGTTCTTGGTAAGTATAATCTATGGTCAAATTTATAGTGACCATCATAAGTATATTTTGAAGACTTTTCTGAATATTTTTTAAGAATTACCATGCCTAGCTAAATGATACAAGTGGCTAAGTCCATATTCTTTTTCTTTTCTTCCTTTCTTTGTTTATTCCTTCCCTCGTTTCCTTGACCCCTTGCTTCCTGTGTGCCAGAAATATTTACTGGGTACTGATGCTGTCCTAGAGATAAAATAGAGATTCTGTGAAAGGAATCATAGTTTTTGTTTAACAACCTTTTCTCTTCTAACACTTTTTTGTTGTCACAAAATCCATTGCTCTTATGAGAGAGCCCTAAGAGAGAAAGTCAAATACTACTCAGTGAAATAGGCTGAAGACTAAAAATATTTTTTCAACTATTAAAATGGAAAGAAGCCTTTTGAACTGCTCTCAGTGCTCATTCCTAGGATATGACATTAGTTAGCAAGATCATTTAAACAATCAAGACAAGTGAATTTGAGTAGATAATTCTTTAAAATGTAATTGAATATTTTTTCCATATAAAACAGTGAATGAGATAGATAAGGTTTCTGTCCTTAAAGAGCTCATAGTCTTAAGAAGAAAATGAAATAATTGTAAATGTTCCTCTGAAATTTGACAGAAGAGAACTATGTAGGGAGAAAAACCTGAAGCTTTTAAAAATTTTAAATTTGGTTTACATAGATCTTGATATAAAATGGTTGGGTATGAAGATACCATACAATCCTGGTGAAATTGGGAAAGAAACAAACATGAAGGTTGTGCCCTCGTGGCTCACTGCAATTCTGTAATATAAAAATAGAGATTGTCTAGAAGAGATCAGATGTTGAACCTGAAATATATCCCTGACTGGAACTGACCCTAGTGTCTACTTGTCTTTAGTAATATAAATGTAACCTACAAAGTAAAAACAATTCAAACTAAAGGAAATGATTTAAAAATCAGCACATTAACAATAATATTTGAAAATGCCAAAAAAGTAAGCAAAGTCAAGAAACAAATGGTAACTTGTGAAAGTTTTGCAACTGATACAACGAATCGCTAATATCTTCATTAAAAAGAGATCTAAATTTTAAGAAGAAAAAGACCACCAAACAACCAAATAGAAAAATGGATAAGTCAGGCATATTGGTGCATGCCTATAATCCCGTCAGCATGGGAGGCTGAGGTAGGAGTATCACAAATTCAAAGCCAGCCTAAGCAACTTAGTGAGGGGTCCTAAACAACTCAGTGAGACTCTGTCTCTAAATAAAAAATAAAAAAGGCTGGGAATGTGGCTAAGCACCCCTGGGTTCAATCCCTGGTACCCAAAAAAAAAAAAAAAAAAAAAAAAATGGAAGTCTCATCTGACTTCATTTCTTCCATAAAAATTTCAGTATGTACTTCTAATTTAAAACACAAGTATTTCCTTTGGCCTAATGATTATCATAGCTTAAAAATAACCTCAATATCAGTGAATATATACTTAATGTTCAGTTTTTAAAAATTGTGTTTCCTTATACATGTTTATTTGAATCAACAAAGTTCACACATTGAATTTAACTGAAATATCTCTTAATCTTTTTTAATCTATGGGTTTTACTTCCTTCTTACCTTTTCTTCCAGTTACTTATTGTGAAAAATTCTAGACCTACAGAAGATTTAAAAAATTATAATGAATTGTCTGTATAACCTTACTTGAATTCATCAGATGTGTCAAAAAGACACTAAACTGTCTTTCTCTCAACATACATATATTTTGCTGAGCTGTTTGTAAATAAGTAGCGGACATTCTGACACTCCATTGCTAAAGACCTCAGTTTGTATTCTCCTATGAGAGCAAGCATATTATCTTATATACCCACTATACCATTCTGGCACTTAAGAAACCCAACAATGATATACTTTGTCTATAATATATTCCATATTCAAATTTATTTTTCTTTAACAATATCATTTTTAGTATTTTCCCCCTTTTGATAGAGAGTTAATCAAGGGTCACATGTTGTATTTAGTTACTTGTTTGTATCTAACAAGCCTTCATTTTTTAAAAAAGAGGCAAAGCCAGTTGTTTTGTAGAATATTCCATCATGTGGATTTATCTGTTTACTTTTTTTCCCACAGTTTTATTGAGGTAAAATTGAAGTATAATAAAATGCACACATTTCAAGTATGCAATTTGATCAGTTTTGACATGTATGTAAGCAATATGATCAATATAAAAAGGATTTTCATTACTTTTTTTAAATTTGAAATCATGCAGACTGTTTCCTGCATGATTTATTACACTAGAAATCAATCACCTTAAGATATATAGCGTCCCACCCCCACATGTCAACTATTTCAAAACTAAATGGTACACATATAAATACTCCAGGGGTCAAGGAAGAAA